>NW_024349800.1:54414461-55095719 GCF_902729225.1 Pteropus medius | reverse complement strand
TTTTTTTTTTTTTTAATCAGATTAGTGGCCTACATTAATTTATTATTATTTAGCCTTTCACCTCTAATTGTTCCTGAACCCCTATCAATCTCACTTTGTACTCTTATTGTAGCACCTTCTTTCTGGTGCCCCACGTTAGTGCCTCTTTATTCCAGGACAGCTCCCATCATACTTCCCATCTCCTTTCCTACCCTCAGGTCATCATTCTTAAGTAGAAAAATGATCGCTTCATCCCCCGACTTAAAGTTCATCAGTAGGCTCCTCTCTCCTATAGCATAATGTCTGAGCCTTGGGCATGGTGTACAAGGTCCTTCCTCTTCTAAGCTTTACCTACCAGTCTATGCAGTAACCCCCTCAAACACACATCCCCTGTGTCCCCTATGCTTTGACCTGGAATTCATCCCTGTTCCGTTAAACACCATGATTCCTCACATTTCCATATTTCCTTATCTGCCTGGGAAACACTACTTCTCCTTAGAAATTCAGTTCTAACTTCACCACCTCCATGAAGCCTTCCTTGATAATCTTCGGCCTAGCTCTGTGACTCCACTCCTCATACCTCTTCGTTTTCATTTGCAAGACCATCTTTCTGCTACACTAGGCATCACTATTTCGTATTGCTCTCTGCAATCCGAAGGCAGGCATTTAATACATAATGGTTGGATAAGCTAATTCATATACTTTTATCATACTAACTCTCTGAAAACATCCAAGGCAGTCTAAAGTAAAGAGCTTTAGAAAAATGAATATGACAGTGATGTATTAGGTAAATTACATGCAAGACTGCAGGTTTAGAAAGAGGGGAGAAGATGATGGATTCTGCTTTGAACACGGAAAACATGCCTTTGGCGTCCACTGCAATCAGGATGTGCTTTTGAGGCTGCAAGTGCTTCTGATTAGACAGGAACAGAGAATTAAGTCGTCCTTTTCGCTTCCCAGGCCTAACACGCCACTCCCATCTTTTTTGAAAACTTCCTCCGAGATGACTCTGAATTTCTTTAGTCCTGTCTCTCTTATCCAAATATTTCCTTGAACAAGAACTCAAATGGGCTTGTTTTCAGATCCTGTGTCTCCGAATGTGTGTGAGCTCGGGGAGAAGGAAACACAAAGTGATTTGCAATCTGGCACTGGAAAGAGAGCAACTGTCAAGGGGGCCTCGATTGTTTTTGTGATTACTGCCTTGCTTTAAATCCATGTCTGTTTATTGTTATTGTCTTGTCTCCTTATTGATGCTCAATCCCTTTCCTCATCACAAGTGTGAAAGAAAACCTGGCAAAAGTTACCATAGTGAGAGTTCCGAATCAATAATGGATTCATCCTGAGATACAGCACAACATCTGTTAGATATTTGGAGACGCTGTCCATTCTGCCTGAAGGGGTGCTTAAGCAGTCAGACTCCCTTCCCCCTGGAAGGCTATAAAACACGGAGAGTTAAGAAGTGGCAGGAAAGTGCTCGTAATGCCTGCTTAAAAGCACAAGTGCTATGACGCGTAGGATGCGTATGTTTGAAAAGGGAAGATTGGCATTTAAATTTAGCACGTGTTCTCGAACTCACATTTACACGGAGCTTGAATCAAGACAACACAGAGAGGTAAAAACATGTATCAGACTAAAACTAGTTGGGTAATGGCAACGTTCGTTTGCATAAGCTATTTTTATAGGCTTTTGTTAAGAATTTCATATTACTCTCTTTTATTGTTAAGTTTTTTAGGTTGTATTACATTAATTTTAAAAGAGCCTTCATGGGGAGACTTCTGGTCAAGATGGTGGAGTAGGTAAACACTGTGCTCATCTCCTCCGATGACCACATCAAAATCACAACTAAATTATAGAACAGCCATCAATGAGAACCACCTGAAGACTAGCTGAACAGAAGCCCCATAACCGAGGATGTAAAGAAGAAGCCACATGGAGACTGACACTGGAATGTCAAAATGAATCGGGTTGATTTTTTAGAAAAATCGGAACATCTAATTATCTAATAATGCCTCCACCGTACGGCCGGAATACGGTTGCCCGGTTACAGTTGGCAAACAGAAACAGTTCTTAGGGAAAGGGGACAAAACCTAGATGAGAGACCTTCTACCTAGAGAAACAAATGGACTAATTCTAATCACAAAGTATCTCCACCAAGAAGCTAGAAGATTGTCACAGCTGTTCGTAAAAAAGAATTCCACCAGTGTCTCTCCAGAAGAGCATGTTGTCCTTGCCAGCATGTCCCTGCCCTCACGGATGTGTCAGGATGGTGCTCTGTGTTGTCTAAGCCCCTCCAGGGCTGCTATTGGCTAGAGGAGAGTCTCGCTGAACAAACAAAACTGAAGGGTGCGGCCCCTCATTGTCCTGGGGAGGGGCATATATAGGGAGTTCCGGAGGCCTGGGGCAGACCACTGGGAGGCACTGACATGGCAAAGGTGACCAGGAAACCACAAGCACCAACCAGTTATAGACAACCAATTCCAAGCACCAAAGACAAGAAGAAGAAGGCCACCTGTCCATTCAGGGCTAGAAGCCAAGGCAAGGTGCCCAAGACAACTATGAGGGTACGAAGATGCCTTCAAAGGAGTTCAAGAAAAAACACCTCTCCCAAAACTCCCAGTCCTTCATTTAAGTCTAAGAAATCTAGAAAACCAGCACTCTTTGGCCATTATCACAGGCTGAATGAGGCACTGAATCAAAATGGAAACAAGCCACCGCATAGTCGAGAAACTGTGAAGAAACCCACCGCCTCATATGGTCTCCTGGGCGGCCAGCGCTTCAGAGGGAGGCCAGAGACCTCGGGCCTATCTGCGAAATCTCCAAGGTCCAGACGCTGAGAAATGGCCAACTCCTTAGAGACCGAACCAGCGCCAACAGGGCGCACCCATGATGATGAACGAAATAAAACCAACCTGTTGTGAAGCATAAAGAACCTTCATGGAAGCCCTTATTGCTTCTAGCCACAGCTGGTCTGGTGAGCATGCCAGTGAATTCAGACTTTTTTTTTTTCTTCCATAATATTAAAGCTTACCAATAAGAAAATCAACACCAGAGACAGAGGAAGGGAAGTTGAGAGAAACAGAAGAGAAAGGGGAAGGGGTGTGGCGGGGAGGCTGGCAGGTAAGTGAAATCTAGTAAAGGAGAAAGAGAGAAGTAGAAAGAACCTTAGGAGGGAAATAAAGGATGAAAAGAAGAAGGAACACATAAATTTTTTTTAAAAAAAAAAATAGCCTTAAAGAAAAAAATTACAAATTATGAAATCCCCTTTAACGAGGTGGTTAAAAACGAATCTGAAGCGAAGCCACAACAGTTCTAACAGAGACAAGTAATTTTTTTAAAAAATCATATCTGAAAATTTAAAGAGGTTATCAAAGCATTGATTAGCAAACTATTCTTAGAATAAGTATATAGTTTAGCAATCAAAGCCAAACTCAGAACTATGAAGGGAATCTGAGAAAAGACAGATGGAAGAAGAGGAGGAAAAAAATTAGGAGAAAGAACAATAGAAGAGAGGAAGAGAAAGCCAGGAACTAAACAAAAGCTGGAGCGCTTGTTTTATGAAGTATTAATAACTTGCAAAGGGTTATTTGTCATTGCTGAACTTAGAAATGTATTATCCTCTATCAGCAAGAGACCACATGTCTTTTAGAGTCATTGGCTCAGAGTGATTTTAAAATGTCCCTTCATCCAAAGGACAGTAACCCAAGTTGACAGGTGGTCTCATTCTGAAAGGGGAGAAGACAGGGCCCTAAATCTGCCAGTCCCTGAGCTCACTACCCTCCTCAAGGCCAGAGAACACCTCTGGGGGGCTGGGGAGGCTCTGAAGTCCAGACGAGTTTGGGATGGGGAGGGAGGAGTGGCTGTGGAAAAGAGAACGAGAATTTATTATCAGGACCTTTGGGGGGTTTCATATAAAAGCCCTAAATTAACTTTTGATACTTATGAAATTCTGTGCTGTCACCCACTTTCTTCACTTTATTGCCTTGGTGTTAGCTGAGCCCTTTACATGTCGCGAGGGACCAATCTCTGATCTGTTTGCAGTTTTATTAAAGTGACATACAAAGGGAAAGTGTGCTTCAAAATTCAGGATGAGTCTTAAGGAGGCAGAAGAGAGTCTTAAGTAGGCACCATCACCTACTCTCCATACATCTAAGAGAAAGAGAATATGGAAATGATTTGGAATTTGGTGAACTCTCCATTGAGGTTCACTGCCTTCAGAGATGTCACCTTCCGAACCATCGTCTTCCTTGTCTTGGAGCCACGATGAGGTCCCCTGCCCTGCCCTGCCCATTCTAGCCTCCCACTTGCATTATCAGCCATGCCTCCCGAGGCACCTCAGCCCCACTAACCTCAGGAGACCTCCTCCACCTCATCTCAGTTTAGCCCTCACGTCCTCAGGAAGCCTTCCGGCCCACCCCGATGATGTTTGGGACCCTCCCAAAGCTGGGTCTCCAGAGCAGCCTTTGCATACCCTTCTCATGGCACATGTGCAGTGTATCACAATGCTCGTTCCCCTTCTCCCCTTTCCCTACCAAAATACAAGGTTCTTGAACACAGGTACTGTTTGCTGCTGTCTTTTTTGGCATCCAGCACAGTATCTGGCACTCAAAATACTCTTTGAATTAATAAGTGAATGGGGTTTAAAGTCAGGTCTTGACTCTATAACACATGCTATTTTCTCCGTGGTGTTCGAAGTCCTGTCTGCTAGTGTGGTGCAAACGGCATTGATGTTAAAAAAGCAGATTCCTGGACTCCAAATCCAATGTCTCCCAGTCATCTCTTTATGCACTCATGTTTGAGGCAAACTGGGTTCCAGGAATAAAATATGATATTTACCTTTAAAGAACCTATGAGTTTTTTACTCATTATTGAGCATACAAATTAGCGTGCTTGCCCCAGGGGACATAATGGTGAAAATGACAGAAAAGAATGTTCGAGACTTTAAGGAGCTGACCACCCAGCAGATGGACCAACATTAGACCACTGGTTGCCCAGGCATTCCGAGAGCGTGCGACAGGTGGACTCTGTCTGGCCTCCCTGAATCAGGGTGGTTTGAGCTGACTTTGGAAAAGTCATAGAAATTAGCAAGACGAAGAGCAAAGGGAGATAGGAGGGCGAGAAGTGGGGGACAAAGGCCCTGAGGTAGGAAGGAGTGTGACATGTTTCAAGAACTAAAAGAAAGTCCGTTCGGGGTAGGTCACAAGAGAGCGAAAGAGAGTGGCATGAGATGAGGCTGGAGGGAGAGCCTGAGGGAGTCCCTGCTCATGCCTCTGATTCTCGTTGCCTTAAAACGCCACAGGATGGTTTGACAGGATGGTTTTCCTTACGTATGTTTAAGAAATGTATGGAGTCTACAGCCGTGCCACCCTGAACACGCCCAATTCCGTCTGATCTCGGAAGCTAAACAGGGTCGGGCCTGGTTAGTACTTGGATGGGAGACCACCTAGGAAGACCAGGTGCTGTAGGCGTAAAAAATAAAAAATAAGGGATTGTAAGCTGACAAGTTCCTTGCAATCTGTGAGGTCAACCAAGGGTTGCTCGCCTAAAAAAAAATAGATACCCAAAGCTACCTCTTTATTGTCAGCAGGAGCCTAATAGGCATATTGTGGATATACTTTATTTAAGATCGTGTGCTGCATTTTGTTCATTTGGTTTGGGTTTTGCTAATATAATAAATAATGCTCCAGTATTCTTCCTTATCCACAGTGGTATATCCTCGAGTAGCTGGCTGAATTTAACTGGACGATACCAAGTCGCTGGGAGGAAAAAAAACCCTCAGAAACACAGAAATAATAAGTTGATGTTAAAGGGGGAAAGCGACTGTTAGGAGGTGAATAAATTCGATGCATTGAGGATTTATGAATAACATGAGTCTGTTCTCCAGATTGGTGTTTACTTGTTACCTTCTGAATCATACCTTCGGCCCTAGCCCGGAGGGGGTTTTCAAATTACAGCAGGTCTCCATCTCCAGCCCTGGAGAGACAGCCCATATCTAGGTAGAGTTGCAGGATAGTTTAAAATTCCTACTTTGATCCTATAGAGTCATTTTAACTCCTGGTTCTGCCACTTACTACCTGTATAACTTGGAGCCAAGCTTCCTAAGCTTCGGTCTCCTCACCTATAAAAGAGGAGATAAAAATATTACCGCCAGGTAGGGTTGTCGTGATGGTTGAACGAGACAATCCCAGCAGAGCATGTAGCACCTGCCTAGAAGGTGGTAGCTGCCGTCATTAATATCAAAACGAAGAGAATGACAGCTTTCGTTTATGAAATGCTTTCTATGTCCCAGCCCTGGATCGCAGCATTTGCCTGAGTTAACTCATTTAACCTCACAGCTCTATGAGGTAAGTACTCTTATTTCATTTTTATAAATAAAGAAACTGAGGCCAGCAAGACTAAATCACTTAGAGCTCACACGCGGCAGAGCCAGAACACGAACCCAGGCAGGCTCATAGACGTGAGCCAGAAGCAGCCCCGGGCCAGAACCACATAATGTCACGGCGGGGAGGGAGCATGGGGATGGTCCAACAAGCCCCAATTTATAGATGAGAACACTGAGGCCAAGAATGAAAACAACTTGCTTCCAGATCACACATCGAATCTGAAAAAGTCCATGAACGTTAAGAATATATATAGTGCTTAACATTTTGGAGTTGCATCTCACAAATAGCCTTCATTTAGAAGACGAAAGCCATGTTGACTCCTGGACGTTGAGTAGCTCTTATGCAATGCTGTTCGATGACTTAAACGCTATTAATCCCAAAGCATATGGATTTGATTTTTTTTCAGATGTTCATAAGTTTAGAAATGAAAGAAAGAGAAGAGTCCTACAGAAGGAGTTTGAGGTTGTTTTCTAATTCAAAGGATTTTTTTTTTTTTATTTCAAATATCGGGTGATAATTGGTAGATTCATCTGTGCTCTCCATACCCAGCCAGCTTGTTAATGTCACGATGAATTGGACTCTTGTCTTTCCTGCACTTGGGGTCTACGCTATAGGCAGTGAATTCCTTCTGTTTGTAAATAAAGCACCAACTAACAAAGAAATCTCTCCATTCCAAACTCTGATAACAGTTCATTTTTCTGCCCAGTTCATAATGACTTCTGGAAACTTCTTCCAATGCACCATTAGGTACACTCAAAAGAATAGTCTGGATGCCCTACTACATAAAGCAGTGTGCTCTAGAAGGAAGAGCAAAGAAATAAAAGTCATGAGAGTTCCAATTCTGGCTTACCCTCCCACCTGCTATGTGACTTCAGTCAGGTTCTTTAAGCCACCTGGGGCTTTGTTTCTTGATCTAGGAATGTGGCAGTAAGGAGTGCCCTCGTCACATCTGAATTTCTGTGAGAATTGAGACGATGCAAAAGCATCTTGAAATATCTAAGGCTCTTAAGCATGTAACGTTACTGAACCTTTTAAGCCATGTTTCTTCCGTTCTTCCCCTGGCTTCAGCCGTCTCTTCTTGCAAGATGCAACGCAAGTGTTGCCATAGGAGCCTTCTCTGAAGCCTCTGTCCTCACACATACATAGCACATCGCTTAGTATCTATCTGGTCATAGGTCTGCCACTCTGCCAGACCACAAACCTAATCTTAGCCATCATTTTCTTTCTCAGTCCGCCAAATACTCTCCAAAGGTTTTCTGAGCACGTACTCTGCATTAATAAGACTCAAGGGCTGGAAATGAAAAGATGACTAAAACTCATCCCTGCCCTCAAGGAATTCACACACGATTGGGAGGAGCAGAAGAAGTAACCGACCATCACAATAAAATGTGGCCAAGTCACACCTGCATGGGGTACTTTTGGGGTAGAGTTGACCCTTTGCCGCAGGCCGTCCTTCTTCTTCTGTGCCTGCTGAAGGCACGCTGTAACTTTCACTCATTCACTGTCGACAGGGTCTCTAACAGATATTAGCATCAAATCTAATCTCCCAGTCCAGAAGGAAGTTTACTATCGCCACCCACCGAGCATGAGTGATGTGCTCCAGGCATTTCTCTCACATTCCGGTGACCAAATAACTTTGGCACCAGTGACCACACACTCAGGTGGTGCGGCATATATGGGCCTCATAACAGTAACTAATGAATCATTCCCTTTGGCTGCATAAAGAGCAAAGCCAGCGACGCCTCTGGCACCCATTGCGAGTTATAGGCTTAGCTGGGAGGAGGCACAAGTTAGTCTTAGCTACTTCAGTCTGTGGTTTTTTGGGTTTTTTTAAAGAAAATAATAATAATCCCTTACATCTGGAGAATCCTTTACATTTTACAAAATGCCTCTGTACTCATCATCCTATTTGATCTTAACAATTCATTGCAATGAATAGGACCGGGGTTATTTTCTCTCTTTTATAGATGAGAAAACTAAGACTAGGTGACTCAGACTAAAACCCAAGTTTGCTGACTCATAACCAAGTGCTCTGGCAACTATACCATACTGCAGGACAAGTGTGTGGACCAAGAGAAAAGGAAAACTTATGTTGTCCCTGGTTTTCATGAGTCAGTGGAAGTCAGCAAACATTACCTTAGACGGGCTGCCACCAAGGCTCAGTGCTGGGTGTCGGAAGAGGGAAAAAAGAACGAGACAACCCAGCTTCTCCCAAACACCTGTCCACGAAGAGATATAGGTATGAAAGAAGTGCCATAAAAACGCCTGAACATTTGTATTTGTTTATTTGTTTAAAGCTGAGCATTAATAAATGAATTTGGCCGAAGTAGAGGCAGAAGCCAAGGGTTTGGGGAACAGAGCATTGGAAGATTCTGTCCCTCCAGCAGAGGATGAAAGGCTTTGGAAGACAAAGGCCTTAAAGCTGGCAGTTCCTTGATACCACTTGTCTTGCCATCATGGCAATAGTTTAATAAGATATGATTCATGCACTCATGGTGTTTGCAGCAAGCTGCAGCGTTGAGTACCAAGGTAAGACACAAAGAGCTGAGGTCCTAGGGGCTTAGAGGAGAGCAAAAGCCTTACACTCTGGTTGTCAACAGAGATGATGTCGGCAGGGAGGAGGAATCGTGTGGGCCTTTACTGATTAGCTGACTTCACTAGCCAGAAAGCTTCAAGATCAGATTCAACTGCAATTGGATAAGAATGTCTTAATGTCCCTGAATTTCCTCATATATATTTTACAGTCACACATTCATGTATTCATTCATTCATTTATTCCACAAACATTTATCGATTGTCCAATATGTGTCAATCATGGGATGAAGTGCTGGGGATCCAGGGATGAACAGAAAAAGACAAAATTAGGCGCCTTCGTGAAGCTTATAATCTGATGAAAGCGATATGACCAAATGACTTCTGCCAAATAAACACCAAATCATAATTATGATAAAATCTATAAAGGAGAGGTACATGGTGTTATAAAAGAGTAAAACGGATATTTGAATTAGTCATGAAGTCAAGATGACATAGAGTTGTGATCTACATGTTGAATTGAATTAAATTAAATCAGGAGAAGGGAAGGGAAGGGTATAGGAAGACATCAGAGGTAAGGAAAACAGTAAAAGGGCCTGTGGTGCACAGAGCATCAGAGGAACTGAAAGGAGACATATGAAGGAGCATAAAGCAGGATGAAGGAAAAAGAAGCTGCTAAACCTGTGGAGGTCAATGGGAAGGGTTTTAAGAGGGTGGACAGAGAGGCAATATTAGACCAAGTCTTGCCCGAGATTAGACCCCACAGTGGCTAAAATACGGAGAACAGATTGGAAAGAGGCAGGTGTGGATGTGGCAAGTCCAGTTTAGAGTTTATTGCATAATCTAGTCAAGAGTTAAGAGGAAATTAGAGTGGTGATGGGGTGGGGGGGAAACAACAGGTGGATGAATTGAATAGATCTTTAGGATATATGCTCAACAGAGCTTTGCACTGTATTGTGTCTGGCAGATGGAATGAGGAAGGTATCAAAGATGGTTTTTACTATAGTCTCTCACTCATTATATATAGAGCACTAGTTACAACGTGTATTATTTCACTCACTACAATGAATGTAACTAGGTAAATGGTGAAGACAATCCCAGAACAGAGAACACTGAAGGTATACTAGGTCAGTCTGGAGGGTGTTGGACTTGAGATGCGTTTTAGATCTCCAAGTGGAGACATAAAGTAGATCGGTGTAATATCAATCTGGAGCCCAGAATAGAGATATGACTGATCATTAGGACTAGGCTTTTGGAATATAGAGCCATGCACAAATTTATACAAAGACAGAATTTATTTATTTAATATGTGTTGTGCCAAGCCAAGTAATGTATGCAGAAAATATAAAAAGTATATGGAATTCTGTCAATTATGTCGAAGCACTGGCTCCTAATAACTCTTTGAAAGAAAATGTATATCACTACTGCAGCATCTATCACACACCAGGATTATTTTCATTCTGGTCTCATCCACTGGAGAAGGAGCTACCTGAGGTGGGTGTTGTATATTTTAAATCAGCCCGGCCCCCCTCATTTGGGGTTCCAGCCACTCTGTAGTTCAGTTTCATGCCTGGATTTTCAAGGCCTGATGTGGTTCAGTAACTCACAGCTCATCAGGGTCTTAGAAATCTCACAATCCAAACCCTTGTTTTGAAAATACAACAGAGAATAAATGTTTTTTTTTAAAAAGACTTCCCATTGTCCCACAACTAGTGAATAGAAAAGTTGGAACTAGAGCACAGAACTCCTAAGCTCACCACTCCTCAAAAGACCATTGCCTAAGATTGTGTCATTACCATGGGATATTTGGGTCCTGGACCATATTTCCCAAAAAATAATGTGGAAGATGTTGTAGGAAGAGTATCAGGGCAAAAATCTCCTAGTAAATGTTGTAGTTTAAAAAATTCTATATGTTTAGCTATTTCACTCAGCATAATTATTTTCTGGTTCATCCATGTTGTGTGTGAATGGTTCATTATTATTGCTGAATAATATTCCATTATAAAGATATAATATTTATTTGCCCATTTTCCCTGTTGTTGGACACTTGGTTTGTTTCCATTTTTCAGATATTTTCATTATTTGATTCTATTTGTTTTGTTAGCTCGTTACTCTATATCTCTTTTTTTATTAGCTGCTTTAGCGTGTAAAGCATACATGTTATCTTATCGCAGTTTACCTTCAAGAGATGCTATGTCACTTCATATATAGTGTAAAAACCTTAGCATAGTATTCTTTCATTTTTCCCTTCCTCGTCTTTGCACTATTGCTGTCATACATATTATAAACACCATGCTACATTGTTTTTATTTTGTAACCAGTGAATCATCATTTAAATATATTTAAGTAATAGAAAAAATGTATATGGATACCATTTTATAGGCTCTCCATTCCCTTGTGCAGACTCCTATTTCTATCCGGTACCATTTTTGTTAGGTCTGAATTATTTGGTTCAACATTTTTTGTACTGCAGGTATGCTATTTCAGCTCTCATGCATTTGAAAAGTTTTTTCCCTTTAAGGTATTTTTATTGGCTATAAAATTCTAACTTGACAGGTTTTTTAAAAGCACTTTCAATATCTTACTCTGCTGTTTTCTTGCTTGCATAGTTTCTGATGAGAAATATACTTTGTCTTTGTTCCTATGTGTTTTTCTCTAGCTGATTTCCAGACTTTCTCTTTATTATTGCTTGTGGAAAATGCTATTCTGATGTGTCTTCCTGTAGTTTTCTTTATATTTCTCATGCTTAGAATTTACTGAGCTTCTTGGATCTATGGCTTTAGTGTTTCCATCAAATTGGGAATTACTGAGCCATTATTTCTTTAAATATGTGTGTGCCCTTTCTACTTCGGAGCTCCTATTACATGTATATTAAGTTTCTGGAAGTTGTCTCAAAGCTCACAGATACTCCACTCTTTTTTGGTTCCTGTGTATTTGATTTTGGATCATTGCTACTGCTATGTCTTCGAGTTTATTAATTGACATTTCTGCAACATCTAACTGAAATTAACTAAATGCAGTGTATTTTACCACAGACATAGTTTTAACCTCTAAAAATCTAATTTGCATGTTTTTTTTTTATCTTGCACATCTATGTAACATGTTTAATCTGTCCTCTAGCCTTTTGAGCACATGAAATACAATTGTAATAACTGTTTTAATGTCTTTGGTAAGTCTAACATCTGTGTCAGTATAGGTCAGTTATAATTGCTTTATTTTCTTCCTCATTATGAGTGCTTTTTGTATAGGTTTTGTTTGTTTCATTTTGGTTTTTGCATGCTTGGTAAATTTTTATTAGCTACCACACGTTGTAAATTTTGCTTTGCTAGGTGCTGAATATTTTTGTATTCCTATAAATATTCTTGATCATTGTTCTGCAATACAGTTGATTATTTATAAGCAGCATGATCCTCTTAGGTCTGCCCTTGAGGTTTGTTAGGTGGGACCAGAACTGCATCTAATTCAAGGCTAATTAATCCCCACAGCGGAGGCCAGACTCTTCTGAGGATTCTAGTCAATACCCTGTGAATTATGAGGCTTTTCCAGTCTTGCTGATGAGAATGGGCTCAGTACTCTACTTAATACTCAAGGAGGACCCTCTGAAAATCTGTTGGTTTTCTCTCCATGCATTCCTTCTTTCTTTGGTACTCTGCCATGTGAGCTCTAGCTGCGTTGTTGTCTCAACTCTGTCTCTTCAACTCAGGGAGACTAATAAGCTCTTCCTGGGTCCTTCTCCCTTCACTGTGGCTAATCACTGAGACTTACCTCATTTGTTTTTCATATTTCAGAGATCACTGATTCGTATTACCTGATACTCAGTTTCTTGAAAATTGTCATTTCTTTTATTTGGTCTGCTTTTTTGATTATTAATTTGTTCGTTTGATTGATTTTTAAGTTATTTCAACTGGAATGGTAAATCTAGTTTCATTTTTTCTACCTTAGCCAGAAACAGATGACCTCTGGTACACTTGTGAGCTGATTTATTCCTTTGTTTCTGATTAGTTCAGTATTGAAAATCTTAATTTATACAAATATGTCATTGTGATTGTGAATGGTAATTATAAATACACATTTTTTCTATTTAGCCATAGAAATTCTCCTGTGATCTTAATCCAAAGTAATGGTAACTTCTATCTTATAAATAGTCTGGTATCGATGAAGAACTGAGATATAAAATTTACTTTCTTTGTGGTGGGCCAAGTTTAAATGAATTATTATTTCAAGGTTTGCAAAGAGAACATTTTTCTTTAGTGTTTCAAATTTCTCTTCTGGACAATAATGATTAAAAGTTTAAGACATAGAAGTGAACTGTAACAATATCTCTAAATTTATTTATTCAAATTGGCTTCATTAATAGAATTATTTTCAATATGTTATAGCAATGTTGGAAAAACATAGCAACTGGGGAGACTATTTTTGAGTCTTGCTTGCCATAACATCTTTTGGAACTTCTTGGATACATTTGATGTGTTGAAATATAGCATTGATTTTCCCGGCGGTTTTAAATTAAATTTGTTAAGAATGCTAAAAATATCAGTTAAGTAGCCAAACTTGTTACTCCTTTGACATCTGTAGAAATATTTTCCAAGAGAGATTCTTTTACAACTGAAAATATGAATCTGATTCGTGAGTTCCTATGCCATGCTTAATACTTTCTCTTCCAAAAACCAAAGAATTTCAGAATGATGTAGTAAATAGCAATGGTTAACTACAGTCTCTGAACAAAATATTTCTAAAATCCAGTTACCTAGTAAATTTTTAAAAATAACTTTAAAATCATTCAATGTGTTTTTAAACATACCCAGGAAAATCTGCAGAATTTTTTGAGATTCTTAAGATTTATGATGTATTTTTAAATGTTTTAAAATGGAACCATTATTAATAGACTCTAACCAACTTAGTAACTTCTATACACTTTGTAATATATCTTCAGCCTTATCATCAGTGGTTATTTTATAACTTTTCCAGATTTATTTATGTTGACAATTTTTCTTCCTAAATATAGGAAGAAATTCAAATCTAGGTTAAATTAATTCTAATCTAGGTTAATTTATACAACTAAACAAATTCTCTATAAAATTGTCTTGCCACAATTATCTCCCATAAATTAAAAGTTTTACAAATATCAGGACACTCATCAGATTGGACTGTAAAATCTGTACTTGAGTATAATGATGTAATAAGCATTGTGTTGAAATATTGTTTAATAATAAAGATTATATAAGATAAAATAAAGATACACACAGCATCAACACATATGGAAAAAATAATTTTCCAGTGATTAGATGAGCAATTGTCTCTTCGTCAGACTATATATTATTACTAAAGACTATTAAATATGATGATAATAAGGCTTACTTAATGGCTGCAGAATGTTGTAGAAAATGTTGCAATAACTGTCTTTTTTTTCCAATGGAAATATTTGAGAATTTTTATCAACAAATTTTGCATATTGTATTGCCAAGTAGATTTTTCTCTTAATTTTGAAGGTTTGAAGTTTCATAAAAAAAATACACTGGTTTCTGCCGTTTTCTTTGTATTTTCAGCATTTGCTAAAACTATACTTTCAATAAAATTTATTATAAAGTATTTTTTAGAATAGAGTCAATGATTTTCTCAACATCATCACAATTTATATCTAGAAGTTGAAATTGAACATGAATATTCTTTGTTATTCTAATAAGAAAACAATATATTTTACTGTGCCATCTACACTAGTTGGAATTAAATACCACAGTGGTTACAAACAAAAAATATCATATTCTAAACTTCTGAAAAACACCCTGAAAGTTCATTACTGAAATTTGGTTTAAAGTCTTCACACTCTTGCTAAGAGCAGAGAAAAACATTCTTACTTTGCTTCATAACTATGGATTACAGTAATAAAAACATTAAACTACTCACTATAACCTTCTTGCCTTATGTTACAAAAT
Organism: Pteropus medius; assembly: GCF_902729225.1. Lineage (NCBI taxonomy): Eukaryota > Metazoa > Chordata > Mammalia > Chiroptera > Pteropodidae > Pteropus > Pteropus medius. Next base: position 55,080,895 of record NW_024349800.1, on the reverse strand, counting down.
CAAATAAGAAAACAGTAAGCAATAAATAAAAAATTTACTTTTACCTAATGTGGATAGTTGCCATTTTCTTTAAGCCAGTGTATCTCCCACATGGCTCATAGCACTTGGCCTAATATTAGTTGTAATATATACAGTTTCTACTTAGAATCCTTGCAATGCGTTCATATTTTCTATCCTATTCTATTCTGTTATACATTTTCCTCTAAGTACTACAATAGCTACATCACACCAATTCTTGTATGCTGTGTTTTCATTTTTATTTAATAGAAAAAGATATTTTGTAATTTTCCTTATGATTTCTAGACACGTCAGTCGCTGAGAGGTATGTTAGTATTTAATGTTGAAATATTTGAGTATTTTACATTACTCTTTCCTATAACATTATGTTATTAATTCTAATTTAAACCTATTCTTATCAAAAGGGCATTCTCTGCATAATTTTAATTCTTTGAAATTTGTTGAGTTTTGTTTTATGGCCTAGAAGGTAGTGCATCTTAGTGAATGTTCCATGTACACTTGAAAATAATGTGTATTCTGTTACTGGTGGGAAAAGTGTTCTATAAATATCCATTTGCTGATGTTGGTTGATGATGTAGTTCAGGTATTCCACATCCTCACTAATTTTTGTCAACTTCTTCTATCAGTTACTAAGTAAGAGTATTAAGTTATTCACCTAAATTGTGGACTTGCTTATTTCTCCATTCAGTTCCATAAGTTTTTGCTTTATGTACTTCAATATTCTAAGTGCATATACATTATAAACTAATGCGTCTTTTGATAAATTTACTACTTTATAATAATGTACTATCCCTTTGAAGTCTATATTGTCTGATACTGATATAGCTACTCCAGCTTTCTTTTGGTTAGAGTTAGTAAGGTGTATCTTTTCTCACCCTTATACTCTTAACTTAGCTACATCTCTATTTAAAGTAAATTTCTTATAAATAGTATATAGATTTATCTTGATTTCTATCCAATCTGGAAATCACTGCTTTTCTTTTTTTCCCCCTCAGATTTACTGAGATATAATTGACATATAACACTATGAAGGTTTAAGGTGTACAACATGATGACTGGCAAATATATATCATCTCCACTACTTTTCTATTGGAGTGTGTAGACCATTTACATTTGACCTAATTATTGATATGGTTGAACATAAATCTATCATCTTGCTAGTTGTTTGCTATCTGTTTCATCTGTTCTTAATAACTTTTCCCCTCTTTTCTTGCCTTCTTTTTGATTAATTATTTCTCATTTCATCTCCACTTGACTCATTCGTTATACCTCTATTATAATTTTACTCTTTAGTGATTATTCTATGGTTTATGACATCTTTAACTTATAAAAGTGTATTCTTTTTCAAGCTGCCTTCAAGATATTATCTTCATCCTATTTTACAGCAATTTGAATATGAGTTGGGGGGATAATTAATCTTGCTGAGAGATTTGCTGAGTTTTTTGGATCTTTGATTTATTGCATTTCATTAATTTTTGGAAAAGTCTGAGCCTTGATCTTTTCAAATATTTTGTCTGCTTTGTTCATTTTTTCTCCATCAGGGACTCTAATTACACATCTATCCGACTTTTGACACTGTCCCACGATTGTTGGACGCTCTGTTCTCCTCCCATTCTTGCCCTGCTTGATTTTCCTCTTTGTGTCTCTGTTTGGATGATTTCTATTGCCCTAATTTCAAGTTCACTCATTTCTTTCCTCAGCTGTATCTAATCTGCTTATAAACTTTTTTTATACACAGTTTTCAGCACTGTACTCAGTATCAATCTATTCTTACATGTTGTCTACATTCTCCAATGGCTAACAGAATTAATAAATATTAATCATAGTTATTTTAAAACACAAATTTGATGGTTCCAACATCTAAATCATCTCTATTGATTGTTTTGTCTGTGCACAATGGCTTGGCTTTTTTCCTGCCTTGGGGGGTTTCCATAATTTTTATAGTCTAGAAAATCAATATAGATAGAGTTAAAAATATTTACATGAAGAAATAGGAATGCCTCTTCTGTCAGGCCTTTAGTATGGGGAGTTGATTCACTCTAATTGATTTGGGTTTACATTTTCTTATTGCTATAGCTACTTTTGATGCCCCATAGACTCGAATTCCTCCAGCAGCGGGCTGCTGCTACCTTGTGCTTAGTGTGAAGCACAGAGGGCTGAGGAGCTTCCTGCTCCACTCTTAATCTCAGCCGTCCCCACAACTGTGTGCCGCAGAGGGGCCTGTCTCCATGATCTCAGATAACTCCGGCAGAAGACAGCCAGCGCATATTACGTGGATTGTTAGAATCAAGGAAACAAGATTTTCCTCCAGACCAAGCTTTTGTCTCAGTAATGTTAACTGTATATCATTCACCTCAGTATCAGCAGCTCTTTTGCAGTTCTGAGAACAAAGGAGTCATTCGATTTTATCGAAGGAATAAAATGCATAAGAAAGTCAATTGTGCATCAATAGAAGTAAAAATTGTATAAAGATTAGAGCTACCTGAATCTGTAAAGGCTAATTTATCACCAGATTTATTTATTCTAAACCAGATAACTCTGGCTTTTGAAAAAAAAAAAACAGAATCCAATGTCAAAGGACAAATTTACCACCAATGAGGGCTACACACACAAGTTCCAAGATGGTTTTAAGAAATACATGCGATAAGTAAATATTTCCCCTAAGTTTCTATTTTGATTGGAATGACAGTCTACAGAGATTGTTTTATGAAATAACCTGTCTCTTTATTCTGTAACAAGGTCTTACTTAGAAAACAGGATTTTCTACTAAAGACTAAACCTGCAAAGTAGGTGTAACCATAAAGCTATGAGAAGCAACTGGAAACAAGGTAAAGAGTTTGGATAAGAGTTATGGTAGGATCTACAGACTTGCAAATCACTGCACACACAGTTAATTTGCATAGCTGAGCTTCCTAAGAAAATGGCTATGTAAGTAGACAAGCAGAGGATCCAATGATAAGTATAAAGGGAACACTCCGACTTCTCGGTTTGAGTATGGAATTGAAACTATCCAAGAAGCCAGTGGAAATGGAATGATAATAAAAGGACCAAATCGACGAAGAAGGAAAGAAAATATATGAGACCTGAGAGAAAGGTCCAAATAAAGCAGTGCAAGTTCCTGTAAAGCGCTCTGATAATTTTATATATTATCTGTGGCCTTCTATTTTAAATATTTTCTGTTTCTACAAAAGTCACAGTCCAGGGAGTGGGCCTGACAAATGCACCAGGTATCAGGGGTCATGTAAACAATCTTTGGTGCATTCCGTAGCCTAATTTACTGTCATAAACATTGTGGGAAGCAGAAATCTCCATGGCAGCTTGGCGTGGCTGTTCTCACTGTCAGCAAGAAAGATTCATGACCTCTTCACAATGTGAGACCCCAACGGCAGTTACCAAGACAGATGATTTGGTGACAGACACTTCAGGCTGAAAGTTAATATTTGGCCCAGGAAGATGAAACATGAGAACATCAGACTTGTGCCGCTGGGCCAGTCCCTTGGTCCTTGCAGTCCAGGAGACAGTCTCAGATGATGATTCCAAAAGTGAGTCTCAGAGGGCCAAAGTGTCACATTTGACATCAGCGTCAGAGGTCAGGGAAGTGCCCAAACACCCTGTCCTCTTTCAATAATCCATGCTATACCTGTCATCTATGAATGAATTGAATGTCTTTGCAGTCTACTTATATTTTAGCCAGTACCCGCTCTTAGGCTAATGGGTTCCAGAAGTGTATTCATTTCCTTCTGTCGAAAGTATATTTCCCTTTTATTTATTCTAAACTTACCACTCTTGAATATCTAGAATTTGTTTGTCAAACAAGCCTCAGCTTATCCTCTCCACTCAATCAGGACTTGATAAATTGATTTTGTCTAAATACATCTTTATTTTTCCGAAAGAAAGATCTTTTTGTTTGAGACTGAATTCTTAACGCTATCTCTTCTGCTACTACTTCCTCAATCTGTTCAACTGTTCGGGTTTTTTGTTTGTTTGTTTGTTTTTAAGGCAGATCGTAATGATATAAGCTAATATTCTCCTGTTAGTCACAGCTACCCTACCTTTTTCTATTGTTCTCTGGAATTGAAGTTGAACAACATTTGAACAGAAGGTGTCTGATTACAACAATGACTCCCTCCAAAATAAAAGGGAGCAAAACTGTTACTCTCTTGTCAAGTTAAATTTTGTTTTAATCTCTGGTTTCAGATTGAACCAATCTCTTCAGTGTGATTTAGTGCTTTAAGAAAATGGTATTGTCTACAGCCATGCCACCCTGAACAAGCCTGATCCCATCTGATCTCGGAAGTTAAGAAGGGTCGGGCCTGGTTAGTATTTGGATGGGAGACCACCTAGGAAGACCATGTGCTGTAGGTATAAAAAATAAAAAATAAGAGATTGTAAGCTGACAAGGTCCTTGCAATCTGTGAGGTCAACCAAGGGTTGCCTCACCTAAAAAATATTAAAAATAATAATAATAATAATAATAATAATAATAAAGAAAATGGTGTTACCTCAAGATATTTAGGCAACTAAGTCAGCAGATCCAAAGAGTATTATCTTCCAAAGTAGTCCCTCTGAAGAAGGCTATATGCTGGTGCCCATGACCATGCCACAGCACAGAACACATCTGTAATCACACTTTTAGAAATTCCTTTAGAGCCATTGTGTACCCTAAGCTAGTGAGGAAATCTCATTGCTTTCTATTCGTATTTCACATTTGACTAAGAAGTAAAAAGCAGTTAGATTTCTGTGTTTACTTTTCGGTCTGGTTTCCAAATAAATTGACTACTTAAAAAATCTACCTTAAAGGAGGTCACCGCTGAGGAGCTAGCTCTTCTTAGCAGTATTACCACAACCATGTCCATTAGCAAGCACCTCTGGAAACCTATAGCAAGTAGGCATTGTGCTGCACGGGTTGAAGTGATCCGTAAGATATGGTTCTTACTCTTAAAGAGTAGTCCAAGTGGAAGCAAAACATAAGTATAATGAAAAGTGCAGATAAAGAATAAGATATGTGAGAGTCGAGATGAGTCTGGACTGGAGCAAAATGAGAAGTCGCGATCAGGCCAGAGGGACTGGTAGAGCTGGAAGTATGTGCACATCCTCCACAGGCTGAGCGTTCACACAAAGTGCAAAGACCAGTCTGGCTAAAAGTAATGGGCCTAGGACACAAGTTCCACTACTGACTTAACATTGCTTTTGAAACATTATTTAACCTCTTGTATTCTCTGTTTCCTCATGGTAGCTAGTTCTGGTTCGAAATGGCATCCTGAACACAAGCATTTCCTTCCTTCTCCTCCCAAACCCACTGATATGATGTAAAGCAGAACATATTTGATACCTATAATGGATCATCTTTTAATACTCCCTTCTCTTTAATGACAAAATTACTTTCAATAATAGTCTTTATTTCCTTGGTTTGTTTCATAGTTTAAAACAAAGAATTTATTTATAGACAAGAAATTTCCACTTAAAGATATTATTCTAATTTTAAAAAAGATTTTATGCATGAACTACAATTTGTACTTACCATGAAAAATACTACAACTCATAGTTTACTCTGTGTATCACTGTTTTAAATTTAAACACAAATAAAACTCAGAATGGCCACATAGAAACAGAACTCAAGTTCTGTTTCTTTATCATTACAATACTGCACTGTCCATGCTTATTTCAACTCTACTGTCTAATTGCGAGAGTATTGGGACCACAAAGGTTATAGACACAAATGGCGCCAAATGCAAGTTTGGACGATTTTAAAACTTCACAAACTTATTCTTGAAACAAACGTATGTAGCTGAGTCTATTGAGAGGTTTTCAAATTCCCTACAGAGTCCAATGTTTGTTAGAAGATAAGCAGTAAACGTGTGCTTATTTAGAACATACACATCTGTGAGTAAAACTCTACGCAAATCAAAGCAATTGTTCAGAACTTAGATTTTTTAAGAGATACTTTTTGGGGGGACAAAGAGAACGTTTTATCCCTGACCTTGGTGATAATACCAGACTTTCTTTGAGTTGGTTTTGTTATTGTTTATAAATTCTCCACTAGCAATGTACCCCCTATTGCTTACACCCTGAAGTTTTCCAACTGCTCCATCTTTAGTGTGCCACTGTGATAAAATACAAAAAGGAAAAATTCATAAAAAGCACTGAGAATGGGAGTAATAGTCTTTAAAAACAATCCTGGACAATGGGATCATACTGCCCAATAAACTCGGGTGTGAGAGGCCACAGCTCAGAGCATGTATGGGAGGAAGGCTGCCACATGACTAATTTTCATTGCAGAGTGTTTTAGGATGACAAAGTATGGAGAGAACGGGAGAAGAGTCAGAAGTTGAGGTGGTGAATAGAGCTACCTATGGAATTCTGCTGAGTCAGCCTGATACAACCCCTTCTCCAATCACCCTGCCCCATGCAGCAGCAGTGTCTTCCCCCTGGGTGAAGAGCTGAGATATGCTCCTAAAGGAATTATGCGATCTGCCTGGAAGGAGTTTGTGCCCCCACATGAGAATTGATACCCCAATTCTCTTCATTTCAGACCAGCAGAAGTGGAAGTAGGAAGCCTGACAATCAACATCCCCAGAATTTGAATTGCCATCTCCCTCTGGAAGGGGGCCCGAAGCAACAGAGGAAATCACAGGTCTGGCTTTATTAATCAACACACTCTTTCCTTTTTAAATATGAATTTCAGTCAAGGCTTCTGGGAAATGTGCAGAGAACCAGATGTTCCAAAGAGAAGGAATGGATGGAAACAAAAACTGAGAAACAAACAGAAGGTAATCTAGAAAAGAGAAACAAATGTCGAAAGAATTTTAACAGCCTCAGAGAGATTTCAAAAGAGAGGGCATCCATAAAACAAGAATAGGTTACTTTTTTTCTTTACTGTGTAATCAAAGAACAAGAAAGAGTTCATGAAAAGAAAAACGTACTATTTAATACAAGGGTTAAAAGAAGGAGTTCAAGAAAACTTTCAGAACGTAAGTTTTTAAAAAGACAAAGATATATAAGGGAAAATTATACATTTAATGTGTAAATGTTTTACTTTTATCAAAATACCTATTATTAAATCAGATAGCTTGTAATATTAATACTGATAAATGACATATTAGAATTTAAGAAATAAATATTACAATCTGATTCTCTAAATGTCTATACCTTACTAAAGAATCAAAAACATTAATGCTAAAAAAAAAAAGGAAAAGGAAGGTAGAAATCACCTAGGCCAGTAATTTCCAAGCAGGATTCCACTGAGGACAAAATTTCCTCAGCAGGTTTAAAGGGCAACTGGGCACACAAAGTCCCGTGTCCTTACATCTAACTTAACCAAGTTGGTTTTTCTTCTATCTATTTTTCATTCTGGGGTTCTATATAAAATTTCGTTTGTAAAGGAGTTACTTGCATGCAGTGTTAATACTTACATGTCCCAGTGAGACTATATTGTTAAAATATTTGTTCCTTTGTGCAGAAATACTCAACACTGAATGAAGGGGGCAGAAACATAGGACTGTTAGTGGCGAGGTTCAGCCTCCCTCTGTCATTTCAGGCATCTTGGATGAGGCCCAAGCTTGCAGTTTAATAGAACAACAGCTCTGTAGTAAACCAGATTCTATCCCTTTAGAAGGGTTTATTCTACATCTGTTGTTTCTTAAGCTTGCTCCTTGGGAATCTCACCCAATCCCCCAAATGGCTTACTCTAAGATCACATATGGTACTCTTCCTGAGAAGAGTTCTGATAAATTCCATTTTCTCCATCTTATCTTGTTTCCATTGCTGTTTTAACACCTCATATAAATGGATATCTCAGGCAGCTACTCAGCTGGCCAGGCCCTTTATCTGGCTCAGTGTATTTAATATAAATGTTTGATAACCACTAATTGAAATCAAACCTCTTATTTGCAACTGAGGAAATTGAGAGCCAGAAGACAAGATAATTTAACCAAGGTTACAGTCTTTCCTATTCTATTTGAAATGCTATCACACTCTCTAATTGCTTCACTTGGATATTTTTTTCTTCTCAAATGGATGCCAGCCACCTTGGTTAAGGATCATTGCTAAGATTCTTTTTCTAACTCCTTTAGCACAATGTTAAGAATAAAACAGGTGTCCGATCATACTCGTTGGCAAATCTTTTTTAAAATAGTTCCTGAAAAGAAAGTAGAGTGACTTTCAAGTAGTATATACTAGGATGTAGTGGCTCAACATTTTTGCTGCAGCCTTTGGGGAAAAAAATTGAAAAACATTTAAAAATAACATTTTTGAAGACATCACATAACTATAGGAGCAAAAATGGCTAAATCATCTAAATTTCCAGAGAAGAAAATGTCTTTTCTAGGACTAGCTGACAAATGCTGGCTATTTTCTGTGCTAGTGGCAACTGCCAATTATGGTGCTGGAAGAGGCAGTGGTAATTTACTATGGAAAGACAAACATCTGAAGTTTTGATAGTCACAAAGACTATGCTAAAGAATTGAAATCTAGTCAAGTCTCAAATTTACCACCATTTTTCCCAGTGGGACTTCTGATGAGGTATAGGGAAGCACAAAGGCTGGTAACAGAAATAAAATTTTTAAAAAAAAGGAAGGTTGCCTCTGCTGGCAAGTATTGAGGGAGTGGTTGGAAAAGGGCCTGTGGGAAAGTCTGTGGTGAGGAATGTATTTTATATATGAGATTACACATGTGTCTGTGTAGGTAAAGTCTATGGTTCTCCTCTTTATAGAGAAAAACCCAGTTCTTTCTTCCTCTTATGAGCCTCTTATCTGTGTGTCTCCTTTACTATTCACACAGAAGCCTTCACTTCTTACACTTACGGCAGAGTAACAAGGAATAGAGCGAGTGAGGGAGATTACTCTGAGCACATAGTATTTGAGTCAGGTCACGAAGGATAAGAATGGACAAGCAGCACTAACATTGAAAGAAAGAAAAGGCCAAGGGTGGGAGATGGGTGGGAAGAATTTGTTGCATCATAGGAATAGAATAGAAGCCAATAGAGGCCAAGAAGGAAGCGGCATGAGATGGGTTGGAGAGATCAGTGTGGGGGCAGATTTTGCAGGTCCTTGTAAGCCATGATAGAGTGAATTTCTTTTCTGTTTACAAGGGGAAGTGACTGAAGGTTCATAAGCAGAGAAATGATGTGATATAATTTGTTTTAAATAAATAAAGTACTCTGACCATGATTTAAGATTTGAGTGGAGGAAAGAGAACAGTTAAGAGGCTGCCCCAGTAGAGAGCTGATGAGGGCATGGGCTTGGTGACCGTGATGGCCATAGAGAACAGTGGAGACCTGTGCTTCTGAGAGGTCATCAGCAGGGCTTGCTAATGGATAGATGTGTGGAATAGAAGACAGCTTTTCCTCCTCAACCATCAAGTGCTCAATGCTCTGGACTTCCAATACACCATTTTTTCTAGTTTTCCTCCTATTTTTCAAATTTCTTCTTCTTTCATTCCTTCTATAATATCCCAAATACCATCCTTTACTCCTTTCTTCTATCCATTCCTTTGTATTTTTTAGCATGCTTAATTGTTTTTTCTCTCCCTTCTACAAACATATTCCCCTGAGTTTTTTCAATTCCTAAATCTGTATCCCTACCTCAGACCACTTTCCAGATAACGGATTTGATTCCCTATTAGGTATCACTGCTTGAATGGCCCCACAAGTGCCTCAAAATCGCAATGTGCTACATTGAACTAAGTCTACTCCTAAACCTTCTCCTGCTGTTTATGAAGCGTGACTTCTCATCTCATCATCCAAGCCAGAAACCTGGGGATATCCTAAAAAAATTTTTTTTCTCAGCTCCCAATATCTAATCAGTGACAATGGTCTATCAATTTTACGCTTAAATATCTTTACGCTTAAATATCTTTACGCTTAAAGCATCCATCCCCACTGTTACTTCTTTCATCTAGACACTTATCTTCTTTATATAGTTTCAGATAGTCCAACTGATTTCTTTCTTTCAGTTCTGTCTCTTCCAATCCAGACTCCACCCTGCCTCTTCAATGCTCTATACATTACTCGATCTCTTCTTATTTTTTTCCTCTGCTTAAAACTTCTATTAGTTCCATTGCCTCGGATAGAATACAAGTTGCTCATATGGCATAGCAGACCACCTGTGATCTGTCACCTCATCTCCCGCTTACTTCTCTATGCATACGGTATGCTACAGTTATACTGAATTATTTAAGTTCTCCAAATCTCCCATATTGTTCTACACCTGAAAAGCCAGCTCAAGAATTTCTTCCTCTGAAGAGTCTTCTCTAATTCTCACAGATTCGATCAATTTCTTCATTTCAAAATTTTGCTTTGGACATTTCTCCTACATACCACTAGCGTTTACACTATACGACAATGAATGGTTTGCTTGCTCTCTTCATTCATGTTTATTCCTCTTCCTCGGCTCCTATTCTTCCTGCATCCCCTCTTAAGCAACCATGTGTTTGAATGTACTCTGACAAAATGTGAGTCTTGTTGTTTTATACTGATATATTTGTAATTTATGCAAATGGTATTGTGTCATGTACCTCAATTTTTCTTTTTAAAATTAACTCTAGGTCTTTACAACACCTCCATGTTTCTTTGTTGCAGCTAATGTGTTACTTCTAACAGATTCCTCCTCATATCACAAGGCGAACACACCCACCACATTTCATACATATATTCTCCAAGTGATGCACTACCATAACTAAGGTGACAATGAACATACTTGTCAATGTCTCTCTCTTCGGTAAATTGACTGCGACTTGGTCTGCTAAGAGTACATACACACCAAAGGGATTGATAAAAAAAAAAAAAGTCTCATTTTTCAAATCAGAACTGCCATCTTTCCCTTCGTGCTGATTAATAAATCATTATCTGCTGTTGCACCCACCTTTTTTAGTTTACTTAGCATATTGAGTCTCCCAAGCTGATTAACTGGTTAACTCATTTTTGCACCTGCACAGCAATGACCCCTACAAGACATCTGTTCTCTGTTTGACATCTCTTTAATTTTATTAGTGGCTTATGAACAAAATCACTTGACTGAAACTTTTTCAAGTTTAAGTTATTTGGATTCACAAGAGCATTTTTCTCCCTGTTATAAATCAATGAACCCAGTAAGATTAACTGCCTACACGTGAGCTTCAAAAGAGCCTCTATGGCCAGACAGAGTTGAAAGAAACACATAATTCCATAACACACTAAATACAAGCTGATCAAAGTTATTGGAGCTGGTTACTTAATGCCGTACTTCCTCATTGTCATACAATCTGATTTCAAGTAGTTTGAATCTAAAACATATATTACTTGATCTCAAAAAGTCCTTTTTAGAACTTTTGGGGAGGAAATCATCATTTCTATAGCCTGACTGGTCAAAAATGTGTGTTTAGGTAGATCTAAATTAAATGCTGGGCTGAACCTAATTTGTGAAATTCCATATGTTTTAGGAATTAAAGCAAAAAGAAATGAAACATAGCTGATGAGCCATTTTAAACAAAAGCAATTGGTATTCAGAATAATCATGGAATACTGGAAAACAAAGGGAATCATAAATCGTCAGATACCATGTAGTGAAGAGGGAGATTGTTCAAGCCCTTGGAATTCTGAGGAGATTCCAACAGGCAGTCTCGTGAGAGTTGAGGAGACAGAGGGTGGGGGCTCACCACAGCATCCCTCCTTTCATCCATTACACATAGTTTCAAATGTTGTGCTTTTATGTAAGAGGTGATTTGAAAAAGAGTTCCACTCCTTAAAAATAAATTGTAAGTCACTGATCTAGCCTAGTCTTTCACACAAATCAATTCCTTCTACAATATCCTTGACAGGCAGTAATCCAATATCTGCTTGAGCACTGCTGTCATTGCAAGTTCATTATCCTGAAGCAGCTCATTTCCATATTGGATATCTCAAGTTCTTGGGAAGTTCTGCCCTTCTTGAGCGCCAAGTTTCACCTCCCTATAAATCCTAAGCCCTAGTTATGTCCTCTGGGATAATACAGAATTTCTCTCTGTTAACTCCCTCCTCCATGACCCTTCAGAACTCATTTTTTTCATGTTCCACATTTTATTTACATTTTAAGACTGGTTTTAATCTCAAAATTACATTCCCATACATCTATTTCTTTTGTTGTTGTTGTTGATTTCACTTAAACTTCAATGCATGATTTGTTTAACAAAGACTATAAACAAATATTTACCATGTCCATTCCACATAACACAGGAAGAGCTTTATAACAGAAATTCATCAACCCCTTCCCCAAATGAATGGTTTATTCTTTCTTCTTAATGGTTTATTCATTCTTTCTTTATTATAAAAACAGGTATCAAAACGATCTTGAATATATCATTGATATTACTAGTAGTCAGCATCTACATTACTTCAAAAATGAACATGGTTTGTGACAATCTTCATTTTATTTTACACAACTTAAACTGTCACTGTTTCACTAAACAAGATGAAAGAGCACGGCATTTTTGTTTTCCCTTCTTGAGAATTTTACTTTACAGAAACACACGCTTCCATAGCCATCTGACACTTATTGCCACGCTTTCATCTTGTAAACCTGAATTCTATTTCAAGTACTCCAGGTTTGTGCTTTCATGACTGTGCCTTAACAAGAGGAAAAAATAATTATATGGCATTCTTCCTCCTGTTAACTGAAAACATAATGGGTGTACATATATTAAATATAGTCTTGCAAATGTCCAGGACATATTTACCAGCTAGAATTCTTCTACTTAATGCATGTCTGTGTGTGTGTATACACACACACACGTACACACAGATATATATATATATTTATATATTTTTTTTACACTAATGGTACTTATTTATTTATTTATTATTTAAAAATTTTTTTATGGTGATATTGGTTAACATCACCAACACATCATTGGTTAATACATGGATATTTTTAATCATGACATTAACGTGCGTAGAGGGTAGTTAATTTAAGACAAATTTGAGAAGATCCACTAAAATTAATTGTATGTATGTTTGTCCCGGTGGCTGTGGAAGCCTCATATAATTTTTTTTTTTTTGGACATTGTTAGACATCTTAACTCTTAAAGTTCAAAATTTTAATACTATACAGATTTGTCATTTTGCTCACACTGGTATGCTGTGTGCATCTACCATTCCATAGGAATTACTTGTTTCGCTAATACTAATTTTTGTTAAAATCTAACTGATGGGAGGAGCTTATGAGTATTTAGGTCCACATTTTACTTTCTGGCCATGTACTCTGTTTTTGTAACTTGACTGTCCATCTTTTTGTGTGGCGTGAACTATTAATACATCTGTTTGATGTGGGCTAGCTAAGTTCAGTTCCTTAAAACACATAGCTTTTAAAATCACGATGGAACAGATTATTCTACTGACATTAATTGTTCCCTTACCTTTATCATCACATCGCCTTAGAGCGGTCATTTTCTTTCTGTCTCCTCTACTAAACAAATATGCATCTTGAAGGCACGGATTATGTCTTTCTTATTTCGATATCCCCAAGGCACAAAACCAGCAGATTATACTAGGCACTCACTCTATATTGGTTAGAATTGAATTCAAAGAAAATATCTTTTTCCAAACTAGAACTAAAAGATGATAGGCAATAAAAAGAGACCCTAAAATCTTAGTCTTGAGTTAGCCTAACTATTAGCCACAAGCGAGAAGCTTCGCCTTACCAAAATCCACATTCTAGTCTCTTCAAAACTCTACCTTTCCCTCAAGACACATAGAAAAGCCAGGAAAGCCAACTGAGGGATATCATGAGGAAAGTATTTTTAAAGTATGTTCCTCTCAATACAAACCAAACCAAGGAAGTAAAAGTCCGTGAAAATTCAGCAATTTCAATTACAATTCCATTGGAAAGATCAAGACCTCTGATAGCGCCCTCTCAAAGGAACAGAATGTTTGGGCACCTGTGGGGATGGAGTGCCAGCACCATGTAGTGCTGTAACCAGTATACTCAGTTTAGGAATCAGAATCATATGCCAAGGCAGGTGGGAAAATAAAAAGTAGGTGTTCGACTCCTAGTAAACCTTGCTGGAAGGAGAAAATGTACAGCTATTCAGTAATTGTGGGTGGTGAGATTATGAGAAAATTAGAAATAAAATCAGACTATTTAAAATCTCAAGCAGTAGGAAATCTTGGAGAAAAACATGCGAGCTTTGTAAAAAGCCAACAGTAAAAGAAACAAGTTATGCCCCAGGAAAAGCCTCTCTACTCTCTACATTTTGAAAACTTTGGCAGACTAGAGCATTAGAAAATGAAATCCAAACTCAGTCCATGTTAACTCTCCAGCCCTGGATCCGCATTATAAATCTTTACCTATATACACCACACACACACACACACACACACAGAGCTGTCTAATCTGAAAAGAAGTCTGCTAGAACTGAATGAAAAATATCCTCAATGGCCTAGGGAGGCAACTCTCGAACTGTGGCTGGGAACCAAGAGTGTGGTAGCAGAGATAGAGCACGACTGTCAACAAGAAATCTCCCTTCATTCACAGCCACGGCTACATCAATGTTTATGCCACCTACGTAGCAATCACAATCAAGTTCACGTGTTCAGCTATGACCTCTTCTCTGAGCTTTAGTCTCATGTGTCCAAATGCTTATTCTATGTCCAGTATCAACATGCACAAAATGAACCTGTAATATTTCCTTACACCTGGTACTCTTCCAGGGTTCCTTATCTCAGGAAATGGCACCCTCACCTATCCAATCATACAAGCCAAAAACCCAAGAGTCTTTTTGAAAGCATCCCGCCATCATATAAGTATCTATCCTATTCCAAGTTTTGTCAGTTCTTACCAAGTTCTTCATTCTGTTATTATCTTCATCTTTTCTCTGACATTGCCTTATTCTTTCTTGGCTACCATCTTGTTTTACCCTGACTACTGTTCTAGCCTTCTAACAGGTGTTCCACATTCACTCTTACACTCCAAATTGTTTTTTCACACCGAGCCTTTCAAACCCTCTTAGGAGTTCCCATTTTTCTTAGTCTAAAGATCAGAACTGTTATCCTGGCCACAAAGCCCTTAATGGTCTGGTCCCTGGCTCCCATCCTAACATCAGCAGGTAACACTCTACAGCTTGTTCTAACATCACAGTGCACAATTTCCTTTAACTCTGGAATACTTTACCTCCTCCAGTATCAGAGCACCAACTGACAACTGGATGGTACGCAGACTGAGCCTGTCCTTGGTGGACTGAGCAGCAATTTAATCTGTAGGTATTAATTCTATACTCCATTCATTTAGGCCATGGGGTATACTAGCTAGGCTGTTAATAACTTTCTTCTGCATACTCTTCTGAAAAGTCCAGCTGAATCAATGTCATCGAGCCACAGTGAGACAGAACCCCAGCTGACCTGTGCTCATGCTTTAGCTCAGGAAAGTCATCATGGCCTTTGAAGGGACGGAAGGAGAACTGGAGGGCAGCTCTTCCTGTGCCAGCTTTACGCCTGCCTCAATGGCCGTGACAATTGTACCTGAGCCTCGTGTGTACACACTTGCAAAAAAAGTGAGTGAGAGACCTGGTCACGTGGGTCAGAAGTCAGCCTTGAGGGGGCACAAGCTCTAGTTATACCAAGAGCAGACACACGACTTCTCACTTGGCGCCCCGCATGAGAAGCCACGTCCTCCGTGAGGTTTTCTCCCTACCACATAATGACAGAAAATGACTTAAACAACTTTGGTTGCCAACATTCTACCGTAAAGGAGTTTGGGCTGGTACAGTCTCAACAAACTTCTTAATTAAGTTGAATATAAATAGGTTCACCTGATAACTACCTCATCTTGTACATGAGGAAAATTTCAAGACTCAAGTGTCTCGGCTGGACTGAGATAAGAACCCAGAAAATGCATGAAAAGGTCCAAATGACGAGTGTCTGCAAATATATCCCAAAAATATTTTTTATACTCTTTTGGTATGTCTAGTTCTGATCGAATCAAAAAAACCAGATGTTAAGAGAAAGAAAAAAAAAATACCACAAAACAATTTGTCTGACGATTTTACAAAAACAAAAATGAAATTAGATCATTCATTTCTCAAAATTCCAGCATGTCTACTGTGATCTTAAGTGGGTCGGCTTATCTGAAATTACACAATGATCATGGTCAATGCCAAATCCCCTTTCCACGGAAGATATGGAGAGCTTTGTTTCATGTTTGTAATAATATTAACTAATATAGTGAAGCACTTTATTGCTGGGTCTTTCAAAACCTTGAGAGGTGGTGCGGGCCTATTTTATTACCGTATTGACACTGTAATCGAAGCTGAGGCTTGGAGAAGTTACGAGGGATAGCACATTATTTTGGTACCTGAGACTTAAAACCCAAATCCAGTCTTTTTTTCATTACTCCATACAACTTTTGTTTGTTTGTTTGTTTTATTGTACATTTAAAAATCGCAATTTATTAAAGTTTTTAAAAAACAGAGGTTATCAATTTTCTGCAATTTTTACTTTCTAGAATTTAGTGTTGATTTAGTCTACATAAAATTCGTAGTAAAAAAATGACAACTCCTGCTAGAGAAACGTGAATTATGAAACCTAAATGAGCTATGATTCTACTTCTGTGTGTTTGGGACATAAGTTAATGGTCTCTGGCCAGTAAGGTTCCATGTTGGTATAGTCAAAAAGGTCATGTCACTCTTCTTTTTGAATTTTTGCATTTTTGTTTTTAAAAGTATTTTTATTTATCAAGCAATTGATCAAAAATATTTACTCTCAGCCATATGCTGAAATCTGAGGCAAACATGGATGAATAAGCTACCGTGCACTCACCAGTTGTGCAGAACTGCTTGGGGAGCTGGGCATACCAGAAGCCAGCTACAGGCAGCCGGTCCCAGGTGCCAACCTTTCAGGCCATCCATGCTGAGTACAAGGAAGGGAGATAAGGGAGTCAGCAAAGGCTGCATGAGAGAAGGTGAACTGAGGGTATTTGTGGAAGCTAGAATCTCGGCATCATGCTGATGGAGAACAGAAGTACGTAGTAAAAATAGCAGAACACAAAGCAGACTTGGGTAGGACTTGGGTCATCAGATCTGTTTTATTGTCATTGTCACTATGGTTGCTGTTTTCCTTCCCTACCTAGAAGACAGCTAAGGTCTTCTAGGTAGGGAAGGAAATGTCCTTGGAAACAATTCTTTTTAATTGGCTGATTATGAAACGTTTTATTTTGCAATACCTCAGTTTCTCAAATACATAGATATTGATCTTATCATTTGTTCCTCTCATCAGCCTAAAATGGGGGCAAAGTAGGTTTAGGGCCCACTCTTTTCAGATGAAGAAGCTGACCTCCTGGGAGTATGTGTTGCATGTTGTTCACTGTGTGCGTGTGTGAGTGCACGTGAGCGCGCGTGTGTGTGTGTGCATTCGTGTGCATGCGTACTTTGTTTTGGTTTACTTCATTATAAAGCCCTGCCACCCCTCTTATACATATTTCTACAGGGCGGGAATAGAAAACAGGGACTTGGACAAACCTCATAGAAATTGATCTTAGGATCTTGAGATTCATTACAATAGCCTAGCAGTTTCTCCCAAGTTGACAAGCAAAACGAACAATCTTTGTTCTTAACCACATGACTACCTTATCAAAAATCTTAATTCTAGAGCAGTTCCAACACAGCTGGATTGCTTCAAGCTTGCGAAGAATTCCTAACAGTGCTTGTCATTGCTAGATTTGGGTCATCCCTTTTGGGTAAGGTAAGTATGATTTGCTATCTGAAGTGGAGAGGTCCCCTCAGAGTCACTCAGTCTGCAGGCTACTTGGATCCCAATTTACCTCAAACCTGAGTCCCTGCGATATGTTTTATTCTGTTCTTTTCTCCAGCAAACACCCTCTTGGGTCATTCCCAGGGGGAGGAAAGTGTGAAAGGCACTTCTAGTTTGGCTCATCGGGAATTCCGCCTCAAAAAAACAGCCCCTGGTCAAAGGCCTGCTTGAGGGGAAGGACAACATTTCCTGCCTGGATTCTCTTTCTTTCCATCAAACCTATGAATCTGAATCTCTTTTCCATCACTAGAGGTTTTGCTTTCCAGCAAATGGTCCCAGGAACCCCAGACAATGGCCCCTTATCTGGTTACCCAGGGGCCTCTTCCTCCAAGGAGTACAAATCCTTCCTCTCCCCGATGAAACTGCTCACCTCCCACTAGGAAACTGATGATAAACCTAGCCTTCTCCCTGTCTCAGCATTTGGGGGAATTCGATACACAAGTTTTGCTTCTTTTGCTCCAGAGTAAAGCACGACTGTTTATTTCGATCTTCTTTTTTGCCCTCTTGGTCTCTGCCACTTACTAGATGAGAGAGAAACCCTTAGTATTGCAGATTTGGCTTACTTACACAGAGAACATCACGCATCCTCTCTAAAAGAACTTGCTGTGGGCGTTGGCAATTTCAAAAATTGGGACATCCTCATTTGAAGCCAGTGGGTTGGACCTGGACTAGCACACTTCACCCTCTCTTCTGAGAACTGCCCTCTATGTCAAGGAAGTCACTTCCACAATCTAGAATACTTACTCTCCTGATTCCACGGTTCCTTAACCAGCTCCTGAAGTTCAAGTGTAAATCACCTCCCATTGCACTTTCCTCCCACATGCAGACAGAGTCGAACACACAATTTAAACTTAATGTGCATAATGAGTTTGTGTGCTCAAGGGATTATAAAACTGTGGCTTTATAATGAGCACAACAACTTCCCTGAGTGTGTGTGAATGTGTGAGTGTGATGAGTGTGTGTGTGTGCGTGTGCGTGTGTGTGCGTGTGCGTGTGTACTACTGCACTCACTTTGAAGATGAGGCTATTAACTGGCTCAGTTCTCCACATTAATAAAGTCCAAATATCTTCATCAGAACTAATAGGTCCTATGTGATCCAGTTTCGGCTTACCTCCAGAATCAAATTCCTGCTCTCCCTCTCATATTGAACAGCCAATAATTTCCTAAAACATTCAAATACCTGAATCATTATACATGCTATTTATCTGTCCAGAATGCTCCTCACCCCACCCCACCCCAATCTCTCTTGCCTCACACATTTTAATCACTCTTTAGCTCTCAGTGGAGAAGTCATGGGTCTCTGGTTTCTGGGATGGATATTGGCCTCTCCTCTGAGCTTCTATAACTCCTGCACAGAGCCCCAGGGATGTACTTATCAAACTATTCTATGATAGTGTATTTAAGTGTGTTTACTTACCTGTCTTTCCCCAGGAAAGCAAGTATGACTTTCTACTGTATCTGTAGTATCTTACACAGGGCCTGCCTGACATACAACAGATATTCAAGAAACATCTATTGAATAAAGGGATAATTGAATCAATTAAGTGATCAATAGGTTTTATGCAGAGAACCCCAGTAAAGAGCACAATCTTTACTCTTCCATTGTAATGTCTATTCTGCATTTGAATACCGGCTGGGATCATGCTGTCTTTGCAAGGAATTAAGGTCAGAGGTGCTCACCTAAGCAGTGCATATTTGCTTCAGGGCAGAACGACCACCCTTGTTTTATTTCTCTCATTTTCAACTTTAAAACTTTTTTGACTTTAACATGTATAGCATGTAATGATCATGAAAACAAACACTGACCCCAAAGCCACAGACTTGCCTTTTTCAAGTCCGCCATGTTTCTTCTTTGTACTTTCCTCCTTTCTTCTCTTTCCCGGACTGATTCCACAGTGTGTTCTTCCTCTTTAATCTTTCATCAAGTTCAGCCACGTTTTTCCTTTTCGGATCGCTAGTAATCTCTCCTTCTCGCATTGTTCTACAACTACCATTCTAGATAGGTTCTTAATAGGTTCTTAAGTGGACATCCACAATGAATTGATTCAGTCATTTCTTATTTCAATAAATATTTACTAAATATCTACTGTATGCCAGGAAGTCACTGGGCAAGTATTTTCTTGTTTCCAGTTTGGGTCCTTGTACCCACCCAACATGCACCACCAGACCAAGCTACCCAAACACCAATTTTATGACATCCAACCTCTTCTCAAGAGATATTGAGGCCATCTTTGGAAAATACAATCTGCCACAGTCTTAAAGCTTAAAAGTGGCAGAACCAGGCTGTTGCATATTTGTTAGGTTTTTTTTTCTCCTAAGATAAAGTATAATATCTTTTAGAGATGAAATCATAGCTTAAGTTTCCCACAGGATAGGAAAATAATTATAAGCCAAAATAAATGTTTTGATTAATTATTTAAAAGAAACCAGAAAGAGTGAAAGTTAAATAGTACGGGGTGTTTTTTAAGGTGATGAAAATGTTCTAAAATTGAAAGTGGTGATGGTTGTACTGATATATGAATATATTTTTAAAATTGAACTGTACAGTTAAATGAGTAAGTTGTATGATGTGTGAACTGCGCCTCAATTAAACTATTTAAATAGAGGAGATATTCCAAATAAGCGAAATCGAGAGTGTTCACTACTAGAAGATATGTCCTGCAAGGGAATCTTTCCAAAGGCCTTTTATGCAGAAATAGGCCAGCTGATTCTAAAATTCATATGAAATTACAAGAGACTCTGAATAGCCAAAACAATCTTGAAAAAGAAGAACAAAGTTGGCAGACTCACATTTCCCAATTTCGAAACTTACTGACAAGCTATAGTAATAAAAAATAGAGTACTGGCATAAAGATAGACATAGATCAATAGAATAGAACTGAGAGTCCAGAATTAAATTTATATATCTATAGTCAACTGATTTTCGACAAGGGTGACTAAAACCATTCAATAGCTAAAGCATAGCCTTTTCAACAAATGGCGCCAGGACAACTAGATATTCACACATAAAAGAATGAATTTGGTCCTCTATCTCACACCATATATAAAAATTCATTCAAAGTAGATGAAAGGCCTAAATATAAGAGCTAGAACTACTAATCTTTCAGAAGGCAATATTGTTATAAATCTTTATGATCTTTAATGAGACAAAGTTTTACAAATATGACACCCAAATCATAAGGAACAAAAGAAAAAATAAATTGAACTTGATCAGAATTTATAATGCTTGTGCAAAGGACAACATTAGGAAGGTGAAAAGAATGAGAGAAAATATCTGCAGATCATATATCTGGGCACATGACCTGAATAAGTATTTCTCTAAAAAAAATGGCCAATGAGCAAATAAAATGCTCAACATCATTAGTCATTAGGGAAATACAAATTAAAACCACAATGAGATACTACTTCACACCCACTAGCATGGCTCCAATTTTTTAAAAAAATGAAAGTAACAACTATTAGTAAAAATGTGGAGAAATTGGAACACTCATACATTCCTAGTGAGAATGTAAAATGGTGTAGCCACTCTGAAAAACCGTTTGGTAATTCCTCTATAAGTTACATAGAATTACCATATGATTCAGAAATTCTATTCCCAGGTAAACCCAAGAGAATTGAAAACAAACAAACAAAAACTTGTACATGAGTGTTTGCAGCAGCATTATTCATTAATAGCCCAAAATTGGAAACAACTCAAATGTCCACCAACTGATGAATGGATAAATAAAATGTAGTATGTATACAATAGAATATTATTCAACCATAAAAACTGAATTAAGCACTGATACATGCTTCAACATAGATAATTCTTGAATACATTTTGCTGAGAAAAGCCAGTCACAAAAGACCATATAGTACATGTTTTTTTTTTTATATATATATATGAAGTGTCTAGAATTGGCAACTCCATAGAGACAGAAGGCTGATTAATGGTTGCCAAGGGTTCAGGGAGAGGAGATTGGGGAGTGGGTGCCTAAGGGTGCTGGATATTTCAGGGTGACAAAAACTTCCGGAATTGGATAGCGGCAATGGTGCACAATGTACTGAAATCCACTGAATTCTATACTTTTAAATGATTAAAATGGCAAATTGTATCTACTTTCATTAATTTTAAAATTGCAATAAAAATCAGACAAGACTAAAAGAAAATTATTTTATAGTGCAGTGCTTCCTTACTCGTTTTCCCATTTATTTTCATGGAAATAACCATATGTAGGGAAAACATGCTTTGATTACAAATTAAGGCAATGAGATGAACTAAGCGAGAGATTTCAGAGTTAGTGCTAGCTCTGATGCTCAAGAGCCATAGGACCTTGGGGAAGTCCCTTCATTCCTCTAGCTTCCTTACCTCAGATGACATCGTGGTGTCTACCTGCCCAGTGTATGGGCTAAGCCTGGCCTGGATCCAAGGACTACATAGAAAGGCCATGAGTCAGTTCTGACCCTGACTCATCATGAGATGCGTTAATGGTACAGCGGGAGGAGAGGGGAAACAATCCATGGTTTTTCCGATTTCCCCGGACTTAGCCTCATTTGCGGGCGAAATGCTCAAGAATGCTATTTTTAAAGGGTGACGATATTTGGTTATAATGTTCTCGGAGGAAGGGGAGGCAAGGGCTGGGAGAGGCTTGCCCAAACCACAGGGCCTCGAACTACAGTCCACATCACCAGCAAGAGCCCTAATGAGCTCTGTGCTGGACTCTCCAAATTGAATTACATAATACATTTCCGTTTCATTTCATGAATCACAACTTGGGATACAATGTTCCTGGGTTGCAGTTGATATATTTCAGAGATTACCGAAGATTTCAAAAAGAAAAATCTATTTTATTAAATTCATATGTAAAATGTCTGTATGTCAGCCAACTTATTTATTTTCAAATTTGGGATTTTCTTAAATGCCGTAGTTAGAGCTCAATGTCAAGAGAGTTCCCGATAAACCCATTAATGAATGGTAAGACTGCAGTTGCCCCTGGATTTTTCATTTCTTTTGACAGCTTAGTTCCTGGTTGATGACGGTGGGTTTTATTTCACTGCCCCTGTTGGAATCCCCGTGTGGGTGAGAGTATGAAAGAAGTAGTAAAGCCTCAGAACGTGGACCAGGGGAAGTGAAACTCATATGGAGAACCAGGTAACGGTGAATTTAGTTCCCTGTGACTCCAAGCCCCAGAGTCAAACATTAACCCCTTTGTGGGTGGCAGCACAGGAGTTAGGGCACAGGTTCTAGAATCAGAAAGACACAGGTTCAAATCCTACTGCAGTCATTGTTAGCTATTCAACTTCAGGAAGGTTATTTAATCTCTCTAAGGTTCACTGTATTAAGTTGTAATACAGAAGTAGAAATAGTACATATGTCATAGAGTCGTACGGATTAATGATATGAGATAAGCAGAGTGATGAGCACAGTGCCTCGCACATAGTAATCGATATCAGTCATGTATTATTGCCGCTATTCAGCCTTAGAAGCAGCAACTTTCAACTGAGTTTTGGCACATTCAGCATCTCTTAAGTTGTCACCTATTTTCAAAACCTATGAACAAGTTCACTTTTGTGAAAATACACACTCTTTGAGATGTGACTTGGTGTGCATCATTAATTAATATATTCATTCATTATTTATTTAATGACTACCATCTATGGGCTAGGCAGAATGCTAAACATTAGAGGGACAGAGTTGGGAAAAACAGATACAGTTTCTTCCCTCAAAGTTCTAACTGGGGAAAAAGACAAGGACTGGGAAGAACACAAGCTGGTTTGGCGAGTGCTGAATGTGACGGAGGTTTCATGGGAGCAGAGGAAGGCCATCTGAACCAGAGCAGGAGGCCAAGAGAACAGTGCCTCCCCTACCAGGCTGTTGTGTGGGTGAAACGGGAGCCAGTGTGGAAATGGGTAAGGGCTCCGAGCGACGGGGCTGGAGAGATGGAGACAAATCACCACGAAGCAGCTGAGAACAGATGCAGGCAACTACATCATTAAATGTCTACTATGAGCCCAGGCACTTTACATTTGTAACTCCAACATATGGAACCCCACACTGTACAGATGAGGAAATGGAAACCCAGAGAGATTTTGAGTCTGGTCTAAAATCAGATAGCCAGGAGTTAACGACAGAGGCAAAACTCAAGCCCGAAGCTGTCCGGCTCTGTCCACAGGATCATACCACCTGCCTTACTCTATCATTTGTTCTGTAATGGAGGCCTAAGTCATCGGTATTGATTAGAAGCCCAAAGAGGCTTCCTTGGTCATCTGGACTAACACATTGCACCAATCAGCATTCAATAGTATGTGGATCATCTAATCACAATTTCGTCCAGAGCAGTAATGACCAGGTGATGAGCCCGTCGAGCGGCACCCGCCGTTCCTTTCAGCCTATGCTCTCACACTTCACTCAAGGTGGGACGGGGGAAGACAAAATACCACCTTTTAGTTTATAAAAGAATAACGTAGCACTATCAGAATGACTCATTTTTTTTTTCTTTTTTTAACCCCTAAACACATCAATAGAGTAAGATCTGCTGCTTTTGCAAATGCATTGTTACTAACAGTCATGATGATTAACCTTGCCAAAGACAGAGTTCCCAGTCCTGAGGGATTGGTGTGTGTTCCTTGAATGCTCTGTCCTTCAGGGTGACAACCCCACCTTACACTTGTGTCGCATTTGTAGTTTATAAAGCACTGGGCTTCATCTTTCTCCTTTGATGCTCATAGCAACTGTAGAAGGAAAATAGGACCGGAATTCCGCCTCTGCTGTATAGAGTGAAGGGAAAACTCACTGTGTCCCGAGGGCCAGAGCGGATCCCCCATTGCCTGCATCTCAACCCAGTTCGGCTTCCTGCATCGTACTCTCTCCTAATTGCTCTGTTCATTTTGTACCTGTGAGGGTTAACTGGGAACACAGGAGTTCTGTTAAATATCACAGTAGTTAGTACATTTTAATCCTGATCCCCCAGCCTACTGTAGCTGCTGTAAAATATATGGCAATAATTTCCTGAGGCAGGGTAATGTATAAGGAATGTAAGGCCAGCCTCTGGGCATATTTGCCTTAGCTCAGTTTTATTAAAGTGAAACTTTTATTAAGGCATGTGGTGAATTGAGCAATCGGCATGATTCATGCCGTTATAAACCCATTGCTACACTCACAATAAATCAATGAGCCATTGTCGTACATTTGCTGTGGAGTTGGTAGGAATGAGGAAAAAATCAATATGGGGATATTATTCAGACCATATGAAAGTATTAAAGTGTATTCTGTGTGTATTAAATCTGGCCAAACCATATTTCATGTGTACTTTTTTTTCTGTAAATATCTCCGTTAGCATCCTCTACCCCCACACTGTTTGCTAATCCTCATGCTATTGTGAAATAATTATAGGAAATATTTCAAATTCCACATAGGTCTTTATGATTTAAAAAAAATTATTTCATAACGATAAATTTGCATAGCAAAATTGTCCTGAGGAAACAGCATTAACAAGAAATGAAGAACAATGAGCCTCTTCCTTTATAGTGTTTAAGCCATAACTTCATATAATTCAAAAAAACCAACAGGAGGAAGTGATTTGAGCCAGAGAAAGGGCACTTTTCATTATCTCCCAGCTTGAAGGGGACAATCATCGAGCCAGCAGCAATCTCTACGTATCTGGAAACTATTACCATACCTCCTTTTACCTGGAACCTCCTCCGAATATTGAAATATGCATTGGTGACAGACACCTCCCTATGGCTGCCCGTGTGATCACCTGCATTTTTGCATTAGGACATTTCAGGTTCCTCCGGAGGCTGATGTGACTTGGTCACCAAAAAAATAAATAAATAAAAAGGTGTAGCCACATCTGGCTTCAAACTCAAGCTGCAGTCCCACTGAGATCACTCTCTGTTTTAGGGAGTAAGGAGCTGAGGCATTTATTGCCATCTCGATTACTTAAAAGAGGTTCCTGGGGCACTCCAGTGCTCTCTGGAGCAAAGGTTGGATTTCACCAAACACCTATGCAATGCCCATGGGGTTCAAGGCCCTCTGTGATGCCTGAAGGGAAAGGCGTAAGTGGCTGTGTTGTGGTGTCACGTTCAGCAGGTGTAGGCCATCTCTGACCATGGGAACTGAGGGGAGGTAGAGGCAGCTGCAGCTGAAGGATCTGAGATTCCTGGAATGTGAGCGTGGTTCATCAACAGGCTTCACACGCGAACCAAAAATATTTTTCCTGTCCTCGAACGGTTGGCTGTTTTGAGTTCGCCACCCAGGGCTATCGGTGACTCCACATAGTTGGAAGTCGACTGGGAATCTCCTTATGTGACATCATCTTACGTTTTCCAAGTAGAGATCCAAATGCATAATCCAGGCACGAGGAAATCAAAGGACTTTTGTGATGCCTTGACTGAGATTTGAAGCCCTTTGGAATCAGAAGGGCTCTGCTCGTCTCCAGGTGGAACCCTTCCTGCTCCACCTTGTTTTGTTTTTATGTACAAATTTGAATAAAAATAATACTTCTTGTTTAACCACTTACTCAAACTAGTGAAAACAACAGGATTTAAGTTTGCTTGATTTCAAAAGAAATAAGAGGGAGAGGGAGCAAAAATAAACAAGAAAGCTAGGTAAGGGGTTCGACCCCACGGTGCGTGGGGTGGAGAAGGTGGGAACTAAGCTTCCCCTGCCAAGTCTTTCCTGTCATTCAGATACGGCCGCCGCTGACTAGCGCGGTCACTCCACCGCTCCTGGGATGTAGGCTGAATGTACCGGTTTTCTGTTGCCTTCCATGCTTTCATTTGAAGCCCAACCTATTGACGACTGGAGCTTGAATGGAGAGACCAGAGTGCATGTGACATAATCTTTGGCTTTAGTGTGGTATGTGTGTCTTTCGGGGCATATGGTCTGAGATGATCCATCATGGCCTATGATGTCAGATTATCCACTGAGACTGAGGTCTCGCTGCAGAAATGCAATTACGTTCAGATAATGGTATTTCCAGTTGTTGCGATAGACAAGACTGATGCTGGGAAGAAGTGACTGGTAGGACACTGGGTGATATACCCACGAGGCAGGCACAAGAATGAGGCAGCGCAAACCAAGCCGTGGGCGAGCGCTGAAGTTCTTTCCTTTCCTGTGCATTTCTCAGCAGTCAGCATTGGTCGCCATCCAAAACCCCATGGTCAACCATTCCACAAACTCCACCCGACAGGCGGTGAGTCCCAGGCCGCTGCAGTGATTACCGGAGCCTCAGCTTCTTCCTCCAGCTGTGTGTCCTCTCCTTGCTACACTGCTCCTCGCTTCATAAACCAGAAGGACCATTTAGAGAGCTGCCCGCAGCTCTTTCCTCTCCACGTTTAATTACCCCAGCCATTTTACTCTTCCTCTAAATCTTGATTTTGTTTTACTTTTCTACCTTTCATTTATTCTCTCTTTTTAAACATTTTTTCCAGACTTTTCTTCTAAATTCTCTGTTTACTGCTTTGACCCTCCTGTCCTCCAACACGGAGTTGAGAACAGAAACCTAACACTGTGGAATATTTGCTCAATCGTTTAACTGGTATTTACTAAGACTCTACTCTTTGACCCTGGCTATGCATTGGGTGTACACAAAAGCAGTGTGGCATAATAGAAGGATGGCCTTTACACCAAACTGATTTGGGTTCGAATAGCTGCTTTCTCACTTTACTAAGCTGTGTGGCCTTGGCTTCTCCATCTGTATTAGAACCAAGGAATATAAAGCACTTGGCGTGGTGCCTGACACATAGGCACCCAATGCATGGAACCCATTATATCTGTTATTATTTCTAAGCTGTAATTAAGACCCTCACAGAGTATATGTTTCTTAGGCTCATGCTCTTTTTGTGGATACTTGTTTCACATTGCTGAATTATCTTGAAATTTGTTTAAATAATTGGAAGGAGACTTTTTGGAAGGGATTTTTAGAGCCCAAAGACATGGGTGCAACAGAGAGATTTGGTGTTGATTAAAAGTTGGTGAAGTTCTCTTTTTGCTCTTTGATCTTGTCTCTCAGAGACCACCCCCACCTTCACCTTGATCTCGTTCCCAGCCCCACCCCAGTTTCCCAATCTCTGTCCTGGGCTAGCGATGAAGGGACGAAAGCTGGGAGTATTAGTAGAGAGTGTTGGTTGAGAGTAAGCTTCAGTAAGTGTTTGAATTAACTTTCTCCTTCCAAATGCATGCATATTTTAATAGGAGACATTATACACCAAATTGCTTTTTCTGGCAGATCTAAAGGCTGTGTCCCACCATCTCTCCACACTCCCCATTTCCCCCAGAGTATTTTAAAGCAGACCACTCTAACCCTGTGCTGGGCCCCAAACCCTGTTTGTTCCCCGTCTGTGACAAGCTCACATTAATGTTTACTCTATTTCTACACCTATCTTGTGGAGGACAGGTCTGCAGACTATACTCTGAACATCATTGCTTTAAATCATATGTCAGACATCACATCTTATGACTTAATAGAGAAAAGAATAAAAGAATTCCAGGTAAAGGCAATGCTGAAAAATGGATACAGTACATATTTGTCCCATTTAATCCCTCTGGCAGCCTGAGAAATAAATATTATTATTTCTTACTTTACAGAGGAGGAAACAGGCTCTGAGAAGATAGGTCACTGAACATGTGACTTTGAACGTAGTCACCAGGCTAAAAACTGGCAAAGGTGGGCCGCTAAGGTCTATTCATTTCCAGGGTCTTTTTTTCCTACGTGTATTTTTCAGCTCATTGTAATCATACTCTACATATTTTTATATCCTGCTTTTTTATTTAACATTACCTCTTATAAATACGTCTTGCAATAACATGTCTCCGAAGGGTGAGAACAATGTCAGAAGAAGCAACAGTAGGAGGCTATTGAAATAAGACAGGAAAGTGCAAATATAGAGCAGACGGGGCACTGGGTAAGGTGAAAGAGCGAGGTAGAGGGACCACAAAACACCAGGGTTCCAAACAGGAAGAAGCAGAAGGTCAGAACCCCCACGAGGCCAGGCAAGTAGGAAGAGAACCTTTCTGTTGCTGTCTGATTGCAGAGGTATGAGCCTGTGCCTGTGATAAAGGGACAGGCTGCAACACAGCACTTCAGCTCCATTCGTGGGTTGGGGGGCTGGGAGGATGGGGTGAAGGGTTAAAGAAGTACAAATTACTAGTTGATAAATGGTCATGAGGATGGGGAGTACGGCATAGGGAATGCAGTTAGCATTAATATATTGGCTAGCCAGAGGGCCAGGGGAAGGAAGGAGCAATTGGAAGATTGTTTTATGAACTATATCGATGCCTAATCAATGTACTGTATACTTAAAACTAGTTAAAATTAATTAATTAATTAATTAGTTAATTAAAAGATTAAGGAAAAGAAAAAAGAAATCCAGCTCCATTTGGTTTGGATGGAGCCAAAAGAAAAACATCAAATCCACGAGTTCCCCGGCAGCTCTTTCCTGAATGTGTCTCAAAGACAGTGCCCGTCCAGGTTTCCTTTGCATTTCGCGTGGAGAATGTCTGGGTTTCAAGAACCTGCTGGTGTACCATGGACACAGGCAGTTGCCAAACGTGGCCAAAGCTGCCACTGGAGATCTGTTTTCACAGGTTTTGTTTGGAAGCTCAGTGTGGGGCTTGGGAGCAGCTGGGAGTTTCTGAGTAATTGCGTACCCTGGGAGTGGATGGAGGCCAAGTACAACAGCCTTTCCCAGGGACCGAAGTGAGGGCAATGTAGGAAGTCAGGTGAGGCCGCGAGGCCCAGTCTGAGGCCCCAGTCGCCTCTAGCTCCCTGAGGATGTAGCTCCCCCAAGAGGCAGACCCAGTACCTCTGATGCAAACAAGCTGAGCACCCCTGAGTTCTGCTCTGGATCCCTGGGGTCACTTTCCATACCAGGGAAGTTTGGGTGTTTTATGTACATACAAGTGGTATCTTTAAAGTATCAGATCTGTATAACCTGAAACTTAAATAGACAAGATGATGATCATTTGTTCCACAATGTGTTTTGCTTTAGGGCTCAGATCGAATATCAGCTTTGAAGCTTTCCTTGACCTTGTTCTTTTCCACACTCCAGGAAGATTGATCACCCCCTCTGCTCCACAGTCAAGGCAACTCTACCACCAGCTTAACATTTAACCATCCATACTCAATCACCAAATGTTGTTTAAATACTCACTGGGTGTTACAGGCTGTGGATGTAAAGATGGAGAAGTGCCAATCCTTGCCTCCTCTTTAGATCATGAGCCACCTCTGGGCCGGGGTATGATTCCTGGTCATTGAACCTCTGCCTGCTTCAGTGGTGTTGGTTTAGGGTTGGCAGACTTGAACGGGTTTCACCAAAGTATTCTGCACTGTCCAGTGGAAATCGCCAAGAGATGGGCTCAAAATAGCAAGCTCTACTCGTACATTTGAAGTCAGTGATTTGATTCACCTACCCAGGAGAAGGCCCTGGAATACAGATGTTGACTCCAGTCAGCTGCCATTAGAAGGCGGCATTATGCGAAGTGAGGTGTCGCTGCTCTCTCATGTCATTACTCAGAGTCATTACTGCCAGGCAATGTGAGAACACTGGACTTCAAGGTGGCCTTCAGAGGATATCTTTGCTATCAAGGAATGACTTGCTAGCAAACGAGGTAGGAGGAGTCTGGTGCCAAAAAGTCCTATGTGCTAGTCTGGCTTTGGTGATAGCAATCCTGTGATTTGAGTAGGTTAGATGACTCTCCCAGATTTCAATTTTGTTACTTCCTCCCGAATAAAATGAACACTTGCCTTTCAAGTTCAAGGGCTCTCCTATTCTCTAATACTAAGTTCTCATCCTGGGTCTGACTTTTGCAGTTTAACATTAAGTTCTTCCATGGTTTAGAACCTCTGTGCTTATTTTTTTACCATATTTTTTAATCAAGGAATAAAAAGACAGCCTTTTAGACCAGACAGAAAAGATTCTTCTCTGAGAAAAGCACATAAGTCTGTCAAGATTCTGAAAAATATATCCATTTCAATTCCTGTGTTTTTCTTTAAAGAAAAATATATAGAAACCACAAACATATTTGTATCGTTCCCATACTATGCCTTCATACTTGAAGGAAGTGTTGGATTTTCTTGTTCTTTGGCTCAAAAAGCACTGGGTGACATCAGTGAGCTAAAACTGCAAGTTCTACTGCCCTTCCCCTATTAAACTTGAATGTTTACTTCTCAAGGGATTGGCCAAGAAAAGGCCATTTGGGCTGGAACACAGCATATTTAGTCTCAGAATTAAGGTAATTTCTTTGGAAGAGTTTCAACCAAATCAATTTATTTCAGAGATGTTGGTGTTGGTTCCCTTTTTAAAATTCCAAAGCCCCAGGCTTTTTAACTGTACCTGCTCTGCTAACACAAGTCCATGCTGGCATTCACTCAGAGAGCCATACGCTCTGGGTGGGTGGAGTTTGGTGATCAAGAAAAGACTGTGGTTTCATAAGACAGTAGAGAGGTATGACTATGTGGGCAATCTGGAGATTGAAGACCCACAGGTTTGAGAGGTCCAGAGAAGAACCACCCCTCATCTCTATAAATTTCCTTTAATAATAAAACATATTCACGTACATTCTTTTCATTTGATCCTTATAGCAATTTTGTGATGCAGACAGAGTAGGTATCTATTTATACAAAGACATATAGTGGTTTGTTGGTGTTGACTGCCTTGGCCAAGGCCTCTTGGCTGGTGAGCGGCAGACATGAAACGTGGTCTTCTCATGAGTAGTGCTCCTTCCACAAGGCTGTTCTACCTATCGAATTAGGAAGAATTGTAATAAAGAGCTGTTATAATGTGCCTGACCTTGAAAATGTCCCATTGAGAAGACAAGAAAGATGTTTAAGTAGATTTGAAGACCATGTAGAAAGCATCTGTCTAAAATTATTCCCTCCACTTGTTTGTCATTGATGCAAAGAATTTTACCATTAAAGAGCTACTTTTTTCATTAAAGAACTGGGACTCTTAAACTCAGTTAAAAAACTGAGTTTAAAAGTGGTCCAAAAACAGGAGAGATCAAAGAGCTGATGGCATTGTCTAGTACTTCTAGAGAAAAATTTAATTATGGTGACATGAGTAATCATTCTTTCCTTGTTCCTGATAGGCATATTTTATCATGTAAGAACGTAACTATTATCTCCATTTTACTAAAAGTTGCCAACAGAAATCATTCCTTTTAGCCAAACTGGCCTCTTTGTTGTCCCTGAAACAGCTAATAACCATTACTCCAAGCATTACTCCATTATTCCGACCGTTACTCCCTATTACTTCAAGTCTGTGTTCATTCTGGTTGTTGCGTCAGGATCTTGTCTTCCCAGCACTACAGCTGGAGAGTGTATGGATTCGCTTAGAGATTACTGTTCTTTGTTTAACAGATGAGCAAGGAGGTTATACGAGTTGCCAAGACTACATAGTGGACTTTTGTCTGAATACTAGAGCCTAGGACTCAATCTGTCAAATGCTTTTTTTCTGATGTCACTTCTATGTGTCATAGCAAAGTAGCAACAGCAACAAAAATAACAATAGCAACTTGGGGACTGGTCCATAGCTTCCTCGCTATTCCTTATTCCTTTTTTTGTATCAAAAACCCTAGCACCTTTCACTACCTTATAAAAGACCTATGAGAATTTATGAAACTGAAAACTGTCCTGCTCTGTGTAGATAAATTGCCATAGAAAGGAAAATAGTATCTGGCTCAAACTTTGCTGGTTTAAAGAACTAGTGGTTTAGGTTTGAATCCCAACTATGACGCTAGCTAGTTGTGTAATATGGCGGGCCACGACTTCTCTCTGCATCTGTTTTTTCACCAACAAAATAAGAACCATCACTTATATTTCTATTGACCAATTCAATTCTACTCAACCATCTTAGAATACTAGACTCTCTGAATAGGTATTAAGAGCAGAAAGTAGCCATAATATCTGAGAGGCCTTGGGAATGTTCTCATAACCTACTTGCTGATGGCCGGAATCCCTTTCCCCATGAATGAAGCTTTTCTTTTCTCACCAAAAGATCAGACTCACCCACTAATTGACATTCACACTGGAGTGTAAATAATTGGTAGCTGATTCTTTCTTGAAAGTCTGGTATGGAATAGAGCAGCTGATGACAAGTGGGCATCAGGTACTCAAAAGAGGGAGAAGAGCAGAATTAAAGTCCAAGAAGAGGAAGTAGAGAACTCTAAAGGTGGTCGTTGCTTTGGGGTGGCCCTGGCAGGTTAGAGGGCAAAGGCAAGCCTAAGTTTAACCTTTCAAAGCTTAAAATGAAACACCAGGGCATCTGGCCTTCCTCCCTGTGCCAAAATAGCCTCCCCTCTGGAGTGCAGTGCTGCTTGAGATCCATCAGTCTCTGAGGTCAGAAGGTTAATGTCCCACCCTGACTCAGGTCACCTCTCTACTCCCCTGTCTGAAACTCCAGCTCTACATTTTTAAGATGTATATAATAAAATTTGACCCTGAGGTCTACCCTATTAAAGGATAAAACGGTAATCCAGATACATACATTTCAGATACATGGAAGCTCCATTTGCCTCTGTTCTGAAATGGAATGCTGACAGATTTATGATAATTTGGATATTGTCTTTCTTTGCGTATTAAACTTACTGTGGAGGAGATTGGGGAAAGTGGAAAAGAATCTCAACTGTCCTAGTAAAAATATATGGTAATTCCTAGTGAACACAAACTAAGAAGAGGCTTTTATTTTTCTCTGTGACGTACATTCTTATAGAGACTGTAGAAATCACTTACAGTCCTGTTTAAAATGTGGTCAGTTAGCCCCTTTTGAATGTCATGCTAGGTATAGGTTATCGATTATTGAAAGGAAAAAGGATGCTCTCTTATTCACCTTTGAATCTACCAAAATGTTCAGCATTATTCCTCGCATGCAATGTATGCCCAATAACACTTATTGTGGTTGATGAATGAATTTGAAAATGGTCATCAGGGAACATAGCACTAGATTAGAGGAGTTAGCATACTTACATTTTCATTATAATCAGTGCATTGAAGGTGACCTTATGTGACTTCTAAAACTAGTCCTTGAGAGGTCTTACAGCTTTCCTCTCTTAGAACTGCCCCAAGATTGCCCTGTAAGGAAGTTAGCTTAATTTACAAAATGCTTGATTGTGTCACATATATTCTGACCAGAAGGGAAGCAAAGCCTGGCCCATGGTCTGTGACTTCATAAGGCATCCCCCATACGCTTTAGAAGATGGTGCTTCTGCTCCATTTTGCAGACCAAGTAGTACTTTCTTTCTGAAGACCAGCATGTCCGTTAATGTGCAAAGCTCCAAGAAATAGCCCACACCAGGAGACCATCCTTCCCTTTGAAAGACCCTGAATCTTTCTATCTTTGTGTTAGGACTAAATTCAAATGTAGTTAAAGAGCTCAGCTTAAATTCGGAGAGGCTCAGGCTTTCTTACACACACTTCTAATGTTCATTTTGTAGTCTAACAATGAATTTCTCTCCCTTCCTCCATATCTTTTCTACCTGTCGTAAGTAATGATCTCTATGGTCTAAGTGTGGGCTTTCTGCTTCTTTTATCTGCATCTCTGAAACTACTCAGGAAAATTCTTCTCCCTGAAGTATGAGCCATTACTAACATACCGTACAGTCTGGCATTGATTTAGGGCCAACCTGGGAATTTCAGGGTTGGGCTTGGATTTATCTGAGAGGAGTTAAATGTTTGGGGCAGGGGTGGAATGCTGTTCCAACAAAATGGCAAAAGTAAGCTTCAGGATGAGTGTCAGTAGAGAGAATTAGAAGAGACAATTAAATAAATACCTGGATGGAAACTCTGGGTCTGGTGCCATCAGCGGAGCACACAACACCCATTTTAGACACATTCTAAAGACAATTTCAATAAGTCATCTGAGAAGATGAATCAAATAAATCCCAAATCTTAAGAACAGATTGGTTGCTATGTGGCTTCTTGCAAGTGGACCATTAAATTAACTTTTTAAAAACTAACAGTTTCCCCTGTCATCACCAAATAAAGAAGTGGAGGGAAAAAAATGGTTAGCCAAAGGAATGACATTCAGATGTTGAAAAGGTGAAACTTGGGGAACATGACCAAACTGTTGCTAAAACACAAGAAGCTAGTGGTGAAAATGAAGACACAAAGCGAGTTCTTTGTGCGTATTGGCACCAGTGATTTGCCTAAGAACACACAGTAGCTGTATTCCTTGTAGCACCTTCTCACCTAGTGTTCTAAGTGACAAGGGCGAAGTGGGAAGGGGGAGGATGGCCTGCACCTTCTCGTACATCGATCACCGCCTCGCATTTCTAGAACAAGCAGTCACCTAAACTTCTACGTTTTTCCAACCTGTTCATCTCATAACATACAATACTGTTGACTGTCACAGCACTATAGGCAGATTCATTAGCCCAAGAGGACCCACACACACCAAGATGATGTAACTGATGAGAGTAATGGCCAGTATCCCTAATGGGTCCAATGACATAGAATTGATAGTTTAGAGTAGTTAGTCCTGGGATAAATTATGTGACTGTAACCAAGGTCAGAATTATGGAGAGAGCATCAGAATAAGAATAAGAAGACTTGGAGATTAGCCCAGGTGTGCTAATACCTGGTGACCTCAGTTTCCAAACACTGAAACAAGATGGTTGGACTAGATGATCTCTCTGAAGTCCCTTACACATCTACAAAAGATGCGATAAAATCTTCTCTCACCCAAAACCACTCTGCCACATATTAGCTGTGAGACTTAAGCCAACCCACCTCCAACTCCCTGAATTCCTAATAAAATTAGCTAAAATGTATTGAGTTTAGGACACTATCTGTTCTGTATAAATTAAGTGTTTAGTACATGTTAGTATAAATAAATTCAAACTCTATTGTTCAGGTAACTCGAAAGAAAGGAAAAAACAAGCTAGTCCTCTGACGGCATGAATGCACTTGAGGTAATGATAGGTGCCTGCCAGTCTCCCCTACTTTCCCCATAATGTGTTTGCTCATCTTCAACAGGTTTTGCTACTTTCACAGGACATTTTTAGTATAGATTAGCTTTTCCTTATTAACTTTTATTGAAAAATAATCATAAAAATCAGTATTTTTTATTTCCTTCATTAAAGAAAAATTATCTTGTATGCTTGTTTGTTTAGGCTTCAGTGGTATCTTCTGACCTTTGATCAAGTTTTATTAACTATACATTTAAAGTCGTGATCATCGAAAATGTGTTAAAGTACATAAACATCAACTCCTTTATATTTATCTGCTTAGAAAAAAAAAGCAGGATCTAGAAAATATTTAGGAATCGATGTCTCTTACATTGAGGAAATATCTGTCAGGAATTAAGTAATTTCTTTAACTTTTTATATTGCTAAATTCAAATAAAATAAAATCCTCTAATGTATAATAGCCCTTGGGTAGGAGGATTAGAGTAAGGTTGTTTTTTAAAACAAACAAACAAAATCTTTCTTTATAATATTTGCAGTTTTTAAATTTTTTCACATGAACTTTTATTACTTTTATAAGAAAAAAATAACATTATTTTGTAAAGTACTCGTTGGTCCAGCAGTCAGCCAGACCTGTCCCAACTACTCCATCCATTAAGCTGAAGGTCTCTTCGGGGCCAGGAAAACTGCCATAATAGGAGGTAG
This sequence comes from Pteropus medius, assembly GCF_902729225.1. NCBI lineage: Eukaryota > Metazoa > Chordata > Mammalia > Chiroptera > Pteropodidae > Pteropus > Pteropus medius. Next base: position 55,044,535 of record NW_024349800.1, on the reverse strand, counting down.
TGTCCCCTCTCTTGGGACCTCACAGTTTATGAAAGAGACAAGACACACAGATAAAGTAAATTGAGATACGTTTAACACCAAAGTGTACTGACAGAATAAATAAATTTAGAGCAAGAAAAGGAGCTGGAGTTTCAGGATTTCTTTGTGATAGTATCATTTCTACCCCGCATTCACGAATTGTACAGCCCAGAACTACCGTTTGCCATACCCTGACGTAGTACAAGGATGTACTATAGCCTTTGGTGGTACAGTGATGAAGACGCCCTTCCTGCCCTCATCAAAGTCACAGGATAGTAAGAGATACAGAGACATAAAAAGGTAATTTAAAATGAGTTATTTAGTGCTCTTTCATATACCTATTTATTCATCCGTTCCTTCAACAAAAAAGGCACTGAACATTTTTCCTTTGTCAAGAGAGAAAGATAAATAAGAATTGAACTATGCCCTCAACAAAGCTTCTATATGAATTGTCAAGTACACTTTACAGCCTTCAGTGAAGCCAGCAGAGTAAATACTACTAACTGCATTCCACAGAAAACTGAAGCTCGAGCTAATGTACCCAAAGTCACACAACCAATAGGGATAAATCAGGCCAGAATCCAGAACTCCTGATGCCCACTCCTTGTTAAGCTTTTGGCTCTGCATTTTTGGTTTTCATAGGAACAGAAGTTTTTGCTTGATCTCCTTTTATTATCATAGCAGATATGAGACTTCTCTTACAAATGAATGAGAATAAAAAAATCGAGCATGCTAAGGGTACCAAGAGAGGTTTTTGTACAGGTGACTCCTTTATTCATTCACCCAGAAATATACCTGAAAGGTATTTCCTAATGACAGCTGGCTGCCCTGGCCTGCCATGGGCCAGGCCCATTCCAAAATGTTCACATATCAACATCAGCACATTTCCTGCCTCCCTGGGCATGGAGAGATTGTCAGACACCAAAGTGGGGAAAATAACATGGTTCGTTTATATGAAAGATGGGTCATTAAAGCTCTGAGACAAGCACCCACAGAAATCAAGCTTGAACTGTGATTTTGGTGATGAAAATTTCAAACCATTCCTGCTGGGAGAGCAAAGCCACAGCACCGCCCACTTTGGGAAAGGCCACTCTGCAGAGGTGACTGAGTTTCATGTGCTAGCCTTGCTGCTTCTTTCTAGAGAGTAGTATGAGTGGAGAAGGCCGAGATGGGGTGCGTTTGGCACACTCTCTCATCTGTTCTGTTGCTGCCCTCAGTGAGGCGGAAAGTGCTAGAAGATTCTCCCCCAAGTAACTCTGAGAGGCAGGGTTGCAGTCAAGAAGCATGAGTGCCCATCATCTGGGCTCGTGTGGGGTTTAGCCTGCACTAGACATCAAGTCCTATTTTTCTGTTGTTTGCTTATCATGTTTCAACTGTTCTCAGTTTAAGCGGCAATGAGAAAAAACAGCAGACTAACTCTCAAAGCCAGAGTTCACATTCACTAATTCAAGCGCCCTCAGGAGAGTCCACACTCTCTCTGATCCACTTCCTCACTTGTACATGACTAAGAATTTTAGAAAACTGACTTGGTCAGTGCTGACTCATGGGCTTGGCACTCTGCTCAGCATATCAGATGTATCACCTCACTTTAACCTCAGAACCTGTGGGGTGGATACTATCCTTGTCCCCATTTTTGAGCTGAGAAAACTGAGGGACAAAGAAGCATTGTGCCATTTATTAAAGAGCTAGTCAGAGGAGGAAATAGCATCACTGCCCAAGGCCTCTGGATTCCAAGACCTACGTTTGCAACTAGGCTGTCAGAGTTCAACTATAGTGATAATTATGGCCACCTTTGTCTTACTCCTGACTTTATTAGAAATGCTTTTTCTGTTTCTCCGTTAAGGAAGATGTTAGATATTGATGATAATATGAATCCTTTAAACCATTTTTAAAAAGAGCCCTTCTAAATAATTTTAATGTTAGCCTTTGCTTTGACTTGGGAGGAACCTATGATTCTATGCTGTAAATATTTTAACAAACACAACAGATTTACTAAATAAAGCCAAAATAATAAAACGAAGAGTCCCAAGTGTTGATTTATAGAGTTTCTCAAATTTCCTTAATAATAATAGTCACCCAGGATGTTTGCTTAAAAAAATTCACCAGGCTCCGGTCAAGATGGCGGAATGCTGTGCCCGCCTCCTCTCACAACCACATCAAAGTTACGACTAAACGACAGAACAACCATCATTGAAAATCGCCTGAAATCTAGTGGAACAGAAGTCCTACAACTGGGAACGCACAGAACAGGCCACCTTGAGACTGGTAGAAGGGGCAGAGATGCGGAACGAGCCGGTCCCACACCTGCACGCGGAGGTTAAAAATTGAGAGGGCTATCTCGTTTGTAGAGGTCCCCCTGGATAAGCGAGGGGTCCCAGCCACATACCAGGTTCCCCAGCCCAGGTTCCAGTGCCAGGAAGAGAAATTCTCATAACATCTGGCTGTAAAAATCAATGGAGATTGTGGCTGAGATAGAAGGTGGCTGAAATTTCTCTTAAAGGGCCCGCGTGTTGACTTACCGCTGATGGACTCACTCGCTCTCAGCTCCGGCACTGGGGCAGCTGCTTGAAAAGCACCAAAGACACTCAGGGAGGAGCTGAGTTATCTTGCTTCAGAGCAAGGGCTGGAGGGGCAGCTTTATCCTGGACAGAAGTTCTGGCAAGGTCCACTATTCCTTTGTTGAGCCCTCCCTGCTCTCAGCCTGCAGATACAGGCAGCCGCCATATCCAAGCTCCATCAACCTAACACTGGTTGCCCCACCCAGGTGCTTCCCTGAGACCCCGCCCCTCCCAAGGTGCAGGCCCACACGAGCCGCCTCCAGTGGCCTGTCTTGGCTTCTGCTGCAGACTTTACTAAAATTTTTCAAAGGTTCACAAAACAAGCAGCATCTGGCCTCAGTGTAACCTGTAACTTGCTGAGCAGCCTCATGCCTAGCACTAGCGGCACCCGGCCTCGGTTTGCGACTCAGCCTCTTGAGGCACATCCAAGCCCAGTGTGGGTGACAGCCACCTACAGATTGCTTGGTGACTCATAACAGGTGGCCCTGGGCAGGACACAGCTGCAGCTGAACTGGTCCTGCGGCAGGGTCCCTCCCAGGAGGCCCCGGCCTGCAAACCCGGTGGCCAACTTTGGTCTGGAGCACCACCTGGGGCCACATTCAAGGACAACACACCCAAAGGGCAGACTGAGCAGGCACTAGAGCCCTGCTAAAGCAAATCCTACTCCATAAGGTCAGCCCCTGCCCAACTGCTTCTCCACTGTAGTCACCAGCCAGTCCTCACAACCCTCAGCCTGAGGGTCAGTCCTTCCCATTGACGTGCAAACAGCAATCAAGATTTACAACAGGAGGGCACACACAACCCATACAAGGGATACACACCTGGAACCCCAGCTGAGGTGACAGGGAGACTGTGCCACTGGGCCACTCAGGACACCTACTATATAAAGCCACTCTACTAAGACTGGGAAACTTAGGACCCCTACCTAATACATAAAAACAAACACAGGGATGCAGCCAAAGTGGGGAGACAAAGAAACATGTCCTAAATAAAAGAACAGAACAAAGCTCCAGAAAAAGAGCTAAACGAAATGGAGACAAGCAATCTACCAAATGCAGAGTTCAAAACGTTGCGTATAAGGATACTCATCGAACTTAGGGGAAGAGTGATGAGCTTTCACAAAGAGATAGAAAACATGAAAGTAGAGATGGGAAACATAAAAAAAGAACCAGGCAGAAATGAAAAATACAATAACTGAACTGAAGAAAACCTTAGGAGGAATCGACAGTAGATTAGATGAAGCAGAAGACTGAATCAGTGATTCAGAAAATAAGGTAGCAGAAAACACCTATCAAAACAGCAACAAGAAAAAAGAATCCAAAAAAACGAGGATAGTTTAAGGGGTCTGTGGGAAAACATCAAGCGTACCAAGATTCACATCATAGAGGTACCAGAAGGAGGAGAGTGCAAGGAATTGAAAACCTATTTGAAGAAATAATGACTGAAAATTTCTCTATCCTGGTGAAGGAAATAGATACACAAGCCCAGGAAGCACAGAGAGTCCCAAGCAAGATGAACCCAAAGAGGCCCACACCAAGACACATCATAATTAAAAGGCCAATGGTTAAAGACAAAGAGAGAATCTTAAAATCAGCAAGAGAAAAGCAATTAGTTATCTGCACAAAAGCTCTCATAAGGCTTGTCGGATGATTTCTCAACAGAAATTGTATAGGCCAGAAGGGATGGCAGAAAATATTCAAAGTGATAAAAAGTAAAGACCTACGACCTAGATTACTCTACTCAGCAAAGCTTTTAGAATCGAAGGACAGATAAAGAGCTTCCTAGACAAGAAAAAACTAAAGGAATTCATCACCACCAAGCCAGTATTACAGAAAATGTTGGAGGGCTTCTTTAAGAAGAAGAAGAAAAAAGAAAAAAAATCAAAAATATAAATAATAAAATGGCGTATTTTACTACATATCTATCAACAATTACTTTAAATGTAAATGAATTAAATGCTCCAATCAAAAGAAAGGGTGGCTGAATGGATATGAAAACAAGACCCCTACATATGATGCCTACAACAGAATCCCTCCCGACTGAAAGACATACATAGACTGAAAGTAAAGAAATGGAAAGAAATGTTTCATGAAAATAGAAACAAACAAAAAATCTGGGATAGCAATACTTATACCAGACAAAATAGACCTTAAAACAAAGGCTATAACAAGAGACAAAAAAGGACCCAGTAATCCCACTTCTGGGTATTTATCTGAACAGACCCAAAACACTACTTCAAAGGAGCATGTGAATCCGTATGTTCATTGCAACATTATTTACAACAGTCAAGATATGGAGGCAACCTGAGTGTCCATCAATGGATGAATAAATAAAAAAGAGATGGTACATATATATACAATAGAATATTACTCGGCCATAAAAAAGAATGAAATCTTGACATCTGCAGCAACATGATTGGCACTAGAGGATATTATGCTGAGTGAAAATAGTCAGACAGAGAAAGACAAATGCTATATATTTTCACTTACATGCAGAATCTAAAGAACAAAATAAATAAACAAAACAGAAACAAACTCATAGATAAACAGAGAACATTTTGATGGTTCTTAGATGAAAGTGGTTTGCGGGGGATAGGTGAAAAGGAGGAAGGAATTAAGAACTACAAATAGGTAATTACAAAGTAATTATGGGGATGTAAATTATAGCATAAGGAATATAGTCAATAATACTGTAATAACTATGTTTGGTGTCAGTGGGTACCACATTTATCAGGATGATCACTCTGTAAGTAATATAAATATCTAATCACTATATTGTACATCTGAAACTAATATAATATGTATGCCAACTGTGATTTAAAAAATAAATTATTCAAAAATATCATCAGGTTTTTTCTTGGACATTCTAGCTCAACAATATGAGTGAGACCCAGGAATCTGTATTTTTTAATACAAGTGCTAGGTCCTTCTAAAAAGTAAGCCTTGTGTGCATAAGTACTATAAGACAAACTACGTGTTATAGTGGTTTTATCAAACAAATTTTGCAGAATATTTGAAAGTTTTAATAAACTAAATAAACTAAAATTTGTATCTTCCTTGTCCTCATATGTAAAGAGCCTTATCCGAAATGAGTGCTTAATGAATACTTTTTTCAGCCTCTATTGATATGATTAATAATAATAAAGGTACTGAATATGTGCCAGATACTGTGCTGAGAACATGATAGGTATTATTTCACTTAATCCTCATAAAACCTCTATGAAACAGACATGAATAGCATCGTATCAGTTGTGCTAGATTCATAAAATAAATTGGGTATGTTTTGATATTTTTCAATATTCTGGCATGATTTATGCAACATTACAATTAGTTCCTATTTGACAGTTAGTAATAATTCACTAACTAAACTATACCTTCTTAAAAATGATATTTTAACAAGTTTTAAACTTGTTTCCTTTGGGGTAGGGGATATAGCAAAAACGCCAACACCTCCCCTCTGCCAATGAAGATGGAAAATGTATTATTTTGGATTAACATCAATAATTTAATATATTTTAAGATTGCCATGGAACCTTTAAGGTAATCCGTTATGGAATTAGTCACAATAATACCTATTTTTTAAATATCTGCAAAAGAAATCAACAAATTAATATGCCCATACAACAAAAATCAAAAGAAACAATAAAAATATAAATTTAAAAAACTAATAAGAGAAAGCATAACAAATTAATGGAAGAAAATTAGGTTGCATCAGCGAACGTAAATAGGTTAAACTCTCTCAGTAAAAAGAAACAGAAACCTTCTCAGATTAAGTTAGACAACATAACAAAGATATATCACCTGTAAGTGAAACTTGAAGTAAATGACAAAGAAAGGTTAAAAGCAAAAAGCTTCACCTACATCTGTCAGGTAAAATCAAATAAAATTAGAGTAGAAATAGGAATAATATCAGAAAAGGGCAAAAAATATTAAATAAGTAAAGCAATAGTTTTTATATTACTAATGATAGTATGTCATAAATAGTGAAAATGACTTAATATTTAGGTAATTTTTTTAAAAACTTAATTGCAAAAATTGACAGAAATATAACTAGTGAGAAAATTTAATAAGGCACTATTAATTTAAAATAAATCTAAAACAATATTATGAAAGATTTGAACCATATAATTAATGAGGTTATAACAGGAGATAGTTGAGAGAAGGAAAGAGAGATTTAACTTGGCCTTCCACTGAGAATATATGAATATATATCTGTGATAGATTATTTAAAATTTTGATTTAATATCAGGCAATAAAAAGTCTTTAATAAATTCAAAATGCTTCAGTTCTATAGCCACATTGCCTAACCACAGTTCAATAAAAATAGAATAACAATATTAATCCCAAATCGAGTTAGAAAGTGTTTTTAAAAAGTCTCAGAAACAACCTTAGGGTCAATGAGGAAATCAAACTGACAATTGTAAAAACAATAAAAATTACAAGGAAATGTTGAAATATAAAATGGGACAGCAGCTCCTTTCACACAGCACATTGTCCACTTAGAATCAGGAAGATCCAGGTCCCATCCGCCTGTGCTATGTTCTACCAGAACTAGGGGCCTAGCACTGGCTTCACACCTCACTCGATAACCCTGTGAAAAGAAAGCATTTTCCCTTCAAAATTGAGCCAGAGGCTGGCGAGGATAATCACCAACGCCCTGCTCCTTTTAATCCTTGGTGACATTATTCTTTCCCACTGTGACTATCACCATATCGTGAAGTTAAATTCTCAGAGGCAAGAGAAGAACCACCTCCGTCAGAAGCCACAGCTCTGGGACTCACTTGTCCTCTAGGTCCAAGAGCCTGTGTCTTTCCTTTTTCCTCCACGCCACCTCCAACTTGTCCTCAATAATTTGATTCGGTGAATTAGAAATAAGCGCACTTGGAGAATCTCAATTCATCTCTTAGAAACGTTGAGGACAAACTGGAGTATTCAAAGACAAGGACATGATTTGCTGCTGAAAAATCACGAGAAAAAGAGTGTTACAATATTAGAGATGCCCAACGGTAAGGAAGAGGAGGCTACAGAGGTTACAGGCACAGACGCTGAGCTCTGCCCTGGCCAGGGGCTGAGCAGTAGGCTGCGGAGTAACTAAAACCAAGATGTTCTCAAGTCAAGTGAGCGAATTTTGAATAGCAGCCTAAGTATCGAAAACATTATTGTGCTCTCCAAAACAAATGAGCTCCCGTTAGTTCTCTTGGACCAGAAGTTTGTAAATAAAACTGCGTAAAAATCCAAATTAAGTGAATACTGTTGCTGTCCTTTCCATTTCTCCTTCATTGGGAGAACTGAAAGAAAATCCCAGAGAAATATCCCAGTCCACCAACTGTGCTAAAAACGAATTCTAGAGACTGAAAGGTTGTCATGACTTTAGTGGGGACACATCTAAAAAGCTGAGGGGGAGGAGGATGACTAGGAGTACGGGATAGCCTCAAGGCCACGTGTTGATTCATTCATCCCTCCATCCTAAACCTTTGCTGAGTGACTCCTGTATGCCAGGCATGGAGGTGAAAGGCAGCCTGAGAGATGATTCAAAGATGGCCTGTCGGGGGGAAGGATGAGAGTCACACAGAAGAAACTACAGTGCCAGGAGAGAGGAACGGGCAGTGCTTTGAAGGAACAGGAAGTGAATGGGCATTTCTGACTAGTAGCATTCCAGGCGCTGGCCTTGGGAAAATGAACACTTTGATGAGAGGAGCAGAGGAAAGGGCCAATCCTGACGGAGCACCGGGGCTGAGCAAGCCCTGTGGGTGGGAAACCAGGAAGGGTCAATGTACTGGGCTCATTCATGCCTGTGCTGGGGCCAGGAGCCATGCTTCTCCAAACTGCACTGCTTTGTCACCATTCCAAATGCTGTTAGTTAATGGTTTTCAAACTCAACTGCACATTGAAGTCACCTGAGGAGCTGTACAAGTTACTGGTTCCTCAATCCCCCTCTAGGTCTAATGAAATGATGAACTGGGGGTGTGGCCCGGGCATCAGGATGTTTATGAGCCACCCAGGAACTTCTATTTCAACTAAGGATGAGAACATCAGCTCTAGGTGATTCTCTCTCTTCCAGGTACCAACAGAAAACATGTGAGGTTTGCCTCTTTTGTACACCTAAGCAGTCCAATAGGTGACTAGTGTTTGTAGGAAATATGGAGACCTATCTCCCACACTGGAGGGGCACAACGGTGTGACGATTCACAGCCCACACTCAGCCCATCTCAATTTGCCTCCTGTTCACACTACTTAGTGATTTTGGCATGTACGTAACCTTGCTAAGCTCCTAGGAACAGTGGGGTTGCTACAGACAACCACATAGAAATATCTGTGATGGTGGATTTTAACCTCTGTGGATCCCAGATCTCTTTAAGAATCTCATAAAAGCTTCAAATCCTTTCCTCAAAGAATACACGTGTCTGTACACAAGTCTGAGTCCCATTTTGGAGGGTCAACAGACTCCATAAAGATTGTCAGCAGATAGAGGTTAGGAAGGGTTCTTTAGAAGGGTTTGACAGGCTCACATCTCCATGGCTACAGAGATTTCTCTCTGGTTAAGGTTTAATTCATACCTAAGCTCTTCTCAACCTGTCCAGCTCTCTTCAGAGTCCCTTTGGGTGCTGTTTTTATCACAGGGGGCAAGACCAGTTAGAAGCTCTAAGTTTCAAACAGGCAGCATAATCTATACGTAAACAGAGCAAGGTGAAAGGAGCCCGAAGCATCAGGAGGAGAATGAGAACCAGATGCCCCCGCTCAGGGAAGAGTAGAAAGAGAGACAGCTGCCGAGGGTCCTGCTCTGTGGGCTTACGTCTCACCAAGGCTCACGAGGAACAAACCGGAGGGAGGAGAGACAGGAAATCGCAGCTTCAGGAAGACTGGGAGAGGGAAGGTAGAGATGAGGGAGTGCTGAGGTCAGAAAGAGAAGAAAGGCGGTCTTTTCAGAAGCCTTAACACAAGGCCTCGGGGACTAGAACAAAACATGTCAGTCCATGTGTATCACTGACTTCCTCACAGAATATCAGGCACCGTGCCTCCCAGAGGAGTCTTTTTATAAGCTCCTGTTGTGTCTGTAAATGCGGAGGGCACTAATTCTAAAAGACAATACGCTTTATGAATTCACCAGTAGTGATGGCAAGGTTATTCTCCTTCAAGTCCTAGTGATGGCCTGGTACGCAGGGCCACCCACTCCAGCTGGGCCCATGCCCCCTGCATCCTCAACTAAATCTTATTCTTGCTGCCCCATGTCCACCTCCCAAGTTTTTGCTTATACTATTCACCCTAGAACTGACCAGATCGTGTCCTCCTTCTAGCTGGATTCCGTGTGTTCCTCAAAATTCATTTTCGCCACCTCTTGGAAAACCATCTCAGATGCTTCCCATGTACTCTGAGAGCACAACTGTTTCTCCATCCTCTCGACTTGTCCATAACACTCCTTTGGTATTATTCGTATACTTCTCCATCTTATAAATATAACAAAGTACGAAGGGATCATTAACCACTGCTGAGTTTTACAGAAAATTGTTGTACTGAACTGAAGTCCCTTTGGCTCGGCTAACCACCTTTGGATATGCACATTTGGGAGCAAGACATGAGACAAACTGAATGGCTTTGCATCGGTGCTCACAGAGGTGTGGTCTGCAGGCACTGCCTTAAGAATCCCCCTATCACCTTTCAAAAATGCAAAGTTTTCATACTAGGAAGCAGAAGTCTAGAAAGCAGAATAGACCATAAATTACATAAAAGAAGTCCCTGGGAGTTACTTCCACAACTAGGAATCCTAAATAGGCTGTATTGAGCCTAGATCTCAAGCAGCACAAACATCCCAGCTGACTCCTAGGAGTACATTGCATTTCCCTCACTGGAGGTAGGCCTGTAGGGGTCAACAACTTTTGTAGTACACACAATGAACCCCTAGTTTCATGACTTTCACTTAGAAGGTGCTAGAAACATACCTGAAAGGTAAAGCTAAGGGAATTGACAAACAGCACAGGAAAAGTGTAAAATGGGTTCAAAGGCAAGCCATGCAGAACACCAACATCTTAGAAAAGAAAAATAAAAAATGAAAAATATTCTAAGGCTCCTGACTCAATGTTTGGAACCAGTATCTCAGCTTGAAAGAGTTATCCGTTGAATATCAGCATATATATGTGTATGATTACATTTGTCAGCTTATATATCTACATATATATATCTATCTCTATTTATCTCTATCTATCTATACCCAGGGGGCAGAATAAGGTAAAGTGACCCACTAGAATATCTCAAAGTTGTTTTACATAAATTTATAGGTTCCATTTTTGATGACTGTGACCCGTCTTACAGTATAATTTGAAAGTGCTTACTAATTCTTAAATTTGGAAGTAAATAATTTACTCTTGGATACTTTAACTTTATCAAGTGTCTCAAAGTGCCACCCAATATATATGTGGCCTCAGACCACGGTGAACTATATGGTCTGATGTCGTAAGGTCTGAGGCTACATTATAGATGTGGCAGAACATCAATCCTGGTCAATTCCAAAATTTTCATTTTGGTCAAGTGCCCTTGAGTGTTGGCAAGTTGGAGGAGTTGAGCTTTTCATTGGTCGGTGCTGGATAGTGATGCTTTAAACTCCAAGCACATGTTCTAGCTACTTAGGACACAGTGCAGGGGTCCCGGCATGACCAGGTGAACCATATTTAAAGTTAAAAAAAACCCTTTGACGTTCCACCATACTGCCTACCCGTATCACCTATTATTACCTGAAGGGATACCATCAAACCACTGGTTGAAGTCTCTAATACTGTTTGTATGTTAGCCACAACTTCATCTATAGTTCACAGAGTTGTTTGGCTGTCACATTAGTACTCCAGCTCTTTTAATTCAGAAAAATGTACAGGAGTCCAACCATTATGCTGTACACCTGAAACTAATATAAAACGCTATTGAATGTCAACTCTAATTGAAAAACAAAAATTTAAAAAGAAAAAAGTACAGGAAGAGAAATGAATTTTGTCATTAAAATTGCTGAAACTGCCTAAATTAAATGGACACAAAGGACATGTAAACATATTTCTTTAAAGCTTGCCTCAAGGTACTATCAATATCAAAGTAATATCAACCCGTTTATATACAATTCAACTTTCTCAATTTTTCTTTATTGTGAACTAAACACCTATAATGAAAAGAACTTTTGAGTCATCCAGAGAACAAGATTCTGTACATGGAAAGTTTAATCTGGAGCTTATCCAAGAGAGTGAAGAGAACTTTTTACCACCCCCCAATCTTCTTTGAACGTAGCACCCCCGTCTGGCCAAAAGCTGGGGGTACTCACGCTGTTTCCCTATAATTATCTCTTGTGAGCCCTCAGAGTGATACAATTCATGGCACTCTGGCCTAGGTGACCATGGTGTTCATGAATGTTCAGCCATCTGTCACGGCCATCTGTTCATTTGTTCGACTGAATATTTCTTCCTTAAGATATTCCAAGCATGGGAGTGCACAGTGCACGTTGAAGTTGTAGATGGAAACTAATAATGTAAGGTGTGAAGTGCTACAGACGCTGTAGCTCTCGCTTTGCCCAAGCAAAAGAGGTAAAGTCAGGCTGGGCGTTAAAGGGTGGGTGACGAAGAGCCGCTGGGAGCTGAAGGGACAGCACAGGCAAAGGGTCCGAGGCACGCGGTGTCACTGTGAAGCACAGAGAGAGGAAGAGGAAGGAGAGGGAGGAATGGTGGGACACAGAGTTAGAGAGATTAAGATGTAAATGCTAAGGACCTTAGATGCCAAGCTCAGCAATTTGAGCTTAACATGGAAACAGTGGGGATATAATGAAAGTTTTTGAGTTAGGAAGTGACATGGTCCAATGTGGGTTTTTAAAAAAAATAACACTGATCTCACTGAGGAGTGTGGGCATATTTGAGACGTGTGGAATTAGAGGTAAAAAAATATATATAATAGGGGTTTTATTTAAATAGACCAGGAAAGAGTCTATGAGAACTGGCTTGGTTTTGCAAAATACGTATGAAGTAAATTAAATTCATCTGTTGACTAATTGGATTTTGTGTGTGCGTGTGTATATGTGTGTATGTGTATGAGAGACAGAGAGAGACAGAGAGAGAGAGATAGAGAAGATGAAGATTCAATGTTTGTGATATTATTAAGCTAAAAGTATGTGGTGTCCAAGAGAGCAATAATGAGTAGAAACGGAGATTGTGCTGGGAGCCTTCGCTAGCCATGCTCGTGCTGTGCAAGACAGTGAGGAGGCAAATATCATGGACAGCAGAATGAATGCCATAAACATCAAGAGAGGAGTGGGGGACATGGCCCTGGGAGGAGACGTGAGGGTCCAAGGCGACTCAGGAGAGCAGAGGAGTAGAAACCCTGAGCGCAGGAAGAAGCAAAAATGTGAAATGAATGCATCAAAAATGTGAAATGAATGCGTCACCAGCACAGCCACTCATGCTGTACATAAGTGAAATTTATTTCACTTTGGATGATGACTCTGCATGTCCTTGAGACAGAGAAGAAACAAATTTTTTTTTAACAAGTAATAGGTGTCAAACACAGCACTAAGGTTTTAGAAACAATAACTCTAAGAGGCAAGAATAACTATCCCCATTTTACGGATGAGGAAACTGACATGAAGAGGTTGAATATTTCCCACAGGTGAAATAAGAACTAGAAGCAATCTCCGCCTCGGCACTGTGTTCACCCCATTGTGCCCCACTGCCCTCCTGGCTTCCTGGAGCAGGTCGCCAGTAATCACCCCCTGGGCACGCTGGAGAATCAGGCTGTGGAGGCAAAGAAAGGGATCAGGCCATGTACGTCTTTGGTACTCCCAAAAGGAGCACGTGCCCCCAAAGCAAAACTCAGCTGTTGTAATCTGACCACAGTGTGGCAAGTCTCTTAGGTGTCCGGGCTGACACAGAAGCCAGCTCTAAATAGCTTCTCAGCTGTGGCAGCTCTGAGAGAGAGAGGGACGGTCACCACCACCTCTCTAAGGCAGATGGACAAAAAGTCAGGAACGTTCTTCAACTAGAACGACCAATTGTGCCACTTTGCCCAGGACGCAGGAACCAGGACAGTCCAGAAGGAGTAGCTTCTTTCTGAGTCAATGGTGAGCTCAAGTGACTGTGGGAATCAGAGCCCAAGAGCTGACGGGGGATCAGGGACGGGAAGCGGGTCCTTCTGGGACACAAGACCTCTTCGTTTAGAGGGGACCTGACTCTGACTGGGCCCTTCATAAATTTTCTGGGGCAAATGACTAGAGCTAATACCTATCCCAGTAGCAGAGATGGGAGAACAAGACAGCTTTTGCCATTTTCATATCCCCTTCCTGACAAGCACCCCTCTGCCTTGCGAAGTTAACCACGGCCTTGGGGTGGTGGGTGCATTTCTGCTCTGTGCCTCCCCGGCAGCCCAAGGGAATTGAGGAGGCTCCCAGGGAAACTGGCAGGCACAGCATGCTGCTTCTCCAGGCTCACCTGCAGACCCCCTCGTCCTGCTCAGAGCAAGCACTCAGCGGATGTAGACTGTGCTGAACTAGACTCAAATAAGAGGACTGGTCTCCCCAACTCTGTCGGCCCCCTCGTCCTGCAAGACGTTTCCTCAAAGACCAAGTTCTTCGTGTCTCTCCTTCTCCTCCCAAGCCGACAAAAGCAACCTGAACTCCTCTGCTCGGTGCTTCCCAATCTGCACCCCCTCATCCAGATCTCAGGCACCCTACCTCTCATTACGCCCCACCTCTGCGCTGCCTCGACAGTGTAGACCCCCCACCATGACCCGCACGTATCACATCATCCCCACCGCCTGCCCTGTGCTTAGGCTGTTTTCCTTCCCTACACCCCTCAAAGTAACTTGTAATACAGAACAAGATTAGTTCAGTGTAAGGCTTGACAAATATTTTAGTTCAGAGGAGGTTCTCATTAGTCTGGTTGGCTTGTTAAGGAGGGGGATCCCCATTCACCTGTCTCCCCATGTGTTGAAAGTCATTGTTCATGGCTGTAAAAGCCACGCCTCCCTGAACTGTGGCTCATTCCCATTCTAGCCGTGACCTCCCCTTCTGCCCCTCCTCCTGGCCATCTGCTGCCCAGGTCCTGGGAAGGAGACCTGACTTTAGGCAGGACTCACAGGAGCTGGTTTACCAGACACCAGTCTCCTGTCTGAGTTTCTAAGGGCTGTCGCATCTCTCTAGGGCAGGATGCTACAGAAAGGGCCTCGTATTCAGAAGGCAGGAGGGAGAGAAGGAGGACAGAGAAGAGAAAGATCAAGGAGCAGCGGCTTGGATACGGCGCTTTCCTAAATGTCTCCCCAGTCGAGCAGCACTTAGCAGTTTGAAAGGAGAATATTCTGTCTCCTGTCGACTCATCACTTGTCCCTCACTCTCTGCTCAGCATCCTGCAGCTGCTGGTGTGTGGGTGGGAGCGGGGAGTTCTCATCTCTGCAAAATAAAGCTTGGGAAGGAACGCGGCCCTCCTGATACGGGCAATACATCCCGGGCTCACTCTCTGAGTGTTTATTCTTCTTTCTGACCCAACAGAGAGAAAAAAAAATCAATTTTAAAATACCAATTAACAACCCCTTCTCCCAGCGTATATTTGGTTACAGTGTCTACATCATACTCCCTTCCCTGCAGATGTGTAATTGCCCCGAAAGCAGAGTTGTCCAGAAGTGAAATATTAAACAATTCAAACCTAAAATGTTCCAGAGGTAGAGCAAAGAGAAGTCGGGGATGGATAAATAACATGCTATGCAGAACCAGGAAAAACACACACACACACACACACACGCACAGCGCGCGGTGCACTTTTGTGACTGCTAAAGCTATAACATCTGGAATGCCATTCTGGAAAACTTCCAGATGTTTTCCACGAGGAACACTTTGTAAAAATTGTTAGCCTTCTAGGCATTTGTGAATTTTGTAAGGAGAGTACACTCCCAGGCCCACATAGGAGCAAATATGGGATTATAAAGTGCTAAATGCTTTTCACAACTGTATAAGCAATAATGCGCTTTGGGTAAATATTCGGGGAAAATTATTTTTACAGACTAAGCGAATGGATATGTTCCAATCTGCAATTAGATTTGTATTTCAGAGAAATCAAGGAATGCAGGACAGCTTGTCTTAAGGCAGCCTGCCTGGAAGCCAAAGCCCCTAACCTGGGCAGCATCACACATCCTGGTCATTAATTTCCTCTTTTGTAGTCATTCCAACACTGGGAGAGGCTAACGTAGTTCATAGCTTGTTATATTTATCTTCCTTCCCAAGGATTTTTATATTGCATTTTATAAATCCGGCTTCAATTTATGTGTAAGCCCCATAATCATTAGCATTACGTTAAAAAAAAAAGAAAGAAAGTAAAAGAAAAAAAAAGAAAGAAAGAAAGAAAAGGCTTGGAGCGGGGGTGCGGAATCCCAACAACAATGCTCAAGGAGCCCGGCAGAAGAATTGTTAGTTTTTAAAATAAATAATATATAAACATCTTAAAGGAATACCCAGAGTCTCTTTTGAAATCAGAAATTATGTGAAGCAAGGAAAGAATCATAAAAGCTTATTGATTTCCCGAACCCACTGAGTAAAAAGTATTTTTAAACCATGATTCACATAAGGGATACATTTGACACATCAAGAGAAACTGGAAACCAGGCTCCGTGCAGCCACATCAGATACTGCTCTGAGCCGAGTTTGTTTACCATTACAAAGTGAAAAGAAATTTGCTTTTCCTCCCCTGCTCCCTTTCCCTCGAGGATGGCGATTTTTATTGATTTGGTCTTTCTTCGTAAAACAGTCGAAGTTAAAACGTCCATGATAAACTAATCAGAAATCTCTGCATTTTAATCTGCACATCGCTGCTGCCCTCCCTATGCGGGGCTTGGCCCCAAACCCAGAGAGAGCCATAGCTCTTGAAGTATTTTTGTTTTGAGGTTCCAAGGCTTTCCACTTCCTTAAAAAAATCCTTCAACTGGGATCTACAGGATACTCCCAGGAAAGATCTGGAAAGGCAGAGCACCTGGAGCCTTCTTGGTAAATAGGTGAGATGTTCCACCTGGAGGCCACACTGGTCCCAAAGGAGACAGGTCCCGAGGCGGCCTGAGGGCTGTGGGAACCTTAGCCAGAGGACAGTCTGTCTTCTTCCTGCCTGTCACTTCCTTGTCTCTTTCTTCGTCTGCACTCATCATCATCACCACTCTCGTGCCATTTCCACCAAGAAGGCTTTTCTTGGATAAAAATAAGTCAATAGTAAGATAGATGTACAGCCCAGCATGGAGATAAAGAAAGTATGAGACTCTCCCATTCTTCTATTCCCTCGAGTCCTGGTAAGCCTGCGCTGGGTCTAGTGTGTCACTGGGACTCCTTATTTCTGTAGCTGTAGAAACTCAAAGGAGAAAGAGATACATTATTTGTCACAGTTTGCTGAGCTGCTCCCAGCTCAACAGCTACACAGACATATCTGCAGGTGGTTGGTCTCGAAACACCATGTTCAGTGCAGGTTCCTCTAAGCTCTTGGTCGCTAATACATGGAAAGAACAGAAAGCTCAGGATATCCCAATTCTACCCCAGGGCTGCTTCAAAGACAAAGAGAAAGAAATGAGGAATGGGAAAATGCCCAAGAAATCAGAAAATATCGCAAGGTCAACCCACCTGGTATAAATCAGTGTGCATAATTCCAGAGGGTCGCATAGAAACCTCACGCTCAGGTGTAATTTGCCCATCCCGAAATATTTTTCCTAGTAGTGCCAAATGCCATAATGCTCTCTGTCAGTGATTTGAAATTATTCTATAAGCTACATATCGGGTACACTATTGTTAATGAAATGCACACAAGATGATGAACAACTTCCTTTTCCTGCCGGAGCCCCAGCTGCAACCAGTGCCTGGATCCTTCGTGTTGTAAATCAGCCCTTTGTACTCCAGGAGGATTCAATGAGCTGCAGGTGTGGGCTTGTGGAAGGCCGCCTGGGATTAGGTAGCAGCATTTGATATGAGATCCCAAACAGCACTGGCAATCTACACGCCACATGCGGCCACAGGCTTTGGAGAAAGCAAAGGAAAAACGCTGATGAAATGTGGCACGGGACCATGGAATGCAATGTCAAACTTTCACATCTGCAGGAAAAGAGAGAGAGTTCCTAATTTTACAGTGATGATGTCATTGAGAATTCATGACAGTGGAAATGATGGGCCAAGGTTTGCAAACTTAACCACTTAGGAGGTTGCTAACGGGAGGCTGAGATTTTCAAGCGACAGCATAGGTTTAAATGCAATGCCGACTTGCCTTCCTAGCCTGAGGCGTCGTTGGGGTATATATGTGTGTGTGCTTGTGTGTATTTGCACGTGCGTGCATGTACACACACACTTGCATACAGACTCTGGAGAGAGATGGAGATGGGAAAAGTTGTATTTGAGAGTTTATGCTTTGCACAGGCATATCAAGTTGATACTTCGCATGCCAAATGTGTCCTTAAAAATATACTAGTCTGTGTAATTCAGCATAAAACATTGCTAACTGTCCTTAGCAACAATATATTTTTAAAGATTGATTTCAGACGCTCTGAAAAGTCACCAGCCAAGAAAAACTATCATAGTTGTTCGCTTTCTCCTTAATGTTAACCATTGCAAAGAGCTTCTTTTTAAATACTTTTTTTTTTACTTGGGGCCAAAGAGACATAAAAACAAGTCTGGTTTTGTTATTAGCATACCGATAAAGTATATATTGAAGAAAACATATCTTTAATTTCTTAAGAGTCTGTTTTTCATTAGCTTATCTTGATAGTTTAAGTTAATCATTATTTTCAACCATATATGATTTAGATATTATGTCATTAATTCATGTACAGTCCATCTGAGTAATGATTGTGGTTTTCTACTTTACAAATTCATCTACTTCACCAAGAAACCAAGAGAGTCAAATTCCGTGCAACATCTGGTTTCCATTGAATGTAATTGCCATTTGCAGAGTTATAATCATGTGTTATTGTAAGGACCACGGTGTCAATCACTTCCCTAATGGGGAAAATTCAATGCCTAAATACCTGGGAGAACAAGAAGCTGACTTAAACAGGTGCATGCAAACACTGGGTTTTAAGTAGAATTCTAGCCTGCCCATTTAAATAAATCATTTTAAGGAGAAACAATATTCTTTCCATCCCCTGTAGCAAGGGAAAGCATAATATCCAGGGCCCCAATCTCCCATGCACAGTTCCAGTACTGTATCACGTTTAATCTTTTTAAAAATGTGCAATTATGCCCCTATCATACTGACTCCTTGTGTTCCATACATAGGTGGGAACGCCTAAAGGCCAGGCAGGATTTTTGAAGATTTTTCTGGAGAAAGGGCCATCTTCTGATTCATCCTGCCTTACGTGAAACCGGTCATCCTTTTCATAATGAAAATAGACTGAGCTTGATGTAAAAAAAAATATATATATATATATATATGTACACACACACACACACATATATATGTGTGTGTGTGTGTGTGTGTGTGTGTGTATATATATATATATATATATATATATATATATATATATATATATATATTAAACCGCTCAAAACTCCCAGGGTCATTACAGTCCTTTCTAGCCCCTGGGGGTTTTGTGGGGATAATCACATAAGAGGTTGAAAAAAAAAATCACGAAGCACTGTGTTTTTGTGTGCAATATGTAAGCACTTTACAGCAAAAGTGAACCATATTTCCCTGACCTCAATCCCCATTGTGTTTACAAGCCAAGCCTTGTTTGAACTGGTAAATGTTTGGCCATTCATTCAGAAAACACTAGCGAAGGCAAAAATCGCCTGCCAGGAATCTCACTGGACATTCAGGATGCAAAGAAGAATAAGACAGAATCAGGAGGGCGAGAGTGCAGGTAATTACAACACGATACATGCAATAGAAATAAGCCTATGGATTCTGGCAGCAGAGAAGGGCCATTTTATCCAACCTGGTTGAGGAGTGTTGGTGAGTCCAAGAAGGCTTCCTGGAGGTGGTGGCAGTTGAGCTGAGTTTTAAAGAATGAGTAGACGAGAAAGGTGTTCTACAAAGACGTGTCATTTTAGTCCCTGCTAAGGATGTGCTTATGGGAATACCGTAAAAGGGTAATTTACAGTTCCTTTCAATTCATTTATACTCATATTTATACATAGGCTGTTTACTATTCTACATTTGAGAAACATTCTACAATCCACCAAAAACCTTCAAATATATATATATATATTTGAATATATATATATATATATATTGGTCATAATAAGGTCAGAAGTGCAAGTTTCAGATTTAGCCCCATTATGATTCACAGATTTTAAAAGGTCATGGTGAAGAAATGCCTGGAATTCAAGTCCTTAACCTCCATCCTAAGACTGATTGGCTTCGAACATGCAGCCTCTCACCTGGGTGGGACAGGAAGAAGGGAAACCTTGGCAATGGCCCGTTGGTGACGCTCAC
Organism: Pteropus medius; assembly: GCF_902729225.1. Taxonomy (NCBI): domain Eukaryota; kingdom Metazoa; phylum Chordata; class Mammalia; order Chiroptera; family Pteropodidae; genus Pteropus; species Pteropus medius. The sequence goes on along the minus strand of NW_024349800.1, from coordinate 55,024,555 downwards.
CATAACTGATCGAATGAACACCCTTTCAGCTCTTAGTTAGACATGCCTACGGAGAAGACTGTTCTCCAGAAGATGTAAACCGGAATTAACATTCAACACCATATCTATTGGGCTTTATCATGCGCTTCGTGGTCATATTGGCAGCACATTTGTTCTCACAATATTCCTTCTTTTCAAGCAACTAGCTGAGGGATCCCGCATCCCTGAGCACTTCCAGACTCACAGCTGGTGAGATAACCCAGAAATGCTTGAAAGAATGGCAGGACGAGGCAGGCCGGAATGAATAAACGGTAGTAAATAAACATGTAGATAATAAGTAGCAATGTCGAAAAATAAAAAAATAAAATAAAATAAAATAAAATAAAATAAAATAAAATAAAATAACCTCCAAAATAGGAAAGTAAGGATTAGAGAATCAATGGAAGTAAGCAGCATGAAACAGGACCCAGGGGGCCCGGCCGGTGGGCCGTTTGCTTAGCCTCTAGGAACGCCTGGTTTTATCATGGATTCAAAAGGAATTGCAGCCTCTATCCCACCCACCCCAAACTCTCGTTGAGAGAATCAATAGAAATATCTAATACAAAGCTGTGTAAATTATAAAGCAGTGATCAAATGCAGGGGAGTTATTATTTCCCCTGACAAATTGAGAGGTGCTCCCTTTCCACGAAGCTGCCGGAGACTGGTTTATTGTAATAACATCTGCAGGGCTGAGGCCCCGCCGAAGATCATGAGACCCACAGAGGCAGGAGTCCGGTTTCAGGTTCTCTGAAGTACAGATGAGGGCTGTTTCTCAGAAGATTCCTGTTGCTTTTGTTTGTTTGTTTTTAGTTTGTTGTATGTGTGTTTTTTAAAGAGCTATTATGATTGAATTCCAAGGAATTTGAAGCCTCCTTCCATACAGAACATGCAGCTTCTAGAAATCCCAGGTGCAGGCTATAACTCCTCGTACCTTCAGGGACTGTAACATGCGCAGAGCATGTGACAGTCAGAGAAAGGTTCCCCTGACTTGTGTCCCATGGAGGCAGGTAGTGGGCAGCTTTTCAGCCTCAGGATAAGCGACCGCCCATCTCTTTTTGGGAATCTGGCTCAAGGAATCAGTCAGTAATCGCTGGGAGAAACCATGCTCCTCCATGCACATACACAGGACAGTGTTTGACAATGGATGACAATGTGGATGACGGAAGGCCCTTGAATGAACTTTGTCCCAGAAAATTCCTCACTCACAGAGCATAAAAGAAGACAAAGTGACAATAGTGATATTGTCAGCACCTTCAGAAAAGAGTGTCCTCTAGGATCAGTTGTCAGGACACCTGGTAATTATCAGCTGTGGGGGCCTTAGGTAAGTTTCTTGCCTTTTCTTGGCCTCAGTTTACAGATCTCTACAACAGGGGCAGTATTTCTTGCTATTATACTTGGTGGGGTTGTCGTAATAAGTAAATATATAAATTATTTTAAAATTCTAAAGTACTATGTTTCTGTAGTCAGTAGGTCAACAAACGTGTATATACTATGTGCCCTATAACTAAATAATTACTAGTAATTATATATGGCTCTATTTTGTATAAGAGCTGACATTTATTACACACTCGCCATGTGCTTGCCCTGTTCTAATTTGTCACAGGTTTTAATTCATTTAATTCTCACAACCAACCAATCAATGTAGGCATCAGTAAAACTCCATATTATTCAGGCTCGGATTGCTTAAGAAAAAAGTGACACGGCTCACAAATGGTACAGCCAGGATTTGGACCCAGAGATTCTGGTTCCAGAACCTGTGTCCTTAACTACTCTGTTATAGTGTTTCCCATACACGCAGGAATATGTGCATAGATACATGTGTGCGTGTATTTTTAACCTCTTTATTTTGAAACAATTTCAGACTTATAGACAAATTCCAAAAATCATACAAAGAATTCTTATTTATTTTTCACTTAGATTTCCCAAATATTAACACTTCAGCACATTTGCTTTATTATTCTCTCTCTCTACACACACAACATACATTTATCTTTTTCTGAACGCTCAGAGTAAGATGCAGATATGAGGACCCTCTATGCCTAAAACTCTCTGCATTTTTCCTTTAAACAAGGACATCTTCTTAAACAACCACAGTAGATTATTAAAATTAGAAATTAACATCGATACAGTATTATTATCTAATCTACACATTGTATTTACATTTTAGTTAATTATCTCAGTAGTATCCTTTATAGCAACGGTTTCGTGGTGGTTGTGGGTTTTTTGTTTGCTTTTTTTTTTAATTTTGCTTTTCCAGATCCCATCCAGGATCACATGTTGCATGACCTCCCCATTTTTGAAGATAACCGAGTTTGGGCTGTTCTGACATTTTCCCTGATTAGATGCAGGTTATGCATTTCTGGCCAGCACACCACAGACGCGATGATGTGTCCTTCTCAGAGCATCACAGCAGGAAGCATGTGATATCTATTTGTCCCATTTCTGGCGCCGTAGAAACATATCTTTAAACCATGTCCCGTGTCTCCCCAGCTGCCCGGGGGAAGCTCCCTAAGGGTGGGGAGGGCCGGGTTCCTGTCGGAATCTTCCGCCGCGCCCGGCCCAGGCTCGGCACTCGTCTGTGCTCAGTAAACTCTTGCTCTGTTTTTTCATCTTTGACCCATTCTTTCGTGGTCACTCCCTATAATTACAAAATCTGGGACAAGCCTACCTGTTTCCTTCTTCATTCATTCTGTAGGCAGACTCCTCGCTCAATTTCTGGAACACCTTTTCTGAGTCGGGTTGGGAATTAGATGCTAGGGCATGCACAGGTGAACAGAACACAGCTCTCCAGTCTTCAGAAGATGGCATTGCCCATGCCACGCACACAGCAGACAGGCAGTGACGCACCTGTCCCTCCTCCGCCATCAAGTCTTTCTTCTCCCTCGTCCACCTCCACTCTCTCATCTTACTTCTGAAGAATCGGAATCCTGTTACCTGCATCATGAACCACCCAGGAGTCAAGGGTCGGAGGCCTTGAGTAAGTTCATGCGTTTCCTTCCTCACTGCCTGTTTGCTGATGATCCTGAGTTCCCTAGAAACAGGCCCTTGACCAAAGGAGCGATTGTCCTGGTGGGAGGTCCAGGGGGGAGGAAGGTTTCTGGGTAGAAGTGCTGTGCGGGAGCCCCACGCCACAGGCCACACTGGGTGCCCCCTATCCCTTCGTTCTGTGAATGTGACCCCTATAAAGAACTCGGCGCACTGCTCACCCCATAGGGTGCGGAAGTCCCAGCGCAGACTTCGTCCCTGCCCTCGCCAAGCGGAAGTTTAATAAGGTAAAACTGGAAGAAATGTGATCGACATCATCTTTATGCGACCTTTCTGGTTTGTCCCTTTGACCTAATTAGAAAAATGTAAAATCAAATCAACTTTTTTATTTACTCAACGGCTGGCTCTGTGAGGAACCGAGCTCAAGGTGAACCAGGGAAAAGCAACGAGCACCTGCCCCTGGAGCTCGTAGTCCCCAACCGCGCTTCTCAGCCAGCAAGTGCCACGGGTGTTGGGCGACTTGTCAATATGTCATCACCGGCTGATATGTCCTAATAGCCTTTGACAAGTACACGTGTTACCGTCCACTCAGAGCCGATGATTAAAAAGAAACAGGAACACAAACTGCTGCTTTCAAAGAACGTGGTCTTGCTCTTCGGGGACGGGGGCAGATGCTGAGCTTCCAGGGCAGGGCGGGCAGACCCGAGGCTGGCGGTGCAGGGTCATCACCGGTCCTGGGGTTCCAGGGCCTGAACGGCAAAGCCAGTTCTAACACTTGCAAGCAGGGGATCTCAGATCAATTATTTAAGGGAGCTAGCTAAATCTACTCACCTGTAAAACTGGAATATGAATAGAACCTATCTCACAATGTTATTAGGACTACGTGAGATAATTCTCTGGAAATTGCCTAGCTCCACCGCAAGGCAAAAAACAAGTCCTCAGGAACAGACAGCATTGCTGAGTTGCATTTTTGGAGCTGGGGGCTAAGTACACTGTATCTCTCTATCCCCACCTCCAGGTGGGCCCCAAATTTCTATACCACAGGGCTTCCGGTCACGATCTTCTTTGAAATGTATACTAATGCTAGGAACCCTAGGAAAATTAGAAATTTCTACATCAAAAATAGGAGGAAGGGCCAATGCTTCCTGATCCTAAAGGAGTCTTGAGAAACCCTTAATAAGAAGCCGCATATGTACAGGAGATAAATAACCAGGACTTTGCCGGAATTGGTGAGCCCTTCACGATCAAAAAAAAAAAAAATTCTTTAATTGATTCTGTATCAGGGTTTTAGAAATTTAAGTGAGTTTGTCACTTTTATTTTTCCACTCGAAACATTTGGTATTTATTAAAAGTTTATATTTCGTCTCTTTTTCACTTATTTCTAGATAACTATTTTCAATTATTAGAGTACAATTTGGCTTTTATTGAAACTTTTACTTTCTGATTTTCCATTTTCTTTTTTTTAAATTGTTGTCCCTCAGCTCTTCAGTTTTACTTTTTATGTTGTTTGCCTAATCTCTTAATATTTTTCTTTTTCTTTTTGTTTTGCCAAATCTTCTTTTTAATTTATTCTCTTTAACTACTAAACCTCTTTTTATCTCTTATCTTTATATAATAATTAATCATTCTTTTCTATCTATTCCAACATTTCATTTGTCGTTCTAAATTTAGAGTCTTTCTTCCTTCTATTCACTTGACTTAATTTCTAAAATTGAATTAATGTAAGCCTTTAATTTCTACATTTTTTTTGTTTTTTATCATGGGTCTTGTGATTTTATCTACTTCAAACATTTTTATGTTGGCATTGGCCCAGGACATCAGGCAGAAATTTTCACCTCGTCGGTGTCATTGTTATGAAGCATACTCAGGGAGCAATTTAATACGTTTGCCCTCTCTGCTTCTCAGAGCCATCCCTCTGGAGTCCATTAATTGGACACCCATTAATTTTAAGTCAGTCCCAAAAAGTCAAAACCCTCAAGTTTAAGTTTCTTCCTCAAGACAATACTGATTCTAAGCATGCATACGTCACACACAGCCATGTCTCTTAAATTAGAGGAAGTTCTGACCTGGCTGGGGCCATCCCTAGCCAGCCCTAGGACACCGACCGAGTAAGTCAGGTGAGCCATGAGCTTCCTCAGGCACGAGGGGTCAGAGGCAAGTCGTTTCAAAATCATTCTTATCCTTGCCACCAGACCAAGCACCCCGATTGGAGGGTCTATCTGCTCTGAAAAGTCTTGACACAGCCTCGACCTCAGAGGAGAACACACTCAGAGGAGGAAGGCCATGCTGGGTCACAGACTAGAGTTTATAAGTTTGTCTTCATCTCAAAATAGAAACACCAAGTCCAATATGGAGTGAGATTGGGCAGGACGGGATAAGCCTTGTTCCAAGGCACCACTTGTAGCATCCAAATGATCCATTCTTAGTAGCCAATGCGATGGAAATAATCATGTTAATCGGAACAATACGTTAAGCCTTTCAATGCCCTTTCTTTCACATTCCTTATTCCATACAACCCTCACATGTGAGGAATGAGCTAAAACAATCAATTACTAGACTCAAGGACTCAGAAGGTGACAGAGCCAGGAATGGAACCCAGGTCTCCTGTCCCTTTCCCAGTGTTCTTCCATCTGTATCAGGATACCCCTTAATGTCACCCACAGCAAGAACCTCCGCACCAACAGGAAGAATGTGTGTACGTATGTAGTGTTATCTTCTGGGTCCTCAAGTCATTTTCTACTTATGGAGAGATCAAGAGACACAGTGACTGAAAACCATTCTCGAGGGCAAGTGACTTACAGCAGATTCCTTCTGGACACTGAAATTGACAAGGGACAGGGCAAGAGAAAGTAAAGTGACTAGACACCTGGCCACCAGTGTGATATGGAGATATCCTGAGAAGGAGAAGCAAGCCTGGGAATATGAAAGCCAAACAATGTCCCTCCACTCTCCCAAAGACCTTCCCGAGAAGTTCTGTCCCATCAGAATCTAACTCCAAGTAGATCACAGGGCTTTAGCAAGAGTCATGGCTTTTATAGTTCGGTGTTAAAACGTTGCTACAGAGGTCCTAATTTTCCCAACCTGGTCTTTAAACAATATATCTGTGTCTAGTATCCGGGACAAAACTTAGCCTCAGGGCTGCAGGTCACTGAACATGTATAACATTGATTGAAACATTTTGTGTTACAAACAAATTAACTTCCGGAATGAAAAATACAACCCTGCCTACAGAAAAGAAAATCCCAAATGTAAAATTTATCTCTAATAGTCTATCAGGGAAAAAAATCTGAACTCAATACCCCTTTGCCTATTGAATAACACTAATCCTGTGCAATCACTCTTCGTAACCCCGCTTGTCTCTAGTTTGAGTCGAGCTTGTTAAAACTAACCCATTTTTCTTCTCTGAAAGATGTAATCAGTAGTAAGGAAACTAGAAGTTTGGTGATCCTGCTAATCAATCTATGTTCCACAAATGAAAACACTTCCCAATTGGTAATTAGTTTTCAATGATGAAGTAATTAAATATTTCACCCTGAATTCCCTCTGCTCTACATCTGGGGCTTTTATAAATGTTGCATTTCCAAGCCCCTGAGTGCAGTCTCATTTTATTTATGGCTGGGCCTTTACAAGCTTTCTGAAACTCTGTCTAAACCACACAAAGGCAAGGGAAAACCTGACAATTAAGTGTTGAACTTGATTATTACAGTCAACCAGGCCAAGGGAAGCAGAGACGCCTGATCCACGCTCAGCCTAGAATTATCAAGAAAACATGATTACATAGTTCAGGATAGTTTTCAGAGTTCGAGATATTAAAGTAGAAGCCAAATGTTTTCTTATTTAATCTCGATGAGGTGCTTTGGGGAAATGAGAAACGAGCCTGAGTCTTCCAAACAGGTGCCCATCTCAGTTGGATCCCCTTCCAGTGGCTTCTCCCCTGGTCTCTCTCTTATCGAAAGGCAGAATGCGTATCTAACAGAGGAATGAACGATTCTCATGCCATGTGGATTTGAAAATGCTCTTTCAGTTGCCTGACCGAGGAGGAATAAGACATGTCACCAAAATCCATTTCTTCAAATGTAACGTTTGTTCAAGTATTGGCTACCGTAAATATGCACGTCAGAAGTTGAGGCCAAGAGTTTTTGTTAAGAAATCGTCAGGCTTTCTCTTCATGTGCATAGTCAACCATCAACTAGTTGTTACAGAAGGAGGCATGAAAGGATGCAGAATGAGTGTTGCTCCCCTCGCAATCCTCGGAACTCGAAAGCAACTGGTTACGTAAAATTCCTGGTACTGCCCCAGATGCACTCCTCACTCATTTGCCTCTGGAAAACTGCCATTAGCAACAGGTAATCACATGCATTTTCAAGGTCCCCATCGTGGCTCGAACTCTTCAAGTTCTGTAATTTTAAAATGCCAGCAACGATGTATTGCCCCTAAAGAATTCTCAGCTCAGCAGGGTGCGGGGAGGAAGAACAGGCCCATTCGATGTGTCTCTTAGAAGGTCAGAGAGGACTTAAGTTTGAAATAAGGGTGAAAATTCTTTCATGAGCTCGGTCACAGCAGCATCAGTGCGGCTTAAGAATTTAGTTACAAGATTAGTTAAAAGGTAGGGACAAAATGTCTCACACATTTCCAGAACTGGCCATTTTACCAGTCTGAAAGAAGATTATCGGCACTGTGTTAGGGATAAAAAGAACAAATAAACAGGAAAGCTTTAGCTTCTGAACAATGTTATTGGGAGATATTCAACATTATCAAGTGACTCAGACACGAATCTGGGACATCACTGAATTTGAAAATGTTTTCACTTTAGATTCATGAGTCTACAGATGTTGGTAACCACTCGATTATGATTATCACTAAGGAAGAAACAGTGGGAAAATTCTATTTGTTCCGCAAAGAGTAACAAAATAAGTTCCTGGAGGTAAAATAAACATTGATAAGGTCAACACTTTGTATGTTTGTAACCAATATGATGTTAAAGAAACACACTGTTGTTTTGTGACCCGACATGGCTGCTGCAATGACAGAAAAATAGGGCAATGGCCTTACATCTTCCTGAGCATCACAGGGTTCAGATAATGCTTTATGCACAGAGAGGTTTCCTACGTAAACATCTGAATTTCATATTAAATCATGTTATCAGGATGGCGATCCTAATAAAACCCACACATTGCAGTTTCTATGAAGAAATTGGATCAGAATACAGCTTAATGTTGTTTTAAATAAAATGATCTTGATTGTCTAGAGGCAGAATATTAAAGGAGTTATGAGCTAATACAGGAAGACCTGAAAAATTGGGGGGTGGGTAAAGGAGAGGAGTAAGCCTCATTTTGCAGATTTGTACCAAGGATAATCATTAGCCTCAGAAAGTTATTAACTGGCATTTGAATGAACTTAACCTAATTGCAAGGTCCCTATGAAAATACACCAATGTGCATTTATAGGGTTTGTGGATTTGAAGCCAAAATCTAATTTCAGAAAAGTGAATTAAAAATGGTTCACTGGTAATGTTTAATTAATATTTTAGTTTGAGTATGAAAGACTAGCACTAAGACTAGCAGAGCAGCATCTGTGAAAATCATCATTTTGAAATAATTTATATGAAATGTTCACTTGAATTTGAAAACCAATCACATTATCGTAAGAAATTTTAATGTTGCATATACCGTTGAAAAAAAGAACAGATGAACCTGTCAGACTTAAAGAATAGATCATACCCTTGATGTGTAATTGACCCTTTAAAGAGACTGTATTGTGCTTAAGGGAAAGAAAGAGTGTTTATCTACTGCAGGACAATAAATTGATAGGTGGACTCTTCTTCCATTTGCTATAACACTGAGCAAGCATTGTTTCTTTGAGAATTTATGTGACAATTATTGACATTAAATGGTGACTATTAAGTATTTGAAGGAATCATCATTAAAAAGCATTGATGAGGACTTGTATGTAGCTTTCTCAAGAATAAAAATATTTTTTAAAATTATGTTTAAAGAAGTTAAAAAATAATAAACTGTATTTGTTATATTTTCCATAACACTCCATATCTTTATTTTCTTGCCATACTTTTATAATATAAAGATAATGTGATAATTATTTTCACTTCCCGAGTGTTCCATATTGTGATGGTCAATTTTATGTGTCAACTTGACTGTGCCACAGGGCGTCCAGATTTAAACATGATTTCTGGGTGTGTCTGTGAGGCATTTCTGGATGAAATCAGCATTTGAATCAGTGGATACAGTGGAGTAGACTGTCTTCCTCGATGTGGATGGGCACCATTCAAAGCATTAAGTACCCAAACAGAACAAAAGGAGGAGGAAGTTTGGATTTGTTTCCTTCCTGCCTGGCTGCTGAGCTGGGACATCAGTCTTCTCCTGCCCTGGACTGGTTAAAGCCCTGTGGTTCTCAAGCCTTTGGGCTGGGACAGGCATGACACCGCTGGCTGTCCTGGCTGTCCCTCTGGCTGCACATGGCAGATGGTGGACCCTCTCAGCGTCCATAATCACATGAGCCAATTTCTCCCAGTAAATCTCCTGTATATCACACTGGTCCTGTTTCTCTAATACACATACCTTGAAAATATATGAGAAGCACTGATTTAATCCAAAAATTTATTTTATGAAGGATGGAAGGGAAAGAATATCCAGAGATGTTTTGTTTCACCAACTAATTATTGTTAAAGCCAAAATTCCAATCCTGAACCACCTAGACCCCACCAACTGGCATTGCCCTCATTGGGAAGGGCAGGCAGCAAAGAAGCCTTTGTGTTCAACAAACATGAGTGCTTTTCTCCATCCTTCCAAATCAGCCCTACATCCTCTTCTTCCGTATCTCTGGTTATGCCAAGCTCCCAAATTGGAATGCCCTCCCACTCCCCTGTCCACTTACTGGATGGAGTCTTTCTCATTCTTCAAAGAACAGTTTATTAAATGCCACTTTCCTGACTGTGCTGAGCCACATGGCTCTCTCCAGCTGAGGTTTTTGGATGCCTACTGTCTCAGTCAGTTACACAGCATTTTCCTGATAACACGGTGGTTGTTAGTTCACACATCTCATCCATCCCTAAAACTAGGTTGAGTCAGGGGCTACTTCTTAACTTTCTTCAAATTCTTAATGCCTCTAGAAAATGCCTTGTAGGTGCTCGTTAAATGACTAAGGGTTAATTGATTATAAACTTCAAGAACCTTCCATTGAGACCTAGAGATCTGTCAACAGTTGAGGCTGCAGCTCCCAAGGAGGACCATCTACCCCAACTCAACTGCTAACTGCAGAAATGAGAACTCAGTGGCCTAGAGAGATTCATGTGACCAGAAAATGGCAGCTGTGAGACCAAACCAGATCGGACTGACTCCAACCAAAGCCTATACTGCTCTCCCTCAGTTTTTTTTTTTTAAGTTCATCACAAACAGGCTTGCTTCATAAGCCAAAGAAAGCTAATATCATGAAGGCTTCATAATTCCAAATTTCTTCTTCTTACACTATAGCAGTGTCAACTTTAAAATAATTCCTAACCAATATCTTGCTCAGTTTTGAACTGAGATGGCCTCACATACAATAAACTGTTATAAATGTGTTTTTATTTTTAAAGGTCTTAAATTTGGCATCTCTTTTCAGTCTTTGTTTAGCTCAGAGAGTATTTTCTAAATCCCTACTATGTGACACTGTGTGAGGTGCTGATATCTGTAATAAATAAGGTCCAAACTTAAATGAACCCCTAAACGTTCACTCTATTTAGAAAGATGGAAGGTATGGGTTCAAAACATGCCTTCATCACATGTGTGGCTACGTGATCGCATATTAGCAATGCGATCTTGTACAAGTTACTTTGCCTGTCTGTGCCTCAGTTTTCTCATTTGTAAATTGTGAATAAAATTACCTCTACTGTGTATGGTTATTGGGAGAGTTAAATAAGATAATGCTTGTTATCCACAAGTACTTATATATACTCAAAAAATATTGATATTCCCTCTCTCTCCTGGGCTCACAGTTTAACTTTCAGTTATGGGGTCATGAATTAACAAAAGGTAGTAATCCCAATTACCTATTATAGGATCTGGTTTTCTAATAACCACACCCTGAGGCTACAGAGCTTGTCCTCCCTGCAACCCTCCAAGGACTCAGGACTTCAGCCAGAGAGGCAATTAGTCTAGAGGCACTAAGGAACACAAAAGTCTCAAGGCTGTTTATGATTACATGGCACCCTATGATTTAAAATCTTAGGAAAGGGGTGAGCTGGGGTTCACTGGTGTACTCCAAGGCACCCCACAGGACTGATACAGCAGAGAAGAAAGCAACATCACACAGGGTCAGGCCTGAAGAGAATAACTCCCTTTACTCTCTATCACAATGAATTTCTAATATGATGGGCAGATTAATATTATTAACTTTGGCAAATCCACAGCCCTCCAACCCCTTGAGGGTAGAGAAGGGACTTGTTGATTTGGAGAGCCTCCAAAAATAATTTCACGTGAGAAATATTTCTCTTGGATGGTCCCTACAGAGGAAGTATGCTGAATTAGAAAGCGTAACCTGGATCAATGGTGTAATGGTACTGAGGCTCTTATTGGTTGAAAGGTGAGCACGCCATGTCCTAAAACGTGAACTTGTTTGGAGACTAGAGCAGGGGGTAATGAAATGTTCTCATGGAGAGCTATGACTTCATCAGAAAGCTCAGAAGGCAGCTACAGTCCACACTGACCTGGATGGGAAGCCGGACTTCAGTTGCAAAGAACTTCATCCACACATCCAGTGAGGATGGTACACAAAGACCTTCTGCGTGGCTTGGAAAGGAGAAGCTTCAAGGGAAATGAGGAGAAGCTCTGAGCTCTGTGGGATAAAATTGCAGGGTTTTCCCCTGAACCACACATGGAGGCCAGAGGACAAACCCTAGTCTACTTCCTGAGAAAATGCAGGCCTCCAGCACAGCCAACCAAGGTTGGAATAAGCTATCTATTCTACTCAGAAGCAGCTGCTCATCTGTAACAAACTCTGAAGGGCCAGAGTGGTCAGGAAATCTTAGAAGTAAGAGATGGAAAGCATCCAAGAGATCACCTTATTTATCCTCCTGACAGTTGGATTTTTCTGCCCAATCCTCCTTACAGTGTTTGATCTACCTCCTGGCAAAGAGTCCCCCGTGAAGAGCCACATTCCCCCTGGAGACTCATGCTGTCAGGCAGCATTTCATGATTTCTGGCCTATTTGCTTCTCCTCTGACTTTCAACACTACAAGTCTAGTCTGATGAGGCCAGATGTTTGGTTGGAGATTTGAGAATGAACCAAGGAAGAGAAGGTCGGGAAGAGTCATGGAGCTGGGTACATTCCGACAGCTACCAATGACAGTGAATGCTTGGAGAGAGGCAGGGAAGGGCACCTGAGAGACGGGGCCAGCCCTTGAGGGGCAGGGTTTATGTTACCTGTTGGAGGAGCGGGCTGCCAAGAGCTCAGTGAAATTTTAGAGGTCTTTGGAAGACCCTCTGCCTGTCACCTCCCCCAAACCTCACTCCTAATCCTTCTCTTCCTGCTATAATCCTACCTCCAGGAACTAAAAAAAAAAAAAAAAAGTCCTTTATCTCACAGTGAGAACGAAAGCTAATAAAGGGAGACATGCTGGCTGATATTGTAACCCAGGGAGAAACAGCCAATATCAACTCCCTTCCAAATCCAGTTCTTGATAGAAGTACATGCTACAAACTATGGGATGAAAAGATTATGTCTGTCTTGTGTATCATGATATAGCACATGGCAGAGCACCAAGCACATACTAGACCTTCGATAAACGTGTCTAGTTGAATGGAAGTGAAGCAGAGGGGCGTCGGACACCGAAGGAAGAAGGAGGCCCCTCACGAATCAAGTGGTAGGAAGAGAATAGCCCATACGGGAAGCTGAGTTCTTTGAAGAAACCACTTACCAGATTCAAATGTTAATTGCCTCAAATGGTCCTATAGAAAGGTACCTTTGTTTATCATTCTGAAGAAGATGCCAACATGCAACTGCCTATTATCCCTAAAGCAGGATAGTGTCAGCCCAGGAGTCAAACTGTTCTGCCACTTACTAACTGCATAAGTTTGGGTAAATTGCTTAACTTCTCCGTTCTTTATCTGTTAACCGAGGATAATTGTACCTCCCGTATAGAGTCATTATGAGACTAAATGCATCGGCTCACGCCTGGGACACACACAGTAAGTGTAAATAAATGTTAGCTCTCGTTATCTCCATCTCTCTTCTACCCCCAACCCTGCATCTCTTTTCATGCTCTTTATTCTGGGAAATACTGTCACCATCTGCCCAGGCTTCAAACCAGAAAGTCCAGTGTCATCCCAGCACTGGCCGCCCCACTCTCAGTTATCTACCCCTAGCCCCCAATTAGTCTCCCATCTTCCAAAGTCTACCATAGCGTACTCTTGCCATCTTCTTCATTGGTTCTTAGTTCGGATCCCACACTTCTGCTGGATGATGCAATACTATCTTCTGGGTCGCTAGCCTGTCCCCCTCTAATCCTTCCTCTATAATGTTTCTAGAATAATCTTTCTAAAATAAAGATCTGATCAAGCCATTCTCCACTTAAATACATCAGTCATTTCCACTCACTATAACTGGTATTGGCCCTTCAAAACAGTGAATCTATTCTCATTGCCCCCAGGCTGATTTACATGCCTCTCTTCTGAATAATATCAAGCACACAGGTGTTTTGTAGCACTTAGGACACTATTTTCTGCCTCCCCCACTAGGCTGGAAGCTTCTTAAATGTAGTACGATGCCTTTCACTTTAATTTTCTAAAACTGCGAATGGGACTGGCGCTTCGTAGGTGCTCATGTATTTGTTGGATAAGTGGAATGATGGATGGTTGGCCCTGCAAGAGGAGACTGCTCCAAAACACTCATCAGACAATAGGGAGACGGTCATAGCCATGATTTCCTGCAGCCAAAGAAGAAAGACCAGGGATCCCCCCCAACACAAAAATGACTTTGTTAGAATCATCTCACACATGGGGCAGGTGAATACTGAGGAAAGATTTTCAGACTTGGTTTTAAATAGGAGATGTTGGCAAAAATAATCCCCCCAAAATAACACAAATAGAAGTGAAACAAAGAGACTCAAAGTATCGTTATTAATTACCCTGTCACTATAATTCATTGTGTTCTAGCATAAGCCAAACTAATTAGTTTTTATTTTGCAAACAAAATTTTCATGGCCTGCTACATGAAATTCTTCCATAATAGATAGCATCTGCTGCATTTATTTCATCCATTAATTTTGTAACTTTCTCCAAAACAAACATTAGACTCATGCGATATGATTCAGACAGTAGAGACGAGCTATGTGGCCTTGGGGTACATAAGACTCTTAGCCCCCAAGTCAGCCAGTCTTCCTGGACATGCTTTCCCAAAGAGTCTAGGCAGATGATGGCCAGCCAGCCCAGTCCTTAGGCTGTGCATGCAGAGAAGAGAGCTCAACTGCCCTCCCATGGAGTGTGCACTCAGAACTCACACACCTGTTGAGAGATGTGATGAGCTGGCTTGAAACACAATAGGGGCTTAGAGAAAGGATGCTCTAACCCGAGGCAGCTTCCTATGTGAGAGAGAACTGGAACAGGGCCTTGCAAGGTGATAGTGTCAGGATGTTTTCAAGCAGGGACCTATAATAAAAGCAAAGGGCAACATGGAGAGTGTGAGCTGTGATTCCCTGTTTACATACCTACTTCTATTCTTTCCAAGATAGAGGTCTTTCCCTCCATGCTATGAACAATTTTGAAGACCAACAATGGTGATGGTTCAGAAAACCACCATCTACACCAAATGCACTGTGCCCCTAGCCACCACCACATGACAAGGGAGCAGGTAACAAAGATATCTAATGTGGCAAGACCTCTCTGAGGGCACTTGGCATGCCCAGCCCTGTGCTGATCAAGCCGCGGTAATACAGAGAGGCAGATAGCCTGGTCCTTGGTCTTGGCAAAGAAACAAGTCTCAGACATAAAGTAAAAATGTCAAAAGAAATGGACTGTAGCCCTAATGTGGATTTCCCCCAGCCTTGCTGGGCCCTTCTAGGTTTCCAGCAGACCCTGATGGAAACCACAGAAGCTTTTCCTTTCCACTGATTTGACTTGCCTCCAACCTTGGTCTTTCTTATAAATATGGGTGGATGATGCTCTCTTGGTGACCTCCAGCCCTCCTTTCTTCTCCCAGCTCCCAGTGTTTTTCTTGGTGAAAGATTCTGAGAAAGCTCCTTCCCATTGGCTTCACTGGACACAACAAGGCCAGCCCAGGGCCTCCCTGAAACAGTCCTGCTTTCCAGGAGGTAGTGTCCTTTGCCCTTGATATGAAGTTCCCTGGCTCACATCCTTTTGAGTATTGCAGACTCTTCATGCCTGCTGGCTCACCTAATGCTGACAGCCACTGCCTCAAGCTCCTACTGCAATTCATTTACTTTCTGCCCCAGCATCTGTTAGCCCTGTATCCCTCAGTAGCCATTAGACCAGCATGCCTACGCAGCCAAAAATACAGCAAGTTCCCCTCCAGGGGGATTGAAACCAGTGAGCAAGAGGAGCCTGTGATTCTGCCTCTCCAGGCTCATCCTTGGGGGGCAATTGGGAGAGCGTCCTTTACCACTGAGCTCTGATTGCCCTCGGCCATGGCCTTGGTAGTGTAGGCTTTTCTTCGTCCCTCGCTCTGCCCAATTCTCATGCCTGTTTCCTGGGATTATCTCCTAAATGAACTGTTTTGCAAGTCCTTGTCTCAGCTCTGTTTTCAAGGCAGAACCAACCCATGCAAAGACCCTGCCTCTGCTGTTGTTGGAAATAACATCACAGATGCAGCTCTGCCATGAGCACAAGTCACTCTGCTGAGGAGAGATCAGTCCCTGAGTGATAGACCCAAACTAGCCCATTCTGACTGGGAGAAAGCACTGGTGATGCTTCCCAGATGATGGATTTCTAGGGCTTGCCAGTTCTTTTGTTCTTCCCTAACAATAGCTTATATTTTTTTTAAAAAAAAATTAAAATTAAAAGAAAATAACTTTCCTGCGATTTTTGCCTTGCTTTGATGTCAAAAGCAGTAGGAGTTATATTAAAAATCTTATTGCAAATGTATGGCCATCAAATACATGATGTTATTGAGTGAACTGCTTTAATGATGATAGTTGTGTGTGTGATAAAAAGCAAAAACTTTGACATCACGTCTTATTTCAGAATAATAGGAAGTCTGTGTGGTCAAGCATCCGGATTCTACATCCAGACGGATTTTCACTCTCTATGTAACCCTGGGCTTGTCCCACTATGATTTCTGGTCCCGTAGTTTTCTCTGGGTAATTCGAGAGGAAAAGTGCGTGAGGTGATACACGTGAGGACAGGTAAGTGAATTCGGAAGACATACAGCTCATTGTCATTGTTAGAATTCCACAGCTGAAGTTCAAGTACAGCAATAGATGCAGCAACAATTAAATTTTACACACTCACTAATTCTGTCGGCAAATATGAATTACGAGCTAACTCTATGCCAGGCCATCATCTAGGTGCTGGGGGTTCAGGGGTGAACGAGATGGACATGGACTCTGTCTGCACAGAACTTGCATCCTAGTGTTCCCTCACTAGCTAGAAATCGAGTTATGGGGCAGACATCCTGAAGGACTACTTTCTGAATGAAGTTTGTGCTGGAGAGCCCACCTGTGAGCGGTTGCATTTACCGAGACTGATTTCCTCTGTACAGACTCACACATGCACACACTCTCCTCATCTGGACACTCCTTCCAGTCCTCTGATCTGTTTGTCTATCTTGCCAACTTAAGTGAAAACCAGGAAAGCAAGAACTGCATCTGTGTTGTTTACCATCTTACTCTCAGGTCCTGGAAGAGTATTGAACACATCAATAGGTATCTGTTAAGGAAGAATGGAAGAAAGGAAGGGAGGGAGGAAGGGAGGGAGGAAGGATAGATAAAGAGCATATCTAGCAGCCTGAAGGTAGAAGTGTGTATGAAATATGAAGCAATTGTAAGAAGACTCACATAAATGGAGTAGGAGAAGATGCCCCACAAAAGTCAGGGCAACTTTCTTAATGACAATACCATGCTCCAGCTCATAGTTTGAGCAAGTGTGATCAGTCTGTCCCTTTTGAAAGTAGAAACATTTTCAATTATTAGAAAGCAGAGAGAGAGTGTGTGACACACAGAGAGAGAGAGAAAGACAAAGAGATACAGAGAGAGAAACAGACAGACAGAGACAGAGAGAGAAATAGAGGAATGGAGAGATTTTTTGACTAGAACCTAAGTCCATTTATACCATCTGTCAAAGTCTTCTCATTCAATTGAAATGAAAACCCTATGTCTATTAGAGTATTGAATTTATAAATAAATACCAATACGCGTTTCAGGGGCACTGACCACCAGGGTAGCCAGAAGGTGACTAGGTGAAGAGCCCAGAAACAATGTCTATGAGGAGTGGTTGGGGGAAAAGTGATTTACCTGGAGAAGAGAAAATGTAAAGGCTACACCACACTTGCTATGAAATTTGAGAGGTTGACACATAGCAGGAAGTAAATTTATTAGTTATGATTCAAAAGCAATGAATTAGAACCAATGGATGAGAAAGACAGAACACAGATTTTGGCAAAATGTAAGGACCCATTTTCTAGCAAATGGAACAATCCAACAATGCTGCCCTGCAGGTAGGGTAAGTGTTCGAAATGTGACCCTGACTGATTGCTAAACTGTTGTCACTAGTCCATGACAAGATACTTGTAAAAACTAAGAGCAAGCATTTAGAAACATTTATAGCAATAGGCCCTTGCTGTGACATCTAAGCATGGATGCATCTGGTTGAACAGGGTATAGACTGCTTCATGAGTCATATGTGGCCTGAATTGGGTCCTAGTCATGCACAGGTATGACCATGTTGTAATGTGTATATCTTATCATTAGTTTGTCATCCAAAAGTATTATACAATCTAGAATCCGCTGCTTTCATCCATTAAGATGATTTAATTTACCTATAACTTATAGAATAAAATAGTTGCAACTGGCCATTGATGAGAAGCCAAAGATGAATTTTAAAAACAATATGTCTGGTTTCACTTTGAGTAAAAGTTAAAAGTGAAATACCCTTAACCGGCTTTCAAATTGCTTTAAAAATCACTTCTTTTCCCACTAACCTTGCCCTAGTTTATCTACTCTGACAATTACTTAAACAAAACATAGAAACAACTTAGATATACATTACTCCCTGAAAGTAATATTGTTGTCAATCCAACCTTATTGGATTCATTAACAAGCAAAAAGCCAACTTGTCACACTAAAACGTTCATACCTGATATCCATTCAGACAGCCCTATAAGTATTTAACGTGGGGACTTCCATTTACTCACAATTTACTGTACTATGGTAGTATGGCAAATATTTACTGGTGTAAAAGTGATTATTTTTGTTTAGTTTTGTTTTGTTTCTTATATGCATTTATTTTATATAATACATATTTATTCCTACATATATATCCTTTGCTGAAGGATTAGCTTATTACAGAGATGATTTAAATTAGTTGATAAAGATTTATAATATATTTTATTAAGTTTATTGGGATAACATTGGTTAATACAATTATATAATTTTCAGGTGTACATTATAATTTGACATCTATATATTCTATTGTGTGATGACCACCCAAAGTCCAGTTTCCTTCAGCTACCATATATTTGATCCCCTTTACCCACTTCACCCTTCCCTTACCCCGCTATATTTCACCCCCTTTACCCTGTCTACCTCTCCCCTCCTCCCCCACCCCCTACCCTCTGGTAACCACCAGTCCATTGTTCATGTTCCTGAGTCTCTGTTTGTCCTGTTCATTTGTTGCTTTTAGGTTTATATCCCACATATAAGTGATAACAGGTGATTTTCTACTTTTTCAGTCTGGCTTATTTCGCTTAGCATAATTATCTCGAGGTCCATCCATGTTGTCGCAAATGGCAGTATTTCATCTCTTCTTATGGCTGAGTAATATTCCATTGTATATATGTACCACAGCTTCTTTAGCCAATCATCTATCATAGGACACTTCGGTTGCTTCCATGTCCCGGCCACTGTGAATAATGCTGCTATGAACATCGGTGTACAAATATCTTTTCGAATATGAGTTTTCAAGTCTTTGGGGTAAATACCCAGTAGAAGGATTGCCAGATCACATAGTAGGTCAATTCTTAGTTTTTTGAGGAAATACCATACTGTTTTCCATAGTAGTTGTACCAATTTGCAGTCCCACCAGCAGTACATGAGGGTTCCTTTTTCTCCACATCCTCTCCAACATTTGTTATTACTTGTCCTGTTGATTATAGCTATTCTAACAGGTGTGAGATGGTGTCTCATTGTAGTTTTGATTTGCATTTCCCTAATAGCTAGCGATGTTGAGCATCTAAAAGCAATTCTTTATATTAACTCCCTAAATGCTCACCTCTAATAAACATGTCCAGTTTTTGTAGCTCACTTTTCTCCTGTGCTATGCTTGTTTTGATGACATTTATTGAAACATAATTTTATGTCTGTAAATTTAATAATAAAAATTATGGCTTGCATTTTATGTGTTTCTTATTTGTTTTTCCAAGAATTCATTATTATTATATATTTTTTTAAAGTGTTGATTTGCATTGGATTGAAAATTTTAAAAACTGGTCCTTAGCCACATAAACAGAAGCTCTGATATAGATGTCCAATGAGCTATGAAGCACTTACTGCTACAAGCCTGAACTGGGAACAGTCACTTCAGCGGGCGGGTGATGCTAACTTATACAGTCCCTCAATACAGTAGGCTTTCAGAGTTACTAGTATTAATTAATATCAAATATTAACCTTGAACCTGTGAGCATTGTATAAAGTATACATAATCACAAATACCAAAACTATGAATGTTATAAATTGCAAATGGATTTAAAAAAAAAAAAACTACATGGTCCAGGGGAGGTAGGAGAGATTTCTGGAGACTCAAAAGCATGTCAAATGAATAAGGCTTGATGGAAATAGAGCCTTTTAGCCTTGAAAAGTAGAAACCTCAAGAATGTATCATCACTGTCTTCAAGAAGAAATCCTGGCTTAGCATGGCAGAAGGTAAGTGAATTCTAAAAAGTATGCTGAGAAGATCTGAATACTTAAATTACGACTGACAGGTAGAAGGTGCAGAAAGGCAAATATTGGTTCAAAAAAGAACTTCTCGACAATCACAAGCCCTTGGGAGTGAAGAGAACTGCCTCGAGCGGTAGTGAGTCCCCTGTCACTGTCAACCCTAGCTCACTAACAGACTGGGTAGTTTAGAAACCATGGAGCGAATTCCTGCACAGTGCGGAAGAACTTGCATTTCACTGAGTTCTTAGCAACTTTTCCAGGGACTGTGCTAAACTTACTATGTAGTATTCTTATTCTACCACAGAAAATCTGGGCAATAGGTGTCATTATTCCCACTTTATAAATAAAAAAGAAGCTCAGAGTGTTTAAATAATATGATCATGGTCACACAGAAATGATATCAAGAGGCTCCATCACTGGCTGGCTGACTCTAAGCTCTAACCAGGACATGATACTGTCACCAACTCTGAAAGTTCATGATTCTATGACCTCCAAAATGCTGAAGAAATGTGATGACACACCTAAAAAGAGAAAAACTATCTCTGAGATGAAAGATACCATGACTTATTTCTTTCACATGTTATGAAGTGACTTCTGAAGTTATTTTTGGAGGTTGGGGCTCTTAATTCTCTAAAGACTTCTGGAAGGCAGCGTGAGAATGCCTCCTCTCTTCCTTTCTATATGCTTCTTCCCACTTCCATAGCCTTCCTCCTTCTCATCCCCAAGTAACCAGAACTCTCATCTTGCCTAGGATAAAGAGATCTCCTCGGTACCCCGCAGCCATTCTGGCATCGCCTCTTTTCCAGGATATTGCATTTAAGACAGGTGGCTAGAGACAGCAATGATTACTCCAAAACAATGATCCCCAACTTTCTGGCATCAAAGACCTGTGCTCCTGTGAGAATCTGATGCCTCATGATCTGAGGCAGAGCTGAGGTGGTGATGCTAGCGCTGGGGAGTGGCTACAAATACACTTCCTTCTGTGCAGTCCAGTTCCTAACAGGACATGAATGAGTATGGGTTTGTGGCCCTGGAGTTGAGAAGCCTTCAAAACAAGGATCTGCAGTGGTGGAATTTCTGGCCCAGTGAGAAAGATTCTTTTATATAAAAGACCATACCACAGAGGGCACTATTCACCTTCCTGGTCTCAAGTAATATCAATATGGGCATCTTCGGCAGTTATTTAGCTGGAAAATAACAGATTCATTTACTCATGCTTTGGATAAAGATTTGCAAGTCCTCTCTTGTAAAGAGAAGTCTTCTGACTGATTTGACTAAGACAGATCATCACTTCTTTGATCCATGCAGAAACAGGAAGAGAGGTCCCGAGATTCTGACTCACCACCCAGTGCCCCGACCCTGAGCAACCCAGCCCAGTCCTAGTCCTGGCACTCTTCCGTCTGCTCTCCCTCCATTGGTTTTGATTGTGCACACCCTGAGTCATCTCTGCCGATTCCACGCGACCAGCTGGGTGGCCAGCATCCAGCTCTGCGTCGCTTGCCTTGATGGATGTGTGTCCTCCTGCGCTTCTGCTCAGGACACCTGTCTCTCCCCCTGGGACTCTCCATCTGCCCTTACCTGTCTCCAGCACTTGGCCCATTGGGCTGTCAGTAGTGCATCTTCCCTTTTCTCATAACGGATCTGTCTGATTGTGTAACTGGGTCCGTCTACTTCTGACAGCATTTCCAGCTTTGTGTCATCTCCAAGCAGATGAATAATCTTCACTCGTGCATTTCAATGAGCTTGGGAAACACTCAGGGTTCAGAGGTGCAGCTAGAAATACTTCCAGAAAGATGAGTCAAATAATGTCGGAGGTGACTGGGAAAGAGAAGAAAGGGTCCTACCACGCCTTTCTTGTGAGCCAACAGTGCTGACGTGCACTTCGGGGTCACCATTTCCAGTGTGCAGATCCTTGGCTGTAGAAATGAAAGGTCCGCCTCTTTGTTCTGTCTCCCACTTTCTCCTCCTTCTCTCCCTCCTACTTCTCTCTCCTCCAAGTTTCCAGCTCCATGCAGAATGTTGCCTAATGCTCACTGATAACCCGCTAAGCCCAGCTTAGTCCATTAGGAAATTCCCTTTTCGTAAGCGTCCAGAATCCCATACATTTGCCAGCAGTGCGGTTGCTTTCTAAGTACGGATGGATTTCCCTTCCCCAAAGCCTGACTGGGAAAATATCCAAAGGGACCCTTCACCTTTCTTCTCGGGGCCATAAGGGTGACTGAAAGAACGCGAAATTTCCAAAATAGCAAACAAATGTATTCGCAATACGCCTCTCATGACAATACCAACCCAGAATGTGATTTGAAATAAATCGAGGACTTGCCTGTACAACAGCTTCAGTGTCCTGAAGGTACAAAATGACAGGCAGATCTGACACTCATCACGGCATTCTCGTAACCAAACCCACAGACTCCATGTTTTTAAGACTATACAAACTACAAGAATGGCAGCGAAATAGTGGATCGATTTTGACTGCAAAAGTTGATGATGGGCAGGGCAGAAGCACCTCCCAGACACGTTGACATACTCACAGCTCTGAATAATTGCAGCTAACCTTTGGCAATGCTTTGCATAGAGTGGTGATTTGCATCACCTGAGTGCTTTGCAGAGCTTTAGTGAAAGTATTCCGAATGTGAACAAACAGTAGAAATTACACCGGGAACAAGCTGGACAGAGTTCGCCTTCCCCTGAGGAGAAGGGAATGTTGGCTTAAGGACCAGGTGTGCTCTCTGCTCTTGGCGCCACAGCAAGACTTACATAAAGAATCTGTTCCTTAGCATTAGAAGCAGCTCCAGCCTTGAGTGTCAGCTTGGCCATCTGAGCCAAAGGCTTGAGCTCTCTGAAAGCCAAGACACCCCAAGCTCTTCCCATCTCTATGATGCTGCACACATCACAGCCGCTCTCCCTGCTTGTCCTCCTCCCACCAGTTGGGCTCCTCTTTCCCGGACCCCTCCCAGGATTCCTCCTCTTCAGCCCAGACTTTACCTGTTCACGTTTTCCAAACTTCTCTTTACCCACTGCTCTTCTCATTCTTTATACCCCTCTGGGCAAGCTCGTCCATTTTTGTGGCTTCAACCCACACCCTGAGGTCTCCCAAATCCACAACCCAGGTAAGAGTTCTCCCTCACCACTTCTTCAGTATTCCAGTAACCATTCTACCCCCACACATCCCGATTTCCTGCTGTTTCAACCCCTTCCATTGGAATATCCCATGACTTCTTCAATCTTTGACCTCAAAATTTATCTAATCAAGAAGGCAGTCTGGTGAGCTGAAAAGTACATGGACTTTGATGCCAAGCAGGATTTAAGTTCTACCCTTTGGCTGCTGTGTGTCTCTGGATCACCCATCTCCACACTTGGTTTCCTCATCTGGACAATGAAACCAAAGCAGCAGCAACAACCATAAAAACGGATCATAACTAGAGATTGCCATGCCCCTCTGAATGCGCCCTTCCGCTCCTCCAGCCCTGCTTGGATGTGCACTGCCAGCCACGCCCAAAGCCTCTGCGTCCTGCTGCCCTTGTCCCACTTAGGCCCCCTCTGTACCCCATGAGAGCTCTCATAAGGTAAATCTCATAGATAAATCTCTTTACCTACCCCCAAGGAACTCACCCTGGAGTTCCAATAATAATCAAAGTGCCAATAATAATCAAAAACATCAGATGTTCAATGGGCAACAAATCTCTTTCTCCACTGACTTCTCAAAAACTCATTTCTGAAACCCCCTCTGCTCTCAGTGGCTTGGGGATTAATACAGCTTCCCTGGCTCAAGGGTTTTGGGGCTTGAGAAGCTAGTGAATCAGGGGGCTTCAGTGAGGTTCAAAAGGGAAAACAGGACAAAGCAGAATTGAAGACAGCAGAGATGCCCCAGTAGGCTACACATTCTATCCGTGACCATAGAGCCAAGGGCTCTTAAGTGGACCTCATTGTCCACCTGAAATCAACCTTGAAGGGTAAGGATATCCTGTGAGCACCCTCACATTCCTTAGAAACAATAGAAATGTCAGTTGTAACCCTATAGAAGCATTTGGGTTTCTATCTTTTCAGTTTGAAGATATTTTCACGTCTTAATTTTTCACACCTATTGAATGAATTGTATTTCTTAACTTTTCATCAGCTTATTTTTCTGTTTCAGGTACTGTCCCCACTCTCATTCCAGAATTCCATGATGTGATGAATTAGACATGTTAATGCCATCCATGCCCCTCGTGCCTTCACAGAAGTCAGGTTCTCCACCGCTTTTCATCGTTTTGGTCAGAAGAGCCATACCCTCAAAAAGCACTGTGGTCCTAATTGAACTGGAGCTTAGCGTCGTGTCAGGCAAATGCAGCTAATCAACTTCTCAATATCGTACCTGACTCCGTAAACATCAGCTAAAACAGTGCTCTCCGACCTTTTTCTCTTCCTGATACACATAGAAAATGATACCTTTTGCATGACTCCCTGGGGTAAATAGATGCTGCTGCTCACAGCTGGAGGTAACTAAGCCACAGCCCTGGAGGGCCCCAAGACCTGCATGGCTGCCCTTAAGAATTAAGGAGAACAGTATCTCAGACACACCTGTAATCCATTTGTAGCAGCTCAGCATGCCCTGGCACCCCCGGTGAGAAACTCTACCTAAAAGATGGTCTTATTGCCTGAGAGACCAATAGAATGTTCATTCCTTTAAATAAGATCTTCTCTTCAGAAAGTCCCAAGTCTATTTTTCACCTCAGCGTTAGCTTCTCTGAAATATGTTTCCCATTCAGTAGTCAGTGCTTTGTCATGCTCAGCAAGGAAGATGGCCTGGTGGCCGTAGTAAAGAATCAGGAGCCATGTGGATTGTGAATTTATGATTCAGCAGCCACAGCTTCTGACTCACTCACACAAGATGACCTGTGGAAAACCACTGGACTTTGACAAGCCCTAATCAGATGAGCTGGAAAATGATATCAGACTAGGTTTCTGCTGGAAACCAAATACTGTGTGAAAATTGAGACTTCCTGAGCAGATAAATTAAAAGCAAGCTCTACAGGAGCAGCATGACGAAAGCCATATGTTTAACTTCAGCACATACAAGACAAAAAATAACCATAGCCTATAATATCACATAATGTCACAGTCTTGCTCTCCTATAAACTGCTGAACTGTGTCAACAAAAGCACCTGGCAACTGTCCTTTCTGTGTCACAAGCATTAAGTTGTAAAGCCTGTAGACTCTGAAGGCAGGCAGACCTGGGGAGGCAGCCTGACCCTAAGACATCCTAGCTATGTGATGTCGCATGTCACACCACTTCCTTGAGACTCGCTTCTCTTATCTGTAAAATGAGGATAAATGTATCCTCATAATTATGTCCATAGATACCAAAACAAAACACTTTTGACAAACATTCGGCAATGATTCTTGAGTTTTAAAAAAGCACCAATAAATGAAGGAAAAGATTCGACTTAATAAAAGCTCAGTGGATAAACAGTAGAGGCTATTCCTCTGAAGCCCAGAGAAAGACATGAATGCCCCTCATTACCATCTTTGTTTCACATTACAACAGAAGTACTCTCAGAAAAAATAATTAGAGACAAAAATTGGAAGGAGAGTTCCAGCTTCACACCAACATGGAGTAGATGCACTTTTTTCTATTCCTCTTGTTAAAAAACTCTTCACTCCTGCGAAAATATTTTTCCTATGCCTCCTGCTAAAAACCCTGGGCATTATATAAATATAACATAAGAACTCTGAAAAGAAGTGAAAAGATTGGCTAGGAACCTTGGAATACAGGGAACAATATGATAATGAGTTGCTGAGTTCCCTCGGTATTCTTTTTGCCTCATTTATCCTAGACTGGGTGCTGAAGAAACCAGCAACCAGAAACATCAGTAAAAATAGACAAACAAACAAACAAACAAAAATCCAGCTCTCTCTAGTGAAAGGAACAGGAAAGGGGCATCTTAGCAAGACAGAAAAGTTTAGACAATAATCTCTCCGCCTTAGAAAAACACCATGGAAAAAAACATGGCCACACCCTACCCCATCATCAAAGGCTGAGTGGGGAACCTAGACTTTCACCTTCACCTAGCTGTAAACTGGAGCCCCAACCCACAAGTCCTCCTCTGCAAGTGTGCCATGAGACAAAACCAGGTGGGAAGCCAGGGTTTTCATCCATGACTGGCTACAACAAGCACTTTACCTTCACAGTCAATGAAGGCCATGTGGGAATCCTGAACGTTCCCCCCTCCAACAAAAGGCGACAAGGTATCCCTTTCTATCCAGTCTAGTGAAGAGTAAGGACTCTGCCAGTACTCTATCCAGTGGGAACCTGTGTGGTGTCAATGGAGGCTACATGGGGAGCAAAAACAAGGCACCCCTCCTGTCCCAACCAGGGTAGTATCAACAGAGGCTTAGTGGGGAGCTTGAATCTCTACTCCATCCCAAGGAGCAACAAGGCACCATTTCCTCATCCCCTCACCTCACCCCCGTCCCATGCTGGGATGTCAACAGAGGCCAAGGGGGGAGCTAGGACATCCACACCCACCTAATAGTAATGAGACAGGAGTTTCATTTTCCTTCTAGCAAGATGTCAGATAAGCCTTGCTAAAACAGACTTAAATAAGATCCAGAGCCTCATAACATAATACCAAAAATGTCCAGGATACAATAAAAAATCACTCGGCATACCAAGAACCAGAAAAATCTCAACTTGAGTAAGATAAGACAATCAGCAGATGCCAGAACCAAGATGACACAGATGTTGGAATTATCTGAAAAATCTTTTAAAGTAGCCATCATAAAAATACTTCAAAGAGTAACTATGAGCACACTTGTAACAAACGAAAAAATAGTCTCACCAAGAAGAATATAGAAAGTAGAACTAAAAGGATATTTTAGAACTGAAGAATATGATCACTAAAATAGAAGCTCAATGGTTGGCCTCAACAGCACAATGGCAAAAAACAGAGGAAAGAATCAGTGAATTTAAAGATAAAATAGTAGAAATTACCCAATGTGAAAAACAGAGAGAAAATCAACTAAAAAAAATTAACAGAAACTCAGGAGCACGTGACCAATCATACAAGGTCTAACATTTGTATTATCAGAAGGAAAGGGGAAAAAAAGAAGGAAAGGGAATAGAGAGTATGGTTTAAAAGTACTCAAAGAAATAGGGCTGAAAATTTCCCAAACTTGGTGAAAGATATAAACCCCCAGATCTGAGATTTTGAGAGAACTCCAAATGGGATAAGCCCAAAGAAATCCAAACCAAGAGACATCACGATAAGACTTGTGAAAATTAAAGACCAAGAAAATATCTTGAAAGCAATGAGAGAAAAATCAACACTTTTCCTATATAGAGAAAATAATTTGAATGACAGGGAATTTCTCATCAGAAACCCATAAAAGTCAGAAAAAAAGTAGAAAAACATTTTTTTCAATTGCTAAAAGATAGCCAGAAAATTTATCTTTCAAGAACAGAGAGGAATAAAGGCATTGTCAGATGAAGAAAAGTTAAGAAAATTTGCTGCCAGCAGACCTATCCTAAAAGAACAGCAGAGGAAAGTTTTCTAAACAAAAGGAAATAATTAAAAAAAAAAAAAAAAAAAAGGAAAGTTGGACCATTGGGAAGGAAGGAAGAAAGAACAGAAAGAGCAAAAATATGGGTAAATATCATAACTTTCCTTCTCTTCTCAAGTTTCCTAAACATTGTCCAATGTGGTTTTCAACGCGTATAGGAGAAATATTTAAGACAGTTTTAAAGGGGAAGAAGAGTAAAGACACATAAAGAGAGGTAAAGTGTTTATACTTCAAACTGGTAAACTGTGATGTTGTGTACATTTTAATGCCTAAAGCAACCACTAAAAACTTTATCCAAAAAAATACACTCATACAATCTATAAAGAAATCAAAATAAAATTCTAAAAAAAAAAATTAACCCATAAGAAGGTAAAAAGGTGAGATATAGAGGGAATAAATAAAAAGCAAAATATAAAATGTCAAATTTAAGCCCTAACATAAATAATTACGTTAAGTGTAAATGGTCTAAATGTACCAATTAACAGACAGATGGGCAGTGGCCAAAAAAAAGAAAAGAACATAACTAGATGCTGTCTACAATAACCTCACTTCAAATATAATAATATAAATAAGTTAAAAGTAAAGGGTTAGAGAAAGATACATCATGCAAATTGTAATTTAAAAAAAAAAGCGGAAGTGGCTATATTACTACAGGTAAAGTAGGTGTCGGAGCAAAGATAATTACCAGGGACAGAGAAGGACACTGTAATAATAAAAGGGTCTATGCACCAAGAAGACAAGCAGTTCTATTTATGAATGATTGACATCTTTGTAATTTTGTCCCGTATCTTTCCATTTCCTCAACTCTCCTTGTATGTACTTTAGTAGCGTTACAATATTTTCTTCATCTAGGTTATGCTCATTTCTTGATATCTGACCACCGCAATAATTAAGAAGCATTTTGAGGAAGATAATTTGAGGTTGTACAAATATACTGTTTCTCCTTAAAGATTCAACAACGTATTTTAGCATTAATTTGTGTCTTGACTGCAGTAATGATGGTGACGGTCTAATGGAGATGGTCTAGTTCCCTCATTTTTTTACTTTTATCACGTGGGAATTCTATTGATTCTCTTTTATAGCTACATATTAGCCAACTGTGAAGCTGAAATGTCGCTTAGACAAAAGTGAACTATTGACAG
This sequence comes from Pteropus medius, assembly GCF_902729225.1. NCBI lineage: Eukaryota > Metazoa > Chordata > Mammalia > Chiroptera > Pteropodidae > Pteropus > Pteropus medius. The sequence goes on along the minus strand of NW_024349800.1, from coordinate 54,995,770 downwards.
GCCCTGGAGTTCTTTCTGCTCCCATAGACAATGTATTAAATTAATTGTAACCCTGTATACTACAGAATTTGTAGCTCACACTTATAAAAGTGTATCTGAGCATTCATTGCACATCTACAACTGGAAATGCTGAAACCGTAAGAAACGCATCTGTCATTCTGTTACATAATGCCAAATTGCCCTCCGTAAGGACATACCACGACAAATTTGATCTAGTAGACAAATATAGAGCATGAAGTCCAAGAACTAGAGAACACACATTATTTCCGAGCACATATACAGAAGCACTTATGAAAATTGATACATATTTGGCCATCAAACAAGCCACAATATACAGTATTGGTGTCATGCAAATCACATTTTCTGATCTGCTTAGATCACAAGGCGATAAAATTAAAAATGCAATAAAAAGATAACTAGAAACACCCACAGGTTTGAGAAGTAAGAAACATGTATCTAAATAATTCACGGGTCTAAGACAAAATTAGAGTATATTTAGAATTGTATGATAAAAAGCGTACTATGTATCATGTGGATTATACATAAGATAAAGATAAAGCTGTTTTAATAAGAGAGGCTAGAGGTAGGGAGAGCCTGTTGATGCCTCTGACAATAAGAACAGATATTAGGGATATGACAGAGGTTAAATAAACAAGATTTAGTGATTTCTTTTATAATATTCCATAAACTCAGGCAGAAACAAGTCAGGCAGAGCTCACCCATCTTAGGTAACTATATGTTGTCACTTATGAAGCAAGAGAACTGTCAAAAAGACTCATTGAGAATACCTCATCCCTCATTTCTGGAAAGAGCTGGAGTTTTAACCTTATGCAGAAATGTGTACATAAAAATAGAAACACAATCATGTGGACTCTGCAGCACTGCGTGCTTGATGCAAACTCGCATCCACTGCAGCTAAGGAGTAAGCTTCTCTGTGGGCCCACCCTGGATTCTTGTGTTTTTTCAAGTTCCTCTCCTTGTCCCATGGAGCTCCTGGTCAACACAAGTCCAAATCTGAATGGTCTACCTCGCCTTTAGTGTCCGTCTAAATCCAGTGTGCCTGTTCCAGGCCTGTGGCCCCTCAGCTGCCAACAGAGCCCTCCTTGCCGCATGCTCTGCTCTGCTGCTCCCTCAGTGCCCAGGTCATAGTTTCTGCATCAGCCAGGGTAGCCTTGACTACTATGCTGCAGGGCCCAGACAGGCCAGGTCCTGCTGGATGGCCGGGAACGGCAGGAATGGAGCAGGATTCCACCTTCGTGCCCCTTCCACTCTCACCCTCTGGAGTTGAGGGCGGAGGGTATGGTTCTGGGATAACTTCTCCCTCCACTTCCCATGGCCTGGTAGGAAAGAGTTAATAGTCCATCATTGTAGGTTTGGCACTGTAGGTTCTGGCTTCTTCTATAGCTAACCCTTGAGAATCTCTGTATTGTGTAGAGAAAGCCAGCCAGGGTCCCACTGCGACTCACACAGAGACAAGGACCCTGGACCAGATATCTCCCCTCTTTCTCTCCCCATTCTTCTGCTCGTGGAGTTTGGGGTGGGGTGGCTGAGGGTGTTGGTGATGGAAATAGAAAAGAGTTTTCTCAACTCTTAGTAAGCTCTTGCCAGGGAAGGGACAGTGGGCAGGCAGGGGTCCGACTGGTCCGCAGCTTTCTTTAGAACTCAGTTGATGGTGCCTGTGGGTGTCTGCTGTGGGCCTTTGTGCTCCAGGCTCAGAGATAAAATCCTGTAACATACATACCCAGGAGTCAGAGGACAGATACGTCTCTCTCCCAGGAGTTAAATCTACAGTCACATTTGTGCCCTGTGGTAAATATTGTGTGAGCAGGGTGAATAGCATGTGCAGTCTCACAGGGTCCCATGCTCCAGAGGGCACCCCACACTTGGGTTTAATGCTCCATGGTTGCCATTTTGAAATCCTTAATAGTGTTATCTGTGAGTTTCTGTTTTGTAAGTGTTATGGGTGGAATTGTGTCCAGCTCTCCAAATGTATATATTGAAGCTGTCACTCCCTCAAAATGTGATCTGATTGGGAAATAAGGCCATTGCAGATGCAATTAGTTAAGTTAAAATGAGGTCATAGTGGAAAGAGATGGGCCCTACTCCAACATGTCTGGTGTCCTTATATAATGGGAAAATTTGGACAGACATACATGCACAGAAAGAAGACAATGCAAAGGCACAAGGAGACCGACTCTTGTAAGTCAAAGAACATCAGAGACCTCCTGGAGCTGGGGAGGGGCATAGAACAGATTCTCCCCAAGCCCTCAAAAGGAACCAACCCGGCAGACATCTTGACTATGGACTTCCAGCCTCCAGAACTGTGAGACATTGAACTTCTGTTGTCTAGGCCACTTGGCTATGGTTCTTGTTATGGCAGGCCTAGGACACTAAAATGATAAGTGGCATCCAATAGGACAGTGGATCACACACCAGGGGCCTGGAATCTCTCGCCATCTCCCTGTCTCCCCCAGATGGGCTGCCTCCTCCCTTGCCCCCACTCAGTGACCCCCCTGCTACCCTTCTGTCCATGTGGGGAGGGTCGAGGGGTACACACATCTCACACACCGACTCACACTGCCCACACTGGATGAAGGTAGCACTCGCCCTGCATGTGTCCCCAGGCCCTGGAGAGAGGGAAATTAAATAGCAAATTAAAAATCCATAATAGGTTTGAAGAAATACCATAGAAACAAGGAAAAAGCTTTTCTCTGCCTTTCGAACAAGAGTCCGCATATTTTTGTTTTGCGTAGGACATCACGTATTATGTAGACAGCTTTGTGGGAGGGAATAATGAAGTTTCAATCCATGTAGAATCAAAAGCAAAAAATAGAGGGAAGAAGCACCAACAGCTTTGAAGCCTCTGTTTCCAGCTCTTCCTGAAGCCTGGGTACCAGGTCTTGAGGCTTCTCTGAGACACACCAGCATCCTTATAACACTTCCCGCTCATTTCCTTAAGAGATTTTTAGTTTGTCACTCCACAACCTGCAACCAAAATAATCCTAGCTAATAATAGCATCGACGCTATATAAATTTGAGCGCTCCAAATCTGAAATAGCATGAGATTTTTAAAAACTAACTTTGTCCACAAATCTTGAAATAACATGAATCCTCCAACTTTTTTTTGAAAACTCTTCTGGGATCACATCATTTCCAAACTATCTGGCCAAGTGAATTATAAACCATGTTTCACATTAAGATCGCATTAGAACTATTTTAGCTATTAAGTAGAGCAAGCCATCTTTTAAAAATATCCTGAAAATCATGATGTTGTATTTGCACTCACAACTTTAACATCTACTATTATTATGACTTCAAATCTTTTTTTATATCTTATAGCAATATCATCCAAGCATTCATTAAGTGATAATAATAGCAGCAATAATACTTTAGAACAGAAATGAGATGTAATAACCTCTTATGAAGAAAACCAGACAGCGACAACTGCATGCTAGACTCTTAATTTAGCAGGCAGCATCATGGCAATGAGCATAGAAAATGGTCGAAAAGTAAAAGTAGCACTAAAGCAGTTATGCCTTCAAGTTTACCTATATAAAACAGTTGCATATATCCAAGGATAATGGAAATTTTGCTGCTGACATGGCTGTCCAGGAATGTCATATAATACGCCCTGGACTCCAGAAGTTGAAATTTACACACTTCAAGAATGCATTCTCCTCACCTTATACGCTTTAATAGTTTTATTTATCAAAGGGTTATTTATAGGAAAATTAATCTGGAATTATGTAAGATTTGAATTAGGCAAGGCCCTTGGGAAAGTGCCCTCACATACAATGTGGCCACCCTGAACCGCCTCCTTCTTGGCTTGGGGACCTAAGCCTGAGGCTGTGCCAGGAGAGTGTGTCTGGGACAGGCTCTCCTAGCTTCTTGGCTTGTCATCAAAGCCTGTCAAAGGGCAGTCCCCTCACCCCATTCCATCACAGCCTCGCGAAAGCAAAGCTGAGAAAACATCCTCCCAGGATCTGAGTGGTGGCCAACACGCATATCCCCATCTCACACCAGAACAGCTTCCCCGGAGCCAGAGGCCAGCGCTGGACGGGAGGACGGGCTCCCGACATCCTCCCGACATCCTCCCACACGCTGGCGATGCCCCGAGTCCAGGTCTGAGGCAGGTCGGCGGGCAAGTTCCTCCTGTGTTCTTTCCTTGTCGCGTGAAAGCAGCGATGTCATCACATGAAAAGCCTCTTGGAAGAAACCCGTCTTCCCCCTACAGTGAGCAGATGCCACACAGACTTGGTGCATCATTTGTAAATGATTTCAAAGTTTATTTGTCTACTCCAAGGAGATTCCTGGCATCTCCAACTGCATTTTACTGTAATTGCTTCCATGCTGCATAGGAAGTTCTTGCAGCCACAGTAATCACCTCCGATGTACAATTAGAGGCTGAGAACCTGCACCCCTGCTGAACACAGCCTCTGTATCGGGACTGCTACTCTTTGAGCCTGCAGACTTCTGCTACGAGTCCAATTCAACAAAAAAATTTACTGAGAGTCTCCGGAGAGTCTGCTGGGTGCCCAGCAAAGGCCTCAGCACTGTAGAGGAAACTGAACACACCGGACCTGGTCTCTGCCTTCAGTAAGCTGATATTCTACCACATCGGCTTCCATACTTCTGTGGCTGCAGAATTCAATTTGCAAATGACTTTCGACATAACCCTACACAGATAAAATAGCAAAATGCACAAAAATGTGTTTTTGAAACGAGGGAGGCAGAGTGCCAGTAATGTCTTCTGTGAGTCCCCCCAGCCTCCTCAGGACCTCCAGAGGGCCCCTCCATGAGAATAGTATGCAAATCCAGAGCTCATAAATTTTAAATAGCTCCTAAAGATGCAAAACCATGGCCAGCTTAACGAAAATAAAATGCCCCAAAAGAGATGGAGCAAAGATAAATTAACTAATAAAACTAATGCCTGAGACACTTAAGAGCAGGATTGTTCAATTCTGAATTGTGCAGTTAAGGGAACATTCTGGTAGCATGGTAAAGGACAGCTCGGGGGGCCGGGCGGCGGGGCGGCAGAAATCAAAAGAATCCTTCCCTGCCTCATGAACAATTTTGCACCTGAGGGCGCCTTACCTTTCTCAGAAAAAGGAGTGGACAGGCATTTTGTGTCTCCTCTTTCTGAGCTCTATCCTCTTTCTGAGCTTCATCCTGGCTTCATCCCATCTTCACTCACTCCCTAGGTGACCTCATCCTGCCCACGGTTAGTACCATCTACCTGCTGACGACCCCATTCCCAGCCCTGCCCTTGGCCCTGAATTCCAGATGCGTGTTTCTGTCTACTTAACACCGCCACCCTATTATCTCCCAGAAATAGTAGACTTAGCAAATCTCACACAGAACTTTGGATTTTCTTTCCCTTTCCCTCCTCCAATCCTCCCTGTCTTGTTAACTGTCCACCCAGCTCAGAAAATAAGCCTGGTTGTCTTTCTTGATTTTCCTCCCCACATCCAATCCATCCTGCCTGCCCGGCTTCCAATCTCCTCCTGACTTGTCCCCACTTGCCTGCACATCCACGCCGCCACCATCTCTTACCTAGACACTGCAGCAGACACCTGATTCCTCTCCTGCTCCCACTCTTGCCTCCCTGTGGCCTATTCCCTTGACAGCGGCTAGAACAATCTTTAATCAACATCGGTTTCTTAAATGAGCAGCGACTTCTCCCTGGCTAGGGCTCCCCAGGAAACCCGGCTGCGTGCCACTCTCCCTACGCCTTAGCGAGCTCCAGCCACACTTCCTGCCTCTTCCTTTCTCAGACACATGGGGTTCCTACCTTGAGGCTGACACATTAGCTGCCCCAAAAGAGTTGGAGCAAGAAGGCTTTTCCCCCATTAGCTATGCATGGTTGACTCCGTCTTGGCATTTGAGTCTCAGCTTCGAGGTGGTCTACTTGAGGATGCCGTTTCTGACCACCTCTGAGTCACCTCCCAGACATCTCCTTATTTTATATGAAACATAGCATTTGTCACGGCCAATATTTTCTTTCATTCATTTGTGAACTGAGCGTATCCTCTTGCTATTAGTGGGATATAAGTTCCTTGAGAACAGAGAATTCTTCTCTCTCGGTCACTGATGTAACCCCAAGGCTTAGGACTATGCCTAGCCCATAGCAGACAAGTAATGAACAGCCATCAAGTAAATGCATAGGTGAACGGTAAATGTCTCTCACCTCTTTGGAGAACTGTTGGTCCCAAATCCTTGTAATTATGGTGGACCTGTCAACCACAGTAACCATCGATCTTAACCATGGCAATGGGCCCAAGGTCTGGGCATGGGAACCAAGCAGGGTGAACGAGAGGTGCCGACACAAAGAAAATTCTTCTCTCCAGGCTGGGATGATGTAAGTCTGCCACCATCTAAGGCCCCATCCCTCTCCAAAGTCTATAAGACAATGAGCACGTTCATGGCAAACCTCACATACGGAGTGCTTACTGGGGGCCAGGCACTGCTCTAGAGGTGTACATAGAGTTGCTAACGTAAACCGCACAACAATCCATGAGAGAATGCCCGCTATTATCACGGTGTTTCTCCAGATGATAAAACTGAGGCCCAGAGAGGTCAAGTAACTAGCTCAGGGTGACATAGTAGTCTGACTGCAGAGCTATGCTTTTAACCACTGTGCTCTACTGTCTCCGATAGCCATGAAGGATGAGGCCAGCACAAGGAGAGAGAGTCAAGAAGTTGAAGAGAGGGCCCTGGGAGCTGGCTCGGTCACCCATCCACTTATGCCTGTGGCCTGTTTCACCTCTGGAGTTTCTAGTCTTGGGAGTGAATGAATTCTCCTGGGGGTCTGTCTCTTGTAACTGGAAGGCTCCTGACAAGCACAGAGAACATCACAGAAGGGACTGGCACTCGAGAGACGCACCACAGAACTGGCTGCACTGTGCGCCTTCATGTACTGGTTGCAAGAGAAGCTAAGCTTTTTGTTTTCAGATTGGAATATCTTCTGGATTTTCAATCAATCGAATAAGAATTGAATAGCTATTATATCCCCTGCCCTATCCTAGGTCCTGTAAGGCATGCAGAGATAATTACGACATAATGTCAAGCATACTTCCAAGGTACTGAATCATCTGAATCCCCTCCTCACTCAATTTCCTTCTGAAATGATGAAACTAGTGTTATAGGGAAAGTCTACAGTAGAGGGGGAAGCCGTACAGCAATCTGAATCCTTGAGGCAATTTCCAAGGGTCTGTGCAGGCAAGAGTCGATACAGGGCATCGGGGATGTGCCTTCCTACCTACCACCATCTGTCAGCCAGGTGCAAACCCCTGCGATGGGGCAGTTTGAATGTCACACTGTCCTGTCCCCTCCCAGCCTTGACCAGAGCAGGAACTAGAGATACAAAGAAGCAACCGAGCAGCTGGTAAGGAGGACTAATCCAGCCCTGCCTCTCAGGCTGCCCTCGCAGCCTGCTCTGTACAGCAGGGGCTGGACCCGGGATGCACAAACCAGCAGGAGGATTTGCTAAAACAGCCAGCTCTCGACTTCCAGGCAGCAGGCTGTCAGTTTGCTCCTGAGCGGAAGTGAAATTCCTATACTGATGTCCACGTCTCTGAGTCTTCAGTCTTCTCTCACGCTAATTATTGAAACTCTGAGCAGACAAAGAAACACTTCAAAACAGTCTTTTTGTCTGGGACTGAGCATGACCCCTGTCAGAGAACAATTTTCAGACATATGAAACCATTCAGTATGTCAAAAGGAAAGAGCCACGTGGTCAAGATGGCAGTTACCTGGAAGCCCACATGGCCTCTCTGCTCAAAATACAGAGGAAATACAAAAGGGGAGCACAGATTTGTAACAACAGACAAGGAAGAAAATTAATAAGACATATGTCTGTGAATACATAAACGTATGTGTAAGGGGACATATCTGGACAGCATGTACGCAAATGTTGCTCTTTTCCGGATGCATTTAATATTTGTCAAATTCTTCATTCAAATGTTGTCTTATTTATTTAAAAAAAAAAACAACCCATAAACTAAAAGAGACTAGGACAAAATTTTCACAGTGCCTGGTACAAGACCTGGCACATCACATCTAGTGTGATTACACTAGACATAACATTGTATCACTTCTTTTTTATTTAAAAGTATATCAGGATAATTTCACTAGCAAATGGAGTTCTACCTCACCCTAAATATGATTACAATCCTCATTTCACTAATCAGAAACTGAGGCTCAGGAAGGTGAATCTCTCTGCCCAAGGCCACATGGTTACTATGGAATGGCAGAGCTAAAATTTGAACCCCGATGTCCCAAGGTCAAGCCCAATACTCTTTCTGCCCTGGACCCCAAAATCTATCATCAGCCTTTAAGAAACCACCCTTCAGTCTTTTATCTTGATATTCAACAGTAATAACAATAAATCTTATAATTATTATTGTTAATAGCATGTTAAGTACTTTTCATATGCTCTAAACTTTACATTATCCAATCCTCATTTGATCCTCAAAACAACCAAAGAGGTAAGAATCACTTTAATTCTCATTTTAAAAAAGAAGAAACTAAGTCTTAGAGAGATGTGCCCAAGGTCTCTCACCCTTAGTGTCTATAATTAGTATCAGCATCTAGGTTTGCATTCTTTATCACTATTTGAGGGAGAGGTCACCCACCTCGCACCCCAGCCTTAAAAGTGTCCTGTTTATCACTGTCAGGCATGTGGAAGACACGCAAAAGGGTTGCCTCCTAACTCGGTTGTGACTAATCAGCTGTGACACACCAGAACATAAATGTCGTAATTATTTTATAGACTAGCTTTTGTACCAGGAAACTGATAGACCAATAAAGACTCAAATTCAGGGACCTCTGGCATTCTTCCTTAAGATTTTTTATTCAGGAACCCTGAAACATTTTTAAAAGATTATTATGCATAGTATCATTCAAGATATTTTTTGAAATTCCAGCCAAGTACTCTTAAAAATCCTCTACCCAATCCTTTTATTTAATAAATGAGGAACGGAGCCACAGCCCTCTCACTGGGAATGTTACGGGCTACGCTTCTAATATATGACAATCCCATAAGGATGAGACTCAGAGAAACAATCTAAATTTTACCCAGATCCATCATCCATCATTGGGGAAGTAGATATTATATCTGGAAGAATGCCCTCTGGTTTTCTGTTATCAGACAACAGTACCAAAAAACTAATTAATCCCATGCTTGCTCTTCTCTGCAAGAAGGAATAAAAGCTCTGAGAACTTAAGGGGGAGAGCAATCGCGAGTTAGTAACAAAGAGTGACCCAGAAGTAGGCAAGACAGACAGCAATTTAGGCCTCCCGATATCAGAGACTCTGAGAAGTTCCTCCCCACTTCTGCAGAGAATCAGAAGTACTTTAACCCCAGAGATTAGAGACTTAAGAGACTGTGGGGAGGTCAGTTCTGAAACAGACATCGGTGTCTCCATGATGGTCACCATCAGTGCTGGCAGCCATGAGGGGACTTAATACCTGATTGACGAAGTTTGGAAAGGGGGTGAAGATTAGATCTATTTCAGTTTGGGCTTGAACGTGAAATGAGAGTCTATTTCAATCCATCCATTACTGAAAGCAACATGCCATTTACCTAGCTATACTGTGGTTTCTCCAGAGCCCAGCACAAGGGTTCACTTGTGTATAGGAGTAGTAACACATCCATTTTCTCTGGATGACATGAGGTAAGTTTGTCAGCTTAAAGTGGGGCTCGTTGGGAGACTTTCAGAGGTAAGAGAAGGCAATAAAATTTGAGATTTGTAGCCATTAATTTAAAGAGAGTCCGATCAGCACAGATATGATGTGTGTGTTTTTGCAATGGTGTCCAGATGTTCATGTATGACTCAGTGTAAGTGGACAGGTTGGGAATTTCTGGACAAGTATGATATGAAGGGAAAGAGCAAAGGGAGGTAAGAAATTTGCAAGGGAGTGGATATGATGCTGATCAAGGAACCAGGAGGGACTTGAGCTTGGTCAGGAGGGAATCGAGGCCATGAGGAAGGTGAGAGTGTCGATGGGTGAGGCATCTCAGTGAGGTCAGAGAGGGGTCGAAGTCAGTAGAGAGTGGAATAGATTAAGTGCAAGTCTAATGATTAAGTCACTTGTCTGAAGCTAGAGCTAAGAGCAAGTGACGTGGAGCATCGAGCCTGAGAACGGTGGTTCATAGAGGTCAGAGATCCCGCAAGGCATCAGCGGTGCAGGTGAAGCACTGGAAGAAAAATCTATGAGGATGAAACCTTTTTAACAGACCTAAAATACTGCATTCTGCCAGGCCAGGCTGCGACTCAAAGAAATGCGCGAAGAATATCAGTTTCACTTTCCGTCTGATGTTTGAAACAAAGGTCCTCCTTTCTCTTCCATCTCCTCCCCATCGCAAGTCAACACCGTCCTTTACCCACCTGTTCTCTCCTCCTCAAGTTCTGAGCAACATGTCCCCCTAGGGCCATAAGATTTTCTCAGTGCTGTTCAGTCATCGTCAGCGGGAAGAATCCAGTGGACAGAGCAAGGTCTTATTTTCCATGATAAGTTCTAGAAGAGTCTTCTGTTTCTTTATAGCCCAACTACATAAACAATGAAAAGCAGAATTTATAGCACAGAAATTAAAGGATGCCTATTACATATCTCCCATACTCCAGCAGTACTGGAGACTTTCCCAGTTGGAAACCCGTTGTTCATATTTATAACGACTTTGAAAGGTGGAAATAATTTGCCTTATTTTACAAACGATGAAACTGAGACTTGGAAACTAAGTAACTTATTCTGGATCTCACAGTTAGCAAGTGAAGAAGCTGAGATGTGAACGTCAGACATTGACCGCCTCCCCGCCTCCCCCAAGCCCATACTCCTCGTATGAACATAACATGCTGTCTTTTGTGAAATGGGGGTGGGGGAAAGGGAAGAAAAATTGTGGTTTCTTTGAACATAGAACACATAATTTGGGGATGTTCTCCAGTATGTTCTGCCTGAATCCACATCAAGCAGCTCTGGATGCTTGGAGTAGATGAATTATTCTTGGTCCCTTTCTGATTTGTCGTGCCACCGCGGAGGCAAAGCAGCAGCAATATTTAGTTTAAATGAATGCCAGACCAGGCTGTAACTCAAAGAGATGCATGAAGAATATCAGTTTCGCTTTCTGTCTTATGTTTAAAACAAGGCTTTCCTCCCACAACAAATATTTGCTGCTTGAAGACGTCCTTCACCATCCCCCAGTCAAGATTTTGCAACTCAAGAAACCATGGGGTCTGACGAATTTTAACCTTCTCGAACCTACAAATTGCTGAATGTTTCAGCCTAAACCGTACGAAAATTCAATCTTCAGTTTGAAATTATTTGCCAATTGTCTTGATGGGTTTCCTCCCTTCTTTTAACTATCTTGAAAATTAAGAAATGTGATTTTAGATTACTTAGCTGATCTATTTTTATTTGGAGTTTTAAGTACTGGGCTTAAATTATTTCAATAATATTGTTTTCTTCCAAAATCATTTTGTAATAAGGTTGAATTTCTTACCAAATCTCATGCCATGTTCTTGGGATCATCTATTTCAAAGGTTTCTCCCTACCAGCTAGGAAGCATTGCCTCGGGTGGGAAAGCCAGCGAGGTCAGAGAAGCCTGTAGGTAAGACGCAGGACAGTCAGACGAGGGCATGAGAACGGCAGGAGCCTGAGCCCAGAAGTTCTACTTTGTGGTGATGGTTGTTATCTGGATGCTGTGTGACCTTTTGCTTTCTCTAGCTGCTTGCAGAAGAAGTCAACTTCCACAAGGAGGGTCTTAGAATGGAGGACCGATGGTGTCTGTCTCAGATACTGATGCTCAGGCTTGGATCACAGACTCAGGTGCCAGCTCTAGGGAGAGGCCACGGGCTGAAGTTTAAGTTGCTGTTTGCACAAACTTGGGCTTTGGGAAACATGGGCTCTGGTAGGGGCCAACCAGAGATGCGCAGTGAGTGATGCACAGTGGGAGAGCACGCTGCGAGAATTAGCAGCTGTGTTAGAGGTAGACGCAGCACCCTTGGCATCGAAGTCCACAGCCGTTTAGTGACTGCAGGTGTAGCCCTGCACCCCACCGCTTCTTTCTCCCCACCCTCTGAAGCCTCTCACTCCTGCAGAAGGTTCTTCGTTCATAGGCCAGAAAAGCACCATTCATGAGTTCATGTGTGACATCTCTTAGATCTCCCAGAAATACTTGGGGAAGTTAAAGGGTTCCAGGGTTATAAAGTAAGCAGGAACCGGTGAGATCTGGATAGCAGTGGGGTTGCATCTTACTCAGTTGTAGCATCTCATGTGGTACCCTAAGGTGACAATCAGGTATAGTCAAAATTATTCTTAAAGAACCTTTAAATTGCCCATAAAGTACTCTATAATATGTAATGTCATTTGCTCTTTAAAAAATTTTGAATAGCAAACATACATATAACTACAGTTTTTACAGTGGCATTCACCATATAATAAGTAATATACATGCAAAATGCAATTTTGCAGAATTTTTAATTATATAAAAGAAGCTCGTCGTTAAATGAAGGTTAGAGGTGTGCATGAAATAGCATCCATGATCCTGATATGGTGACCCCCCCATTAAGTCACCATCTGGTGAGCTATGGAAATGTGGATTTCAGGAGAAGCAGGTCTGAGACTGGAAACTAAATCCTCTTGCTGCCCCAGATTTTAAACATGAAAATCCCAGCCTGAAGGCTTTGTGTGTCCAAGATTTAGTGTACCAAGTCAAGTCCTCTCCCTCTCATCTTCCTTCACGACTTTATAGCCTCTGAAGCGGGCAGTGCAGACAACAGTGGGCATAAGGCATGGCAGCCAAGAGTGGGGCTGAAACCGTCAGGCATCAGCACACTTCTGATGGCAGTAGAGGCCAGAAATGAAGTGTGAGAGCCGGAAATGCAGTGTAGAGGCCGGAAATGAAGTGTGGGGGCACCTACCAGGAGGCCTCATCGTTAGTCAGGTGCTGAACCTCTGTCCACAATCCCTCTCCACATGTACCTTCCTTCGCATCTGTACATCTGCTCTGATTCGCACCTGGAACCCCAGCCTGGCCGTGGAGAGACAAAGGTGGCACGTGAGCTGGGGTTGTACAGAAAGGGCACGATCTGAGTGTGCAGAGGCGGGGGCACGGACATTCTGTGGAGCAGGAGCAGAAGACCCGCAGCGAATGTCACTGAAAGGTAAGCACCTGCCCCTGGAAATGAAGATCGAACTGCAGCAACCTCAGTTTATGCCACGTGTCAGTACACAGCATCTCCGAAACTCCCACGAACTGGGGGAGTGGGCTGAGTAAGAAGGGTTATACCCTCAGGGCGGGCTGCGGCGGGTCAGGTGTGATGGAGGCTCGGGCAAGCAAAATGCTCTCCTCACTTCCAAATTCTAACTTCCCTCCAGAGCCCAGGTCATTTCTTACTCTTAGTTTCCTCAGATTGTGTGTCCATTTCGGGGAAAATAATTAGAAACTAGAGGAAGAGAAACTGAAGCAAAAGGCAGCAAAGACAGAGTTTTCTCATAAAGCATAGGCTCAGCACTTTACTGCCACAGTGTTTTTTCCCCAAACCCCTAGTCCCACTTGCATCGTGAAGAAAACGTCTGACAACCCCTATGTGAGGAACAGTCAACAAAATACTGACCCACACTCCTCCCAACTGTCACGTTCACAGTAAACAAAGAAAGACCGAGAAACGATCACAGATGGGATGAGACCAAAGAGGCAGGAAAACTGAGTGTGATGCGGGTCCCGGAAGAGAAAAAGAACATGAGTGGAAAAACTGGTGAAATCCAAATAGTCTGTAGTTTACTCAACAGGATGTACAACGTTAATGTTTTAGTCTTGACAGATGTGCCAACCACCCATGTGAAGGGTATTCGAAAACACCTTATGCTATCTTGGAAACTTTTTCGTAACTCTACAATTATTCCAAAATAAAAAGTTTATGAAAAAGAATGTAGTCTTAGAATAATCAATGGATGATCAAACATGGACCTTAAAATATATCCCTGGATTTCCTAGGAGAGAGAGGGAGATTTGTATACGTTGTAGAAGGGACCATCTGTATATGTTTGGAAGTTCATTGACAAAGCCATGTAGAAGCTGAGGTACTGGCAAAGATATCTAAATAGCTTAAATAGAAGTTTCCCAAAGTATCCTCCACATGAAAATTATTCTATATCTACAGGTAAATGGTAGTCTCTAGGAGATAGGATAATAGTAGATAGTGTTTATTGTACGGTTATATGTCTCAGACTGCACTGAGAGCTTTAGAAGCTTTAAAGACATGATCCCTTTTAAATCTCACAACCATCCTATGAAGGAGAAGCTATTATTGTCCCCAGAAAGTGTTAGTGGGTCACAGAGAGTTTAAGTAACTTACTGAAAATCTACAGAGCTAGGAAAATGTGGACCTGAAATTTGAACTACATCACTCGGTACTGGGGTCATATGCACCATGGTAATCTTCTGTTTCTTAAAAGACCATCAACTTCAAGGATCTGAGCTCCTTCTATGAGGTCCTGAGGAGACAATGAGAAGTAAAATAAACATGGCAGGTTAGGCATTTACAGTCTTTGTTTCACTTGATCCTCATAATGACTCTGAGAGACAAGCAGAAATGCTAATTTTATTCTCATGTTGCAAAAAGAAGACTTAGAGAAGTTAAGCAACTTGTGGGAGGCTAATGATGGTGAACTGGGTGGGGCTAATGATGGAGAAATGGTGGGGCCAGGATTACCACTGAATTAGCTCCCAGCTCTCTGTACTTTCCACTCGTCCAGTCTAGTCAACTACTAACGCATTCCACCCATGCCTACCAAGAACAAGCCTATTCTTTCTGTAAGCCTTATCGATATCTCCTAGTGAAGATGGTTTGAGTAGGGCTTGGACTCGTAGGAGGAGTTGCCCATGAATGAGGCAAGCCTGGGGAGCAGGGAGACTGGGCTACTGAGAACTGTGATGTGAACTCTCCTCTGAGAAGGTGATGAAATGAAATAAGTTCCTGGTGGGACTCTTACATCACTCCTGTCTGCACAGATGGACACAAACCTGCTTCCTGTATCATGTTCATCAAAAGCCTTCCCCACCAAACAAATGAGACACTGTACCCGCAATGCTGAGGGTGCCTCCCCTCAGCATTTTTAAAGTCCTGTTTGGCAAAGAGTCGATATTGATTTCCAGAGATCGATGAGCTAAGGGTCGTACGACAGTCATTCTTTGCATCTGATTAATATCCACAGTGAATGTCAGAAAGTCAGGTTAGGTGTAGGATATAGATCAGGGAGTCCAGGTGTAAGAAGGTCTTTATTATTCCACTTAGTTATTAATTATGCAATGTACACTCTCCCTCTTACTCTCAGAATGCAAAGATTGATCAGATAATACAAAAAATGTTTTGAACAGTCCTGTTACTTCAATTTCATTGCTTATTTGTGAGTGAAGTACAGGTTTTTATTTATCATTGCAACTGATCATTCGAAAACATTTACTAAGCATTTGTTATATTCTGGGCACTGACATGTAGGAAAAGTCAGGGTAATTAAGGCAATTGCTGCTATCAAGGAGTTTACATGTAGAAGAGCTTTGGACATGCTGATAAAAAGTGCAATATAGAAAAATAAGATACCAGATACAGGGGGCCTCGAAAGAGAGAAAAAACAGCTTGACTTGGGGAGATCAGGCAGAGTTTCATTGAGAATAAGATGTTTGTGTCAATTTTGAAAGAAGAGTGAGTCTTCTGAATAGATTACGGGTGAAAGAGCATTTCAAGGTATCATCATTGTCAAAGATTGAAGATAACACATGTGCTGGAGAAATACAAGAATGACCTGTGGATTAAAACACTCATTCAATAACCAGCAATCAAAGGACGGAGGTGTCTTGGGATATAGAGCTGAGTACACTGAGCAAGGCCTATGCCCCAGAGAAGACAAGCGTGGCAAATATAAAGTAGAAGGCAGAGAACGGCACAGGGATTTCTGGACACATTAGAAGCTTGGCTGACTGAGCATCCGTAGGCACTATAACCTGCAGATGCAAGGTCTGGACTATGACCTTGGGGCAAGGCCAGCCAGAGCCCTTAACCTCCTACCCCTGAAGGACGCCGAGCCACCCATCTGCCCACCCCCTTCATCTTTCATGTCCTTCTCACCTTCTTTTTTTCATGTTTCATGTTGACTGGCCTCAAATTTTTTTCTGTAATAATTTTTTTTTCAGGAGAGAACACAAAACATTCACCACTTCACTGACTTCTGTCAGTCAGTCTAAAATTCCTAGGCTGGAAGTTGCATGATGCTTCTCACTTTCTACAAAATGCACCTCCTCCTGCAGACCAAGCGAGGCCAGAAGTCCACCCACTCTTAGGCCACTGCTCACACAGCAAGCACCCCATCTCAACAAGCACGAGAAGGTCCCGATCCCCATTCTTCTCCAGTGTTGCAGACCTGGAGTCGTTGAATAAGCATCGTCTATTAGAGAAGAAAAAATTGCATTCCTAGTGGCAGTCAGCAGGAGGCAGGGGCTCTTCCAGCTTAATGACTTGCAAATCAAAAGCATGAAAACCAGAATGCACCTTTTGAACCTCTATCCCATTCAGCCTAGATGTCCTCATAATTTTCTCCCATAGTGTTCCTGTTATTTTTGCTACCAGAGCAATAACCTTCCTTGTGCACTTTTAAAATGTTGGAGGAGGAGCTGTCCAGTGATCTCAAGGCATATGTTTTTGATTCTCATAAGATTATGGATACCAAAGGAATAAAAATGGAAATCACTACTGCCAAGATATGAAAGAAAGTTTGCATAGTAAAATAATTTAAACCTAACATTTGGACCCAATAAGGCAAATGGAACGTTTTTTCCATATTTTTGGAAAATGTGCATTTTCTTCACATTAAGTGGTACCAATAAAAAATAATGATTCTCACTCAGTTTATTTCTATAAATTAGATTGGCTTATAGTTTTCCAGGACATGGTTTTGTATCAAGCTATATGGCAAACACCTGGGCATAAAATACACTCAGCTATTTGCTTCCATGTGGGAGAAACAGGTCACAATTCCTCTCTTCTAAATCTAGAGCAAAGGTCAGTTGAAACCATTTAATTTATTTAGTCTTCTCTATCTGCCGAGAATGAGTGTTACATCAACAGCATGTGGAGGTCCATGAGCATGGCCAGGAAGTTCCTCCCAGAGAGGCAGGGTGACTATTTCCCGCGTGGAAACGGGGCAAGTCTGTGCTACATGCTGCTAAGGACATTTGACTCATCCTGGAATCCGATCAAGAAACAGAGAAGAGCAAATAATAGAGAAGGGTTTGAAAACGCTTGATAAGAATGCATGCGTGAATACCGTCATCTAGGAAGAAAGCCATCAGATGAGAGGAGAGTCCGTAAACATTAAAGAAGTGGTGGACGGGTGCAGATGAGATGGGGAAATGGAGGAGAGGAATGAATGAAGGAAAAAAGGAGAGAGAAAGAAAAATGGGAGAGACGTACAGGATTAAACACAGGATCTAGAGCTCGTGTTGTTTAAAAAAATTTTTTGAAAGAGCATGAAGGCAGAAAGTCTTTCTTCAGTGCTGGAGTCGTTAGAAAACCGAACTCAGCCTGCACCGAGTCAGAACCGGGCATGATGGTTCAGATCTAGTGATGCTTCAGGACCCATCACTGCTGTAATTCGCTGCACACAAAGCTACAGCGATCAAATGTGATGAATCCCTTCCTTTCCCATCTCTCAGGCCTGTTGGAAGACTCAAAGAGAGATGAATGTGAATGAACTGTGATAGCTATAAAATATTCCACACATGGAGTGTGTAAGGTGGAAAGAGTGGAAGGTGCTGAATTATTTATTATCCTCTGGATCAAGTGTCAGCTGTGTGTAAGTCTTCATGTCCTCCGGCAGCTGAGGCACCATCCACTGAGATTTAGGTATAATTACCTGAATCCCTATCTCACAAACAGTAGGAAACCAAGCATCCTTCCCAACATGATTTTTAAAATCCCAGAGGATTTTTAGAGGGGTTACATTTGTCCTGGTTCCTCCTAACTCCAATTTCCTATTCGGGCTGAATCCTTCATCCCTGCTCCGATATTCATCTTCTGCAGGTGTTGGACTATCTTTGGCTGTCACTGGGGCCAGGCTACCTTCCGGCATTTCCCCCCATAGAGTAAGTACTGTGCACACTGGATTAGGCATATAGACTTTCACTGAGGATTTGAGGACATACTGCAGCAAACCACCAAAATTAAATGCCGGTGATTCCTTTGTTAACAGTCCTTGGATCCTCTGGGCACCAAAGATGCCTCGCTGGTCATCCTTGCACAGAGAATAAAGAAAAGACCTGCCCTTCCCCTCTCCCATCTCCCATTAAGCTACCAGCTCCCCAGTTCTGTCACTATCCCCCCTGCCCCTCTAGTTTGGGTCTGGTGCAAAGAAATCTCAACGCTGGCTACACATTACATTCTCCTGGGGAGTTTTTTAAAAGCAGTGAACCCCAGACCCCACCCCAGGTCAGTGACGTCAGAGGCCCTGGAGCTGGGGCACACGCATGCACGCAGTTTTTTCCAAGCTCCTAATCCGTAAGCCAGGTCAAAAACCACACTGTCTAGCTCACCTAAGCCGTGTCCTGGGGCAAACTCACCTTCAAACTCAAAAAAGTCATCAAGGTGGTTTGCTGAACAAAAGACAATTCTCTCTCTAAGAGAATTGTTGCCAGTTTTTTTTTAACTGAACACTATATTTTCCTGCCACAACTATTATCTAAAGAAATTTGCCAACAACCCACACTTCATTATCCAGAGGTAGGGAGCTTCCCCGACATGAGCATTTCTGGACATGTCCCTTGCTCTTCCCCTCCTGGCTCGTTTTCCCAGGTCACAGAGAGGCGGTGGAGTGGGGGCAGACAAGAAACCAAGGGATCCACACAAAAGAACCTGGTGTCTTTGTCGAGAGACCTGATGGCAGGCAGAAGGTCGAAACTAAAAGGGGATGTTGACGTTACTTTGGAATCGTGTGGACAGAAACATTCTCAACCTCAATGAGAAAAAAAAAAGCAGTCCGTGGTGGTGTTGGTTTCTGTTGTGTTTTAAAAATAAACACAGAGGTGCTTTTTTCTGAGTATTTTGGAAAATTTGTAATCTGGAGAGCAGTCTTTCACAGATAGTCCCTCCTTTGGTCCTCCTGACAATGCTTATGAGGAAGGTAAGCAGAGCAATTATTCATATGGTGGCGGGAATTATTACTGATTTTTCCAGAAAAATAAATTTACACTCAGAGAGGATGGGTGATTTTCCCAAAGCTCCATTTCGAGGACATGGAAGAGCTGTTACTTAAAACATAGCCCTTACCTTAGTTCTAGTGCCTAAAACAAACACCATGGACTGGGTGAATGATAAACAACAGAAATTTCTCTTGGTACTGGAGGCCAGAAGGCTGAGATGAGGGTGCCAGCACAGTCGAGTTCTGGGGCGGACCCTCTTTCATGCTGCAGATGGGAGACTTCTCGTTGTGTCCTCAGATGGAGGGGAGCAGAGAGCAGCAGGCTCTCCGGTAACTCTCACAAGGGTGCTAACCTCACTCCTAAGGGCTCCACCCTCACGATCTCATCTGATCCTAGTCATTTCCCCAAGGCCCCACCTCCTAATTCCATCATGTCGGGGCAAAGAGTTTCAACATAAGAACTGGGGAGACATCAAACATCCAGTCTGTAACAAATTAGGTACCCTTTCTACCTTGTCATGCCTCTTCGTCTGTGTCACCTTGCTACCACTGCATTTTTCTTTATAGACACGGATACACACACCACACACACACACACACACACACACACACCCCTACCATCAGGCTGGATGGAAGACCACATTCCATGTAAAAATGCCACCTGACAAGGGTTGATCGAGGAAGAACAGATGCCCAGGAACACCCATGCCTTCTGTTTCATGGATGAGAGACAAGAAAGCAAGCCTGGCATCTAGTACCCACCAACAGAACCCTTTTCCGCCCACTTCCATTTCACCCCCTGCTGTGCACTCATGCACTTCCCTTTGAGACTCTGCCTATCTGCTCTCAGGAAAAGAGCTGATGTCAGGCCTTGCCATCATCTGAACAACTCTATGTCACCTGTCCCTTAGGGGATGCCTTTTAGACTCTGTTTGTTGGGGAAAGAAAGGATAGATCATCGCCTTCTCACGGAGCTCCACGAACATTCGTTAACCGACTGATTCCCGATCTCAGAGTTGCACAGGCTCAGCGGAAGTCAGGCTCATCTCCTCGCTTTCAGACAGGTAAGACCTGTTAGGAGGCAGGCAGCAGATAAAAGAGTCTATGGGACGGCCAGGCCTGCTGGGGCAGCTACCACCTGTGCACAAATCAGGCCCTGTGTCCTTCTGTGGGGTCTCTGTCAGCTTGTCCAGAAGCAGTTCCCCACTTCCAAGGAAACTGAGTCCCGCTCTCTTTAAAGCATGAAGTTGCCATCATGAGGATAAGTGTTCATGGGGCTGTCAGGCCAAGGAAATGACTTCGAGGTGTCAGTCTCCCAGGGTGCAATACGTTGTGGTTTTGAATTATTTCTACAAGTCCCTTTAGCTCGATGCTGTGCAGGAAACCTTGGGTGAGAGAAGGAAGGCAATGAGATTCCTAAAAACGCCTCTGAAAAGCTGTTGTTTGACAGGACCTATATCACCACCCCGCTCCCCCCCCACTCTTCCATCCTCCCTCTTGTGCTCTCTGAGACCCCAGCTTGGGGACTGAACACATATGGGTCTAGTTGGTCGATCCTGTGGTCCTCCGATGCCGTAAATTCAGACAGCCACAAATCAGCTTCAGCCAGACTTCGGCCGCAGACACGCACGCACTCCCATTCAAGCCCTGGTGTCCAGGCTGAAATATGGCCACGTGTGCTCCCTTCTGCACCGCCGGCCTGCTGGAGATGCCACCCTGTCAGAGATAGTTTATGCAGCGGCCCAAAGGCCAGAACACAGTGGCCAGCTACCACCCCAGCCAAGGCGCCCCGAGGCTTTGATCTCCTTCGGCAGCCCCATGTCACCATGGTGTCCACCTGTTCCCACACAGGCCCGAAGTATGATTTCCCAAAGCACCCCGGGAACTCGGGGTTCCTCCTTCACCCCGAAACGGCATTGTCTGGGCTTACTGCTTTTCTTCCGCAAGTAACTCTTTATGACATCTCATTGTCACTGGCTAAATATAGAGCACTCCTAGTCCTTTTCCTTTCCTGGTGCTGACAGTTTACACAGAGGCCGCCCATCCCTTTACATGAAAATTCTCCTTCTTGGAGGCTCTTCTCCAAGAATCAGAGCTTGCGTGCAGGCAGGACATTAACTCAAAGCAAGTTTCAAACACTGGGTTTCCTGAGTCCTAGGAAACAGCCTGGGCTAGTCAACCCTGAACAAATTTACGCCTGTCTGCAAAGTGCTTTGTGCCATCATGATGCCTTCCTGGCCCCAAGATAAGTCCAAAGGCTGAGCCGGAGTGGGGGAGACTTACTTGGGGAGGCACGTGGCAAAATGGCATGAGTCTGGAGTGCTCCCACTGCCTGAGCAGGGCTTCCCCACCTGGAGTGTGCGGTGGACCCACTGCAAAGCTGTCAAAGAGACGGATTGTTGCCTGGGTCCCCTCCCCAAAACTTCACATGGAATCGGTCAGAGTTATGGGGAATTTTGCAAAGCTCATCAAGTGCTTCTCTATGTACAGCTGAGGTTGAGAATAACCAAGTGAAGATAGGTGTCACTTTTTCCCAGTTTCCCCTTAAGGCATCTCCTGGTGGGCCCGTAGGGAGAGCTGGAGAGGCAATCCAGGCACTGTCACGATTATTTAACCACTCCTGCATTCATTCCTGCCGTCTACTGAGCACTCACGTTGTGTTAAGCATTGTGTGTTAGTCTTAGGTGAGGTTCTCCAGAGAAGAAGAATAGGATTTTATGTATAAATAAAGATATATATATAAAGAGATCTATTATAAGGAATTCTTTCACATGATATAAAGATTGAGATACACCAGGATCTGTAGTTAGTAAGCTGGAGACCCAGGAGAGCTGATGGTGTCAAGTCCAAGTCCACCCGAGTCCAAGTCCAAAAGCAGGAGAAGACTGATGTCCCAGCCTGAAGAGAGGCAGACAGAATGAATTCTTCTTTGCTCAGCCTTCTGTACTATTCAGACCACCAAGAGACTGGATGAAGCCCACTCACATTGGGGAGGACAATCTGCTGTATTCAGTCTATTAATTTAAATTTAACCTCATCTAAAAACACCCTCACGGACTCACCCAGAATAATGTTTAACCAAATGTCTGGGCACTTCGTGACCCAGTCAGGCTGACCCATAGAATTGACCATCACATACGGCCTTAAGCACCACAGGGAATATGAAAAAGATCTAGATTCTTGCCTTCAAGGAACTACTAATCTCATGACAATGCAAGGTATGCATGGAGAGCCAGTCTCCATGGCATAGTGCAGCTCCACAGACGGTCAAGACATTGGGAGATCAGAGGAGAAACAGATCAGACCTGGCGTGATCTCCAAAGTCCTTCTGGAGAAACTGGGCTTAATCTGGGCTGTGAGGCTATTATGAGCTGATTGGTATCCCCTAAAGATATGCTTAAGTCCTAAGCCCCAGAAACGTAATCTTATTTGGAAATGTCTTATTTGCAGATGTCATTAGCTAAGATAGGGTCATGCTAGAGTAGGGTGAGCTATTAATCCCATGATTCATGGACTTACAGGAAGAGGAGAGAGACACCGAGAGGTGACGGCCATGCAAAGATGGAGACACGGGGAACACTGTGTGAAGAGGGAGACCGAGATTGTGATGAGTCTACAAGACAAGGAACACCAAAGATTGCCAGTTGCCACCAGAAGCTAGGCGAGAAACATGACGCATTTTCTCCCCCAGAGCCTCAGAAGAATCCACCCTGCTGACACCTCTTATCAGACTTCTAGACTCCAGAACTGCGAGACGATAAATTTCTGTTTCAAGCCAACCAGTTCGTGGTACTTGTTATGGCAGCCTTAAGGAATGAAGACAGAAGCTAAGTCCAAAATGGACAAGCAAAGTGGGAAGGGAACCCTAGGAGGCCCAGAGGTGGGAATAAATAATGCATGGGGACGACAGGAACAACCCTACCTAGCTAGTACAAAGAATCTCAGAAAAGAAATGATGGAAAATGAATCAGAACTGGTACCTAACACCTCATTTCCCCAGGGGTCCCCCCATACTTCTTTGTCTTGAGGGAAACTCTCCACCCCTCCCTGCACCTTCTGCCCATGTGCAAGTGAGAGCTGCCTTCCTCTCACCTGGACACAGTGGCTGTGAGGGTGGCCATGTGACCCAAACATCCTACCCCACCTTCTTGGTCACAGTAATTGGTCCATGGATGGGCACTGAGCCAAGGCAAGCCAATTAGAGACTTTCTCTGGGGCTTTTTATTTGTACTATTATTAAAGCTGGTAGAAAAGAAAACTTTTTTCTCTGATCACAGGCCTATGAAACATGAACTTGAAGCTGCCCTCAGCCATGTCCCTGTAACATAAATAAATATGGAGATAAAATTATCTTTATATCATTCAAGCCCCCGGTTCTAGACAGTAAGGTTTTTGGAGCCCCTGAATTTTGTATCTACTCCTTTCTAATTCTTCCATCAATTCTGTGAGCTACTTCAATCATCTGCCCCTTACACATAAAAACAAAAATAACTTTGTTTAAACTAACTCAAAAGGATTTCTATTACTCCCTACTGAAGGAGCCCCAACTAGTACCTTATGGGAGAAAGCATATTGCCTACATCCTAAATAGCTCTCAAAGCCAGGCTGCAGGGTTTATTTTTAACCCTATTAGCTAGAGATTGTTAACTGGAATCTATAGAATCTGGCGTCAGAGTCCCCATGAAACTCCAGAAAGTATGTGCAAAATGCACATAACGTACACCCTTCTGGGAAGAGGTGGCATAGATGTCATCAGATTCTCAGTGGAGTCCGTGACCCCAGAAGATTAAAAACCACTAATGGTAGCAATGAGGAGCCATTGCAAACTTAAGAATCACAGAATGTCATCCTCCGCTAACAGCTATTAAGCAAACTCACATATCCAATTATCTACTCAAAAAATATGCTGTCAATCTCAGGATCAAGAGCGGTTGAGGATATGAAAATATATGTGATATAATTTTATCCTCAAGGAGTTGTAGTCAGCACGGGGTGGTGATGGGCATACACATCATTTTAATAGAAGGTGAGAGAGGGTAAATAACGCAGTGGTAGTTCAAAGGCCAGTGCCTAGATCTTTTTCTACGGCCTCGACTAAGCAGTCAGATTGCGGTAAATAGAGCCTTGGATGGCTACCTCCCTCATGAGTGGACACTGGGTAAGTCAGTTTCTCAGAATCTCAATGTCTTCATTTTTTACATGGATATAAGAATCCCGTCAGTCTACCTCACAGGATGTTGTGCAGTTCTAACAAGAGAGAAAATATTTGTTAACTTGCTTAGAGCCTGGAAACCCTTGGACAAGATATCCAACGCCTGCTGGGAGGAACCCGCCTCTGGACCTGGCTTATGCTACTCAGAGTGTGGCCCCTCAGCCTCCGCTGGCTAGCAGCTGGCATCTCCTGAGAGCTTATTAGAAACACAGACTTCGAGCCTCATCTTAGACTTTCTGAATCTGAATCTACAAGGTCTCTCAGATGATTTGTATGTAAATTAAAATTTGAGCCCCATTCATCTAGGTAGTTCTCAGCATAGTGTAATTATACTCTGACAGAGAAGAAAATCCACTTAGGGCACATATTACCATGTGGGACAGAGGCAGGGACCAAGGTTGCCCAGGTGTGCTGTCGGCTTGCTGCCATACAGATCGAGCTGGGCCTCTTTAGAACAGGGGACGTGCACGGGGACATTAGCTGCCTGGAGCACAGCATGCAGTGGGCCACAGCGTGTGAGCCATCCCTAGAGCTGGCCTTTGGTCCTGCCAGATGCTGCTGCTCCTGCACCACAGACATATGGTCTCCTTGAATCTCCCTTCAGAGTGACACCGGCATACTTTGCATACATCAGCTCGCTCAGATGGGATTAGCAAACATCTGGGGAACACAGCTGCCATATTCTGCTAGTTTGAGGAGCAAAGGGGCACGAGGAGACTCTTGGAGTGCTGAGCACAAGCCCAACCCACCAAAGTGCCAGTGGGGTGGGGACGTCCTAGCTGTCAGCAGCCCCAGGCTGGGCTCTAAATGACCGAAGCCGGTCAAATAAGACGGCAGAGCTAAAGGCCTAGGGCAGCAAGAACTCAGAGTCTGGGGAATAGTAAAGCCAAAAGGATTCCCTTGGTTCAGTTAGTTTTAGAAGCACCACATTAAATGAAGTTGAGTCGGTTCCCTTGCAGGAACGTCTGTAATCTGCAGTATGCATTGTGACTCTTCCAGAGCAGCATGCAGTGGGCTTTATTTCCCAATTACTTTTGATCACAGAAGCCTTCCTATCTGTGTTCAGCATCCCTGCTGCCATAACGAAATACCATAGACGGGGTGGCCTAAAGAACAAGAATTTATATCTCACGGTTTTGTAGGCTAGAAGTTCAAGATCAAGGTGCCAGGCAATTTGCTTTCTGGTGAAAGCCCTCTTTCTGGCTTACAGACTGCCTCCTTCTCAATGAGCCTTCACAATGCAGAGAGAAAAAGAATAAGCAAGTTCTCCAGTGTCTCTTCCCATAAGAGGCACCAAGAGAGGACCCTACCTTCATGACCTCATCAATACCTAATCATCTCCCAAAGGCCTCATCTCCAAATACCATCACATTGGGAGTGAGGGCTTCCAAATACCACCAGAAACATGAATTGGAGGAGGGGGGACCTGATTCGGTCCATAGCACTGCCCTACCTCAGGTAAGCAGGAAGTCTGCAGCTCAGACTCTTGAAAATAGTAGCAAAGATGGAGTTGAGAGAGAGGCCCCTGGAGAAGGATGATAGTCTGTGAATACTGCAGCAGGAGGTCTGAGGGCTCTCTTCTTAAGGACAATTGGGCAATCGAAGCACATAGGTTTTTGCGTCAACCATGCCAGATGCACCAAAAAGTTCACCGCAATAATCACCACCACCACCACCCTGTCTGAGTACTCAGTATGAGCTGTGGGCACATGATGAGCTGGCTTTTTTCATCGTCTTATTTAATGATGCGAACTACTATTTGAGGAAGCTCTTTTTGCTCTCATCCCATTTTCAGATGACAAAACTAAGGCTTAAAAAAAGTCAGTGAGCTGCCTGAGGCTTACAGCTAGTTGGCAGTTAGTTATGGGTAAAGCTACCCTCGATCTCTCTGACTTCAGATGCCTGTTAAAATGCTATAAAAATTCCTTATTCCTTGGCACAGGAGAAACAATGCCCCAGGTCCTATGCTTAGACTATTAGGGTCACCTTTCAGGTAGGGGGTCATTCCTGGTGACTCTGGAGAGCACACATATAAGACAAGCCCCATCTTAATGTACAGGGTCCATCTCTCCTTAGTTTTATGTTTTAGGTTTATCGCCTCATCTTGTCACCATATTTTTATATACTGATTTCTTCAAACTCACCATATGGTGAGCTTAAAGACAAAGAAAGTCTGGAACAGTAGTTGCGGAGTTTGTGTCGATTTGTTGACTTTAATCCCCATCCCTTTTCCTCTGTAATTAGCTATTTAGTTAGGTAAAATAAATAGCTTCTGTGTGTCACACACCCATCTGTCAAGGTGATATTTTCATATTTACAAATTTCAAAAAGGAAAATGATTTGCCACTCTCAGTCGATAAACCTGGCTTTTGGCAAAGGGACTGCTAAAACGTTTCTCTCAACACAAAACACTTCCAAGGACTTGCCCCAAGCAGGGCAGCATACCTTATCATGAAGAATCCATGATTCCATGGAAATTTGTACCTCTCAACACAAGAATCACCCACCCATGTGCCACCTTCACTTCTGGTAGAAGGAGAAAGAGTGGAAAAAAAACTAAAGTCAGGATTTTTCAGATGCAAGAGAGTATGGCTGAAAAGGACCTGGCTTGAGGTCAGGGTACAGGGTTTCCTGACCTGACTCTGCTGCTAACAATCTGGGTGACCTCCCCCTGCCCCACTGTGCACTTCCCGACCTAGAGAATGAGGGGCTGTACCACTGGCACCTCAGACCTGCAGCTTGTGATCCCAAGGGAGATGGATCTCATGGATTCCTGTGAAACGCCAAACCTGCCTAACTCACCCCAGGGAGCGCCACAGTTTTGATCAGAAGAATCTCAGAGTAAGAAGCTTTAACCTAAACCATTCCAGACAGATGGAAATTCAGTGTCTCTTTCAAGTTCTTTTCAAACACTGTACAGTAGTCAATGTTAAGTCCGAACAGCGTTCGCAGTCCCTAAGTTCTCTATCACTGGCCAAATTACTTTCCCACTGAAATAAAAAAATTAAAACCAGTTTTCCATTATATATATTCTGGGTCATGAAATTATTTATATTCGGCAATAGGAATTCAATTGCTTTCTAATCTTTTCCTTTCTGATCTTATTTTTGCTATTCATTTCTAAATTACTAATTACTTTTAAGCATGTGCAAAAGTGTTGAAAACAACACAACGGCCACACTGTCTAGATTTTTTTTTTTTGACTTTTTTTTAATGCCAGTTTATTTATTATTTTTTTATACGATATATACATAATTTTTTAATTTTATTTTTTATTTTCTTATTTTTCCCCTCCCCCTCCCTCTCACACTGTCTAGATTTAACGCATTTTCGCATTACCATTTTTGCTAAAGCAAAAAGAGCAATTGTTTTTCAAAGATACAAACCACCACAGATATGGGTGGTCACCTTCTTCCTTCCAGTCTAGTGGCTTTCCTTCTTGGCAGAAATCCTTCTTTTCATTATTAGAAATTGATGTGTCCGCCACTCATGTAAGTGTTTATATTTTTACTACATACATACACACACATAGAAATATAAAGTACTGTTTATGAATTTTAAAATATACATGGTGTCACTGACTACCCCATTTTAAAATCTGCATTCCTTCCCCCTCGACAAATATTTTTAAGGCTCATCCATGTGTCATTTATCTGCCATGTGAATAGAACACAAATGGATAATTAAGTCGATGCTAAGTGTTTTGCTATAATAGACAATGCCACCATGAGGCTCCCTATGACTGTTTCCTTGTACACATGGAGGAAAACTTCTCAAGGGCATATCCACCTGGAAGAGCTCGCACCGAGTTACAGTTTGACCAGCAGGGTATAATTTTCCCGGTTCCCACATCTTCATTGCTAACAGTTAATTAGGCCAGTCTTTTCCATTTTTGCCAAATGGATGAGTATGAAATGACATTTAATGTTTTCCTTCATTCTAATGAGTTTGATCATGTTTTGTGTGTGTTTTTCCTGGATATTTATGTTTTCCCTCTTGTGACTTGCCAAATAAAAATTTTAACTACTTTGTGTATTGAGCTACTTTTTTCTCCCTTACTGAGTTTTAGGGATGTTTATGTTCCAGATACTAACCTTTTATTGATGTATGTGCTGAAAACATCTATTCTGTGGCTTGTGTTTTCACTTTGGCCATTGTTTCTTTTGTCATGCAGAAGTCTGTAATTTTAATGTTGGTAAATGTATTTATCGTTTGCTTTATGGTTTGGTTTTTCTGCTTCCTGTTCAAGGAGCCCCTCTCTTTCCTGGGGTCATACGTATATCCTCCTGGTCAATCTCACATAGACAACATGGCCTCAGTGTCTACCATTCCACCATTCTTCCTCCTCGTTTCTTTTAAAAGCATCCTAAAAATTATATGAAAGTAAGGTGTAATTACTACAGAAGACCTAGGAAAAGCAGAAAGAAAACAAACCAGTACATCATTAGGTAAGTCTTAAACTACTTCTTATTGTCTTTTGAGGACATCATCCATAAGGGAAACCCTATTGATAGCCCCTTTCTACACCACTGAAAGTAATACGATACACAGTGGGCAGGGCTGAGCTTTGGAGAGAGATAGAACTGAATTTGATTCTTATCTCTACCACCTTCCAGCTGATTTATTTTGTATGCGATAATTTTTTCCTCTAGACTTTGGTTTCCTCTTCTGTAAGATAAGGACAACTCCTGCACTGAGTGGCTGTGCATCCCACTCTATCTCAAATCTCAGGCCTATAGCTGGAAAAAAATCTTTCCTTAAAGGATCCTGTGATCCTTTGCCCTATTATATACCATCGTACAAAGGTCTCTAAAAGAAAATAAGAACTCAGCCATGGGCATGCTTATTGGCTTAAGCCCAAGTGATGGGCAGGATCCCAGGAAAAACAAATTCCATGAAGTCAGTAACATTGCTACCAAGCCATGGCAGTGACTCTTCCAGGGTCTGTTCCATTAGTCACTAGACACCTTCTTCCATTTATAAAAATGCACTACTCAGTGCCTAAAACGGCATGGAAACAAGCTGGAGAACAAAAGCCACCCGCTGACCTCATCCCCCGCTCAAAGGAGTTAATTAGCAAAGGGGAAAACAATTGACTTTTTTGGTATTATATAATTCCATTGTATTTTTGCCAGGTATCGGATTTCACCACTCACTGCCATGGTGTCACGTCTTGAAAGGACTTATTGTTACATACACAAAACAAGAACAAGCTCATAACTTTGGAGAAGTATAATTCCACATTCTTTGTCTCATTGCAGTTGAAATCTTCAGGTTAATAGGCAGTTACATTCACGAAACATGCCGTGCTTCGAATGGACGTGGCTAATGTTGAGATGGCCCTCGCCTGAAGAAAGACTATTTTTAGGAAGCTTGGCAAAAGAAATGAAAGTTTTCGGCCCAAGCATGCACTGCCAAATAACAAACTCCACCAAATCCTTTGTTATCGAAAGGGGGAAAAAAAAAAAGGCAACAAAATAATGAAATCTTTCTTTTCACCATTTTGGGAATTATCTTCCCATGTCAAACTCCCTTCAGCTTTCAGAATCGCCTTCATGGAATTGTGAAAATAGCTTCCCTCTAGGACAGTAGTAGTTGAAAGCCAAGGTGGAGGTCATCCGATTAGCATCTCTTGTCTTTCTATGTTTTTGGAGGAATCATGGAGGTTTTTTGTTTAATGCGAACATCTGATTAAAGCAAGACCAGGTTCACTTTCAAGGACCCCAGGGCTGTGGATTTCAGATGAAGACTCTCACACCATACTCTGAAACAGTAAAAATTCTTTAAAACGTAAAATAAAATCCTTACATATACTCTTCTTAGTTATATAAATCCAAATTATTTCATTCGCTAATAAAAACCGAGCTTTAAATAACATATGCGCTTATTGGGCCAGGATTCTTCATCAGGGAGCAATGGAGAAAGAGTCTGAATATATAGGTTCCAGTCTTGGCACTGTAATCGCTCTGAGCAGCAGCTCCCTGGAAAGTCAGAGCAGCATCTTTGTTCATGTGGACCATTGCCTCCTGACTGGCCTCTCTATCTTCAGTTTCTCACCTGTTCTAAACCACCCTCTATACCAATGGGTCTCAAAGTGTGGTCCCCAGATCAGCAGCATCAGTATCATCTAAGGCCTTGTTAGAAATGCAGAACTTGGGCCCAACTCTAGACCAACTAAGTCATGAATGCTGAGGTAGGCCTGCGTCTCAGTTTTAAGAAGCTCCCTAGGTAGTGCTGGCCCACACTAACTTTGGGGAGACTCTGGTCTCTACCGATTCCTCACAGTGTAAGTCAAAGCCCCTTAGCACAGCTCGAAGGACCACCATGATCCAGAATTCCTTAGGCCTCCAAGTTCATCCTCAGATTCTCCTTCCATCTCCCCACTCCACTCTTGCGGCAGACTGTTCTACAGAGCAGTACTGACTTAGTGAGGTGCCACCTCCTCTATTAAGCTTTTCTTCCTCTATTCCTATCCAGTTAATCACCCTTTGTCTTCTAGTTTTCGCAGTTCTTTATGTTTAAGACTCCCTTGTAAAATATTCGGATACACTGGTCTTCTCCACTAGCCTGTGAGATCTTTAGAGCATATAGTCATTCACTCTTTTTTCATTAACCATTCATTGGAGGCCAGGCACACAGGAGAGTGCTCAAGCTTTAATGGCACAGCTGGAATTTCTCTCTCTCATCTTTGAATCTTTATCACTTAGCACAGCAATGTTGTGATGGTTTTTTGTTTTAATGAGAATGAGGAGAGTAGGAATTGGCGAGCATCTACTCCAACCTCTCCCAAATCTTCAGGTTGCCTTTGAAGATCCTCCATAATTTGACCCTGGCCTATTTTTCCATATTTAAGCTCCTCTTCTCTCCTTCATGATCTGTCTGGTCCTCATCCTCACTGGCCTTTCCTATCTCTTCCGCCTAGCAAGATCATATTAATCTTTCGAAGCCTAGATCAAGTCCCAGGTCATCCAGTAAACCATTCCTGACAACTGTAGCCTCTTTGTTTATTATCAATATTTGTCAACCACATCATTTCATCAATTATTACCTCGTATCATTAGTTATCATGTATGCATTTCTGTTTTCTATCCTCAACCAGATTTTGAATTTATCTCAAAGAGGACTAAGGCCCAATTCCCCTCCCTCCCTTGAGAGCTACATTGCAGAATGATTAAGAGTGACGTCTCTGGACTCGGAAAGCCCATGTTCTAATCCTGACTTGAAAGAAGCCATGTTGAGTTCCCAAAGTGCTCAACATTTATACATCATGGAATCATATAATACAAGTAAATCATTCTTGCCTCAATTTTCCCAAGAGCAAACACACTCTGCTGTCCTTCCTGCAACTGCCCGGTATGGTAAGAGGCGATCTAATGAGATCCTTGAGTGATTATCCACAAAGAAAGAGGCCACAGGGGTAAAGATAAACAAATGGAGCAATTCTTAAAATATCCTTTATTTGTACAATTATTCTATGCGAAGCAACGCATTCCCTGAAGTTGCAAAATAAGTGTTGCGATGACACATGAATACAATACACAATCTTCAAACTTCAAACTATAAAAATGATGTTCCTGTCTTTATCCTAACAAAGGAAGCGAGCAATTCACTTTTAAATATCCTGATTTTTATTAGAAAACCAGACATTTGAAAACTGTCAGTGACTTTTAGCTTTTCAAAACATTCTGGCTTGATCGATTTATTCAACTTTAGGAAGCAAAGATTAAACTCTTTTTCATTAATATTTTAAGAGTCTCTAACATCTAATGAAAGATTTTGAAAGAACTTGTGATTTCAAGGAAAGCGTGACACCGGTGGGCTGGTCTTTCCCTTATTTCCCCTCTCTGTCTGGGAGAGTCGTCCTGGAGGCAGGTCCCAAGGATCTAGCAGAGGTTCCAGAGAGTTCTACGTGGTGGGAACTCAAGTCTCAAAAGCATGGAGATGAGGGCAAGGGTGCTCTGTGAGAACTGCTGATACCCGCATGGAATTTTTCTACCTTTCATTTGTTTTCCTAGCTGCTCAGAGTTGCCTGTTTGAGACTTTGAACAGAGAGAAGATGCCTGTTCCGTGTGTCCCCAACTGAAAAGTCTGATTAGCAACGGCCAGAGCCGAGAGCAGCTTTCCATAGGAAGTTTGCTTTGCTTCAGCTCTAGAAATCAGTGTGACGTCTAGCAGAGCCAAGTGTCCCTGCAGGACCCCACTGGGAAATCACTGGAGTTTTATGAGGTTAGCTGCAGTTTTTGTGTAAACAACATAACGTTTTATGATGGGAAACCTAGCCCTTTGCTTTTTATGTAAAAGCATCGATTAAGGCTTTTTTAATGTTTGAGATGTAAAGAAGTGTGAAAAACTAATGTTGTTTCAGAAATGGTCCAAGGAAAAAGATAATGCAGTAGCTACAAGTTTAATGACCTTTCTCATAAAATTATGTGGGGGATTTGTGATGTGTGGCAATAAAAATGGTTTTGTTGCCTCTAATTTTCCCAGCTGTGAATTAAATGTTTTCTAATGGATAATACCACCACTGTCTATAGTCATTATTTATTCCATCAGCGACTTAATATGATTCCAAGAAGAATATCGATAAATTCACATATTAGATTATTTAATTAAAATATTTTAAATAGCAAGATTTCTTTACTTTTGTAATTTATTTGGGAGGAAAGATGGAGGTTGTTGCCAAAACTACCTTTTGTAAAAAACAATTTAGACTTATCGGGGAAGCACTTCATAAGTTATATAAATGTCGAAACATTACGTTGTACACCCGAAACTAATATAATATTAAATGTCAACTGTAATTAAAAATTTTTAAAAGGACCACAAAAAAACCATAATAACCAAATTCAAATGGTGGATATATATTATGCATTTATCAAAACCCATAGAATGAGCAGTAAGAGTGAACCCTAATATAAACTCAGGGCTTTGGTGATAATGATGTGTCAGTGAATATTCACGCCTTGGCATTTTATGTTCAATTTTTCTGTGAACCTAAAATTGCTCTAAAAAAATAAAGTCTATTTAAAAGAATTTTCTGCATGCGCGTGTGTGCGTGTGCGTGTATGTATGTGTGTACTAGGGGTGAATGTCATTTCCTGGCTATCTGTGGTCTAAGCCTAAACTTCTTGCTGTCTCACCCTTCATGACACATTGGCAATCTTCCTAAAATGCCTTGGCCTGGTGCTGGGTGGGGGTGCCTCCGCACTTGCTCGGGTGCAGGGCACTCTTTTCCCAGAGCCCCACTGAACAGACTGGAAGCAAAGAAGGGGAGTGGCCTGTGAACTGCCCCCAAGGCATACCCTAGAAATTGCTTTCTGGACTAAATCTTTGACAAGAGAGAGTTTCGCCGCTGTTCACCTTTTTCTTGTAAAAGTTGAAGTCGGAAGGGAAAAGAAGAACCCCAACACTGACCCTTACGGAGGGCTGAACCTTAGGTAATGGAGGCCAGACCCCGCCCACGGTTTGTCTCCATGTAATAACGTGTAATAACATGTGACCGTTATCAAATAAGCCAGCTTTTGTCCTCAAGTCTTCCTAAGAGGACACGGTACTTGGAAGGTCACAGCGATTATTGGGATTTCTGGGACACACCTCGTCTAAAGCGCATGAACATGTTAGGGCAGAATGTGATTGCCTGATGCACTTTGGACAGCACTGATGGGCAGAGAAAATGACATGCCTAGCGGGAGGTACCAACAGGGAAGGACATCACACGGAGGAAATGCCTATTTCTTCCAAAGTGAGCAGAGAATATAGAGAGGGTCCAGGAACAAGACACGTCAGGATGGACTCTGCTGTGGCCACTCAAGAACCCCCCACCCACCCCGCCTTACCCCTAGCTATAGACACACACAACACACACACCCTGGCACACACCCTCTTGCCCCAAGGAGCACTCGGGCCTTGACCTGTGGTTAACAGAAAGTTCCAGATTCGTGCCTTTCCATGACAAGATCAGGGTATCATTATCAGAGCAATGAGGTGATGCTCCATCACTATTGACACAGTAATTCATGCATTCATTCATTCATTCACTTTCTCAGTGTGCCCATGCTCTGAGTTAGGCTAGAGATCCAAACACCAATAGAATATAGACCTTGAGCTCAAGCAGCTTCTCATCTGCCTTTGTACATCGTCCGCCTTTGAGAAAAGCAGGAAGAAAGCAGACAAATCCCCTGGCTGTCTGTTGCCCGCCTGAAAAGTCAGCCCCATCCTTTACCCAGGGCAGTCCCTGTGCTCTGCCAGAACACACGGCGGCTGCCCAGCTGCCCCAACGCCTGCCTGCGACCCTTGGCCTGACCTGGGGCTGACCACACTTATTAAAGAAGAGGGGTCATTTACCCCGTGCTTGCCACACGTCAGCCCATTATGGACCAAAACTGCTGAATTACATGTCATGTTTTACAAGATGATCAAGTGTCAAGGAGCGATGGAGTGGTTGCTACACCGATTCTGACACAGGCCACAAAGGAGGGGCCTCAGGAGCCTTCCTGGTGTGGCCACTCCAGCTGCTGCCCAGAGTGCCTCATTCACAGCCAAATGTAAGTTCTTGTGTTTTTACTATGGTCTCCCCAGAATTCTACCTGCCTTGAAGAACCATTCCATTTCAATACCCTTCACCTTTTCTCTCTGCTTCCCTAGAAAAATGCAAACTCAAAAATTTAAATTGCATTTTTAAATGAAGGAGGAGACATTTTTCCAGTCAAAGAGAGAGATGGGGAGGGAGACAGAGAGATTCCTTCCTACATCTCAAGCTAAGAGTAAGATCGAGGACTTCCACAAAGGTATGACTCTTAGAAACTGATTAATTTTTAGATCTTAAAAAGCCATACGGTCTCTTTAAAGAGCAATGAAAGCCTGATTCTAGTTGTTAAATTTTATGTTGTGTGTAATGTTGTAATTGATGTCAAACCTTTCACATTTTCTTACCGCTGACATTGGACAGTGTCCTCCACTCAAGGGCTCAGTTACAGGAGTCGAGATTAAGTAACCTAACCAGGAAATAAGGGCGGAATGAAATTTTATTACATGGAATTGAGAAGTTCAAATGCAAAATAATTAAGTCGGAGCCAAATATAGCCATTCTCTCTCCCATCAGTTTATTTTGGTGGATAATTGGCTGTATTAGGTATTTCACTGAGCTGCATATAAAACTTTATTGCCCTTGTAAAGTGCATGCTGTGAATTCTGATGCTTCTGTGTGTTTGGGGGAACATAATTGTTCCCTTTGCAGACTAGCACTGCTTACCTAGATCCTGAAACCAAACTAGGCTTCCAGGACAACTGCTGCTGAAAGCCCTCCATGCTAGGATGTGCACGAAAAGCTCAGATCTTCTCTGAAGAGAGGGTGCCACGTAGCGATTGGGAAAATAGACCTCAGAGCACGTGAGATGAACAGACCAAGCAAGACACTTACCCTATTTGATATAGGCTCGGCCAAGTCACTGCTGAGGTTAAGGTTTTTGTGTTTGAGTGTTTAGTAATAGGTAAGTCAGCGCTGAGTGTTGCTCACCAGATCCCAGTGCTTGTGACAAATCGATTCTGTTTTAATGTGGGGGTCTTTTTCGAGGTGGTCTCACCACTCCCCCTCCATCCTTCTCAGAAATGCAGGCTGTTTGTGTACCACTGAGGGCCCACTTTACTATATGCCCAATACCATAAGGACAACATGGAATTGACCTAATTAGGATCCTTTTCTGGGAAAAAACAATATGTGGCTACATACGGTTTCAGTTAGGTTCCAGAAGCTTTCCTATTCTTTTGACTCCAACAATGCGCCTGAATCCCTTTCAGTGACTGTTTTTACAAGGAGATTTCACAATGTATTCCCTCAGGTAACCCGCTGTGGCCTCGCTCCTCTGCCCGCCCCTCCCCTGCCCTTCCAGCCGCTTCTCAGTGTAGATTATAAAGCCTCTAACACCCCGGATGTTAGAGTTCTCAGATCACAGAACTCACCACCACAGGAGAGCTAAGTCACCTGGGAAAATCATTCCTTCACTCCACATATACCCCCTGAGCCCCTACTCCCTGGAAACTATTTTTCTAGGTATCAGGGACATGATGATAAACCAGACAGAACATCCAATAACTTATAGTGAAAAGCAGAATTTTGCATCCAGGTTCTGTACACCCCGGGGTGCTCTGAATGCCCTAAAATGGTATGCAAAATTGCATATCTGTGTACTTTTCTAGGCAAAGGGTCTGGATTTTAGCAGACTCTCCAAGGGCTCTGTGGCCCTCACAAAAAAAGTTAGAAAATAATAGTTTAGCAGGAAAATTAGACTCTTAAATAATTATAATTGTCACATATAAATAGCTTTTATGAGAGAAGTGTGTCGCTAGCACATTTTCAAGCTCCCACATCAACACTGGTTGAATTTATACCAAGTGCAATGGGAGTTTGGAAAAGTGGGAACAATTATTTACGCCAAGGGTGAGGTGGGAAGGGGAATATTAATAAATGTGTTAAAAGGGGGTCACACTTGAACAAGTCTTTGAGAGATGAATGGGAGTGAGCCAGGAGTCTGTGTTCTTCGTGGAAGCATGACGAACACAGGAAAGAGCGGAGATGTGAAGGGGTGAGGTGAGTTCAAGGAAAGGTAAAAGTCTGGGGTGCCCGGCACGGGGTGAAACCACACAGACGGCGGGCCCCTGACCCTGAAGGACCCAGCCTGCCCTGAGGAGCTGTACCAGGCCCACAGCCACCGAGCCCACAGCCACTGAACCCACCCCTAACGTTTGCGAGGCCCGAGGCTAAAATACGAAAGAAGCCCTCTCACCCTAGGATACACATTTAACATGATTTAGTGAATCCCTCCAACAAACTGTTCAATAAATGAATTCTCTCCTCCTGCCTTGACAAGTATCTCATCAGAACAACCTGGATGGCCAGCTTCCAGGTGGAATTTTCAGACTCTTTGGAGGAATGCCCGAGAACATGGCAGCGTAAGGAAAGCCAGCCCCTGGCCTCCAGCCCTTGACCCGCCCACCTCACTTCCCACCCCTAGTCAGTAACCTCGGTCAGTGACCCACACAAACTCTGTCTGCCCCTCCACAAGCAGCCACGCCTTGGCCCTCCCTGGAGCCTGGGGGTACACATCTCAGCCCTCAGGTCTGCCCTCCCAAAAAGAAGCTTACACAAGCCCTGGAGACAGGCTCACGACCCCTGGTGGTAGGGAGTTCCGATGTCTCAGGGACCAAAAGCATGGAAGGGGGAAGCGGGACACAGGTTTGAGATGGACACGATCCTTCGACTCGGCCGATTCATTATCGGAGAGGCGCAGAGTCACACGAAGGCCAAAGGGGTCCTATTAAATGCGCCACCCAGGACAGAGTGATACTGTCTCTAGGTCTCCCTGGCTTCCTTCCAAGGCCATTGCAGGTGTGACTGCAGCCCTGACTTTGAGCCTTGGCTCTGTTCCTCATTAGCTGTGCAGCCCTGGGTAAAGCATTTGTCCTCGGAGCCCATCTCCTTATCTGCAGAGAGTATTTACCCAACTGCCTCGCTTAGATCTCACAGAAGGGGACAACGCAGTGGGGTCATAAAGGGCCTTACGAGTGTGGCGGAACATCTGATGCTCCCTGCCTCATTGAAGGAAGGTAGGTTCTGAGCGTAGGTGGAGCGTGGTGATATAACCATCTCTTTCTCTCCTAGACCCAGGCCACAGGGAAGCAGGGAAGGGAAAAGTCATTTTTGCATTGAATTACATCCTGCCTCGGTAAGAGCCTCGGGGTGGGGAGAGCAGAGATCCCTGAGCCGACACTGCGGATTTCCCCTTGGGAACTGAGTAGGCACGTGCCCCACTCAGGCCGAGGGGCTCAACTCTAATTCGTCCATCTGCAAAGCCCTCTAGGGCAGCAGGACTGGCTGTCCTCTTTTAGACCTTGAATTTCACCCTGAGAGGATCCTCTGCTGCAGGAAATAACTTCTCCAGCTAACCTGGCTGGGGATGAAGACAGTCGTTCCAGAGGAAAAGTGAGCTCTGGACTGCAGGTCTCCTGGGGTCTGGCAGCCCCCACAGGAGTGTAAGTACTGGGAATGACTCTCTGGACCACACGTCAGAATTCTCCCTGACAGCACCCAGGGGAAATGGAGCCCATTATCAAGGTCAGAGTCCAAACCAAGAATCTAGGCGCCTATAAAAGGCTCATGGAGAGAGTGAGGGAAGTCTGGGATTCCGAAAGCTGATGTGGAAAGCCACAGAACAGCTCCTAGCTTTCCAGCAGCCTCGTGAGAACACTGGGGACAGCAAAGCACAGTAAGGACCTGTCATCTGACCAGGCGGAGAGTGGAGAGCTGGAGCAGAGAGTGGAAGACTGTCCTCATTCCTCCCGCTGGATCTGCGGTCATAGGAGGCGGCGGAATTAACCAACACGGAACTTCGCTTTCTGTCCTGTTCTACTGCACTAAGGTTGAAGTGTCCTCGGATTATTTAACCCCCACAACCCCCCTGAGGACGTTGTCCGTGAGTGTGGGCACGGGCTCTTTTACACAGAACTTCCTGGCAAGGAGAAGTCTGAGCCCCTTGGAACACGGTTCTTTAGTCTCAGACTATATTTGGGGTCCAGTAACTCCTTGTTGCAGGGCTGTCCTGTGCACTGTAGGACACTTAGCAGCATCTCTAGCCACCACCCTCTAGATGCCCACAATACCCCCACGTAGTCGCAACAATCAAAACTGTCTCCAGACATTGCCAAACATCCCCTGGGAGACAAAATAGTCCATGGATGGGAGCCACTGCCTTAAACAAGAGCGGGTGGAAACGAAGATGGCCACAGAAGCCTCAGGGCCTCCTGTGACTGTGGCAAGGTTGCTCAGGGCCTTCCACCTGGCAATGCTCCCGGCAGTGTACTCTAAGGCCAAGGGGAGGGCGAGGAAGGGGCCACAGGAGCTCGTCCACTGACGACAACGGGGAATACACTCACCAAGGGCTCGAACGTTCCTGGCATGGATCACCTCGTTGATCCCCATGAGAACTCTGTGAGGGAGGCACAAATATCATCCCCAACCTGGAGGAGAGGAAGCGGAGACCTGCAACAGATAAACGATTTCCTGAGGATCAAACGGCTGGCTTGCATCGAAGCTCAGGTTGGGACTCAAGCCAGCTCTGTCCAGAGCCTGCACTTTTAAGCATCAACACAACAACAATCTGAATAGTAAACTGATAACAATCTCCCAGCTGTGGGCTAAGGAAAGACGCTGAACAGAATGGAAAGTGACTTCATGTAGGTGACTTCATCTGATCCTCACCACCCATCTGTGAGGTAGCCAGGGTCAGCTGGGGGCACCGGGGGAGATAAAGCCCAGCTCTTCCTTGACCTTGGCCAGCCCGAGCAGGGGAAAGCAGTCAGAATGCAGGCTTCGCTGGCCGAGACCCACAGCTTCACCTAAGAACCCAGCCTTTGGACGGTGTGGGCAGAGGCAGAGAGAGCAGTTTTGCCCAGTGTCTGCAAGGGACATCCCAGGCTACAAGCCCCATGCCTGGCCGACCATCCCCGTGGTGCCTAGAGATTCTGCACAAGGAAAACAAACACTCAGCATGAGTTCTTTCTTTGTTTTTTGTTTTGTTTTGTTTTTTGTTTTGTTTTTCTTTCTGCCTTTGAAAAATAAAATGTCAGCAACTGGGCCCCGGCTCCCAGAAAGGCTTCAATCACATTCCAGGCCTTGTTTACGGTGAGCAGCTCAGGGGTGGAATTTATGGA
The DNA here is from genome assembly GCF_902729225.1 of Pteropus medius. Taxonomy (NCBI): domain Eukaryota; kingdom Metazoa; phylum Chordata; class Mammalia; order Chiroptera; family Pteropodidae; genus Pteropus; species Pteropus medius. Next base: position 54,955,665 of record NW_024349800.1, on the reverse strand, counting down.
GGAATCTGTTTTTTCCTTTCCCGTTGCTTAAAGGGTCTGAAGAGTTATTAGAAACAAAAGACGACGTTTCAAAAGTACGTATACGGTGTCCCTTTAAAAATACACCCAAGCTTAAGATGAATGCTACAACGACAAGATACTGTACTGATTAATTATTAAGAACACATTTTGTGCGGTTTGACAGCTATGCCAGAGCGATCTGCTTCATAATGATTAAACCTCAATAAATATGGTTCTAATAATGACCTGGTATTGAATTATCAGACAATGGCAGCCTTAGTAAATCTTAATTAGTTTTGTCTTTTGAGACCTTCATTTAAATTCTGAGTAATGCATACGCCTTTCGAGCCCAACGAGGGAGGCATGGCTGCCCTCCCAAGGGTGCCGCCTTCAGCCCTAAGCCCCAGCCCTATCCACACTCAGAGTTGGCCAGCCTGGAGGATGGAATGGGGGGGCGGGGGGAGGGGCTTTTCACCAGGAAGGTTTGCATTTCAGCTGACGAAGCCAGCCCTTCCTCGAACACCTCTGAGGAAGCAAAGCCTCATCAGACCAAACAGCTAAACTTTCGGGCGAAAAGAATTATTTCTAAAATGTAGAGCTCTGGGAGCAAAAAAGAAAAAAGGAAAAAAAAAAAAGAGGGATGGAAAGAGGGGGCCCCTGTGAGCTTGAAGCTAAGAATGGGAGCTGGAAGAACAGGCAGATGGATGACGGGGTGATGGGGCCAGCCACCAGGCCCACTGGAGGCCTTTCAGTAAACAAACTGTCCAGGGCACACAGCCTCGCTTCAAAAGGCCCACAATTACTCGTTTTATTGCTCAGAGTTACAAGATGATGGTATCTCAAAAGAAGGTGACAGCAAGTTAACAGATCCGTCCCTGAGGGTGCCTGGCCCAGACCTAGAGACTCCCTTCTCCAAACAGAGACGCAGGCACAATTAGGTGCTTTCCAAATGTGACATGTCTCTGCTCTGGGGACCCAGTGGCAGGCCAGTCCAGTCGATGCACTCCCCACCTCCGTGCACATTTTGGTACTAATTAACTCCTAATTTGGGAAGGGGGAAAGAGGGTGTCTCTTTCAAGAATTTCTTCCTCCGGAGATGGCATCTCTGAGCAGCAGCATTTGGCAGTAAAACCCAACAAATGTCAGAGCAGAGTGGCTGCAGGGCTCGGGGATTTACAACTGGGTTCCGGAATGCTGTTAGGGCCATGGCCAGAGACTGACTCCAGATCGGGATGGATTTGGGGGGTAATTAGGCAAAGCCAATGAGCCCTGTCCAAGGAGGCAAGAGGCCTGGGTCCCATCTCTGCCCTTAACTTGTGTGATCTTGGGCAAGTTCTTTCTCCTTCCCGGGCCTCAAGTCACTATCCAAAATAAAACTGTGAGATTTGTGATTCCCTGAGGCTATTTTCGGCCCACAGGGTCTATGATTGTAAGATTCTAAAGCTTAGCAGACATTTCCCCCAATAAACACACACGCTCTAGAATAAAAGGCAGCGCGTGGATGAATTATAGAATATGGGACATGATTGTGACGAAGTGACCCTGCTTTCATCCGTGCAGCGTTCAGCATCGGTGAGAACTCATTCTCTCTCACGGTAAGCCCCCCTCAGGGTAGAAGAAGGAGAAGGATCACCATCCATCCTCAGAACGGCTGAGGGTTTCTCGACCCATGCGCACAGACCATCCTTCAAAGATCATTCATCTATTCTTTGGAGAAAAGTCCCCGGAACCTTTCTGTCTGGTCTTCTCCACCCAGAACAGGGCGGTTCAGGGTCCAGCTGTGAGAGGCATATCTCGCTGGGTCCACGACGCGGGAAGTAAGTCTCTCTCTTTTGCTTCACTTTAGTACAGCGTGGGACCAGCACCCTGGCATCCCAGCACGACGTAGCTCGTGTCTGTCCAGTCCCACTTTCCAAGGGTATTTGCCCTTAGGAAGGTTCGGACACCTGCTCCAGAAGCTGTCACAGAATCAGAGAAAGAATTGTACTTCTTCTAGGAGCCAAGATCTGTGAATTTGAAAATGCTGAACTGACTCGGGGGTTAATGACACTTTCACAGATACATAATTGTGTTTTTTCTACTCTTTCCCTTTTTTCTTTGTTATAAAGAATAACATCGGTCTCTCCTATAACAGTTCCTGTTCCCTGAGAGTTACTACACAAATACTATACAAATACAAATACTTTTCACTTCTCTGCAGCATTCCGCTGTACATGTTTTATTGCTATTGGACATCTCTGTCCCCTACAGCAGCAAGAAGCCTGTCTGTCTTGGTTAATGGTCTCTCCTCTAGCTCCAGCTCAATTCCAGGTATGTAATAATGCTGGATGCATTGCCACATTCCAGAATCCAGGCTATTGATGAGAAGGGAGATCTGAGAAGGTGCATCAAAAACAGAGAAGTTTAGGAAGGCGTCCTGGGAGGTGGCCTAGGGTTGGACTTTAAAAACCAGCAGTGTTGGGAGAGGCAGAGGAAGGCCTCAGGTACTCCACGGCTCCTTCAGCCGATGTCTTTCTTTCTCATGAGGATGCCGGTGTTGGTTGGCTTGCCACAGCGTGGTCAGCTGGAAGACGCCACCTACAGGTGAATGGAGGAAGCACCAAGACGGAGCAGGTCTGCTAAAGCCGGCTTGGAAAAAGTTTAGTCCTTCTTTTTTCTTTTGTTTTTTGGTTTGTTTTTTTTTTTACATTTTTTTAGGCGAGGCAACTCTTGTTTGATCTCATAGATTGCAAGGAACTTGTCAGTTTATAATCCCTTATTTTTTTTTTTTTTTTTTTTTTTACTCCTATAGCACCTGGTCTTCCTAGGTGGTCTCCCATCCCAGTACTAACCAGGCCCAACCCTGCTTAGCTTCCGAGATCAGATGGGATCAGGCTTGTTCAGGGTAGCATGGCCCTAGACTAGTCCTTCCTTTTTAAAAAACAAGTTATTAAATTTATTGGGGTGACATAGGTTAATAAAATTATATAAGTTTCCAGTGTACGATTCTATCATACATCATCTGTTTATTACATTGTGTGTTCACCACCCAAAGTCAAGTCCCCTTCTGTCATCTTAATGGTGATAATGCTCAGCGATGGAGATGCTTAGAGCCCAGTTTCTGATTGCCACTAAAATCTTCCATGTGCATCCCCTTTTATCTCTCTTGGCCACACCAGCTCACTCTTCACTGAGTAGCCTTTTTTCCCCCAAACCTCTAAATAAAACTTACAATTCTTGCCAAATGTTTTCTCCATTAAGTAGTATTTAGTAACATGAGTGCTACACACGGATCACGAACAGATCAAATATCATACATTTGTTTTCAAATCCTGGAAATATTTTCCAAATCATGTCTTTTTTTTTTTTCTTTTTCAGACACATCATCAACCTCCTGACAATTTTGGCCAGGCCTGCCAGCAGGCAGCCTTAGCTGCCCAGCTCTGGCAGAAGGCTAAGCATGTGTGGCTGGGGCGGGTGGCTGCTGGTGGAGACCACCTGTCAGCAGCTTGATGACATGGTACCTTGCTGTGTGGTGCCCTGAGGAAACAGCGTGTGCGGCCATGTGGGGACCTATAGGTGAGGTGCATGTCAACTGGAACTGGAGAAAATGTGAGGTATCAGATCATGGGTCGCTGGGAGCCTGTGTGTGGTGTGGAGGGCATGCGCAAGGACATGGGTTCCGTGGGACGTGGGGACACCTGAGACCCTGAGTGAGGTCTGTGTGTGCTCTGTGAACTCTGCGAGATACACAGAATTGTGCAACGTGTGTGCATGTGAGGGCTGTACGGGTGATGTCGTGTGTGTTTGTGACCATGGGGTAGGTATTAGGTGGGATCCATTAGTGTGGTGTGGTGGATGACCCGTGGCTTGATGTGGAACGGGTATTGGGGAGGGGAAGAAGGGCATGGGGAAGGTGTCTATCAACATGACATCTTGGCCACCAGAAAGCATCTCCAGGGTTAGCCAGGTCTTGGCGCTGGACCATCTCCAGAAGCAGGAAGGCTACTGGCAGAGTGGCCTACATGCCAAGGCTCAGAGCCAGCCTTGATTCTACAACCCTGGACCCCATGGCTGGGGAAGCTTGGTAGCTGTCACCTGATGCCTGTGCCCAAGGAGACTGAAGCAAAGCTAATGAGGCAAAATCGTTTTGTGGCTTATAAGCAGCTCCTCTTCTGGGTAAAGGGCCTGAAGAAGACACTAGAGCCCTTGGCTGGAGTGAAGCTTGTGCCTGGATCACATGTAGCTTCAGTCCCTGGGGCCACATTATCACTAATAATGACCTCAGCCCAAGGGAGACATAGTCCATTTTTCCAACTGACAGAGTCCTTGCCCAAGGCCCAGAAAAGAAGGCGCCATGGCAGGCTGCCCAGGATCCCATGCCAAGGTCAGTGCTTCTGCCCCAGGGCTTGTCCCAGAGGAAGTGCCAGACTTCAATCATGTCGCTTCCCTCATATGTACGTTCACATGAGGGAAAGTCATATACATATATGACTCCCATGTCTTTAAGATTTAAACCCCGTGGCCCAGCCTCCAAGGCCCTCAGGGGTCCTGTTTCACTCCTGTATCTCACCCATAGCCTCTCCGTATTGCCCCCACTCCCACCAACCGAAGACAAGGGAGCAACCCTCACTGCTGGGGCCCAAGCCCTAGTTCTAAGAGTCCTTGCCTGAGTGGGAGGAGGGAGAGGCTTCTGGAAACTGAGCCCAGAGAACGATGGGCAGAACACAGAGACCCAGAAGAACTTCTGAGGTGACATTCAGTTTCGAATTTCTGATTCAATATTATCAAACGTTCAAGAAAGCTGTTTGCGACTAGCTTTTGGGGAAGGAGGGACTCAATACCTTCCTTCGGTCATTTAAAACTCTGACGTGACAGATTGCTTCAAACAGCGTAGTAACAGATATGGAGTTACGTGGAGGAAAAGACCTCCGAGAAATGACTGCTGGGAGCGAAGAACCCAAGAAACGTACCACTGGCAAAGGACGATGGTGGCCAGAAGGGAGGTGTCAGCCCAGTGAGGGACCAACTATGGGCCACGGCTCTGCATGATCGACATTGAAATATGTGGAAAAAGCCTGTAATGACACAACCGAGTCATGCTCACATCTGTGACCAGGGAGATGCCACCCTCCTCCCACCTGCTCGTCTTCTCTCCTCAACCTCAAACCCACTGTTCTTTTGTGTTTGCTTTCTGATGGCCGTAAGTCCCGTCCGGGAGAAATGGGAAGGAAAATCCTTTCTTTTCTTTTTTCTGTCTCTGAAAGTGGACATTCACCCCCTTTCCTGAATGCAAAGAGTTAAAGTCCACTTCTTAGCAGGCAATCAGAGTTAATCCATCCTCTAAATACATGTGGGAATACTCAGCCTTGGAAATTACCCCAAAATCAGCTGAGACAGGAACAGAGAGTCAAAATATTCCCATCTAGGGAGATGAGCCCTCGGAGTTGTCTTTAGAGATGATTACGACAGCCTCCTACCAATCTCCACCCAAGTGATCATTCTGAAACACAATGTTTTAAACAGAGGTTTGAAACCCTCCGATGGCTCCCAAGTCTCAGCTCTTTAACATGGCACCCCAAACTATACCTTAGCCCTGCCACTCCCACTCTCCATATCTACCCAAAGTCCATGCCCTAAAAATCTCTTTATGCTTTCTTAATTATGTCATGCTTTGTCTGGTTTCTGAGCAATTCGCACATGGAGTTCCTTCTGCATAGAACGCCCTTCCCCGTCTTGTATGCCTAGTTAACTACCATGCCCCCTCGTTCCAGAGTCTACTCAATCATCACCTCCTTTGGAGACATTCTCTCTCTTATCATGTCCTTACTATGCCCCAAAATATCACTTTCCCTAGAACCCTCTTCTGTTTTTCTCCTAAAGGGTCTGGAAGAGAAGTAGGTGTCTCTGCCGTTCATTGCTTCTTCCAAGTCATTTCTTCTTCTTCTTCTTTCAAAGCTCTTGCTCCTTTGAAGTACAAGTCATTAGACTTCACCACCCACCACTCTGTCTTGTTGCTGTCACTCATAGGCCTCCCTGTCATTGGTCATTCCACCTCGTTCATTGATGACTTTAGCACTTTGCTCACTGTCTTCCTCTCCACCAACGTTCGTGTCATTCTTGGCAATGGTAACATCCACCCGGATGATCCATCCTGAACACTCTGCTCTCTCCATTCCTTGGTCTCAAGAGATTCAGTGATCTTTTCCTCCATTCCACCTCAGCTACCAACTTTCATGGTTGTATTTCATATCTTTGCAAACAGTTATTTAAACCAACGACTGTGTCACCTCCGAAATGTCAAGCAGTTCCACTCTTTGGTTGCCTCTTCCTTTAATCGAGAGCCCCCACTCCAGCAGCTCTGACCTCACTGAGATGCTCGGTCCATTGTCCCTTCTTCTTTCTTACACCATCACCCTCTAGCCCCCAAACACACACACTCTCATCCTCCTTCTTATTCAGCTCAGGTCATTTGATCAGCACTATTTCCACTCTTTGTGCATGTTTAACTCATCTACACCCTTTTTCTATATAGCACACTAGCCTGGAAAGACCTGAACCTTGATAAACCTAGCTATCCATTTCCTGTGCGTCTATACCCAACCATCCAACACTACTGGGAAAATTACATCATAACCATGCCGATTGGACTTGCTTTGAATTTCTAAGCACAAATGACCACACTGTCAATCATTCTACTTTCTTGCCTCGTCAATTCACTTTTGAGTCCCCAACAGAACTATTTCATATCTTCTCTACTCCTCTCAAACATCTAAAACTCACTCACTCTCAGCACATGGCCTCTCTCACTCTCTTACCAAGCGGATATGAATTGTGTTATTTCTTCTCCAAGCAGAGCAAGCCATTCTCTTTGCTCTGAATCCATCTCCTCTCAGCTTCTCAGGACCTTGATCCTGTAATTAATCTCTTATCTCCTATTTTCTCTTCAACTCACCCCAGTTGGGCTTACATTACTATCACTCAACAAAAATGGCTCTTATCGAGGTTACCAAAGATACGTGTTTGGCTAGGACCACCAATAAGTTTTCAGTCCTCATCACACTCGATCTCTAAGTAGCAGGAAATTGAAATGCGTTCTTTTCTAAATTCGTGTGATGTTACCCTTATTTGGTCTTCTATCCACCCTGTTTTCACCAACTGCATGAGCAACCTAGAGCTCTGTCTGCAGCTTTCATCTCTTCTTAACTGCTGGGTGATCTCTCACACTCTCATGGTTCTAAAGAGCATCATTATTTTGATGATTCCAAACCTCCACATAATTGTAGGTATTTCAAATCTAACATGGCCCCAAGAGATCTGAGATTTCTCTCTCTCTCTCTCTCTCTCTCTCTTTCCTCTCTCTCATTCATAAAATCTGCTGTTCTCCAAGTCCTCCTCTTAGTCAATGACAGAATCATTCACACAATTGTTGAAACCAGGGACCTTAAAGTCACCCTTTATTACTCTTTTCCTCTCCTATTCCACATTCATCAGCAAGTTCTGGTGCCATTACCTCCAAACATATCCCAAATTTAATTATTTCTTCACCTATTAATCATCGAAATATTCATCTAAGCCACTGATATCTTTTACCTGGTCTACTGTAGGGTCCTTCTAACTGGCTTCCTTGCCTCCTTCCTCGACCCCACACAATCTACTCTTCACACAGCAGCTGAAGCGGTCTTTTTACTTTTTAATAGAATTGATTTGTCAGAGAAGTTTTAAGTTCACGGCAAAATTGAGCAGAAAGTATAGAGAGTTCCCATATCCCTTCTGCCCCCATGCACATGCAGACTTCCCCACTGTCACCATCCGGGACCAGAGTGGTCCTTTTGTTACAACCGATGAATTGACACATAATTATCACCCAAACTCCATAGTTTACATTAGAGTAGCGTGACCGCTGGATCATATGGTAAGAGTATATTTAGTCTTTAAAGAAACTGCCAAACTGTCTTCCGTATCATTTTCATTCACAGCAACAGTGAGAGTTCTTGTTGCTCCACATCCTTGCCAGTATTTGCTAGTGCCAGTGTTGTGGGTTTGGGCCAGTCTAATAGGTGTGTAGTGGTAACTCAATGTTCTTTTACAGAGTAGTCTTTTTAAATCTTAAATCTGATTATGGGGCTCCCTTTTTTAAAAGCTTTCCAACAATTTCCCGATGCAACACAGTGAATTCTAAACTCCTTACTATGACCCGCGAGGCCCTGCATAATTTGGCCTCTACCCTGCCATATCTGTTCTGATTGGTCAACATCTATGCCACACTGGTTGTTTAATATTTTGATTACATCCACTTCTCCAACCTCATCATGTACGATTCTCCTCATGGCCTCCTTGCTCCAGCCAATTTGGCCCTCTTCCATCTTTCAGATGTGCCAGACTTTTTCTGTCTTAGGGTTTCACACTTGCCATTGGCTTTTCTTGAGATGTTGTTCTGCTAGATCTACACATGGCTGCCCCCTTTTTGCCAAGCAGATCTTGACTTAAATACTAACAGATAAGGGAAGACAGGACGTGTTTCACTCCAGGCACTTCTGGATGGATGAGTGGATGGATGAATGAATGGATGGACAGTTGGATAGATGGTTAAATGGATGAAATGTGGATCCTAAAGTGAGTGGAAGAAAACTGAGTTTCTGTGAGCTAGAAGGCCAATGGAAAGAGCCATTCCAGGAGTCAATGGGAGAAGATTTTTCATGTCCCTGTCGGAGAAATAAAGGACTAAAACGGAAGACGAAGTGCAATATAAAATAGAGAAAACCCAAGGCGATTGGCAATATCGAGTGAATTAGCACAAGCTTTGGGGGGAGTGTTAGAGAGTCAGATGCCTAGAATCACGATTCTAGGAATATATAAAGCATCAGACCTTAATAACACACCAGTGTACAGGATGAGTGTCTGATGTACACACCTTGGAAAATTCCTACAGCCTTAGTCTAGAGACAGTATGCCTGGGTTAGAGAGAGGCCAGCTCTGGGCCTGCTGCCTGGTCATTGTAGCAACCTCTCTCTTTTACATCTTTAGCTCTATCCAGTTAGTTCGGAAATGCAGGCAGAGAATAAAACTCAGCCTCACACAGCACCAGGAGCATCGCAGATCAGCTGTGGTCTGGAGACAATCCAAGCCTGTGCCATTTGATTTTTCACATGTCCGCAATTCCTTTTTTGATGCTATGAAACTCAAAGCTTACTATTTTAACATTTATGACCAAAGATAATTGGCAACTTTACATTGCCTCTGTAATGACTTCTTTCTTAAACCATGTCTGATTAAGACATTGTTTAGGTCACAGCATCTCTAAATGTGGGTCATGAACCACTGATTTGTCATGAAATCGATTTGAGCGGTTCACAGCCAGCATATTTTTAACAAAATAGAATAAAGAAGATGGGGATAGAAAATATCAAAGTGTATCACACACAGTAAAGATATTTCAGAAAACATATGTTTTAGTTATATTTATAATGTATATATATATATATATACATACATATGTATATAATGATACACAATGTAAAATGCAGGGTCACAGCCAAAAAAGCAGAAGCTATTTCTCTAGGTTTCCCTTGGCTATATAAATGTTATGAATAATGTATAAATATATTCTAAAATAACTTCAAAACTCATGCAGAATTCATTCGTGTCAATGTAGAGCTGCCAAAGATAATAACCATCAAAAAACCGTACACGACAGGTGTGGCAATACAGAACACGGTTTTAAGTCTGAGACCTTGACATTCCACTAGACCACGAGTCTAGAGAACTAGGCTCTAACTTCTCCCTTACTCTCCAGCATGATGGATTTAGGAAATTCCCCCTCCCTTTTCTGGGCCTCAGATGCCTTCTCTCTAAAGTGAGAGACTTGAGTTCATTTGTTTCTCAGAAGCCCTGCACAGAAATCACGCATTCTGAGTCTGCCAAAGGCTGCATGAAATGATCGAGAACTTCAAAGTCAAATAAATCGGACTCAACTACCCAGCTGTCATTTACCAGTGAGTAACATTGCCAGTTTCCTCAATCAGAAAGTGGAAGTTATGACGCACCCCACTCCCAGGGGAGTGAGGAAGACTAGAGTCACTCACGCAAAGCTCCTGGCATAGGAGAGGGTCTCCATAGGAGATGGCTGTCCTTAGTTACCAGGCTCTACCCTGCCTCCTGCTGTCTATACCGACGTCAGTGCACCTGTAACCACTGCCCAGCCTGCCTCTCCTCAATATCCGTCTAGCCTCACCCCAAAGAGTCCTTTTCTTACCCTGGTGGGTGTTTCTCACAAGTGCCCATCAGCGGCATGCCAGTTACCATGACTGTGACCCCTTCCCAGCTCAGAAGCATGCTCTCCCGCTTCTAAGCCTTGGCTGCCTACAGCTCAGCCTCCTTTCCTCCCCAACTCCATTGATTATTCTCTTCTTACGCCATGTCTTCTATCTCACAGCTTCTCCGGCTCTAATGGCGCCAAGGTCAAGGTCCGAACTCCAGGTTGGCCCTAAACCTGTCAGAAAAAGTCACTCTGAACCCCATCAGCTAAATACCAACTCACTGTCTTACTTTATGTTCATCAATGCTACATCAGAATGTCAGATAAAATACTCCCCAGATTGCCCCTTAAAATTTTATACACACACACACACACACACACACACACACACACACACCCCTAGCATGCATATACATAATGAACAGAAGTATCAAATACATATAAATTAACTACATAAATTGTAGGCTTCATTTTTTAATCTGTGACAGTATAAAAATAATACAATTTCCCTAGAAATAGAAAAGAGAAATGCTCAGCAATTTATCCAGGCCACCTAATAGTGAAGGGGACAGGACCACACAATAACACCTCAAGTTTATCTCAGTTCTTAGAAACTTCTAAGCCAGGTCTTCTGAGTGCAGTACCTGACAAGACTATAGTTCTCACGGAAACAAGGCCACGCAGTCATTCAGGGCTTGGTTTCCTCCCCTCTCGCTGAGACTTCTCCATTGCACATAATGCACAGCTGATCCAGTCCTGCCAGGAGCCCAGCCAGCCGGCTTTCTGAAAGGCTCACTGTGCTCCCCTACCTGACAGAGTGTGAGGTCCTGCAGCCAGAACATGGGAGAAAGGACAGGTCCCATTAATCCAGGCTTATTTCCCATTGCAGAGTCCTGGATTCCCTTCTGCTATGCCCTGGCCCCTGCACACTGAGCTCTTCTTTAGGCCACACTTCTCCTGGCTCGAGCCCCTCGCCGCACTGCCTGCTCTGTCCTAGAGAGAGGCAGGACTGAGGGAGACGTGGGGTAGAGGAGAAAGTGATGGGGTAAGACCAAAAAGGAAAGAGTGGCTGAAAAAGAATGTTTGCCTCCCCTGGAAAGTCTTCACTTGTGGGAAAGAACCTGAAACATTGCGATGAATTGAAGTTGCATGTGGGTAGAAAAAGCGGGGAAAGTTCTCTGGCCTCGGCTTTTGCAGATGCAGATCGAAGGGACGGAGAGTCCTGATCAGGACTCTTTCAGCTGAGGGAACAGCCTGCTTCCTGGAGGGAACTGGACCAACCCATCAGGTGGTGCTGCCTGCCCAAAGTGCCCCATCCCCAGCTGGCCTCTCTCTATGTGGAAACTCCATCTCACTGAGGCCAGACTGGAAGGCAGGGCAAATGGGTTTGTTGCATTAGCTGTGATGCCATATAGAGACCCAAGGAGCAGGACACAGCCCAGGATGATGTTGCCACGGAGAGCAGACCCACAGGCTGCTGGGGGAAGCAGCTGGGACACTGAGCACGAAGAAATTCTATCTTGCAACTGTGCCTTTCTGCAGCCCTCTCGGAGAGTCCCGTCCCCAGTGGGAATAATAAGGAGGGAACAAGAGATCCCAAAGAATGAAGAAGGAAGGGAGGGAAGGAGGGAAGGCAGGAGGAGGGATCCACAGCCGCTGTGCTCCAGTCTAAATGGAAAGTCTCAAGAGGAAGCTCAGAGGCAAAGAAAGGTGAACAGCTCTTGGTCACCTGCACACATCCCGGTGGTCAGCCAGCCTCTGACTGCCCAGTCCCCAACCCGCGCTGGACAGCTCTGCACAAGGAGGTCAGCCCTCACAGTGAGCTGAAAATGGCCACACCATAATGTCCATCCACTGATCCTAGTTCTACCCACTGGAGAACACAGGGGTGGTCACAAGAACCCCTCTGGGATGCTGAAAACACTTTCACCACCGCCCCAGGATTCTCCAGGCTATACCCACCTAACATCATCCACCTGGCCCTGGCCTACAGTGGTTTCAGGGGAAGGCACCCTGCCACCGGCCACACCTGAAAGAGTTGTAGGTGGGCACAGTCGCTACTGCCTACCTCATCCTCAACCAGCCACAAGGCTTGCTACTGGCCTCTACTCCTCCGCACAGCAGACGAGGTACTCATTCCGCTCAATTTGGTTGGGGTTTAGGGGTGGACATTTTAGTGACCTTTGTTCTGAAAAAGGAAATTAGTATTTATGATTTGTTAAATAAGTACACACACTCTCAAGCATACCACCACCTCGAAAGGCTAGAGGAGATAAAACAAGTTAGCATTATTGCCTGTCCCAAGAAAAGGCACAGCAGGAGAGGGGCGAAAATGTCCGAACAAATGTTTGCAAAAGCCAAACAAATGTTTTGGGCTGTTTCATTCTTACTCACACCCAAGCACTCTTGATGATGGATAGGGTTACAGAGACTCTCCCAGCTGGGGGTCCATCTTCATTCAAATGGCCACTGCCACCAAAGCTGTCTCTTTACAGTGAAAAAGATAAATTACCCTCTGCCTTCAGCCACAGATGATATTACCTGGACACCACCAAAGGCAGGCAGGGAGGACAGGCTTTACATCCAGGAAAGACACAGCAGGACAGGGAGCCTTCCTCTGGGTTCGCGTCCTCTGTGGTATGTGGCTGAGAAGAAAGGTGGCATGTCTCTCTTGGTGGCCCAGGCCAGTGGACACTCAATGAGGTGGAAAAGAATGGCAGGGCCTGCCGATGGCCTGCGCTGCCCGCTTTCCTAATGCAGAGTCTGGACGACGTTGGCAGCTACCTGCCTGCTGGTCTTTAGGGCCTGGTGGGATGACGGGCCTGTGGGAAAATAACGCCAGTTGAAACAATGGGATATGACCCAGGTCTAGACATTCCCTTCACCCAGGCAGCTGCCTCGACAGCCCTGAACCTCTGCTCATCCGAAAGGGGCCACAATTACAAGACAGCAGGAGCAGCTGCTGGAGCCAGAGCTACCTCCGCCAAGCCCTGCTCCAGGCGGGGTGACCACGGACTCTCAGGTGGGGAAGCCAGGGTGCACAATGCCGCAGCATCGCCTCCCCTGCAAAGGCAGAGGCCAGAAGAGGGAAACTGGAACTGGCTGACCTGAGAGCAGCCGGATTCCCAGGACCATGTCTGGGAATTTTCTCTTTCCAAATATGAAGGAAATAAAAATAGGTAGGCAGGAAGGCCAAAATATGTTTGCAAAAACCTCAGTCTGGTTTTGAAACGCCTGCTCCCACCATTTCAAGGCTAAGAATAATGGAAGGCGTTGGGAATTCTGGCACGGTCCCAGGGTGTGAGCGCACTTGGAATGGAGAGCACACGGATGTCTGTGCCACACCAAATGCTCTGGAGCTAGTCAGAAGTGTCAGAAGCCTTTAGAGAAATAAATGAGCAGCTGATTAAGAAACGCAGCTGCTGACAAGCAGGAATTCGCCCTATAAAACATGTCAAGGTGTCAGCGATGGTAATGTACTCCTTGGCCACTCTGTCGAGAGGGCAGAGCTGCCCACACACAGCCAGTGGCCTGGGCCCACGGTGGGCAGCTTCCACCCAGCGGAGCCTCGAGACAGGACCACGGGACAGAGATCATGTCCAACCTGTCACGTCAACTTAACTACCTTAAACAGCTGGATTTTCCTGTGACCTCTTTTTATGGACTAAATTGTGCACCCCCACAACCAACATTTTAAGTTGAATTCCTAACCATTAGCACCTTAGAACAAGACTGTATTTGGAGATAGAGTCTCTAAAGAGGTGATTAAGCTAAAATGAAATCTTTAGGGTGAACCCTAATCCAACCATATGAAGATGCAACCATCTACAAGGCAAGGAGAGAGGTCTTGGAAAAAATCAACCCTGCCAACACCTTGATCTCAGACTTCTGGCCTCTGGAATTGTGAGAAAATAAGTTTCTTTTGTTTAAACCTCCCAGTGTGGTACTTTGTCCTGGCAGCCTGAGCGGGCAAATGCACACCTGCCCTACTTAGTCTGTGTATTTAATAAAGATGGACTGATGCTTCCGTTTCTTATAAAGAAACGCAAGAGAAGTGAGAGCTGCTCTCACGTATTTGAAGCACATAAGAAGAAACCAGCTGGTTCTGTGGAGCCGAAAAGGACCGAGGAACGAAACACACTGACGAGCCAGGCGTTAGGATAAGCTCTTTACGCTCATTATTTCCCATACTCCCTACACCACTTCTGAGAAGCAGGCACAACCATCTCCACGTTGCAGATGGGGAAGATCGTTCTTAGAAGTGGTATCTTTACAAGGATGTATATGTATTAAATGGCAAAAGGAAGATTAAAATACAGGTTTGTCTGACTCCAAGGCTTATATTTCTCCCTCTAACCAACGGTCTAAGTTCAGAGAGGCAAGTCTTCCCTCTGGGGATCAACAAAAACAGATGCCATGCGTGGCAGGAAGCCCCGTCACTAGGAGCATCCAGGCAGGAGCTGGAAGGTGGGGAATTTGGTGGACCCTGGTTTTCAGTCATGTGTCTGCTACAATATGACATGGTCAAGTCACACTCTTTATCCACCACACACACACACACACACACACACCTGCAGAGTGTAATTTAAAACTGCGGCCCCATGATTCTGGTCTGTGATTCCCGAGAGCATCCCATCTGGGGATTCTCGTAGAAGGGAGTTGGGTTGCGATGCTCCCAAAGACTCTGCTAGCCGAGAGCTGACATCAGGGCATCCACACACGCAGCAGTCTGCCTGAAGGGAGCAGCAGAGAGTGCCTAGGAATGGCCTTGGCAGGTCAGGACCAAGGTCCCTCGGGGCTGGACTAAAAGTTTGCTGTGTTTATTCTCACTTGCTCAGATCCAGGGAAGAAAGCAGAGAAAAGCTGGGCTGGCAGGTCGGCATCGCCCCCCATTCTGAGGCAAGACAAGCAGTTCTACCATCATGACCCTGCCAAGTAGCTGATGACAACGACCAGGCTGATGGCTCAGGGCCCTGTAGCCCTCTGGTTCCAGCTGGGGTCACTCAGGCCCCCACGTAAGCCCAGCCTCGTACAGAGGCAAAGGAAGGGAGAATGGGCACCTGGCCAGCAGCAGGCAGGGTCGGCACCCGATCAGCGGAGCCGCTCGCCCCATTCCGACCTGGGCCCAGGTGCTGGTAACTGCACTTAGCCATTCATCCACCTCCCCTTCTCGCTTGCTCCAAGCCTGGGGCCCTTCATGCTCTCCGATCCTCTCTAGTGCTTGCTCCGGGGGAGAGAGACCCTGATGTGGCCTGGCACCCCTATCGGAGAAAGTTCACCACAGGTCTCAGCTGTAACTTCCGCAGAGAAGCATTTCTGACCCGTGGAGATTGGTAAAAGCTATTCTTCTGTACTCCTAAAGCACCTAAGATCATGATTATAGAATTTTTAAAACATTATCTGTTTACTTGCCCTTCCGTCCTACTAGAACATAAGCACCTGAGGGTAAAAACTTCCTTTTCTACCACTGTATTCTAATGCCTGGCAGAAACTTAACCTGTATTTGTTGAATAAATGGGTGAAGACAGAGAAGAACATTTTAAGGGATACTGGAGACCTCTCCGCCAGCACCGAAACCCTGTCCTCATTAGGTCCCACCTCGGGCAATCACTCCACAGAGCCTCTGGGAAAGTTCTGGAAAACCCTGATGCATGAAGGGGACAGGAAGGAACTCGCCCACGAATCCGGAATCCGGATGATGCCCTGGCATATGGAGAGGAGAGAGAACTGAGCAGCTTTGGGGTCTCCTGCCTGGCAAGGTGAGCCAGCAGCTGGCGGGCACGTGATGACAGAGAGAGGTGGGGCACAATAGGGGAGGGAGGGACATGAGTCCAGGTAAGCTCAGGGGGAGAGGGAAGCCCCAAAGCCAGAGTCCTCCAGCAGTCAAACACCTCAGCAGCCGGACCCGAATTCCACCTGCATGAAGCTCCCAGGAGCACAAATAAATCCCAGCAAGAACGCTTTCGAGCAGCCATCATCCCTCCGGCCAGGACCCACGGCCCTGGCAGATAGGAAATAGGGAGATGAGATTACCTTGTCCTGCCCTGTCTGCCCGCAGAGAGCTCTCAGTCTAAACCCTACCAGAGCCTAACCCGCACGGGTGTAACGGGCGAGAAACAGACAGCACTTGGGGGCCTCAGACGGCCACGTGGTCTGGGAGCCAAGTGAGGCTTCCCAGGAGCAAAGCCTAGCTTTGGACCTCGATCGAAGCGGGCAAGACGTGGGGACGCCAGGCAGGGTTGAGGACCTGACAGCCGTGGTGTGCGCCGGGACCTGGGTGAGGCGCAGGGAGCTGGGTGAGGCGCAGGGAGCTGGGTGAGGAGCAGGGGTGTGAAGAGGCATGGAGACTCTGAGAGGAGGGAGCTGGCGAGGCCCTGAGCTGGCAGCCGATCTGGAATGACTGGGCTCTGGGCCTGTGCCCACCAGCAGCGACTCAGAGAATGTCCTGTGAATTGCTGGACTTCCCTCTTCAGAACTCGGTGTCATCAGTCCCACTTCCTGACCCAACCGCGTACGGTGCCGTGGTGACTCCTGAATTAAGTGGGCCTGGCCTGGCTGAAGGCAAGTCCACCATGACGCTCCCAGGCTGACTCTCCCAGGCTAGTCTTGGAGAGAGGAGGCTCCAGAAAGCAGGGTAGGCTGGACTAGGGCAGGCCAACCAGATCAGTAACTTTCTTTACTGGGTAGCTTCCCTGGGAGATGAATTGCCTGTGTGAAATTTAAAAACAACAAGGAAACCGACTCAGCGGGCCTTCTTGTTCCCGTCACCTTGTTCTCAATGGTGTCCGCGTAAACACTCCGCCAGGACAGAGCTCCGGGCATCGCTCCCACCCATTCTGCGCAGGAGCAAAACGACCCGATCCGGGCCCCAGCCTCTCTCGCAGCAGCCCCGGAGACCTGCGATGCTCTCACTGCCCCTTTCCCAGTGAAACCCTCCACGTCGCGACTGTAGGAGGTTCTCCAAACCTCACGTGTGACCCCGTCACGACCCTGCTCGAAAGGCACGGTGTCTTCTAGTCCCCGTTCCTTAGCTGAACTTTCAAGATTCTTCATTGCTCCCAAACCCATGTCTCCAGCTTTTCCCCCACTTGTCCCCCTACTCAAATCCCCTACACTACCCTTGAATGAACCACCGCATGGGCCTACCTCAGCTGTCGACTTCAGCCCATCTGTCAAGGCTCAGTGGCAACCTCTCTGTCCCCTCCCCCGGAAGCTTTCCTAACTCCGTCTCCTGGGAGTATGTGATTCCTTTGACAATGGCTGATCTGTGCCACTCCTGGCCCACACGGTCAGTCATTGGTCATCTTTGCCTATGAAGATGTCTCATCCTTCTATTGAGGCCACAGATAACTAGAGAGCAAAGCCTCCTCCATGGTGCCCCGCATCATGCCCTGCCCCCAGCAGGTACACCTGCATTGGGCTTTGGCACCAGGACTATCAGAGGTCTTAGGATATTCTTAACTAGAGAGCAGTGCCCTCAGATTGTCTCCTCTTGAAGAGAATCCACCTCCACCAGAACAATCCTGCTATGCTGTAGTGGTCTGAGCGGCAAAGGCCCTGGAGAGAATATTACTACCCCAGAAAACTCCACTATGTCTCCAGAGCCAGTGACAGCCTTGGATGCCTGCCGCCAAGACTGACCACCTAAATTCCAGGGCCCAATGCAAGATGAAAATGCAGGCTCCTGCTCAAAAAGCAGGAGAAAATGTGCTATAAGTACTAAAATACACATCTTTTTACGTTCTTCTGCAGCCTTGATGTATGATGTTTGATTACATTTTTTAATCTAATTTTTAGAACAGTCTTTGCTTTATAGAATAAATTATAACGATAGTACAGAGTTCCCATAAACTCCTCACTCAGTTTCTAGTATTGAATCCTACGTTAGTATGGCACATTTGTTGGGTAGGAGTGTGCCAGACCACGGCACACAACTGAGAAAATCTCAGCCTGCTAGGTAGCTCCAGTGCAAAGGTCTCCCGCAGAGGGTCCCACACCGAGCAGAAATGTCCGGGCCCCCGCTGTGCTCAGCCACTGGCTGGGAGGAGCCTAGTTGAGAGCAACCTTGGCTCAAACACTGTGAAGGATCCCAAAGGTGCTGCAGCCGGAGGCCTTCCACTCACCACCCTCCTCACAGCTCTAACAAGGTCTTTCTCGACAGGAGGTCCCAGCAGCCCACCTCCATGGCTGCCACCCCAAGGAGCCAGGGCTCAAACCAGGTCTTCTGCTAACCCTAGAACCCACACTCTTGTCCGTCATGCTAGACTGACAATCTCCTGGATGATTAGGTCTCTGAATGCTCTCTGCAAAACTCACCAGTTGGTAAACAGCTTTCTGGAGTCTTAACATGTGTTCATCCCCATGAGGTATAAAGAGAAAGCTGGTCCTGCCTATAGGGGTCTGAGGCTGGTGACGGACACAAGACTGACAAATACAGGTGCCGAGATGGGTCGACCACAGCTCCTGTTTCAGAGAGGTCACCTTCTAGATGGAACCGGCAACTAGACAATTATAATCCGTGATAAGGGATGGCACAGGAAAAGCCCTAGCCTGGTCCTGGCAGCATCACGGAAGCCTTCCTGAAAGAAGAGGCCTCTAAAGGATTTTCTAGATGAAGAAGAGTGGATGTGGGAGAGGAGTGTGTGTATTTCCTAGTAGGAAGGGACAGAGGGAAAAATGAGAACAGGAGAGACAGCATTTCTGATGGAAGGAACAGCATCAGCACGCGCCAACAGAAGGTGCAGGGTATTCATGGAGCCACCGGTTCTGGAAGGCCGTGGGTGAGGAGGGCAGCCAGGAAAAGCGAGGCCGGGTAATGAGCGGCTTTGCCTGCCCACTAAGGCATCTGTCCTGAGAGGATGGAAGGAAATGCTGCAATAAAGGTCTAAGCCACATGGGACAGATGCTAACTGCAGTGACAGTGGCCAGTGAAGACAGGGCAACTCAGTAAGGCTTTGAGAAGTTGGGGAGACAGGACAGGTTACCAGCAAAAATGATTCCAGTCATGAAGACCGATGGAGTCCCCACTGAGGTTCGCACAGTTATGCTCCTCCAGAGCAAGACCTCAGCTTAATTAGGAGACTTGAGAAACCGGGAGCGCATGATTCTGGTCCTACCTCTCGAAGTGTCCGAGGAATACTGGCAATGTCGTTAATAACACCGTTAGCCAAGATGTCCGCTACCTCTGTTCTTCCACCTCAAATGCATTTTAGAGTTTAAGCAGCCACGGCCAGAGCTCATCCCAAAGTTGCAGACAGTTAAGATTGTCGTGGGGTCTCTGTATCAACCATTTTCATTGTTTAGCATCATGTCAATAACCACCCCAACTTTGTGACATAAAACGACCACCATTTATTTTATTTTTATCATCATCATCATCATCATCATCATCTCTTTCGGTCTTGGGGGTTGGCGGGCTCAGCTAGGCGGTTCTCTTTGAGCATCTCACGCCATTGTAGTCAGATGGTGCCTGGAGCTAGAGATCAAAGGCTTCCTCGCCCAGATGTCTGGCAACCGATGCTGGTCTTCTGGGCAGAACACCTACGTGTGGCTTCCCCACATGGCCCAGGTTTCCCCATAGCATGTCGCCTAGTTTTCCCCTAAAAGGGGGAGAGCCAGTCAGAATCTGGCTTTATCGACCTCCGTGACCCAGCCCCAGAAGTCCATAACCCCACTTCCCCTCGCTCCACTGGCTGAAGCAGTTACAAGGGCCTACCCAGGGTGAAGGAGGGGACAAAGTTTCCACCTCTTCATGGTGGACTGTCAGGTCACACTGCAACCAGAACAAATGGAGTAGGAGGTACCATCATGGGTGTCTGTCGAAAGAACACTCTTCCACAGCTGAAAAACAACGCTGCCACAATAACCCACGTCCCTCCACCATACAAATTCCCTCATGCTCTCCCCCAAGATCCCTAGGTCTCGCCCCATTATGGCATTGGCTTGACATCCAGGATCTTTTCATCTAAACCAGGCCAAGAGACCAGTGAGGCCTTATAGGGATGGTTCCTCTCCCAGAGTGCCTTGATCTAAAGATTTATAAATTAGAGTGACATGCTATCTGTGTCCAATACCAGCAGTCCCCAACCTTTTTGGCAGCAAGGACCGGTGCTCCTATGAGAATCTAATGCCTGATGATCTGAGGTGGAGCTGAGGCGGTGATGCTCGTGCTGGGGAGCAGCTGTGAATACAGATGAAGCTTCGCTCGCTCACCACTCACCTCCTGTTGTGTGGCCTGGGTCCCAACAGGCCACAGACCAGTATCGGTCCACAGCCCAGGGGTTGGGGACCCCTGCCCCACGCACCCAACATACAGTGATAGGACAGGCACAAGATAACTGCTAGGCATGCCCCTGTCCAAAAAAGGGAAAACAGGAAGCAGCCAGCAGTAACTGGATTGAAACAATTTCCCAGCAGTTCCCCTGCATGTATAATTAATCTGAAATGCAAAAAAAAATTGCCTTTATTCTAACCCAAAGCAAGTAACCCTTGGCTCTGGGGAGTGGTAAATGGGAAGGAGATGAGTCCTTGGGGGATTGGGTTGAAGGGGTGGAGTAAGAGGGAAAATGGAGCATTCTTGTGACCGCCACGTGTGCAGAGTGCTCTCCATGATCATGAAGCTCAGGTGTCAGGTCAGGTGTCCTCACTACCACACCCACCTGGCCCAGCCCACTGGCAAAGGGAACTGGCCTCGTGTTGGCAAACGGCCATGTAGCACCAGTCTCATGCTTTCTCTGCATAAGCCAGGACATAGGAGACTATTTTGATCCAGTCTTGGTGCCAGGGAGGGAGCACGTGGGTATAAGACTGTCAGTAGCCATCTTCTCCAGCCTGAGGAGAGTGTTGTCTGAAGAACTAAGCCAGCAGCAGGGGGGACAGAGCCAAGGACATTAGTGAACAGAGCTCCAATGGTGCCATTTGAGCCAGACCTCTACCCTAGGCCTGCAAGCCAATAATAATTCTCCTATTTTATTTATGTTATTTTGGTTTGGATTTTTTTTTTTTTTTTTATCACTTGCTTCTGAAAGTATCTTAATTCACTCTGGTTTTTCTCCCCGAGCTCTGTTTTCATCTAAAGTCTGGCCTCCTGCAGGCCCTCTCTGCCCTTCTATAAGAAAGAGGCCCCTGAGTACACGAGCTCCTCCTCTTGTCCTGGGCCAGTCCCACGTGGAGAGGGAAGGCCATCCTGTCCCTCCTGGGTCCTTCAGTCCTTCCGAGCTCTGGAAACAGTTGGGAAATAACCACAGTTCATACATGGCAACCGTGTCTACCGAGACTCAAGCCTGCGCCCCACAACACTGACCATGACAATGAGCAATGCCCCAAGGGCACACCCACTGCAGAAGGAAGTGCCAGAATGAGCTGCATGCACAGTGCAAACTACACTGGACGTAACCTGGCCAGGACTAGCCACTGTCCCAGGGCTCTGCCTGTCAGCTGCTCCCTTATATGACTTGGTATCAACACATCGGCATGAAATGACTCTTTAATCACAATAAAGTTCCTCCTGACTGTAAAGATGAGGCCAACCTCGGGCTCAGAGCCTCCTCTTCCAGGATAACTGGGCTTGCGTTTGAGAGTGATTAGTTGTTACTGATCACTCATCACTGACCCCCACACTCACAGCTTGGTCTGATTACACACACTCTAGGCCTGTGTAGAACCCGGGGCCTTAGGTAACAGGGGTCTGAAAAAGGAAGATTTTAAGCATGACGGGTCTGGAGGAAAAGGAAGGTCAAAAGTGTAGGATGCAACAGAAGATGCTGAATCGTCAGTGGCTGCTGTCCACAAGCAGGCAATTTGGGGACACGCCCTCTGATGCTCCACGGCTCACCCATTCTCCACGGCTCACCCATTCTCACTTAGAACCTGGATCAACCTACCTGTGAGGCATGACCCAGGGAGAAGCATATTTTTCAACCTTTTTTTAGTCCCTAAACATATGTCATTTTATGTTTGCATAGACACTCCAAGGGCTCCAGGCTACGGAATAGCTGGGGATCGCTAAAGCCATATCACCCCTCAGCATGTAGCTGTAACTACATCCCTCCCCTTCGACCCAAGAATACTAGTGTACCCTTCAGTTCATTGACTGTCATGGTTACCAAGCCACCTGCGGCTCAGCTCCCAATAGATCCGAACACCGAATATGGCAGACGTCACCATTTGGGCTGCTGACTCAAGCTGCCATGGCTCAGGCCCAGGCCACATGTCTGCCCCAGTGAGGCCACTGTGGTGTGGCCGTAAGAACCTCTTCAGCATCGCCGCCCTGCTGGTATGTCTTCAGCCTTTGAGAGTGAGGTTGAAAAGTGGATTCTCATGTATTATAACGCCTGTTTCTAGACAACATACCGGTGATATGGGGTTGGCTACAAAAAACAATGACAGATTCTTTTTTTCTTTTTTTTTTTGAACACCTACTATGTACCAGATACGCTTGCCGTAATGAACAAAGATCCTTGTCCTCGAAGAGTCTACATTCTTGCAGAGAGAGAAAGATCTTAAAAAATAAGCCTAAGAAATATTAAGTATAACTTATATAGTATGTTATAAGGTAATAAATACTATTGAAAAAATGGCAGAGTAAGGGAGCCAGGTCACAGAATTAAACAACGTGACCTCATTGAAAAGGTAAGATTTGAACAAACACTTGAAGAATGTGAGGAGTTAGCTGAGTGGACAGAGAGGAAACAATGTTCCAGGCAGAAGAAACAGCTAGAGCAAAGGCCCGGGGGCCGAACATGTGTGGCACCTGCGAGGAGCACCAGGGGCCGCTGGGACTGGGACCATAAAGAGAGAGACTGGAGGAGAAGAAGCTGCAGAGGAAAAATTGTTCCAACCAGAGGAGATAAGTGCCCCTAAGGCCAGAGAGGCAGGACACCCACAGACGTCAGGCTGAACACAGGTCTCTCGCTCAGAGCCCCAGGCTGAACACAGGTCTCTCGCTCAGAGCCCCAGGCACCCCCTGCAGATTCAAGGCAGACGTCCCTTCTGCTCCCAGTAGCCCTTCTCCTGCCTTCAGTCCCTGCCACTCAGCCAGCAGACCCAAGACCCAGCCACCACACACCACAACAGGCTGATTCTCTGGTCTCCGGAGGAAGCCATCCCACCTCACCCCTGCCCCTGGCCCGCTGGCAGAAGGGCTGACAACTGCGAAGAACTGTTACAAAACTCACCAATAATCAGAAGGCCTTTCCTTTCCCTCAACCCAGGCCTAAAAACCTCAGACTACAGATCCAAGCTCCTGGGATCTCCCAATCAAAAGCTGGCGCCCACAAGGCAAGGGCCAGCCAGGCTCGGGACGTGGAGTTCTCACCTCCCATGCAGCCAGGGCCCAGCAGCCATCTGGCCAGGCTCCACATGGCCAATTAGACAGCAGGCAGGCTGACACGGCACGGGGGCTGCAGGAGGCATCCGAGGCAATGCTCCCCAGCTGCTCGGGCATAACTTAAACAGGCCTTTGGAAAGAGAGAGGAGAGCGCCTTACACGCCCAGACGTGCCAAGAGCTCCTCGGACCCACTCTTATGCCTCACCCTCTCCTTGCACTCAGCCTGTTTGAGCTAAATGGGTTCTATTTATCGCGATCCAAGATTCTTGCTTGGTGGGGTGCAGTGGTGGCTGACCTCAGCCAGCAGTGACAAGTGGCTACTCTCAGTCTGCTGGCCTCAAGCTCACTGCCATCTCTCAGAACCTCCGCTTTGTCTTCCCTCATACAGCATCTTTGGGCCGTGGACGAATCAGAACCCAGAATCCACTCTCTGAGACAAGAGGAGTGGTGGAGTTTATTTATTTAGAGTCACTGGGATGATGGCAGAGTTGCTAGTTCTCTCTGGACCTCAGTTCCCCTTCTCACAAAGCATTAGGGCCCAGAAGTCATCATGACGAGGGCCATTACACTATGTGATTGCGAACAGAGTTTAATGCTCTGCTTTGAGGGCAAGAAAGGACTTTGAATTGCAGGGAATTGCTGAGGGATTCGGAAACTCAGGTCGGAACCGCTGCTCAGAGGTTGCTGCAAGAAAGGAGGGGCTGAGGAAGGGAAGCCCCGCTCCCCACCGCCCCCCAAATCACCCTTTGGCTCAGACACCCAGTGCCTGAAGAATATGGGACTGAAAGAAAGGCCCGAGATTGGGGTTGGAAATAGAATGGCACCCCATTCACTGGAGTCCACTTCAGCACAGCTGGGGACTTAGAACTCCGATCGTCAGGAGCACCAGGAGCTCAGCTCTGAGTCAAGAGAGTCAAATCAAGGGGTCTAGTCCTGGTAGAAAAAGATTGATGGGAACACACCTACAGTGCAGAAACCAGTCTAGGCCTCCGGAATCTCTATGGTAGGAAAAGAGGTGGAAGGGACTGACTTTGAGTGAGAAGGATAAGAAGTCTGATTTCGTATGTGTCTGAAGTTTAAACTAGAAGTCAAGAAAGGGGGTGGGGTGGCTAAATATTTGGGAGATGTTTGCAAATAAGTATATAGAAAAAGGATTAGAGTAGATGAAGGAGAAATAAATCTAGAGGGCATATCGGAGCATATTGGAGAATGTTGCATTTAAGAGTTGGGAGTTGACAGACGGCCAAGTAGCCAGGCAAGGAGGCAAAGAAGAGGCATCTGGAGCGGTAGGAAGGGTCAGGCGGCCCGAAGTAGGGTGTCATGAGGGCTGTGCATCAACTAGTTCCACCTCCCCTTCCAGAGCATGGGGAGACTGGAATTCCCGATGCCCTTTGGTAGCTGATAGAAACATGTGACCTTTTTATGACCAGTGAGTTGTTAGTGACAGCAATGTGTCACTTTCGGCCAGACATTTAAAGCCAATATGAGATGCTGAAGAGCTCTCTTTCCTCTGCTGGAATGACCACACATGTTCCAGTCAAGGCCACTCCGCGGGTCCAGGAGTAAGGGGGACACGAGCAGAATCAGAGCTCATCAGGAGTGAGAAACCCACCTCTACTGCTTTAAACCACCAGGGTCATTTGTAACCATGGCACAGCCTAGACTTTTCTTACTAGTGCACCAGTGCAGGAGTTCCTAGAAGGAAGAGATGGACAGCAGTGTTGAATGGCGTAGGGGGGTGGAGACTAGGAAAAGTCATTGCGTCCGGCAAACATGTGGACGTCAGTGACCCTCGAGCCTGGGTCATGTGCCTCTTTGCCTCTTACCAGAAAGAAGCTACACCCCGTCACCAGTGATTGTGGGAGCAAGAACTAGATAGCAGGGAATTAAGGAATGAAATCTTGGAGTCAGAAGATGTAGATATCTCTGTTAAGTGTTTTGGGGACTGTCAGAAAAGAAATGAGAGAGCATGAGGGCCAGCGAGGTAGGGGAAAGGCTTATGCTTTTATTCCTAAGAGAAGCCTGTGAAGAAAGGAAGGGATAATCTGAAGGATGGTCTGATTTTCCCAAGCTCATTACTTCTCTGTCTGACTGGGGAACAGGGAGAGAGCAAAAGCAGACCTCCTGCCCCTGTGATGGTTTTCTTTCCTTATTAGCAGGGTGTGGGAGAGCACAGAACGAGAGAGGCTCCTGGAAAGATCCTGGTGGCAGGGGATGGAGGGGAAAGGGAGGAAATTGATGGAAAGATGATCTAGAAGAAACAGGGAAGCTTGGGAATCCCTATGGATTGACCTCCAGGAGCATGAGCTTCCACATCCATAAAATGGGGCTCACCCCTATGGTTCAGGGTCACAGGGAAGATAAGAGAGGGTGATGCATGTATGTAGGCTCATTACAAACTGTAAAGCTCTGTGCACACATGATAGAATCTGATGCCTCAAGTCTACACAGAGTTCTCACATACGCCAGTGTAGGCAGAGGTGGGAGACCTGAGTCCCATCTGTACCCCCACTGGGTGATCCTGGGTTAGTCATCTTTCCTTTCTAGGCTCCAATTTCTGATACATCAAATGCAGGAAATGAGACCAGTCTCTGAGAGACCTCTCAGCTCTGACATTTTAAGATGCAGGGATTCAATTAGCCCTCTGGCTGGTCTGAACTTCTTATATAAATAACACATAAAACTATTTGTAATCAATTAAACCTGAAACAGTATATTATTAAGTAGGCAAACAGACACTGCACTTCTTATATAAATAACACATAAAACTATTTGTAATCAATTAAATCTGAAACGGTTACTATATTATTAAGTAGACGAACAGACACCAAAAAATAACAAAAGAACTAATAACCGTCAAATGAGATTTTAACTTTTTAATCCCTTTGACTCCATTTGGCCACACTAAAACCCCTTTACTGCCAGTGAAGGCTCCAGCTGGGCCAGCCAGCCAGAACTATGCCCTCTCGCTGGCCAGCTTGGAGCACCCCTGCCCCATGTGCGCCTCCAACAACGTGGGCTCCAGCTGTCAGATGCCTCTGACAGGCTGTGCACACGTGTCCAAGCCCGCCTGCACATGGCAGCCCTCCCGTGACGGAAAGAGTGTGTCACTGAAGCAAAACACATAAAATTAGCACTTGGGTCTGTGCTCTGTTACTGTTACTGTTACCAAAGAAAAATGTAAGATAGGGAGAGAGGTATCCTAACCTCTGACCTGCTTCAGCCCTAACCCAGCCCTTCTCTATCTCCTCTGTGGAAAGTCAATCCTGAGATGTCTCAGGAAGCTGATACCCGGGAAAAACCTCAGCTTCTGCCATAGGTGTGTGAACCAATCTCTCTGACTCTCTGTCTCTCTCTCTGTCTCTGTCTCTCTGTCTCTCTGTCTCTCTCCCTCTCATCCTCTCTTCTCTTTTGTTCACATACTCTCTTGTGCATACACACACTTGCTTCAGCAATGGCCATGTTGGCCACGGTTCTTGGAGCTGATTCCCTGCCTGGGTTTAATTATGCCTCTCCTCTCAATGGCCTAAATGGGATCCAACAAGTTTGATGACTTTGTCATAAATTAGCCCATACCCATGATAGTGGGACCAATTTCCACAAAAGGCAGTGCCCAGGCCCCACCGCCCGTCATGGGCCGGCTCAGCTTTACAGTCTGGTGAGGGCGGCACACGTCTGTTCTCAGACAGCCACGTCTGGGCCACTCATTTCCATGTCCAGCTCAAGCTGTAATGGTCTTCCAGGAAAAGCCAAATGCCAAGCCCAGCCCACCCCACCACCTCACATACCTCCTCCCCTGCAGTTGGCAGCCCTGTGACCCCAAAGCTGTTGGGGTGAGCTTGGCTCAATCTTTGAGTCAGAGGTGCGAGGCCTGGGGACAGGCCGGGCTCCTTAAGAAGTCACTAGCCCCAAAGCAGCCATGCCCGTCCTAAGAGATGTGGCCCTCACCAGCTGCCCTGGACAGCTGGGACCAAGTTGCTCCATCAGCATTTACCAAGGACCTGCAGGGGGCCCGTGGGATGCAAGAGCTCTGCAGACCGGACCCTGCGAGCTTGCCGTTTAGGGCTCCGCATGGAAGAGCGTGAGGCGAGTGCACGATCTGAGCTGCGGAGCGCGTCCCCCCTCCGGCCTGCCGCAGCGTCCCGCTTAGCCGGGCCTTCCTCTGCTGTCAGACTGGCAGATCTGCTCCAGCGCCGCAGCTGCCGTGCCCTCGAGGACGGGAGGTCTGGGTTCTCGTCTCAGACCCTCCACGTCTGCACGACCTAAACGGAGGGCCAAGTGCTTAGTTCTCCGAACAGCATCTTCCCCTCTCTAAGACGAGGTGTTCGGACTATTGCAGCTCCTCTGCCGGCCACTTGCCTGTGTAAACTCACTTCGAAGGTCACGGTTTTGCAGATAGGCATAGAGAGAAGATTCCAAAAGCCGGGGGCTTCGGGAGTGCCATGTAAGCCCCTGGCCTTCACCACTGCCCCATCAGAGTCCTGGAAATTCCCCTGGAAGAGACAAGTCCCAGGGCTGGGCACTCATCCAGACTCTGCCTTTAAAGCCACCTCAACTAGAAAGTGAAATACCTGGGCCATTTTCACTCATTTGCCTCTTTGCCTCTTACCAGAAAGAAGCTACACCCCGTCACCAGCGACTGAAGGCCTCGAGGGTCTGGCCTCATCTTTCTTTTTCGTCCTTATTCCCCGATCCGCCTGCACGCGTCTTCAGCCCCAGACTCAGGACAGACTCTGTCCTCCCTGAGCTTCCCTCCATTATCCCACCCTATCTTTTCACACAGAAAATATCAATAATCCCTTTACAGATCAAGACAACTATTCATTAAGGAAGGTCCCTAAAAACTCTTGGGTGGCATGGGAAAGCTTGGTTCAAGTGACTCCTTGCTTCTAATTCTTGAAATGGATAAAAACACTTCTTTGAGCCAGAGTTTTTACTGCTTAACCCTAGCTCTCCCTTTCCTAGTATTAGGGGCTGAATTGTGTCCCCTCAAATTCCTATGCTGAGCCCTCAACCCCAGCACCCAAGAATGTGACCATATCTGGCAACAGGGTCTTTAAAGAGGTAATTAGGTTAAAACGAGGTCGCTAAGGTGGGCCCTAATCCAGTCTGACTGGTGTCTGTATAAGCAGAGGAGGGTTGGACAAAGACATGTGTGCACACAGAGGAAAGACCGTGAGGACACAGCGTGAACGCGGCCACCTGCAAGCCCAGGAGAAGGGCCTCAGAATGAAACCGACCCTGCCGGCACCTGATCTTGGACTTCCAGCCTCCGGAATTGTGAGTAAACGAATTTCTGTTTGGTTAAGCCACCCATTCGTGGTACTTTGTTATTGCAGTCCTAGCTCACTAAGACACCTCATGTTTTGTCTCTCCACCCAACTGGTCCAAATGTGAGTCACGAGATAGCGGAGTGGAAAGAGCCTCAGATTGCTGAGTCCCATACCCCGATTTTTCAGACAGGCACACTGAGGCCCAGTGGAAGGAAGGGAATGACTGCAGTCACATAGGAGGCAGTGGGCTGAGCTTCCGCCCAAGGGCTGTTTTGGTCATGAAACACTGCGCCTTAGTAACACAGACCTGCTGTTATTTTGGATCTGTCTGAGCTGAGCACACACAAAGAGTGTGAGTGGTGGACACACAGGCCCTGACCACCTGGCTCTGCCCAGAGATGTCTCGGGAAATGCTGGCTGTGCCCACAGGAACTCGCACACGTACAGAATGGGGCTTCCTGGGCTGACACCAGAAATCAGCTGAATATAATCTGGAGCCATTTGAGGAAGTGTGAAAAGATGACAATGTTAGGAGGTGAGTCCTTGTGGTCTAGCCCCTGCCCCTGAACCCCAAAACCTCGGACTGGAAGCCGGGCCGTCTCAGAAGTGGTCAGCCTTGATTTAATGTTTCATCACCATCTCAGCATTTCCTAAGTGTATTTGCTGAGAGAGCCAGATCCAGGGATCCTGCATGAAGTTAATGCTTGGGAAGGTTAAGGAAAGAGGAGATCCCTTTGGACTGGGCAATCAGGCAGCTGGAACTTGAGCTAGGCATTGAGGGACGGGTGGGGTATGGAGAGGGGTGGTCGTGCCAGAGACTGCTGGGATGGGCAGTGCTCGAGAAGCTCCCTGGGCAGGTTCTATTTCAGGTTTCTGAACTGCACCCAAGTCCAGGCTGGTTTGCAACTTTGTCCCCAGTATTGAACATTGAAGAATGTCTGCCTAGAAAGAGAAGACACAGTCCTCACTAGAATGAATGAGAAGACCCAGTTCTCTTTTTGAGGTCAAGCTCACTGGCCATGGCCAGCACTTCTCAGCAATGGCTTCGGGTCTGAACATGATTACTGGACTATTCGAAATTCTTCACCATCTTCCAGGATCCCTGAATGTTTATGGCCAGCATTTATGAATGAATAAGGGAATAAATACCTCCAGGCCCACCTTTTAGTGACACGAGTGGACTCCTCCTAGTGAGACATCTGTGTCACCATAGAAACACTACTCAGCTGCCCGAAGTTGGCCTTCTTTTCCTGGGGTTTCCATCAACCAAGGCTGCCCACATGAGGGTTAAATCCCTAGACCCATAGCTCATCTCTTCCTCTACCATTTCCTGAGCAAAATTACCTTTCCAACCAGCATCCTGCAACCTTACTAGCTCGAGAAGACCTTCGCCTCCCATCTCCCCAAGTTGAGGAAGTATAAACTGTTATTTGAGTAATGAGGATCCATTTTGGGAGAGCTGATCATAAACTAGAATTGTTTCTTTTCCAAACACTACTGGTTTGTCCTAATAATCTGAAACATTTGCCTTCTTTGTATCTAAACTTTTATAATAAACTGAAATATTTTTTTGAGTTCTCAACGAAGATTTGTTTTCTCAGGGATAAACGATGGTTGATTTTATTTATACAATACTATTCACTATTCTCCTTTGTCGTGAAAGCAGCAGCATTCCTGTTACTATGTTCACTATGTGACGAAGTGATTGGTGACAGGATCAGGTCTGAGCTGGGATAAAGCCTTCTCTAGGTGTAAGAAGCTGTCCTCACCTTCAGGGAGAAGGGTGCCCTCACACTGAAGACCAGAGAGGAAGGAAGGAGGGCCTCTCACACATGCTGCCTTGGCCACAAGAATGTGAAGATGTCTAGGAAGGGGTTCTGATATTAAAATGGAATCTTATGGTTGGAGAATGCCTAGAACTGAAAAACTCAGGCAAAATATCCAAGAAACTGCCATGCCTATAGGACTAGAATGTAGGTAGAGATCAGAAACCATAAACTTGGAGAATGTACTGTGGGAGCCAGGGCTTCTGGAATTCTCTGTGTCATTTTTCCTCGTGTGCTCCTTCACTGATCAGTTACTGTTCTCTTTTGAAATTTCTAGTTTGCCTCAGTTGCTCCAAGGAAAATCAGAGTAAACTTAATTAAGGTCCATCCCACAGCCAGGGTGCTAAAGAGGAAGAGCTATGTTTATTTCTCTGAATGTTTCTCGATGAAATAGACAATTTTCTAGGAAGATAAAAGTTACCAAAATTGGCTCAAGAAGAATATTCTCTAAATAAATCATTAACCATGAAATAAATTGAAAAGAATTGTGGAAGAATTATCTCTGTAAAAGGTTATGAGCTTAGTTTTATGGATGAGTTCTTTCAAATTGTTCTAGAGCAGAGAAAAATTAGAAAACTTCCCAACTCCTTTTATAAGGCCAACATAATTTTATGAGAAATGTGGCAAAGATAATATACAAATATATATATAATGTTATATAATTATGCAATATTGTATATGTATACACATATACATATGCATATACATGCACATATAATTACAAATCAATCTTACTTGAATATAGATGTAAAAATTCCAAATAAAAAAAAACAATAAATCAAATCCAGCAGCTATTAAAAGAATAATTCAAGATGATTAATGCTGTATTTATCCTTGGAATGTAATAACAATTTAAGATTTGGAAGTATACACTAGTCCATATTGATATGCCATGGGGGAAAAAAAAATGAGATTCTAAAAATATATATTTTTAATGTAATATAATACTCTTTGTGAATTTAAAAAAAACTTAGCAAACTAGAAGGCATGAACTTATACCTAAAATAAACATCTTGCTCATGGTTCAAAAATGGGGACATGTCTGCTAAAATTAGAAACAGAACAGATTTGACCTCTATCACTATCGTGACTGCACGGTTTCTATTTCTAGCCAATAACATGAAATAGAACTAGGGTGTTTTTTAAAATTCAGGTGATCAAATGATCATTGTTTGCAGAAGATATTATATTCTACAAAAAATAAATCCCAAGAAAGAAACTACTGATATTGATAACAGTTTAGTAAGGTGAGCAATTACAAGGTAAAAACACACGAATCTATAGGTTACCTGTATAAGAGAAATGACTAGTTAATATAGTTAATACAGTGAGAAGAAATGATTCTGTTCAAATGAGCAGTGAAATAATAATAATAATTAATAAACCTAAGAATAATCTGAATGAGAAAACATATGTCTATTAAAAACATTTTTAAAAACTTCAGCAAGATATAAATGCAGAATTAAAGAAATACTATTATTCTGGGGAAAAACTGATTTTTTTCCAATTCTTTTCCAAACATTCTATAAAAAAAGAAGAGTCATACATTAGAAGCGGGGAGAGCAGAGCTTGCAGGACATGCTCTCAGGACTGCATATCCTCACGATGGCGGTGTTAGAGGACACAGGACAAAGGTCCCCATCCTCCATGTCCACATGTAAAGATCTAACTTCCCAGAGAGGGAAAAATACATAAGCTTTAGAAACATAGTAGAACATCGAACATGATCATAATTCTTGAAATTGGCTTTGGAAATTATGAAACATAAGTGCTCTTCGTTCTGCGACCGTTCAAAAGTTACTAATGATTCATTAAGGTAGGAAATTAAACAAGACTGTGAGTGCCACATCTCATGGAGAAAGCCACCCATATGGTGTCCGAGTTATCTTTGTCACAATCCTCCATGCACGTAAAGCCTGTGGTATCTGACGTGGCATAAAGCCACAATGATAAAACACAGTATGGAGTTGCAATAAGAGCTGTTAGATAAATCGCTCATACAGAATATGTGGTCCCAAACATAAAAATATATTATTATTTGATAATGGTGGCATCATACGTCAGTGAGGAGAGGAAGAGTTCATTAAAGGTTAGGGCAAATGGTTTACTTTTGAGGTGGAGAATAAATTCTCAATTCAATTTTATAAGAAAATATATTCAGGCGAATAAAGAGTTTATCTGGAATTAAATTAATATAAAAAAACAATTAAAAGAAGATATAGAAAATTAGCAGAAAGCACTGAAACTCCATGAGAGCAAGGATATTTGTCTGTTGACTGCCGTATCTCCAGTATCAAGAATAATGCCTGCCACATACTAATTGCTCAATAAATTTATTGAAAGGATGAATAAATGAATGAATGAATAAATGAATGAATAAAACTTTTTTCCATATAAATTTTCTGGTTATATTCTTTGTCATGTTTTCTACTAAGGTTTTATTTTTCCCTTAATTACTATAATTTATTTTTTAATCTCCTTATATATTAAGGAAATAACTCTGTATATTCTATTTATTGCAGATAATTTCCCAGATTTATCATTTGCTTTTTCGTTTCTTTTCATTGTTTACATACCAAAAAAAAAAAAACTCATATAAGGTCAGTCAATTCAATCAATTCTCTTTTATAATTTCTTCTGATTGTTATTTCCTACAGAAAGTCTTTCTTAATTAAGATGTACAAACCACCAGATATAAAAACAGTCACAGGGATGTAAAGTACAGCATAGAGGATACAGTCAATAATACTGTAATAACTTTGTCTGGTGTCGGATGGGTACTAAACTTATTGGGGTGATCGCTTTGTAAATTATGTAAATGTCTAATCACTATGTTGCACACCTGAAACTAATATAATATTGTCAATTGTAATTGAAAAAAATTCTTTAATTTGAAGAAAGAGAAAAAAGAAAGTCCTTCCCAATTCTAAATTGTTAAGAAGGCCGAGAGCACTCTCACTGGTTTGGAACAAGTCACTTCAATTCAGAGCTAGTCCGTCCCCTCACAGAGCTTGGGAACACACTTCAGAGGCATGGGATCCAGATCTGGAGGGTTTCATATCCCAACCAGACTCATCAAACCCCCAAAGCTCCCCTTCCAGTGCACTCTTCTGCATAACCACAGAGTGAGGTCATGTGTTTGGGACACCATTGTTTCATCACCATGGAGATAATGAGATGTCAAAGCACTGGCGAGAAGCCTCCCTTGCGGGATGAAGCCAGGGAAGAAAAAGGAGGGAAGAGAGGAAGAACCTGCCGATTAGCCAGGGGACCAAAAACGTAGTTGAAGGACTTCATGAGGTCACGCTCGGGCACACGGCTTCCCAGGTGGAGAGTCTATTTGGAAAGCGTGTCACCTTCCAGCCCCACCCAGCATGGAGCTACAACCCACGGGCAGCACCTAACCTCAGAAGATGAGGTTCCCATCCCTTTTAACCTCTAGGGCTCCCAGCCTGACTCTGGCTGGGCTG
This sequence comes from Pteropus medius, assembly GCF_902729225.1. Lineage (NCBI taxonomy): Eukaryota > Metazoa > Chordata > Mammalia > Chiroptera > Pteropodidae > Pteropus > Pteropus medius. The sequence goes on along the minus strand of NW_024349800.1, from coordinate 54,921,531 downwards.
TCTGATGGCCTCCTCTGGAATTCTCAACTTAGCTCTACTTTTCTCAGAATCTAAGTCCTTATTCCCAATCACTTCACTACATCATTCCTACCCTCCCTGACCCATCCAGATTTAATTCCTCATCTACTCTCCCCTGGGCCTCCAGGACAATCTCTCTAAGGCAAAAGTCTGATTGCCTTACTCATTTTCTAAAATTAATTCAGTGATTAACCATGCTCTTAAAGGGGAAAAAAATCTAAATGCCGTAGGGTGCTATTCAGGCCCTTTCTAACCCGGCTCCTGCTCCTCCGGCCAACCTCGTACCACACCCTTCTTCATACCCTGTCCCAGCCATATTCTGCCCGGCATTTGAAAATGCTGCTTTTTCCATCTAAATAACTACCTGTTACTGATACCACTGAGCTAGGCGGGGTATATATATATATATCCTCATATTTCAGTTAAGGAAATAAGAGTGGTTAAACAATTTAGCCAGGCTCACACAGCTTTTAAGTAACAGAGATGAGAACCAAACCCAAGTCTTTCCAGTTCTAAAAGTTCTTGTTCCTTCACTCCCTCAAGTGGCCAACCATCCCAGTCTGCTCAGAACTGTCTCCATTTGAGTATGAAAGTCTCGTGTGCCAGGAAAGCCCTCATCCCCCCAGCAAACCGAGATAGCTGACTATCCTGCCGCTTCTCCATGCTGCTGCCTTTTCCTGTCAATGCCAGTGCATCTTTCGCCCATGTCTTCTTCCTCCGCCTCCTCCAGGAACTCTTCCAAGACCACCCTGTGCCCAGAGAAGTATATTTCCTCTGTCCTGCCACGATCCTGGGCCCGCCTCCATCCTGAAACACCTCCTGTGTCAAAATGACCTCCCTAGAATCTCTTGCTGCAGGAAGAATTTCTGAAGCTTAGGACCAAGGTTCAGTCACCTCTGTGTCCCCAGGGCATGACAAGGAGCAGGGGCTCAGTTAACGTTTGTGTGATAAATGGGCAAATCTGATCGGGGCTGCTTTGTGGGTCACCTGGAGGCCATCATCACCTGAGAAAGCAGTTTCCAGAAATAACTTTGCAGCTAAAATATTCAGGAGCAGGTCATCTCTGGAGTCCCATATTCAGCAAAAATGGCCCAAACAATTGCTCCGTTTGGCACCGATGAGCCCTATAAGGTCTACAGGCACAAATCCAACCCAAATCCCTCTGCTGCTGGTTTGTAAACCCACGAGCATCTCCAATGGCCTCTGTATGAATCTCTGGGAATGATAGGTTGTGGGAGCCATTTATGAAGCTGTCCTGGGGGAAGCGGAAGGGAGGGAACAGCATACAAAGAATTCCCGACTTTCCAAATGGTTGCTGCTCTGAGGTCTCGGAAATGAGGATGCTCATGCTCAGCACCCACAGGAGGGAACTGCTTCTCCTCAGCACCTACACAAAACCCGTTTCACCCTAGCATGCCCCCTGAGAAGACCTTTTTCCAAGGGAAGGAGAATGAGGGTGGCTTTGCTCCAGCTCGGAAGCTCAGCCCCAGCGAGTAGACAGACAAGAAACTCAGGAAGAGACAAGAGAAGAGCAATTTCCTTGTCTGCTATAAGACGGAATTCAGATTCAGGCTGGTTCTGATTTACCCAAACATGTGCCACTGCAGTGACATGCACCTTGCGGAATCGAAACCACCTGACACGTGTCAAAACACCAGCATCACTGCCCACCAGCAGCCCAGGACATCTCTCTCTGTGCAGGAGGGACTGATATTTGATCTGGCTGCCACCTCCCCTTCCTGCCTTGCCCCATAATGAATGCTCTCCTGCAGTGACACTCTGGAAGGGCTTAGAGAAGCATTAGTGAAGAATTAGAATTTTAGCTCTTGGGAGAAATACAGAAGAGAAAAGACCAGGAATGAGAAAAGAGTAGAAGGGAAGAAAGAAGAAAATACTGGCAGGAGTGAGGCCCACAACTTAGTGGGCCAACCACATGTTGACATCGACGATAATCAAGGGGACAATATTGCTACCATCCCCCCCCACCCCCACCGCCAGGCACAGCGCTTAAGAGTTCACAAACGTTCATTACCTCATGCTGAGCTCTGCACCCAACTTTTGGGGTAAGAAGGGCCATGATTATTAGTCTTACGGTGTAGATAGCAAATTCGAGGTACAGAGAGGTTAAACACCATACCAGGTCCACAGTGGCTGAGAAGTGGAGCTCACGCTTAAACCCAATTCTTACTCCGGATCTGATTTATTTGAGCCCTTACTCCGCTCCGGGCATGGTCCTCATATTCTCTCACGTGATTATCCCAATGGCCCTGGCTCTGCTCCGCTCCGCTCCGCCCGTATCTCCTTCAGCTCCTGCACTCAGTCTCCTTCTTGAGAGGCATCTTTGTGATAAGTGAGCATTACCTAATTTACTGCAGTGTCTCTCGGGAACCAGGTGGGCAGAGGGAGACATCCTATGTCCTAACTGGGCTTCGCAGTTCATTCCACCTATTTGAACACGTATTCTGAATACCCACTATGTGCCAGGCCTGAGCTGGGGATGGCAGAGGCAGAGCTCAAGCCCCAGATCCCACCCCCAGCCCAGGACCTTGGCCAGTTCCCACCCACGTGCCCTCTGAATCCCAGCAATCCAGTGAGCTGAGCTGGAACCCCCACAGGAGGGAAATGTAGAAAATTCAGCCTACTGGGGAAGAGGGAGATTCTGAGGTCAAACACAAGGTAAGGTCAAAGGATTATATGCAGTGCCCTGGTTGGCAGAAAATTCAGGGGCCCACCTGCCAAGGAAGCGGTTTGGGCATTTGTGATCAAATTTCTCGCTCGCACCACAAGACGTAAACATCCATTCAGCAAGACAGACAGCCTCTCACCACATTTGGAAAAGCTTCTTTTCACTGAATCTCGCTGGTTTTTAAAACTTTCAAAAACACACTATGACTCTTCAGGTCCTTTAAAAGAGTTTCAAGCAGATGGACCTACGGACAGGTCTCTCTTTTGTAAGGACACAGCAAGGAAGCTGCTACGGTGCCCAGCAGGTTCCCGCCCCCTAGGGGGCTGGCTGACAGCAGCTTCTCTGCTAACAGGCAAACTCTTGGAGCCTGGGTCTCTGTTTCTCCACCCTCCCTCTCCCGCTTCCACTTCCGTTTCTACCTCTCTATATATCCCCTGCCCCAGGGGACCATCACAAAGGACCACCTGCCAAAGAGCCAGCAGGCAGGGCCAGAAAAAGGGACATCACACCACCCACGAAGCCTAAGGAAGGTGGAAGCGGCCCCAGCGAGTCTCCCAGCCCCACTCCCTCAGTGTCCTGTTGCCTGCTCTGGTCTACTGTGACTCACAGGCTGGGACACAGCCCGAAGTCCTGCTCTCTCTGACCGGGAGCCTCTTCCCGGCAGCAGTGACCCCAATAATTAGCGCGCGCCTCAACTTCCCTATGAGGCCACTGTGAGCACAGGTGGACAAAAAGCCTCTCACTCAAAATTACAGAGGACCCTCTGGCTTGGGGCCCCCTTGAGGTCTGCCAGGAGCCAGTTCCAGGGGAAATCTTGGCAACTGAGTCTCCATCAGGCTCACTTGGGATACACGAATCAGAGCCAGATGGACGAAATTACCCTTGAAATGTTGGGAAGATTACAGTTCAGGCCAGGAGGGAAGGCACAGGCATTCGGAGGTTAAAATGCCTGGGCCATGTGATGCTGGGCACAGCCGAGGGAGAGAATGTTTGAATGTGGTGATGAAGCCCCCAGCTTGGCCAAGTGTGGAGAGGCAGAGGATGCAGTGCCAGGGAGGGGCAGCCCTTGAGACGGGGGTGGGAGCATCTCAAAGTCTCTGTCGCCCAGGCTGAGGCCCCTATTCCTAGCTCTGCCCACAGTTCAGCTCATAAGGACCTTGAAACATGATGGAACTTTCCCGGGGCCTTCAAAGATGTTATTTCAGGCCAGGGTCATGTACAAGATTTTTACTACTACTGAGTCTGGGCTGGTTGCATATGTTTAATCTCTGCACAAAAGGAGGGAAAATTGAAACTCTCTGGTAGGAAGATGTGCTGTGGACCCACTGGAATGGGCTGGGGCCTGACGTGTGACAATCTGGGCAGGCCGATTAGGGGCACATGGGCCAAGGGCCAAGAGGTAAGGCAGGTAGGAGAGCCCTTAGTCAGAAGATGGACAAATACTTGAGAAGAGGGGCCATGACAAGGAGTGGATAGAGGCAGAGGGCAGCTGCAAGGAAGAAGCTGGGCTCTGAGCCCAAGGACAGCTGAGTGAGTCGTCCTCCCTCTGGGACCCAGCCCCCTGGTTTCACCATCCACCATGCATTTGCCCCCAATTCACTCACACTGATGTATCTGCCCCGCCAGACAGTGCCTTGTGTGTGTGTGTGTGTCCCTGGAAGACAGCAAACACAAAGCTGAGCCTGTACTCAGTAAGAGGGAATTGAGTAAATGAATAAATGACACTGAGAACCACCCGCTGTGACTCAGAGCTGAAGCCTGAGCATTTCAAACTGAAGTGCAGGTTCTTAGAGGTCCCCCCACCCTCCAACCCCACCAGTAACTCCAAGAGTAACGTGTCCCCTCCAGCTCCCATCTGTCTGGCAGAGCTTGATGGACACAGAAGCCGGGAGGCCGAAGCAGCACAGCCTCCTCTGGCCGGGCAGGAGGAACTGGGGCACAGACCTCTCAACGAGAAGGTAGCCCACGAGAACATTTTCTTCTCCGCTCCTTCCTCACAGCTTTAAATGCCATCTCTGGCAGTTGATGACTTGCAAATATCTATCCCCTGTCTGGTCCCCTTTGCTGAAATCCGGACCCAAATACCCAGCTGCTTCCCTAGACATCTGCAAGTCTAGTAGGCACCTCAATCTGAACGTCCTCCTAGCCAACCTTCTGCCTACCCAGCCATACCTGTGGCCCTCCCAAAGCCTTCTCTTTCTCATTAAACAGTAACACTACCTTTCTACCTACCAAGCTGTGAGGGTTACTTTATGTGTCACCTTGACTGGACCATGTTGCCCAGATAAATGGTCAACCATTATTCTGAATATTTCTGTGAGGATGTGCTTTGGATGAGGTTAACATTTAAATTAAAGGAAAGCGAATTGCCCAACCTAATGTGAGTGGGCCTCATCCAATCAGTTGAAGGCCTGACTGAAAAAAAAAAGACTGACCTGCCCCGAAAAAGAGGGAATTCTGCCAGCTGATGGCATTCAGACTCGAACTGTAACTTCGGCTCTTCTCTGTGTTCCAGACTGATGTCCTACATGGCAGACTCTGGATTCGCCCACCTCCACCCGCTCCTGTGAGCCAATTCCTTCACATCTTATTGGTTCTGTTTCTCCGTAGAACCCTGACTAATAAACGAGCCCAAAGTCCCAGAGTCATCTTCAACTCCTCTCTCCCACACCCAATATTTAGTCCAACAACAAATGGTATCAGCTCGACCTTCAAATAATGTTCACCCTGATAGCTTCCCCCCACATCCACTGCTCACTGCACCAGTGTGGGCCATCGGGATTATACCACAGTTGCTGGTTGGGCTCCCTGCTTCTGCCAAAGGCATCCTTTACAGACCCAGGGTAGATCATGTCACCCCTCTGCTCAGAAGAATTCCACTTTATTCATTCAAAGCTAACATCCTTAAATAGACCTAAACAATCCATCTCCCACCCCAGCATCCTCCCGTTACCCCGACAGCTACATCTGCATCTTTGCTGTTCCTTGACCACAGCACAATGTCCTACCTCAAGGTCTGTCATCCTGCTGCTCTCTCTTTCTGGATGCTCTTTCCTCTCTTCCTTTGGGTGTTTACTCAAAGGTCAACTTGTCAGTGAGGCTGTCACTGGCCATCCCATCTAAAACTGAACTCATCCACACACCCAACACTCCCCAATCACTGCCTGGTTTTATTTCCCATCAAAGCTCATATCGATATTTAATAGACTTGCTTACGTATTCTATTATTCCACTGACTAAAACACAGCACCCATGGAGGACGGGATGCTCTGCCTCTGTTGCTCACTGCTCCATCCTCAGGGCCTAAGCAATGCCCAGCAGCTAGCAGGCATTCAATAGACATTTGTTTAAAAATGAGTAAGTGGACAAATGAACCAGCTACATCCCAGCGTGCATGAGGCGAGGTCTCTTTGCTTCCGTTTCTCAGACCAGCATTTCCGTTTTCTAAACCTGTGTGGGCCACATTCATCTTCCCATCAAGCCATGGAGCCAGGGAGAGCTCCAGGGCTGGACCAAGCCTTCTCCGCCGAGTCTCATGCTTGGCTGTGCGCCTAATCAAAGTTCCGAGTGTCACACACACTAGTAATTAGCATCTTGGAAAAAAAAACTCTTCCGTGGGCCTCCTTCCTAATTTCCAGGATGTTCTGAAGCTCAGCTGGCAGCGTTGAACACTGAGGGGCCTTGATTGGGATTTTAAAAACAAAGTGATTATGACAATATGTGCTCTTCACAGCGCTCCGCAACCAGGCCCTGCCTGGACAGCGGCTGAATTGCAAGGCCCTCTAAACCCTCAATTCCCAGGAGACTGGGTCTTCCCTCAACATGCATTCTATGTGGGAAAAAGAAATCATTGCTTTTCTAAATCTCAGCGTGACTTAATTTTTAAGTCATCTTATTTTCTGAGGCAGGAGATATAGATATTCCGAGGCTTAAGAAAACAGCCAGGACCTGGGAGAAATGCTCGAGACAGAATTTTAATTAATTTTAAACCAAAGTCCAAAGTGTTCCATTTTATTTTGCACTAATAATTAATTTTTTCTGTGTCTCCCCTGTTGCCATAATAACTTGTCAACAAACAAGTGACTCCGAGGAACTGGATGGGCTCAGGGTGGAGACTGGGCCTCCCCATCAAAACCACACTTGCTCCGTGGGCCTCCTGAGCCACGAACTCAGGCAGCAGCTCCCTGCCTGGATTCTGCACACTCCATCTGTGCCCTCCTTTGGGACCCTCTCAGCTTACATCTGTCACTAGGGGGAAGGGGCCGCCAGAGTTGGTGGTCAGCATAGGCACCAAAACATCGACCGCCGCTAACTCTCTTAAGTCCCCATCTCCATCCCAGAGCTGTGAGTGCCCAGCACCCAGCTGGCCCAGCCAGCAGGCAGAACACTTGAGGAATGAATTATAATGGCAGCTAATATTTCCATGCCTTTGGAATTTACCAGATGTTTACATGTAATGACATATTTAATCTTCAAAGCAACCCTATATTATCCCCATTTGACAGATATAAAAACAGAGGCACAGGAAGGCTAAGTAACAGCCCATGGGCACATAGTTCGTGGGTAGACTGGGATCTGAGCATAGGCAGTCCGAATCTGGAACGCACAGGTGCACCCCATGCCGCTTCTCATAGCTGGCGGGGTGAGTCGAACGGCTCGCAGTTGGCTGAGAACATTAGCCACCAGTGAGAGGCCCACTGGGCTCCAGCTACAGGGCCGCCTGGTTTTCAAACTTCCCAGGACCTGCGCTCGGACTCCTCCCTCTGACTGGCACACTCATGCCCTCACATCTCCACTTAGCCTCCGTCTCAGTTCAAGGAGCCCATCCTCAGAGAGGCCCCTCTGACCATATTCTAGAAGTTTCCACTCCATCTACCCACTCACTCAATTGTCTCTACTTATTATCTCTTATTTTCTTCGTTGCTACCTTATTTTCATCACTACCTGATCCTGCTTATTTGTCTGCCTATGTATTGTCTGTTCTCTCCAACGCTTCAATAAACTAAGACACTTCTGCTTAACGTACTGCAATATCCTGGCTCAATTTATTTTAACGAAGGTGTGAGTTAATAATTGTGCAAAAGATGATGAAAACTTCGGGAGCAGGACTATGGCCTCCTACAAGCACACGGAGCAGTGGGCAGTAAGGCACAAGCTCAGAACCTTTGCTGTGACAGCTACACCAAGTGAAGAGAAAAAGGCGCCTCGTACCCTGCCCACAGCTTCCCAGCCCCAAATCGTATGTTTGCTTTAGGGCCTGTCGAGCGATGCCCTAGGTCTGCACTGTCCAGCCCAGTCACCAGCCACATATGCAAGGGAGTACCTGAATCACGGCTACAAAGACTGAGAAGCCGGACTCCTAATTTTGTTTCATTTTAATTCATTTGAAATTAAAAACTTCAATTGGGCCTATTTTTAAGTGAGAAGTTAGTTATTCTCACAAAGGATATTCGAGTCAGTGATCGGAAAACTTTTAAGCATGTTTGGAACAATCTGGGGTATGCGAATCTACTTTTTCAACACTCCATTTTATGAACTCTAAATCCAGATCAGGTATTGCCAAGGAAAATTTAGCATGAGTTGAAATGTGCTCAAAGTGTAAAACACACACTGGATTTCGAAGACTGGGTGCAAGAAAAGGGAGTTTAAAATGTCTCATTAATGTTTTTGTACGGATTACATGTCGACATGATAATATTTGGGATATATTGGCTTAAATAAAATACATTATTAAAATTAATTTCCCCTGTTTCTTCTTACTTTTTAATGGGGCTACTAGAAAATTTTAAATTACATATGTGGCTCACATTATATTTCTATCGGATAGGGCTGCCGTCCAATAGAACTGAACTAACTTCTCACTTAAAAATAGGCCCAATTTGAGTTTTAGCAGGAGAAAAACTGTAGAATTGTTAGAGAGAAGACCCCTCCCATTATGTTTGGTCCCTGGGATACTGGAGAGAACGCTAAGTATGCTAAGGGCAATGGGACATCTTTGGCCCAAGGACTGCAGCATGGGCACAGCCCACACCAGCAAACTAAGCAGAAGATTAAAAGTGCAAAGGTCAAAGTTCCTCAGGATCAGGTCAAGGGTCCCGCTATCTCTCACAATCATTTCTTCGCCTAAAAATAAATATTCTTCCCCACTGCAATACGACTTGTTATATTTTTTATTTCGGTTCAAAGGAAATCAAATCTAGTTGAATAAAACTGGGCTTCCACCTAGAGCAAAGCAGTCTGTGGAGGAAGTTTGACAGTTTCTCCAAAAGCACAACCTAAAGCCAGTGGAAAAAGATCCTAGCCTTTTGAGCTAGAGCCCCAGCCCTCAGAGAGGAGACTCAGTAACCAGCTCATCCCCAGCAGCGACTAATGGGTGACATTCCTCCTGCTCTCAACCTGCTAAGGATACAGAGAAAGCAACCATCAACCCACAATACTTTTATTAGGTGAAGAGAAAGCCGAATTATTGTACAAACTTACTGAAGCTTCTATTTATGTGGAACTCCTACCATACAATGAAGAAATTTGCCACACAGAAGAAAAAATAAACAAACAAAACCTGAAAGCAAAATTCTAATGGAAAGGAATAGAAAAGAGGCTTGAGAGGCAAAAGGGGTCCAGAGCCTGGAAAACCTTTTATGGCATCTCTCAGACAATAAATTTTGCTGAGGAAAGGTCTCTTAGTTTTGAGCTGTTTGACATTTTAAAAGGAGTTAAGCCTCACACAGCAGGGAAAGAGTTAACAGACTTCAATGGGTCTATTATGGGTCTCCCTGTGTGGAATGAATGAGCTAAGTTCTCCTGCTATGTGGACCTCCCCACCTCCACCCTCCCCCTCCCCTAAAAGAGGATAATGGCTGAATAAAAGATCTCCTGCATCCTGGAGAAGTTTGCTTTCCAGGTGTCAACAGCCCTGAGCACCCATAAAGGCCCAGGGTGTTCAGTGGTTTAGGGACAGCCCTTCCTGTGGGAAAGAGAGATGCTGGGGAAGGCACTGCCAGCGCCAGGGTGAAGAGAGTGCCTCCAACTCCTCAGAAGGCTGCCTGGGAACCAATTTTGGGAATAAGGCCACTCTCACAGGGGCCCAGTGGCAGTCTGGGCTTGGCGTTGCCCTTTGCGAATTGACATCTGCAGTAGGCAGCATAATGGCTTCCCAAAGATGCTCACGTCCTCATTCCTAGAGCCTGTTCCCGCATTACATTGCAGGCCAAAGAGGAACTGAGGTAGCAGATGGAATTAAGGTTACTTAATCAGATGACCTTATAATGGGGACAGTAGCCTGGACTATCCAGGTGAACCCAGTGTGACCACAAGAGTCTTTAACTCGTGGAGAGGGAAGCAGAAGGGTCCGTGTCAGAGTGACGCTGTGTGAGCAAGACTCATCCGCCACCGCTGGCTTCGAAGGAAAAGGAGGAGCCATGTGCCAGGGAATCTGAGCAGCGCTAGGAACCAGAAAAGGTAAGGAAACAGATTCATTCTCCCCTGGAGCCTCGCAGATGAACCCGCCCTGCCGACTCCTTGGTTTTAGCCCAGGGAGACCTATTGCAACTTTCCACCCTCCAGAACTGTAAGACAACAAGTCTGTGTGTTTTTTAACCACCAAGTTTGACATGTTAACATGTCACAGCAGCAACAGGAAACTAACACATCTTTCCTTCCGAAGACATTCCAAATGCCCACCTTCCTCCTAGAGACTACAGAAGATGAGGACATTTCTCTGCATGAATCAAAACCTGTCAGAGGCCGGTTCAGCGTCGAATGCATTTGTTTCTGAGGGTCTCTCTCGTCCCTCCTGCTGCAGCCTCGTTCCTAGAAGCCAGTTGCAATTGCCTGTGTGACCAGCCCTGATCGTTCAGCTTTGTGCTGAGACCTCTTCCTATGTCTTTCATTTCAAACTTACCTCCTACCTGTGAAACGGAGGGAGAGGGAACGTTATGATCTAAGGGGAAAAATATGCCAATTCCATTTTCTCTGCTGCAGTGGTGTAGGCCAAGAGCCACGTTTCAGACGGCTCCTTCAGAACATCTGTTCCCCTCCTTGGTTCTGCAGATGAGGCTGGCAGGCCCAGAAAGGGCAGGAACTTCTTCAGGTTCACAGAGCCAGTGAAGGGCAGGATGGGGCTAGAACCCCAGGTTCCTGACTCCCAGGCCGGGGCTTCCCATTCCCCTGTTCTGTGTTTAAGCTTTCCTCAAAGCAAAGGTTTCTGGAACCTTCTGATCCCCTCAGCACAAAGTTGCTGCTCGCAAGGTTGGCATTTCCCTTGCCCTGTGCATTGGGCTCCTCGTCTCCTTCTTACCTGCTCACCCATCCCGCAGGGCCGTCCACAAAGAGTCTGTGAGGCACTCAGCCCCTCACTCCACAGTTCAGGGGACTGTGCTGTCCTGGCTTAAGCAGGCAGAACAAAAGGCTTAGGACACATTAGCTCCTAGCAAGAAAGAGCTGTTGCAACCACAGCCCTCAGCGAGAGCTCAGATTCCCAGCTTCTGGTCTCCCACCTCACTGCTGGGTCAATCAGGACCCTTAACCCTCGGCGCCCCCACACCCCGACCACCTTTGGGTTCCTCTGGCCTCGCTTCCCATGTGGTGGGGCTCCGTCCACCTCCCAGCATCACTGAATTTCCTTCAGACATCATCACGTCATCAGAGGCCTCAGGAGGCCCCTCTCTTCTTGCTGCAGAGGGAAGATGCCTGTCTGCAGCCTGAGCTGGGAGCAAAACTCATTCCCTTCCGAAACTAAACCCACCTCCGGGCAAGTAGAGCAGTAATCCTTTAAAACCACTCAAACTTGCCTGAGGCAGGACTGCTTCCTCTAGGTCCTTGCTCTGCCCGAGCAGAAGTCTGCTCCCCACCCGCTGTCCCATCAGTCTCAGTGCCTGGGACCTTTGTGTCCAAGAGCTGAACATTTGACCTGGGTGACTGCTGCCCAGTGTTCCTTACACAGAGGCATTCCAGCTATTTGCATTTGGCCCTCTCTTCGCCTTGCTCCCCACCAACGCTGCTCCCCCTCCTCTTAATTATGCAGTAAGGAACAACTGTGCTAACCGAAATTGGGGCGGCTACTTGCCTCTAAAAGTCAATAATTAGCCCCACGGGAACAACAAATACGGGCAATGCTCCCCCACCTCCCCCTGGCTGCTGCTGCAAGCAGGCCGCCTCTCCCCGCACAGCTCTTCGGGGCCAATCTGGAATGCATATGTTTCCCTTCAGTCATTCACTCGCTCAGACGCAGGGCAGGCCCGAGGGGCGCGGAGGCCGCTAGACTTTTCTGACGGTCTCCATTCGCAGGAGCATCCTCATTATAAAGGGATGTTGTGTTCGCAGGTAACCAACAGCCCCCCCCCCACCCCCGGCGCATCTGGGAACACTTTGAGTGATTGCTGGGGAGGGAAGAAATTTGGGTCATAACTAATGATCGACATCCCCTTTTAATCAAAGGAAGCCGTCATAATGCGTCTATCCTCCAGGGGAACAAGGCCCTTTCACCCCTCGGAGGTCTGCGGTAGCATTAACCTCTTCGGGTAAAACTCTCACCCAGGTAGGAGGGAAGAGGGGGAGCTGTCAGGTCCCCAGCACCTATTTGTCCCAGCGCTGGGCTGAGCAGCCACCCGTGTGTTCTCTCGTTTCTCCCTGGGCCTCTATCGGATCAGCGGTTCTCAGCTTTGAATCATCTGGAGGGCTCGTCAAAGCCCAAGGTGCTGGGCCTCACCTGGGTTTTTGATTCCGTAAGCCTGGGTTGGAGCCTGAGTATTTGCAGGTCTGACAAATTCCCATGTGATGTCGATACTGCCAGCTCGGAAACCACACTAGAGAACCTGCTTTCTCAGTCAGAGGATAAAAACACCTCTATTTATTGTCCTCTATGTGCAATACCCTTTACAAATACGATGTAATTTAAATCTCATTAAAACCTTATGAATTGTGTGTCGTTATCCCCATTTTACAGAAGAAACTGAGGATCAAAGAAAGGGAAGTACTTGCCTAAGACCCTATGACCACACTGCTGGTGTGAAAGAGCAATGATTTAGAACCCAGGTCTATGCCTGACGTCAAAGCCCTGGGTCCCGGCACAGCAGCAAGAGAGGTTCGAAGAGCTGCATGGGTTCAGAATGGGTGAGCGCATCTCTCTCCTTGCAGACCTAGGCTCACAGTGGAGCCTAGGTCTGGTTGCCTTTCACCCACTTCTGTGCCTGGCCTGCTTTAGCACCTGCATGTGGGATGCTGCAGCCCTGAATCCTTTGAGAAATGCCTCTCAGTCTTCTCTCCAATTCCACTGCCCAGAGGAGGACTCATCCTCCCGTCCTCTGTACTCAGCCGCCTGTCCTCTCCTGCCCTCGGTCTGCTTACGCCAAGGCCTCCCCACCTTTTCCCAGCTCCTCCCTGTGCTGCCTCTCCTCCCTATCTGGTTCTAGAAGCCACTGTTCACATAGGATCCCAAAGAGTCTCCAGGAAATGTCTGGGTTATCCAATGTGGCCAAGCTTCCCGTTTCTGCCCAAAGCATGTGCTTGCTTCTCAGTGATGGTTTCTGAAAGAGCTGTTGTCCTCACGCCCCTGTGTTCCCAGGTCCCCAAACAAGCCCCTCAGGCACATCGTACATTACCCTTCATGCCTCTCCCCACTTAAGAACTTATATGGGAGACAGGATAGCATGATGGGTAGGGGTGAGAATCCTAGAGCCAGACTGGGTTCAGGCTCCTTTTCTATTAGTTTGTATGACTTGAGGAAAACCGCTCAACCACTCAGCCTCAGATTTCTTATTTATGAAATAGGGCTGAAAACACTACCCACCTCATGCATTTCTTGTGAAGAATACATAAGAGAAGCCAGGTCAAGTAGTACCTGGGACACAGTAGCTCCACCGATAACATCGTTAAGTAGTTGGATGACAGGTAGAGACACATGACGCGGAGCATCCGCCTCTGAGTGCTGGCAATCTGGTGAGGGTGTGAGACACATGCAGGCACCATGTTAACATAAAGAAAGGCTCAGAGAGGACAGCATGACGCGAGGGCGGATGCCTCTTTGTGAAGGATCTTGGAAGGGAGTGGGTAGGAATTGAACAGGACTTTACAGCACGCTGTGACACCCTGGCGAGGACTACTTAGATTGTCAGCACGGCACTGCACCTTCCCGCTCCCGCTGCTCGTCCACAGAGCCACCCAAACCCCAGCCCCAGCCCTTTCCCCATTGTCTGCCCTCCGGAGCCCAACAGCCCCGCCACCAACCCTGGGTGCTGCAATGGCCCTGTGACCACCTTGCCATGGATTTCACTCTCCCTCATCTCTTTGAATACTCCTCCGGACCAGCCCCCTTCCAACTAGCTAAAAACCCTCATGCGACCCTGGTGTTCTCTGACGCTTTCATTGGGGGACTCTGGCAAGACTGTTGGATCAACTGGTTAAAAGGTTGCCAGTTTGGTTCCTTATTTACATGTTTCCTGAGCCAATCTCCTCCCTGCTCTAGGTCCCATGGAGACTCTGAGGGCCCTTACTGCCATCCAGGACAGAGATGCAAGATACTCCAATCAGCTTTATTGGCATAAGGCCTGAGCGGCACTGACTTGGCCTTCATGGGCACTGCGGTGATGTGACAGGCTCCTGGGCACTCCCTTTGGAAGCCTGTCAATCTTCCTTGCACTCAGTGGTTCACCTGCTCAGGCCCTTGAGCTGAGGGCCTCTCGATCTGTCCTGTGCAAAGCACTGTGGAGACCTGAGATGAGTCCTTACCTCCAAGAGCTAGAAGCCTATGAGCCAAGATGTAGCAGGGTATCCTATAAGTGTAATTATTTCAATGTAGTAAGTGTCATAATCTGGGAACCAAACTGTAAGTCCCCATAAGTTGGGAAAGAAACATTCTGAGTGTACCTGCCAAGTGCCAGACACTGTGTTAAATAGTTTTCATCTTAATTATCTCATGAGCCCTCACAGTAAACTCATGAGGCAGGTATGTGTGTCTCCACTGTACACATGATGAGGAAACTGAGAATCAGAGAGGTTAAGCAAATCACCTGAGGTCACACAGCAAGCTTCGAACCCAGGGCTGTGTGATCCAAGAAGGCTTTTTAAAAGAGGTAAAACTTGTTCTGGTCAAGGAGGTGAGCTGGAGGATAATGGGTAGAAGTAAGGTGATGACAAGAAGAAATGCCAGGAAATATAACAGCATAAACAGAGATGAGGGGGCTGAGGAGCCCCCAGTGTGTTAGGGGGACAGTAAGAAGGCCCGTGGGGCTGCAGGAGGCTCCCCACCTGGTACAAAGAGTTGGAAAGGCTCCATGAGACTGATTGGCCGAGTCTGGCTGATTTGGCTAATTGCACTTTCTTCTGGATGCAGTGAGGAGCCATTGAAGGCTTTTGAACAGAACTATGTGATGGAAGTAGCCCCTTAGGAAAATCACCTTGGCTGGGCTGTGCTGGCTGGGTTGGTGAACGAGGATTAAGAAAGAAATGCCACTTAAGGAAACTGTAGAATCATCCCGAAGTAGCAGCAGATTTGCAAAACCAATTTCAAGGTTATGAACAATGTTTTCGATGGCTTTTTTTTTAATCTAAAGTATATTTCGTTAAGGTGTGACTTTCCAAATGTCAGGAAAAACAGTTCAGGTTAACCTCCAACTGTGAAACAATTACACGGGCAGCAAGGCATCTTACTTCTGCCCAAACTGCAATAAAATATAGTTCTTGGTTCAAGAAGTCAGAGCAAGGAGTAACTTATGAACCAGACTTCCACTTAGCAATGCAGCTTTCTGCTCAAGAAATACACAGTCCTCCTTCACTGGATCTATTTTAATAACATAATGAGGGCCCCGCAACCCTGTCCTCCAACCTTCCCTGAGAATGCACCCCTAAGTGCCTCAAGATGTCAAAAAAACATCAAAGGAAAGGAGAATTATTCTTTGGATATACCATAGGATACAAATTCTGATATCCCACTGCTGGAAACAAAAACCCAGGACAGCTCCCGCGGTGCCCATAAAAAATATGGACTCAGAAGATTAACTGGCTCCAACGATGCAACACTTTAGCCAACTGTAACCTGGCATTTTACATTGAAGAAAGAAAGAAAAAAAAAAAGATGCCTTTATTAATATTGCTTGCCAAATTTCCCATGAGTCCTGAAGAAGGACTCACTTTAGCTTTCCTCTGCTTGGAGCCCCATGCTAAAAACCGCTGCCTCTTCTTTAAAGTAGAGCCAACCTGAGGTGTCTGAAAAAGGTCCCCCTTGGAAACTGAAGAGGCCGCTTTCTGCCAAAATGTTTAACTCCTTGTTACTTCCACGCTGCACGCCAGGCTGAACACACGGGCCTGACTTCGACTTCTCAGAAGACTTCCCATAAGTTCATCTTGTCCCCACACTGTCCCCATGAGGTAGGGGGGAAGGAAGATATGATGGGGATTGTTTTACAGCTGTGGCATCTGGGTCACAGAATCGCTGCCATTGCGATGTTTATAGAGACAGCTAGAAGAACAGTATTCCTTGGCGTGAGCTAGAAAGACAAGCTGCTCTGGCTTCAGCCGTGAGGTGGCTCTCACTGTCCCAACTTTAGAGATGGAAGTTACAGTGTCAGAGAAAACGTGACTGCTCTGCCATCCTGCAGCTGCTGACAAAGCTCTGAGGCCCTGGACCGCTGCTCACCCTTCCACACTGGGACTCCAGCAGCCTGGCATAACACAGTGGCCTCGCCTGGCCTGCAGATCTCTCGGAGCAGCCCGTGTACCGAGTTACCGAGAACATGCGTTGTGGACAAAAGGATGTCTCCAAGTCAAAGAGAAGAACAATTGTGTCACAATATATATTTAAAAAAAAAAAAAAGTAATACAGAGTCTCCTTTACTGTGAGCCGCCTTTGTCCAAAGGCCCAAATTCTGAAGCTTGGGTCTCCAAGGCTCCCCACCTGCTATGCACACACCTGAACTCCCGCCCGTTTCAGTGGGACACGACACAATGACCGCCCCACCTCTTATATTTGGATACCACTGGAAGTGAGCAGAAAAGGCTCAAGGCGCCCAAAGTCAATATTTCCCTTGAACCCGGCAGCAGCCGTTGGCCCTGTCTTTCAAGCACCTCCTTTCGATTCCATTCCTTCCCCTACTCTTTCTCTTCCTTTGTACCCGTGGCATTCCCTCTGGGGTTAAGCATAGAGCTTTATTCCATTCCCATAGCCCTTACTGCCTGTGTCATTTCCAATTGCATTCTTTAACTGGCCCACTGAGCTCGACGGCAAAAACCATCTTGTCTATCTTTATACCTCTAATGAGAGGATGACACAGAAGATGCTCTATAAATGCTTGCTAAATAAATGGATGTGTGGGTGGATGGGTAGGTGTGTGGGTAGATGGGTGGGTGGGTGTCTGGGTGGGTGTGTGTGGGTAGATGGGCAATGCGTGGGTGTGGGTGGATGGGTGGTGGTGGATGGATGATGGATGGATGGATGGATGGATGGATGGATGGTTGGATCAATCAATCCATGGGTAGATGAATGCATGAATGAATCCCAGTGGCAGCA
Source organism: Pteropus medius (assembly GCF_902729225.1). Classification (NCBI taxonomy): domain Eukaryota; kingdom Metazoa; phylum Chordata; class Mammalia; order Chiroptera; family Pteropodidae; genus Pteropus; species Pteropus medius. Next base: position 54,904,327 of record NW_024349800.1, on the reverse strand, counting down.
CCCAAGATTTGATGGTCAGAATGTTAATCCCTCTAGGGCTCATTTAGAGTCCTACATCCTGTTAGAATCAAAAGGCCTTCCCCAGGATGTCACAAATGCCTTATTACTTTGTAGCAGCTCAAGGAAGAGAACAGCTAGTGCTCCCTCGGTCACACCAGCCTGGAACAGGTCTGACTGTGCTCTCAAAAGCAAATGTGATTTTTCTGTTTGGGGGTCTCAGTCTCCTCAAAGGTCACCTTCTAAACCGGGACCTCTCCTGGCTCCTTTGCATCAAGACCCTAGACTCAGTTGCTGACAGAGGGTCAATGCGTACACAATGGTGGACAACAAACAGGGGGCTTTACTGAACCTGCCCCGACCCCACACCACCCTCACCCCCAACGCTTCCGAGAATATGAGAATTTGAGTTTGGAGGTAGTGAGCTGCCCTCAAGAGGTGCCCCATGACCCCAGTGATAGATGTGAACACTAAACACATACCTCACAATTCTCTTCGCTCACAAACCCATCCTTCCTGCCGGCTCAACCTGTTGAGCAGGGAAGAGGAGAATGTTCACCTCCACTAGAGGCATCTCCCCGAACTTCCCCAAGACCCTGGAGAAAGGCAGAGCCACGCCAAAGGCGTGGTTCCCAGTCCAAGCCTCTCCAAACCCAGGAGTTCCAAAACGAAAGAGTAGCAGTGTCTTGAGTATGTCGCATTTGTCAGTATCTCCCAACCCACACACGCTCCCATTGTACAGATGGGGAAACCGAGACCCAGTGAGTACTAAGTCATTTGCCTCCAGCGAGGCTCTCTGCCCCGGGCTGACTGCTGAGCCTAGACATGGCGTACGGCACGGGGATCACCAGTGGTCACGGCTGAAACGAGGAGGCTGAGACTCTTTGGAAGGCCACCATTCCCAAGCACGGGCTTCCTGCTGCGGCCACTGAGTGGAGGAAATAATAATGGAGATTGAAAGGCATTCTGCATTTGACCTTCCTCAACCCCACCGTTTTTCAGTAGAACCCGATAGGGATCAGTCACATCTGCTCTCAATAGCAAATGTAAAAAATGACCTGCAGCTTGAAGGTCTGAAAAACATAAACTTGTGTTAAAAGACTGACAAAAAAAAATTCATGCACTCCATAGCATGATGTCATTCAACTGCACACACATTGAAATAACAATCGTCCATCAGGGCCCAGGCCCTGGACCTGAGCTCTCCCCTCCTGGGAATCATAAGCTGCTCCAGTCCCCCTGCCTGCCGGCCATGCGGCCAGTCACATAGCAGGCCTGCACAATCAGGGCTGTGCTTCTCGGCTCAACTAGGCCCTGAGCTACAGCCGGTATCAACTTACCTCACTCTCCACTTCAAACGCTCGGGTGAGCTGCAGGAAGGCTGATGGGAAGCACATTCTGGAAAGCCCGGAACACGCTAAGCTCTGCCAGGGACCTGGGGAGCAGCCCGAGTTGGGCAGGGGTCAATGGGTCTTTAGAAGTCAGGAAGCTCCTCAGCCACATGGGTGAGGCCCTCTAGGCCACCACTCTGTGGGTAAGAGCCAACCAGAATGCCCTTGAGGCTGATCTGAAGGTGCCATTGCCCCGGAAGGTACAGTGATGGCCCCTTTATCCCCACACACTTCTGCCTCCCACCTCCATGACTTTGCGCTCTCATCTGGGGTATGCCGGGACCTCCTGACTGACGGAAACTTGGGGAGAGACCCTTAGAGGACTCCAGATAGCTCACTAAATCAGCTCTAGTACAGAATCTTTACCCCATACTTATCAAAGACACTCTCCTGGGCCAGACACTCTGCCTGGGGCCTAAGACAAACTGGCTAGGGTCTCAGCTTCCAGGAGCTCACAGCCCACGTAGGGAGGCACGACTCACCCAAGACTCACATGTGTCAAGGGCTTAAATGAGACACCCGAGAACCAGAGAAAGGACAATGAAGAGCTACAAAGGAAAGAAAAATTGCAAAGTCCAGACCCCATCAAATCCTATGATTAGCTCAGTTTTCTAAGCTAGACAGAGCCTCACTGCTTGCCTCAGTTCTAAATCAGAACCCGCAGGCGGCAACGGACATGTGTTCTCGTTTGATTTCTTCAGATGGAAACAAAGGGAACAAGCATTCACTAAGCACCTACCATGTGGCACATACCAGGCTGGGCACCTTCATATCTGTCTCCTACTTCAATGCTGTCGACAACCCAGGCAGTGAGGTGGGACATGGACGCCTTGGAAAGCTTATGAGGCAGCTTTTGGTAGAAACGTTTGTTTCTGCCTCACCTGGAAGAGCCCCCTCGTGCTTCCCAGAAGAAGCAGAGCTTGTCCAGTGCCCAAAAACCAGGAGAGAAAATTCTGGACCAACTACTGTCCTGTCCAGTGGAGTTTATTTGGTGGCACCGCTGGCTAGGTTCAAAGCAATGCGTAGGCCTGAGAATTCCTCTATTGAAATGGAATGTCAGCAGCCTGGTGGTCCCTGTGCCTGTGGAGTATGGTTTGATCTGTCAGTTCATTAAATAGAGATGCCAAGATGATTGAAAACGTAGCCACCGTCCTCAAACAGCTCATAAGTTATTAGAAGAAAAGAAACCTGCAAACAAACAAATGTCCCGGTGTGTGAGTGCTGAGAGAGACATCTACGCAGAGAAGCCTGGAGACACAGGACAGAGCGCTCAGTTCGACCTGGAAGCACTAGAAACCGTTATGGTGGGGGTAGCCCTGAACTGTCCATAAGCTCCTGTGAGGTACTAAGAGCCTGGGGCAATCGGGGCTGAATAGGGCATGGCCTCTGCCCCCACAGACCCCACTCTCACTGGACAGACAACCCCCGCTCATCAGAGAAGAGTAAGATGTCAGCTGGGGCAAACAAACGGATGTTGAAGGAAGCTGAAGTAGGAAGAGGCCGGAAGTCCGGCATGCATATACAATATGACTGCAGAATTGAATAGAATTGGGCTGAGGAGGTGACACAGGCTGGGCTTCCATGAATGAGGTTTAAAAAGGACTGAGAGAGAAGCACTCCAGCAGAGACACGCCAACATGGCCCAAGTGAAATGTCGACGTGTGGATCAGCCCAGTAGATGATTCAAACTGGCCTCCAGAGGGCAGGGCTGGAGCCATGATGGAGACCCAAGTTCTGTTCTCAGCCCCCCGGCCCAGGTTACCTTCCAGCACCTCAGGGCTCACCCCAGTGTCCTAAGGCCTCCCCAGTGGTAAGTAGCCTCCAGCAATAGGCAGCAGCCAAGCTCTGCTCAGGCCCCCAAGAGAGCTAGGAGGCCAGAGACTTCCCCAAATTTGGATTAAAAAAACAGTTATTCACTGTCTCCTCCACAGGATACATAGCTTCTCTCTAAGTCAGCAGGAACCCATCACTAAGGCTATGAGAAAATAAACAAGGAGAACCTAATTTCAAGGGACACTTAGCCTCCAAGAAGGAGAACAGCGTGCTCAGACGGGTTCTTTCCCTGCGGGCACGCTGACTTGAGGGAATCTCACGGCTCCCGTGCCAGCGGATTCAGGAGCACTCGCTGCCAATAATGGAGTGATAGAGTCACGCTCAGGCCTCCCTGGGGGCCCACCAGCACTGGGAGCTCGGGGATGTGTCCACGGAAACTCAAAAGAGAAGCCAGAGGACTCCAGCCTTGTCCTGAGTCAAGAGCTCAAGCCAGCGAACGCTGTCATCTGTGTCCTCTAGACCTGGGTCCCCTTCTACCTGCTCCTTCAGAGTCAACCGACACCTGAACATCAACTGCCCTGCTTGTGAAATGTCCACACTCCCCACTTCCCTTTACAAGTTTTTGGTGAGGTCTAGATTGTCGGCAGGAACCCCAGTATTCCATCAGGACAGAACTAAGCTGGGTCTCGAACAGGACTGTGAGGCATGTACATCAGTTACAAAGCACAGACCCCAGGGTGGGGGAGCTGGATTTGTCTTAGAGAGAACACGAGACGACGGAAAGCACCAAAGCCACCAGAAGAGCAAAAGTTACTTAACCTGAGAAGCTCGTTGGCCGGGCTCAGCGTGGTGTGTCGGCCTAAGCGTTTCTCTATTGAAGCAGCACTTCGGCATCCTGGTGGTTTTGCAGCATGCAGAGGATATCGGTTCACGAAATACGGAGATGCTGCCAATGTCACTCAAACAGCTCACGAGAAGAGAAGAGAGTAGCTCTGAGTAGCTCTTAACGATGTCAAGTCTACAGAGGGAGATTAGCAAGGGCTAATGCCCTGCGACTCTAATTCCATGGACCGCACGAATGTCAGCAGCATCGAAGAGCATTTAGAGAGCTCCGAAATGCAGAGGGGAAAAGGGCTTCCTGGCTCTCGGGAAGTAAGAATTGGTAAATAGGGAGAGCCCAGGCTCCGGAATCAGGCAGTATGAGTTGTGCTCCAGGGGACAAGGGGACAAGTCCCTTCCCTTGTGTGGGTCTGTTGCCTATGTCTATATAATGATGGGCTTGGCCCGAATGATACTTGAGAGCCTGCTCAGTGCTGATCTAAAGGTCTACAGCTTAGATAGGAAGATTACTGATGAATCTGCCCACAGGTTGGAAGAACTGTCTCATGCCTAGCCCTGTCTAAGTGCTCAGATTGTGCCATCCAGCACCCCGAAAGTTCATTTCTATTAGGTATTCCTACACCCAGGGATTTCTAGAGACAGAAGTGTAGATTAGAGATGGAGAAAGATAGAAAGAGTGAGTGATAGAGACTTAGACATAGATATAGATTTAGATATAGAAATAGATATAGATTTTGATTTAGATATACAGATATAGATAGATTTAGATTTAGATATAGATATATGTGTATAGATATACGTGTATAGACATTCAAACACAATGTGTTTGTGTGTGCGCATGCGTGTGTGTGCGCGTGTGTGTGTCTCATTGAGCACTTTCCCATAGCTAGGGAACAGAGGCACAATACTGCTGATTTTATTCAAGTTCATTTCTTACATTCAGCACATCAAAATCCTTCCCATTCATCAAAGCCCATCTCAAGAACATTCAACAAGGAGCCTTCCCTGACTCGCAAATAAGGCTCTCTCTCTCTAAGTTCCTATGAGTTGCCATTTGAGCCCAGAACAACAACTGATTATTTAATTATGGCCTATGGACGTGATCCCACAGGTAGAAATTGTCTTATACCAGTAGAGGCTGCCAAGGACAACTGTGCTTCTGGCTGCCCTCAGTGAAGATGGCGGTGCCCAGCCTGACTCCTTCCTGTAGCAGGAGAGTTTGCTCAGTGAATGCTTATCTACAGGATTCTCACCCCCTCATCAGAAAGTGAACTTTAACCCACACCTCTGACCGTACACCTAAATTAACTCAAGATTTGTTTACAAACATAAATGTAAAGCTGAAACAATTAAAAAAAAAAAAAAAACAGAGGCGAATGTTTTTAAATCCAAGGAATAGGCAAATTTTTCCTAAACGGAGCACAAAAAGCACCAACCACAGAAAAATGATAAATTGGACTTCTGCTCTTTAAGAGACACATAAAAAATGAAAATCAAGTCATGAAAAAATATTCACGATAATACATATCTAACAAAGAACTAGAATCCAGATTGTATTTTTAAATTCCCATAAATCAATTTTTTAAACACAGCCTAAAAATGGGAAAAGACTTAAATAGGTGCTTTACAAAAAAGAAATCCACATGGCCGACAAACATATAAAAAGGTGGTCCATGTGGTTAGCAATCAAGAAAATGAAAATGAAAATTACGATGAGCTAGAACCACATCCACCAGAAAGGCTAAAATTAACGAGACCCTTCATACCGAGTGGTGGAAAGGAGTCCTGGACAGAATCAGTCTGCAAAACAACTGGATCTCTCAGACTTGCTGGTGGAAAACAGCGCAAACACCGAAAACTCTTCGTCAGTTTCTTGTAAAGTTAAACGTACGCCGACCTCATGATCCAGCCATTTCACTCCTACGTACTACTCAAGTGAAAGTATATGTCCACAGAAAGACTTATATGTGAATATTCCCAGAAGCATGATTTATAAAAGCTCCAAATTGGAAAAAAACCCAAAGGTCCATCCATCAGAAGGAAAACGGATAAACGCATCGAGATTGATTCATGTGATGGAATAGTATGCAACAATAAAAAGGAATAAACTACTTATGCGCACGACAAAACGAATAAATCTTAAGAAGATTATGCTCAGCTAAAGGAGCCAGGAAAAAAAGAGAGTTTATGTTATTTGATCCAATGTTTCTACGAATTCCAAGAATAGGCAAAATGAACTTATGAGAATAGTGGTTTTTTTCCACGGGGGAGGAGGATATACAGGAAGGGGCAAAGGAAACTTTCTCAGGTGATTAAAATGCTTATATTTTGATGGGCTATTGGCTACATGGCCATAGACATTTGTTAAAACTCACTGAACTATACACTTAAGTTCTGTGTGTTTTATAGTATATAATTATACCTCAATATTTTTTAAAAAGGAATTTGTTCATTTAATGATTATTTATAAAATACTTTCTGTGTAACAGACCTCAGGCTAGGGACGTAGCCATAAATAGGATGCATCTTCTCCCTCAAGAAAGAATGCATGAAAAAAGCACGCCTTTGAAGCCATGTCTAGGCCTTGTCAATCACCCTTCACACGTCACACGCACACACACACACGCACAGGGGCTCCTCCCCCGCTGCCCCTGGTCTCTGATATGAGTCAGTGCAGTGCATAAATATTTGGGTCTCAAGGAACCCACAAGAGCAGTACTACTTGCCCAAAGTAGCTTGGACGAGCAGCTTCCAGAATCAGTCTTCCAGGTCAGAGGGAACCAAACTTTAGCTTAATGCCCGGAGCCCTCACGCAGGCAGCCCTCCTCCTCCTGCATCTCCTCCAGGGAAGGTACCAGCTCTCCTCCTCGGGCCTCCATCACAGAGCCACAGAGGCCTCCAGAGGAGAGGAGGCGGGGCCCTTGACCTGCTGGCTCCCAGCCCCCCACCTACTCCTCCAGGGAGAGAGAAATCCAAACAAAAGCCCATTCTCACAGGCAGTCCTTCCAAGAAAAACCAAGTTCTAGAGATGCCGGGTCTGGTGTGAATAAGGAAAAAATGCAGAACTCCGAAAGACAAGGTCCAAAAAACATTTCTCCCGCTGAGTGTGCTATGAAAAGAAAGGGGACAAGGAGGTAGACGAGAAGGAACCCCAAGTCACCCACGGCCAACGAGGGCGTTGACCTCCAGCCACCATCAATTTTCCTGGACAGAATCTGGTTTTCAGTGACCCAGGAGGTACCCATTACTTTCAAAATGTTAAATCCCACATGAGAGAACCTCTTGCTTCTGGGCTTCGATTCCCCGTCTGTGTAATGGGAATGAGAACCCCAGTCCACCCGCCGCCCCAGTGAAGTGAAGGCACTTCGTAGACTCTGAGACACTCTGCATCTCAGCCTTGATCCACATGCATCCCCTCTCAGTTCTTCGGATATTTGTGCTTTATAAAGAGAAGAGCCTGGGTTACAATTCCAGCTCCAACACATTCTAACTTTGTGGATTGGGAGAGTGACTCTATTTCTCTGAGTCAGCTGCCACATCTGTACAATGGCAATAATAACTCCTGTGAAGCTTGCAGCAAAGGTTAAGAGAATGCCCACGGAGCCCTCAGGAGACTCGGGCACGGAGTCGGCATTCGGCAACCAGCAGTTGCCATAATCCTCACCGTGGAGAGGGGCACACCCGCTCTTGCTTCCTGCAGCCTTTAGAAGGGGAAAGTGGCAGAGCTCTCAGGTTGGCCAGATAAAAACCACACGCACAGGCTCAGACGTCTCTGAAAGAGTTTGTTAGGCATCCTATGAACATCATAAGCTGCTGCCATACACCGAGCCCCTCAACCGGGGCAGGCACTGCGCTCAGAGCTGTGGCCTGCGTTATGGCATTCGTGGGAACTGAAGAAGGTAGGGGGATGCCATCCCCACTTACAGAGCAGGGCACCATAACTTTGCTCGGGTTCACGCAGTCTGGGGGCAGAGGTGGGGCGCACGTCCAGGGCCGTCTGGTGGCAGAGGCAGCGCACACGCCAGGCAGTGCACAGGCGAGCAGGGCAGGCGGGGCCTGCACCGAGTCATGAGGATGAATTCGAGAGAGGGTCCCCAGGCAGAAGGAACACCGTGAGTCCAGACAGCGTGTGCGGAAGAGCAGCGCTCAGGGTCAGGAAGCTGTGGGGAGTCCAGTAGGTTGAGTCAGAAAACAAAGGGCAAGCTGGGTGACGTGAGCGTGGACACGTGGGGCGGGCCACGTAGGAGGTACTGTGAAGCTTAAGACCAGTGGGAGGGCATGGGGGCAGAGGCACGGCGCGGTCAGGCTTACGCTTTAGGGCAGCACTGTTCAGTGGGGTAGCCACTAGCCACCCATGATTATTTCAATCAATTAAAATTAAATAACATTTAAAATTCAGTGCCTCAGTGGCACTAGACACATTTCAAGCACCCGACAGCCACCTGCAGCTAGCAGCTACCATTCTGGTCTGTGCCAATCCAGAACATTTTCAACACCCCAGAAAGTTCTACTGGACAGCACAGCTCCGGAACCGTCTCTCTATCTCCATGGTAAAGAAAACTCATTGGAGGCAAGGAGGCCGATGAAGAGGAATGACGTATCCCAGCCTGGGGCTGAGGTAGAGCATTGGACAGGATCAGACTGGGGAGGGTTTCGGTGGGTGTCGAGGGGCTCTGGCTACAGGAAAGGGTCGCAGGGCTGTGGAATTGTGTGCCGAGACCATGGACTTGGAAGAGCCTCCATCTTTCCCCCTGGAGTGGAAACGGGGTCTCCTGGTCACCTGGGCAAACCCACAGGGGGCGCTCTTGCTGAAAGCAGCAGGAGTCGGGAGCAGATGGACATGTGGAAGGCGGGCGCAGGCAGCGGTAGGCACCCCCTTGGGGTGTGGAAGCCACTGGGCACCTGGCTCGGGGACCTGGCAGCCCACTCAGGAGGGAGGCCTGGGCTGGTACCTACCTTGTCCCCACCTTGTCCCCAGGGCATGGGAGGCGAGGGCACAAGAATGTTGTTCTTCAAAGCCACTGGGACACTTCCTGTCAGCCCACGTAATTGAGTATTACAGTATTTAAATTACAAATTGAAGATTATTTTTACAGGTGTCATTTTAAATATAACACGGAATTTCTTGACATTACATCAGCCCCACCACACAAACAGCTGCTCCGGGCCGCCTGCATGTGCGAGGCACATGGCTGAACCGGGCAATGCGGGGAGCATGTGTGTGTGCGTGTGTGTGTGTGTGTGTGTCCAAGTGGAGTGTGTGTGAAATGGGTGCGAGAGTCTGCGGTGCTGTGATCGAGCGTGCGTGACAGGGTAAGTGACTAGGAGTGCATCTAAGCGTGTGGCTGTTATGAACGTGTGTAAATGGAGGTATGATTTCTGCGTTATGGATGTGAGTGGCAGTGAACACGCGGGTCTGTGTGTGCCTGTGTGAATAAGGTATGTTGGGGGGTGAGAGAGGGAAAGGGGGGGACTGGGAGCACGCTGCTGGATGCTCCTGGCCTCAGGTGATAACCCGGATGGCAGGCAGAGCCTGGCAGACCTCTGTCTCCCTCTAGAGCCACCCTGTGTTCCAGAAGGTGCACAAGCTCCATTCCCAGGGCAGAGGGGTGTGGAGGTGGCCCAAGGTGGTGCTGCAGTGCCCTCCAGTGGAGACGGCCCCTACCCAGACCCCCCAGCCAGACCCATAGCAGTTAGAAAAGACTCTGCTTGTGCCCTTCCTGCGCCGGCCAACCCACGCCCCAACTCCTTGTCACCCACCCACCTTGAGTGACACAGAAAGAGCCTGCCCGAGGCTTCCTCAGCCCCCAAAGGCAAAGACTTAGCAGAGCTTTAACCATGGCTCAGATTCTCCCTCTGGGACCCACCAGCCTTTCCCCAACTGGGCCTCCTTTCCACCATGGTGATGCTCCACCCCAAGGATGGTCACCAGCTGGACCTCTTCCACCAAGTTTTCCCTGAGCCCCCAGGTGAAAGGTGGTCCCTCCTCCAAGCCTCTTTCTCAAGACACGGCGGGCTCTCCCAGGGACTCCAGTGACCCTTCAGTCCCTCTGGGAGACCCAGAGAATGAGCCCGGGGCCTGGCCTGTCTCCTGCTTTCCCCACTGGGCACATAGCACAGGTTTTTCAGAGTGGAGAAGAGGGAGATCTCAGAGAGAGACTTAAACCTAACAGAAGAAAAGTTCTCTGCGCTCCACATTAGCAAAGTCTTATTCATGGCAGCGGCAATGCTCATCTGGCCATGGGTGAAGTACAGTGTGAAGCGCTGTTCACCAGCAGCGTGGGCGCTGGCCTGGCCCCAGCCGGGCCTCCCAGGCCAGAGGGAGCCGTTGTTGTAATGCTCCCAGGGGTGGGCCTCACAGAGGAAGGCATGGCATCCCACCACAGGAAGCAGGGGAACTGAGGATGGCCACCTAGGCCCTGACTGCCCTCTCTGAATCGCTGGCTACATTTGTACCAATACTGAGCTCAGGACCCTCTGGATCTGCCTCCCCCCAACCCGACCCCCCAAGCAGCTTAATGGGCCAGGTCTAACACACAGGGATCTATGGCTGTCTGGAGCCGACCACCTGATCAATCTGCCCTCGGAGGGCCTCGTTCTCCCAGAGGCCCTGACTGCTCTCTACTCCACCCCATCTCCCAGGCTCAGCTGGCATCATTCCACACAGACACCACCATCCCAGGCTCACCTCAGGGGAAAGCGGGAAGCCAGAAGCACCTACTCCATGTGGAGCTATAAAGGGGAAAGGGCAAAGGAGCCAGTCACTGTTACAACACCCCAAATCCATGACATGGACCGAGTACGCGAGCCAAAGGCCTCCAGAGCGGGTTTCTCTTTGCTGTGTCCAGAGTGGGTATCAATGCTCAGCCTGAGCCAGGTGACCAGCCTGTCCCCTGCAGGCCTTTCCAGGCATCGGGCCTGGGTCTATCTGCTTCTGGCCCAGCAGCTCAGGGCCAGGCATTCTGCAGCCCATAGCTCCCTTGCCCTCTCATCTCCTTGCGTTAGAAATGCAGAATGTCAGGGAGGTCCCGGGTGAAATGGTGGCCGGGGTGGGGGAGCATCTCAGAGCTCCCCACTGCACAAAAACATCAAGAACAAGTCTGAAAATATGGAGCAATCTGGTGGCACCTCCTGCTCTGACTTCTGGTCCCCCACTATTTTCCAGGTGGCCTCGTCCAAGTCCATGACCTTTTTCTCAGTCATTTCTGACTAAAGGTTTTGTCTCCATTCGCGTATCTATCATGGGAGGTGCAAGAGAATCTTTACACATTGCAGATACTTCAGAGACAGATACTAATCCAGGTCTCAAGTCTTGGCTGCAACCTCCTTGCAAAACTCTGATTCCTCACCTGCCTCTTCTCAATGCGCATCTCACGGCTTTGAGGAGCTGCAGCTTTGAAACAGGTAAAAAGTGGCTGACAGCCTCACTCCAGCAGTGATGTCTATAAGAAAGGTGGCTAGAGCTACAGGGGACAGCAGTGCATTTACAATCTACGACAGAAATCAATGTCATCATCATCATCGTCATCATCACCTCTACTGGCTCTTGAATGCTTATGTATGTCAAGCCCTGTGCTAAGCGCTTGATACTCATTATCTCATTTAAATTTTACAGTAAACCTACAAGGAGAGTCCAGTTGTTTTCCCACTGAGCAGATACAGAGGGCAAAGCTGTGCCTTTGCTCCCAGGCAGCTCAGCCTTGCCTGCTCTTCATTCCCAGTTTTCTATGTGCCTGACCCGCATTTTTCAAACTGTGAGAAGCAACTCATTAGCGAGCTGGTGAAATAATTCCGAGTGCATCCTGCATAGTAGCGGCAAGCATTGTTTCCTGACACTTGTTTCAGGTATGTGTGTATACACATATGTATATACAACCACACGTGGGATGCAGTGGAATACGATTTTAAATATATTTCTTACAATAGGAACCCTCATACACTGCTGGTGGGACTGCAAATTGGTACAGCCACTGTGGAAAACAAGATGGAGGTTCCTCAAAAAACTAAGACTTGATCTACCATATGATCCAGCAATCCCTCTACTGAGTATTTACCCCAAAGACTTGAAAATCCATATCCATAAAGATATTTGCACATCGATGTTCACAGCAGCATTTTTCACAGTGGCCAGGACATGAAAGCAACCAAAGTGTCCTACGATAGATGATTGGCTAAAAAAGCTGTGGTATATACATACACTGGAATATTACTCAGCCATAAGAAGAAATAAAATACTGCCATTTGCGACAACATGGATGGACCTCGAGATAATCATACTAAGCAAAATAAACCAGACAGAAAACGTCGAAAATCACATGATATCATTTATATGTGGGATGTAAAACTAAAAGCAACAAATGAACAGGACAAACAGAGACTCATGGAGACAGACTATAGACTAGTAGTTACCAGAGGGTAGGGGGTCGGGGAGGAGGGGAGAGGTAGACAGGGTAAAGGGGGTGAAATATAGCGGGGTAAGGGAAGGGTGAAGTGGGTAAAGGGGATCAAATATATGGTAGCTGAAGGAAACTGGACTTTGGGTGGTGGACACACAATAGAATATACAGATGTCAAATTATAATGTACATTTGAAAATTATATAATTGTATTAACCAATGTTATCTCAATAAACTTAATTTTAAAAAAAGAAAGGAAAAGAAAATACTAACTAAATAAATAAATAAATAAATATATTTATTGTGTGTGTGCGTGTGTGTGTGTGTGTGTGTGTGTGTGCGTGTATTTCTCCCGAGTCTCAGTCAAAATCTCTAAAGTCTGTCGTGCTAGATTCGGTCCACCTCTGAGTTCTCTGTTTGGGAATTTCTATCCTGGTCTCAACACTTTGGATGCTAGTGTCTCCCTGCTACTCTCCCCAAATACACACAGTTCTCTGCTGCCCTGGGTTGCCCAAGAGCCACCACTGGGTCCCTGGGATGCTGCTGAGCTTGTCATGGGGGCAGGCTAACCGGCCAGACTGATGGGACACAATCCCAAGGATGCCTTTGCCATCTGCCTCCTGCTTCAATGAGGTGCTTCTGTCTGCCGTGCAGGACTGATGCTTCCCAAAGGAGGCTTAACGGCCCCTTCTTCTCTGAGCTGCCAGGTTAGTGCCTTTGTCTACAGAATTAGCACAGGTGCGCCTGCAGGCTGCCGTCCTCATTAAACTATTTTCTGCATCTTGATCCCATAAGGATGGCTCCAGGGGACCTTTCAAATAAGCACTTCATTTGCAATGGCCTCTCCAGATTGCAAAGGGTGGTCCCAGTTTCATCAGGAGAGGCAGAGGGAGGCCTGGGCCTTTCTGAGTTTTCTCTGCCAACCAACTACAACTGGACTGGCTCATGCAGAAATGGAAAAGTCAGGAGAGAGGGTCTCCTCATGCCTTCTCCTTGTCTTGCAGCTCCTGTCCTGTTACCTGCTTGCACAGTAGAGTTTCTCTAGCCATGGACGAGTCCCAAAGCAGTAGCATGAACTTCTATTCTGGGCTACTCCTCCTTACTTAAAAGATGCTCTGTGAGGGAACAGATTCTCTAATGGTGGCATTCCAGGTAGAGGGGCTAGTAATGGATGGCAGGTTCCCAAAGTCGCCTCGTACCAACCACTCACCTACTCCATTTCTGGGAACGCCCACCCCTGTCCTCTGTGCAGCTCCTGGCCCGTATTCCTCGAGCAGCCTCCCATGACTACCAGTCCAAGGCAGGAAAGATTCCAAACGCTCAGCAGGGACCGGGCTGAGGAGTCAGGGAGACACATTTGGGTCTTGGGCCAGACATTCACTTACCAGGGCAACAAGGTCAACACCTTAAAGGGGACATTTATCAATGACCAAGTGGTAATACTAAGGAACAACATGGAAGATCAGAGGCAGGACCACCAAAATTCAGAGAAGAAGAAGACTTGTAGGCAGGGGGGTTATGGAAGTTTAGGGTTCCTATAAATAGGGGCTCAACTAAGATCCTAAAAATGGTAAAGAGACCACAGAGAAGACAAGGGCAGAAATGAGTGTTCCAGGCAGGGAGGATGGCATGAGTAAAGAAGAGGTGGATGAAAAATATAGAACATGTTTGGGGGACAGTGGGTGGATTAGGCAAGCCAGAGCAAAGTCTGTTCATAGGGCAGGAACAAGGCATAGAGAGCAGCGCTTCCCAACCAGGCACAGATGTACCAGCACACCAAGACATGGACACTCTGTGCCCTGGAGCTGGTCTAAGGGGCCCGGGGCAGCTGAGCCCTGGGTCAGTGCTTCCCATTGACATAAGGAGGGTCTGCAAGCAGCAAATTAGAGTATAACATTGAGATCAAACCCCAATCCTACAGCTACCCCCCAAAATATCTCTCTCTGTCTCTCTCTGTCTCTCTGTCTCTCTGTCTCTCTGTCTCTCTCTCTCTCCCTTTCTCTCTCTCTCTCTCTCTCATATATAAAAAAAATCTTGACTGAGTACCCACTCTTCTGGGTATTGTGCTGAGTGCTGGAGTTCAGCAGTGACTCAGACACCACCCCTATCCCCAGGGGAAGCACGCGGTCTAGTAAAGAAGAGAAGTGAGTGAAAATCTTATTTCAATAGAATGCAATCAGAGCTAGGATGGACGCATGCACAGGACCTGACGGGAGATGGAAGAGGCATCTGACAACCTGTGGGACAAAAACTTCCCCCAAAAGCTGATATCTAAACTGAGTTTTAAAGGGAAAAGGGGAGTCAGCCAGGGGAAATGGGAGAAAAAGACATTCCAAGCCAAGGCAACAGCAAAGGCAAGGGGCTAGGGACCATGAGAAGTGTGGAAGGTATAGAAGCAGTTCACCGCTGCTGGAGTGATGCCAGCACTGGGGCTACCCTGCCGGATGGTGCAAACACACTGGGAAGAGGACGATGGAGCAGCAGAGGAAGCAGAAATCCTCCCCAGCGTCAGGTCTATTCCTACGGACAAGAAATACACACCTGGGCCCAAGGGAAGGTGGGCATCCCTCGATGGAGAGTGGGGAGAAGTGGCATTGGGCCCCCCAAGGCTGAGGCTGCTGCTCTTGCTGCTGCTGACACCCCATCTCCCCCAGAGGGTGCAGCCACCCTGAAGGGCCCAGGCCGAAGCATGCCGAGTATCTTTCCAGAAACCTTATTCTTAGCAAAGGTTTTTCTGTGACCTTTCTTGGAAAGGAAAAGACAAACACTCCTCACCATAGCTATTCTCTGTCCAGCTTTCCAAAGAACTGCTCCCCCACTGGCCTTCCAAGGGGGTGGCACCCCCAGAGATCAGGGTTAGAAGTACAGAAGAATGATTTCCAGGAAACTGAGAATTGGGATCTGATGAAAGTCTATCAACTATGAGCTGTCCCCAGCACAATCACCCTTGGCAGGAACACTGGCTTCGCTCAGGTTGTTCCACTGGCAGACACTTTTTAAAAACTAGAGCTAAAAATAACCTCCACAGTGTGGTAAAAAGTGATTAATTAAGACCACTACAAAGCATTTATTGAATTTGGAAGGAAGGTGAGGGGGAAAAAAACATCAATTTTACACACAGAAAGGCAAAACCACATTTATCTTTATCTCTGATATCTAAGTAATCATAAAATCTAATATTTGGGGGGAGAATCCTATTTTTTTGAAAGAAGGTATAAAATATGGACAAAAGCTGAATAAGAAAAAATATATACATATAAATCCAATGTGGGTTTCCAGCCATATAGGTCTGACCTGGAGAAACAGAGAGATTATCACGCAGACACACTTGACAAGCCCTGATTCTTCCACCAACCTTCCCGCCTGTTACGTCCAGTTGCAGGTAGGATGGGCGAGGAGATGGAATTAACTGCAATTCTGTACAAAGAGGGAGCCCGGCCAGCAGAGAACTGTGAGGCCCCTGTCCATTCCAGCCTCCTGCGTGGACTCTTTCACTGGAGACCTCAGCTTCATTCAAGACACTTCTGAAAGCTTAAACAGCTCCTGCAAATTAGACCAACTACCAATTTATCATCATTTTTCCTTCCAAGGTCATTTTTTGAGTTCACTGTAAGAACAGAGTAATGGATACCTACTTCCTTCTGGATGAAGCTTTGACCTTCTACCTGATTTCTGGAAGTGTCTCTGTGAGAACTGACCCTTTTCTCTCTTCTCCAGACCACTGCCAACAGTCCTTTTGCCATTGGGCTTGACCTTACTGGAACTCAGGTGTCGGCCGGGGTCTTCTCCCTTGTGAACTGAGTTAAAGTTGACCCAAAGCCGTGATCTGCACATTGTGGTAAGTCCAGTGGCTTCTCTGAAGTTCTTGTTTATTCCCAGGAAAACTAATGCCCTTATGTTAGTTCATCCACTTGTGACATTCTTTCCCTCTGAATTCTGATGCTTTCCTCAGTGTGTTATGGCTGTTTGTTTATTTCCATCATGGAAGAGACCCAGACATGAACCCATCTCCCTTTCCAGATTTATACTACATGCCCACACAAGTCCTTAATGTAGAGAAGGGTAGGGGGTAAAGGATGATTTAGACTCAGGAGGCCCAGAAGCCTACAACTTTCATTGAATGTGAGTTATGCTAGTCTTAAAGATTTTTTGGTCCAGTCTACCATATTGATAAACCATCATCCTCCTACCTTATTCCCCCAATATGTCCTCAATGACACCTGTATTCTCATCCAGTTCTAATATACAACAGTTTAATGCTTTCTTTAGTTTCCTTGTCTCCTGCTAAACCAGAGCTCCACCTTCTAGCCAAGTAGCTTGTCAAGATATTTTCCTAAACAAATATAACTCCTTTTTCAAGAGAAATTCTGCACCACCTATGAAGAAAAGAAAAGAAGGCTTCCATTGCATAAATGGGCACTTACTAGGTACGATGATCAGTACTACAGCATGGGGATATATTGAATGCTATGGGAGCACAGGGAAGGACAGGCCTAGATTGACGGAGTCAGGAAGCAACGTCTAAGCTGAGACCAAGAAAAAGGGTGGAGAAATCCAGTGGAAGAGGGGAAGAAGGCCAAGGCAGAGGAAAAGCACACAGGAACCCCTAGAAGCAATGGGAATTCAGGGCATCGCAAGAGGTTCATGGTGGCTGGGAGGGACGGTGAGGAAAGCTAGAGAAGAAGGTGGGCGTGGCCACATCTGATCGGTGGAGCAAAGAAGTTTAGACTTGATGCAGAAGGCAGCAGGGAGCCATTGCAGGCTTTAAGCGGGGAAATGCCACACTCAGATTTGCACTTTAGAAAGATGCCTCCGGCTGAAGGATGGAAAGTCAATTATTAAGAGGCAAGGCTAGAAGTAGACAGCAGTGAGAGGCTACCACTTTGGTCCACATGGGGAGGACAACAACAGCTTGGACAAGGAAGGTCTATGAACTGGGCAGCTGGGTGGCAGGCGGTGGTGTTTGCCAAGGTGGACAACACAGGCGACTTTGGAAGAGACCCACCGGTCTCTCTCCCCTGCTCGTTGGGAAAAGGCATGCGAGTTCCTGCCTGGATCTGGCCAGTCCAGCTCACTGCATGTGCCCCTGGAAGTCACCTGACTGAAGCAGACCTAAAGAGGCCTAAACAGGAACAAGCGGCTACTTATTTTTCTCCCACTTTATGGGAAACCAATAAGGAAATCTGCTCCAGCACTGCCCAGGCTGCTCTCCCTGGCCCTAATCCTACAGCCTCCCTCGGAGGGGAGTTCCGGGTCGGACCACATCTGGGCCTCGTGAGTCTAAATCACAGACCACAGTTCTACCCCGGCCTGAGCGAGGACGCCTTGGTTTGTTCTCTTCTACATACATAGCCATTCATCAAGTCCAAGAAAGCAAACACGAAGGTAGTATCACTTAGCCAGGCTGCAATTAGCAGATTAGCGGCTTGTTGCTCTTGTCTTGTATCCCACTCTATGACCTCACGAAGGCCCAGAGAGCCTCAACATTGGGCTGCTCCAGGAAAGGGCCATCAACTTCTCTGAAAATAAAAAAAAAAAAAAAAGAAGCAGCCTGTCACCGTGAGTTTCCCCGTTGTAGAGCTAAACTACAATTGATGTTCTGTCTCTATCAATTTCTCAGGAATGCCGGGACGTGAGCCCAGTATTAATGAAGACAGCAGAAGAGAAGGCATGCGCTTGGCCCCACTCCAGAGCTGATGGAGAGCATGGGTCTCGAGCAATTCCCGGAGACCTGGAGAGGCCCGAACAAGGCAAAACAAGCAGACCCTGGGGTCATACACAAGGCTTGGTGGGGCAGACAGATGCCAAAAAGGCCTGGGAGAGAATTTCTACTGGGAAAAATAGCCTCGTGATCACCCCTTTTACGATCAGGTATCATTTTCACCATCTGAGAAAGGCAATCTTACTCCAGACGAAAAAGACATCCCCATAGGTCTATGCATATGGCAGTACACAATCATACACACACAGGAGACCAGAGCAAACCCAGAACCAGCTCTCAAGAAAGGGCTGATATTGTACCCCCACATTTTGATTAAATCCTTCAGCACCTCTCAGAATTGCCTCTCAAATCAGAAGCCCTCCCAGGTCACAAGCAAGGGGGAAGCCTTGATTAGTGTGGGAGGCCACACTGGTATCAAATTAAAAACCAATAAAAGGCTTGTCTTCATCTCAGTTTGAAAAACGAATAGGAACTGGTCACTGGCTCCTGTTTTTCAGACAATGTCATTTGGGGCTTCTGGTTTCAGAACCGTTTTTAATCACGTATAATTCCTTAATCCTTCCAAACTGATCAGCTCCTTCTAAGTTTTAGCTGGCTCCAGTGAAGCTGGAACAATTCAGCTAAGCCATCCATCACGTCAAACCAATGTATCGCCCCTGAGATGCGGAGCTCTGCAGGATTCAAAAGACACAGCAGGCTCCATGGGTGCACAAAGTAACCCAAGGATGGTGGTGGGACCCCCATAGTGTTGGAGATAGCCATATCTGCTTCACAAATCCTCATGAGAATCGAAAGAAATCAATGAAAGGTGCTGCCTCTACTCAATAAAGGAGAGCTAATATCATTAGGGATATGATCATTTCAAACCTGCCCGAGATGATTGGGGAAATGGAATTTGCTCATACGCCCCAAGGCCCTCGACCCCTCCTGGAATGCATCAGCTGCATGAGAAAAACATGGCACGCCTTCTTCCTCTCTCCCACTAGCGCTGTGCCGCAAACACTGGACGGTTGTAATATGCAGCGCCTCTTGTGTGTGCTGTTAAGGCACTTTCATGGGAATTTAATTTACAACAGAAGAGCTGGTCCTAACAGTGAAGGTAGAAAAGAATGATGGACAGAAAAAGGACAAGAGCTACAAAAAGGAAGAAGGAAAAGGAGGAACATGCAGAAGAAAACAGAAGGCCTTAACAGAGTAAACACTCAATCGTTATTTGAGAAGGCAAGACTTGTGAGCACACACTTCAGAAAAACACCGTGTAGTGCCGCGCACTGGACTTAGAAACAAGTTTTTATTCCAAGCTTGACCTTTCGCTAGCCTTATAATCTTGGAAAATATTTAACTTCTGTCTTAATTTGGGCTGCCATGATAAAGTACCATAAACTGGGTTACTTACAGACAAATTTATTTCCTCACAGTCTGGAGGTTAGAAGCCTGCTGCCCTGAGCTACAACAGTGATGTGACAGCAGCCACTGTTCATGACATTTCCATTAGTTAAAGCTCTGTCCACCTGCGGGCACTAAACATGCGGAATTCTGGGGTGTCCTAGTGGCCCAACTACTGCTGAGACAAAGCAGGACAATATGTGCCCTTTCCAAATGGCCTCGCATAGGGGAGCTCTGTGGATGACAACCACCCCACCAGGAGCCCAGTACTCTGATCCCCATTTTCACTTTCTATTCAAATCACGCTCCCCATGACGGAGACAGAACAGGAGAATAAGGTTGCGCAGTGCACCCCCTCTAAGCGGCACTGTCAGGGAGGCCCCATGGCTCTGACTACAGTCTTCCATTGTCGCTCTGGCAAAATGTGCACTCACCACCACGATGAATCCCCAAGCACCTTCTACAGCATCAGTTATACTGCAGAAGGGTTGTTTGCTTCCCAAGGCCCTGGATGCTCTTCTCCTCTAGGCCCTTACCAAAGGGACAATGGTTGCTAGTATGTGAAAATGTGGAAGGATGAGATCCGGTGTCCTTAAGGCTGGAATTGGAGATGGAACTGGGCATTTTCTGTATCAGCTGTGTGGGTACTTTCTTCAGCCCCCACAGTGTGCCTCTATTAGCTGGGATCAATTTTTTTTACATGCCTCTTTGTCCCCACAAGACCGTGGGCAACTCCAAGGCAGAGATCAAGTCTCTCACTCCTGTATGGCATTAGGGACTATTTTGTCTTGAAGGAATCACAATTTTGTTAAGAAGGCAAAATATTCATTAAGAGAATATAGTGTTGGACTTGGCCTGTTTTCTCAGAATTGTGGCTAAGACCCAAAGTAATGGGCAAAAGATGCTGAGCATCCCATATTCTAAATCCAGAGAGTCACAATCTCCCCCTTACTGTTTGCTTCAAGGTACCAAAACCAGTTCTACGCCACAAAACACCAGCCTCAGTCAACATAAAAGAGGATAGGAGAGACAGATGGGGTGGCCTGCATATTTAAGGTGCAGAAGCTCAAGAAGAAATGCCATGCCCTCCCCACAAAGGAAGAAAAGAGGGGAGACTCCAAGAATCACTTGTAAAGATCGAAAGTTGTTATAGGCTGAATTGCGTTCCCTCAAAATTTATATGTTGAAATCCTAACCCCCAGTACCTCAGAATGTGACCTCATTTGGAAATAGGGTTATCGCAGATATAATTAGTTAAGATGAGGTCATACTGGAGTTGGGTGGCCCCTAATCCAATATGACTGGTGTCCTTATAAAAAGAAAACATCATGTGAACACACACACACACACACACACACACACACACACACACACACACACACACACCACCATGAAGACTAGAGTTAGATCATCATACAAAAAGAAATAGGTAGGAGAGGCCTCAGAACACATCCTTCCATAACACCTTCGCGGGGAACATGCTGCCGAAACCCTGATTTTGGACTTCTGGCCTCCAGAACTGTGAGAAGCCTGGTTTGAGGTGCCTCGTTAGAGCCGCCCTAGGAACCTAATACAGAGGTTTTTGCAAGAACAGGAGACTTGCAGCTCACCCACTCATTTGATGTCTGCTTCGGCACGAGACTTACTGACCTCCCCCTTTATTACCTTTTCTTTCTTGAGAAAGAAAACTGGAGAGAACTGGTGGGAAGATTCCAGGAGGAGAGGAGGAGCTGAATGTCTGCCTAACTTTCCAGGTTCCAAGAGGTACAGAAGCTGCCTACTGCCTTCGGGTTGACTGCAGAGTAGGTGAGTTCTAGAACCACCCAATGTAGGAGATAGAAAGACGCACAATCAACGGGATGTAGCTTGCCTTGGCATGACAATTACCTGGGAATGGACCAGAAGGCTGGCCAAATCTCGAAGGGACCTCCAATGCCTAGTGGGGTCTTGTAAGAAGGAGCCCTTGCCAGCAGGGCACATTGGAGATATGACCCCTCCTCTTGGAACTCACAATTCATGAGCTAGAAGAGAAGTTACTGCCAACCTAGAAGACTAAACCTCACCCAGGGAAGGAAGATGCTTGCCCTCACTAGGCACTCTTCCCCCAACCCCAAGACATCTAAGGGACTAAATGCCACCCATTCACACATATACACACACAAATTCACACACACACACACACACACACACACACACACACACACACATTCTCTTTTAAAACCACTAGAACTGGATAGTGGAACTAGACACTACTGGGTAGAAAAAGAGCTATGAATCAAGTTTGAAATTGGAAGGTTTCTTTATTAATTAATGGGAATAAATCTTAAATCACAAAATAACATTGCCCTAATAACCAAATATAACAAGAAAGTTATGGTATTTAGGCTAGATCTTGCCACTATCTTGCGTGAAAAGGAAATTCTAGTAATGATTGAAAAATAAAATAAAAATCCATCACTGGGGTAAAACTGAATGAATGGAGATTCCTCAATAAACCAGTTACTTGTACATGAAGTGATGGATAATGATCCCAGGCGGCTTTTCTAGGAGGTGACAAAACAGGTAAGATACCTGGGAATAGAGGTGACCAGAAGATCACCTGGACCAGGGTAGTCAGGAGAAACAAGATCGGGCACAGCTGAAACGGAGCCTCGAATGTAAAGAGGGGCTACGGGGTGGCATCTTTCCGAGTGAAGGGACCAGCAGAGGCCGGGCACTGGGTCGGTGCTGGCGAGGAACAAGGGAACAGGGAATGGCATATGTGAAGACCCAGAGGTGGGCAGGCATCAGGTCCTTAGGGACAGGGGATCATATATTTTGGATAGGTGAACTACGGGGAAAAAATAGAACGAAGATGGGGCCTCCCGGTGGGAATTGTCATGCCAAGCCAAGTGGAACGGATCCAACTCATCTATCTTCAGAAAACCAATGGCCTGCCGGGGCGTCTGGTGACTGACGGCTTCCCTGTCCTCACTCTGCTTGCTCTCCTTGCACAGGTCTGACCACCGGCACTTTGGAGTACCTCTAGGCTGTGATGTGTTGGGTGACGGGGAACGTGTAGGGCACTGCTGGCCAGGTCTCAGGAGCCAGCCAGAAGCCCCTGATAGAGTTCACAAAGCACCCGGACTGCTAGAGCCCTCGGGAGATCAGAGCCGGCGGTGGAAGCCGCTGCCCACGGCCCCACTCCAGCCTGAAGAGGCAGAATCAGCTGTTGGAGCCTATGAGACAGTGTGTTTTATCTGGCTTCTGGCCACCAGAGAAAAACGCAACAAAGGAAAGAGGAGAAGATATGGATTATTGGCGTGGAAGCCTAATGACAAACACATTTACATGTATTTCTACAGAGGAGAGCTGCCCTCTCTGTGGCCTATGTGGTTTTTCTCCTGTGCTCGGAAGGGCAAAACCAGGGGCTTGCTCCAGAGATGAGGTTTCTCCTCCATCTGGAACCCTTGGTTTAGCATGGCACCAGAGTTTGGGCCGTGACCCCACAGGTCTGATCGACCATCTCCTGCATGTGGTTTCTCTGTGGAGCAGAGGGTTGGCTGGGCTTTCCCAGAGAGCATGGACCATACCTAGTTCTCCGTGAATGGCGCAGGTGACACATCCTTCGTTAGTACCATGTGTCAGGTACCATGTTAAACACCATGTATATTGTCTCGCTTGACCCTCACAAATCCCAACGAGGTAATGGATTTTATCCCAGTTTAAAGACGAGAAAACTGAGGCTCAGAGAACATACTCTTTGCCCTTCATCGCACTGCCTCCCAGTGTGAGAGCAGAGCTGCGAAAATTATTAAAGATACTTATAAATAAGATTCATGGACTTCAGAGCTGAAGGAACTTGGAATAACATCTTTCCCAGTCTCCTTACCACACAGCCGATGCACCTGAGGTCAGAGGGGGAAAACTGACTTGCTCCAATTTGCACAGAGCTCAGAACAGAATGCCACGTGCGCACTCCGGGCCCTGGCCCCCTCGTAATTTGAAGGCCTCCTAAACAAAGGCAAGATTACAGATGTGGGAGGAGCTCTTCATCACAGGGGCCTGTGCCCGGGGGTCTGGGGCAATCACCCAGCTTCCCAGCCCTACATGCCCCAGCCCCTGGGTGTGGGGATTTCTATGAACATCGTGAGCATGCTGCTACTTGTGGGTGATAAGTAAACATCCCCCTACGGCGTCCACACATCTGTCACCTAGAGACCCTGGGTTTCATCAATAACCTGGCATTTGAAGACCTAACCTTTGCTTTCCTCACTCGGTTCAACCCAAGCACACAGAGAGAACATGCTGGCCACAGCTAACAAATGGAAGGAACTTGCTGAAGCTGGAATGTAAATTATAAATTATAAACAGAGTGTCAGCTCAGATAAATTCTAACTTACCAGCAGACCTTGTCCACAATGTCAATTAGGAGGAAAATTAAAGAATTTCAGGAGAAACGGTGAGAAAAAGGGAACAGAGAGGCAGAGGAAAGAAAGACAGAAAATAAAAGACCTTACAGACTGTCATGCAGTGACTATCAGGGTGCCTGAAGTTCAGCCAGTAGCTCCTCATGGTGAAATCCCAACCCATCTCATCCCATCTGGACCAGTAAACCTGGAGGGAGGGTCCCAGTGAGAAGCTGGCCGGGCTGCAATGTTTCAAGGCCAGCAATACCAGACCCACTGTCCCCATCACCCCCATCTAACTCCTGCCAGTCCGCAGGCACCCGCGGTCTTAAAATTCACCACCTTCAGGCTGAACTTGGCCAGGCCCCGAGTTGATGAGAAACAGGCAGGGCTGTGTATAAGGCCTCTCTATCCCATCAAAAGGTAAGGTCGTTCTGTGCTATGCCCAGTACTCAGTGGGTCTGGGTGGGGCCCTGATTTCAAGGATACAAATAATGTATGTATAGAGACTAGCACAGTGCCTGGCCCATAGTAGGGCCTCACTATGTGGTAGATATGACTTTTACACTTATGACTATTCACTGTCCCATTCCCTTTTCCTCTTGGTCACACAGGCTCCACCCCCCAGCATTCTTTGCAGTTAGGTGTGGCCATGTGTTTGAGCTCTGGCCTGTGGAATGTGAGTGGAACACTCTGCTCCATTTCTAGGCCTGGCCCATTAAAACCTTCCGTGCATAATCCTCCCTCTCTTCCCCCATCTGTCGGCCAGATACAGACAACCCAGTGGAGCCCTAGGAGGAAGGCAAAACCACAGGACAGAGGAGTCAATGTCCCAAAATGAACATGTCTGATGCCACCTGGGGACATACCGGAAACATCATGTCGGACCTTGTGTGATGAGAAATAAGCCTTCTAATATATGAAGCAAATGAGATTCGGATATTTGTTCATTATAAGCACTAGTTTTATTTTTCCTAACTAGCATACTTAGACCTTAACCTTGGTTTCTTGAGAAGACTCCATAAGGACTGGAGCCATGTTCTTTCTGTCTGACACCCAATCTTGAAGAAGCTTTGATCTTCTGCCTGGTTTCTGGAAGTGTCTCTGTGAGAACCGACCCTTTTCTCTCTTCTCCAGACCACTGTAGATAGTCCTTTTGCCATTGGGCCTGACCTTGCTGGCACTACATCTTTATATCCTGCCAATCTAAGAGCTGTCTGCTGAAGGATAGGCTACCGCAGCCCCACACCACTCAACTCCATGCATGCTGGGCTTAGCAAGCCCCTGGGAATGCCTCACAGCTGGGGCCAGGGGTTAGCACCACAGCTGTCCCTTGTTCACAAAGGGCAAATGGAAGTCATGAAAAGAACACTAGATCCAAAGTCAGTCAAAACCAGAAAGAAAAATGCAAAGGCTGAGCGTTATCATGTTAGGATGTGGAAGCACAGGTTACAACCCAGGTGCAGAGCTGCGGACACATACAGTGTGGGGGTCTCACTAGGCTCCTTCCCAATCCTGATGTGGCCCCCACTCCAGCTTCACAGGTCCTTCTATTTCCCATCTCTTTTCAAGGCCCAGCACAGACTCATTTCTCCCTCTTCTGAATAACTATTGCCCTAATGGTCCCATTTGCTTACTTTTCTCTAGCTGTAGGTATTGCAAGCCTCTACCTCTAATGCACTTACAGTGCTCAAATTCTGTTGGCTTAATGAGGGGTGTGTGGGGTGAGAGAGAGAGAGAGAGAGAGAGAGAGTGTGTGTGTGTGTGTGTGTGTGTGTGTGTGTGTGTCTTGCCTTCTACACTAGACTAAGGATGATGTCACACTCATCGTAGTGACTTCCCCTGTAAGCGAGCATGTATGGTCCAGAACAGGGGTTCATGGAGAAAGGACATTAAATACACCTTTGGAGTGGGGGATACTAGGAGACCTCAGGATGGATGTGTTGCCTGAGTCGTCTCAAAAAAATTAATAGACATGAACCAAACAAGGGAACAGCATATGTGACAGCCAAGAAGGGTGGAACACCACAGAGAACAAAGCTCCGGGAGGGTGGGCAGGGCGGGCTGATGGTAAAGAAGCGGGGACACCTGCAGAAGAACAAGGGCTGCAGCTGCTCCCCGTTCAATAATGGATAGAAGAGCCTGGAAGCCATGATCTCTGACCTGGGCTGCAGCTCTGCTGATACTTCTAAACCCTGTCACTTTGCCCTGAGGTGGTGACTCAGAACGTCCTTCAAAACCACCCTATGTTCATTGCGTCCAGCATCTGGCTCGGGCACAGGCCTGGGCAGGGGTGGGCTGCCCGGCCGTCCAGTCCGCCCTTCCTCTAGTGTGCTCTGTCTCCCTGCCAGCCAGCAGACGGCACCACGCTATTTCAGCCCCTGCCTCTTTTGTGCTCCATATTCATATTTTCTTGACACAAACCATACAAGGTTTCAACACTTGGAGACTGCAAAGTAAACCATTTGTACATACCAGGTCTGGTAACACTTTAAATAATAGGCCAGTTAGTTAATGCTGCACTACAATAAAAATTCCCGTCCAAGTACACATTACATCCTCATTAATGCCAAGTGAGTTCAGCATGATTAATGTTATGACAATAAATAACTGGGAGATCATGATGGCCGCCAGGCTGCAGCACCACGCGGGGGCCCAGGGCGCCAGGCTTCTGCCACCCCCTGAGCACACTGGGGTGCTGCCTGCCCCTCCACTGGGCACCCTCAGCCCCTCCGAAGCACAGCTCCAGTGAGGATGAGGCGTGCCAGGGTGCCCAAGGCAAGCTAGCCCAACACGTGGGGCCAGGCTAGAGACAGCTGGGGAGAGCAGATAAAGCGCTCACCAGAACATGCTTTTTCCTCCTGAGAAATGAGCACATGTTGGGAGCTGGAAACCGGGCCCTCCTGTCCATGAGCGGAAAGAAGCCCTCCTCACTATCCTGGAAGAGACCCGGGCCAGGGAGCTGGACAGCTCTAATTGCTCTGGGCACCACTACAAGGGGCTCAGAGAAGTAGGTAGCTCTCTCATGGGGACAGCCAAGGCTATGCTCAGGTAAAGGGGACTCGGTCATTGCCACTCAGAGCCTGAGAGGCCCAGGCAAAGACACAGGCCCTGCTCTCAGTGAGCTTCCATCAGAGCTGGCGAGGGAAACCTACATTGTGATAGGTCAAAGAAAGGGGACACTATGCCTCTTCTCGGCATCTCTAAGCCATGTCAGGGCTGGTCCATGGGATGGGAGATCAGGGAAGATGGGATTGTTTTGAAGTTCAATATGATAGGCTAGCAAATAAGATGCTGACACCAAAGAAATGAGAGTTACATTTGGAGGCAAAAGAACTTTACAAACCTTGGAAATTGCCCTCTCGGCCTTTGGAGTATGAAGAACCGGTCACTCAAAGGGCAACTTTGGCCCCTCCCCTGTGCTCTGGAGTTGACATGGTTCACCCCGCAAGGCCCACCTCACACCCACTGCCCAAATGCTTGGGGATTCTCTGTGGCCAACCCCACTGATTAGTGGGGTTGCTGGGTTAACCAAGTAGTAAGGATGGAAGCAGCTAGAAGCAGGTGTTGACTTTTCAAACACCCATAAATTCCATGAGGGTGACAGAAGGGCCTGTTCTGTAATTGTGTTCATTACTTACACTAAAACCTAATTAAAGTCTAATTATGCTTTTTATTCATTAAACACACTTACTGGTGCAGACACCAAGCCGGCATGAGCAGTGCCGGGATCGCCATGGAAGTGGAAGGCTTCGGGTCTCGCCAGAGCACAACGACCAGCCAGCTTCGGTGTCAAACCTTCTCTGCATAGGAAGACTCAATAGAGAGACACAGAAGAGGACAGGGAGAGGAGACGAGTAAAGCGTCACAACGCTCCGCTATGGCCTTTGTCCTGCCTCGTCCTCCAGTGCTAGATCAACAGTTTCCTTCCCCAAGCCCCATTGTCACTGCAAGAAAACTTGTCCAGGCCATCATGGGGGCAAAGCCAGGCACTGCCAGATATCAGGGGAAGACCAAGACCCAGGATAAGGATAAGAGTCCATTGAACTGGCCAGCATTTCCCGATACCTCCTATGAACAAGTTTCAGTGGAAAGCTCTTTTAAAAAGGAGATCTATCTCTCAAGTCATTCTACTATAGACATTCTACTACAGATAATGGGAATTTAACCTATTTATAAGGTAAATTGGGAGTCCTTAGAAAAATACAAGGAGAGACCACGAGGGAACTGAAGGAAGGTACAAATTTTCTCTGGTTGGGTTCAGAACAACTTCACAAAGAAAGTTGTAAGTGGCATCAGGAAAATGGCAAAGTAGCTGGCTCCAGATGTCTGTCTCTTTACAGAAATATGGAAAAACTGTTAGAACCACTTTTGTCAGAACTCAGGAAAATAGTCAAAGCTTTATAGCACGGATTTAAGAAAAAGATTTAAAATGATAGTAAAATCCTTATCTTATACAAGTCAACTCAAAATGGATTTAAAACTTAAGAACTGAAACGATAAAACTCTTAGAAGAAAACATATGGGAAAATTTCCTTGACATTGGTCTTGGCAATGATTTTTTTGGCTCTGACACCAAAAGCAAAAGCAACATAAGCAAAAATAAACAAGTGGTACTTTATCAAACTAAAAAATGTCTGCACAGCAAAGGAAACAATCAACAAAATGTAAAGTTAACCTGTGGTATGGGAGAAAATATTTGCAAACCATTTACCCACCTGATTTAAGAATGGGCCAAAGACCTGAATGGACATTTTCTCGAAGAAGACATACGAATGGCTCACAGGTAAATAAAAAGGTGTTGACCAGAGGTATTGAAAGTAAGCATCCTTGTCTTGTTACTGACTTAAGGGGCAAAGTTTTCAGTCTTTTGCCATTGAATATGATGTTAGCGGTGGGTTTTTCGCCAGTCCCCTTCATGTATTCCATAAGACTTAGTATGTTATGTTTTTGTACATGTTGGAAGTTCTATCTAAAGCAATCAGGCAAGAAAAATAAATAAAAGGTATCCAAATTGGGAAGAAAGAAGTAAAACTAGCTTTAATCATAGATAACATGATCTTACACATAGAAAATCCCAAAAATTTCACACACACAAAAAAAAGCTACTAGAGCTAATAAACAAATTCAGCAAAGTCGTAGGGCACAAGAAGAACATAGGAAAAAAATCAGTTCTGTTTGAATACACCAGCAATGAACAATCTAAAAAGAAAATTAAGAAAATAATTTCATTTACAATAGTACCCAAAAGAATAAAATTTGTGGGACTAAATTTAACAAGAGAGGTAAAAGACTTGCACACAGAAAACTAAAAAACATTGCTGGAGGAAATTAATGGAAACCTAAATATACACAGACATCTGTGTTTGCAGATTGGAAGACTTAATGTTGTTTGGAGGTCAATATTACCCAGTGCCACCTACCTTCACATTCCTAAAGGTAGTTGGAAGCTGTAGAGTGAGCACCTGCTTCTCTATTGGGCTCCTGCCACTCTGTGTCTATACCAAGCTTCTAACTAGAACCTGATATATGTCAATAGATTCGTTTATTGCGGTGAAATCTGAAGGTGACAGCGAAGTTGCGTGTTAAGTTGGGATTCGTTTCTAAAGTCCGCATGTAATGTACCTACACATAATGTGAAAGTCCACTACTTACACAATTTGAGACCAAGTAAATCTATTCATATGCACACACATGTCTGTACATGGCCTATATACAGTAAGACTTTGTAAATAACATTACAATACACTCCCGGAAGCTATCAGAAATTCACAACTGCACCAATGCAGACACGTTTAAACAAGCTCCTAACTTTCTCCTATATTACATTTCTGAGGAGAGCTCATATTTTCTTTGCTCTTTTCCCACCCTCATTAACAATCTTTTTGACTTTTGCTGGAGTTTTATCTTTCACTTGATAAGAGACAGATTTGCATACAGGTTGGAGAATTATTTGCAAGAGCCTCCCAAATTCCTTTTCCATATGCCCAGATAAAGTATATGATGCGCTCTTCACAGAGCTGGGCCAGTGCTAAGCTCAATAGTCTACTTCTCAAACTTTTTCAAAAGTCAATTTTTTAGCTAAGTCAGAGCTGATATGTCCAACTTTGCAGGTTTTACACTGCACAATTCCAAGAGGGGCCATTCACTTAAAATGCAATATATGTGATGATCCTCTCTGTCTCTCTCTGTCTGTCTGTCTGTCTCTCTCTCTGTCTCTCTCTCTCATACACACACACACACTTTCACACTCCTCAAGAGTTCCAGAGTCACAGTGTCATGAGAGCAGAGCCCCCACTGCACAGAGACATGGATTAGGGAGGCCAGGTCAGTTCTGTGTCTGACTGCAGGGTTCACATGGCTCAGGGTCCACTCCAGCTTTGCCATGAGTCCCATTCAAATCCTTGTCTCAGAAAGATTGTAAATGACTGCATGCCTTGGACCTCTACTCAATACTGTAACTGTTAAATCTACAGGGGCATGCTGCAATCCCCAGCTGGTTCTGGCATTAGTCACCAATTCTCTCTCCCTAGGGCACAAGTGAAAGCCAAGGCCAGGCAGGGCTGGGATGCCATCTCTGTGTCTGCCCAGGTATGGCCCCCTGCTCACATTCTGCTTCTCCTCTGCCATCTCTGGTCTCTTCTATCCTCTCTTCATCCATGCAAGTCCCATTCCACTCTGTCTCATGCCGATCCATGTGTCTGGCTGCACTAAACCAGTCTGATCCCTTCTCTGTATCAGGACTGATATAATTATTGGACTGGATCCTCAGTCCATCTGTCATTTCCTTGAGTTCAGTTTTGAAAGCACAAAGACTTTCTGCCTCACCTACCCAGGCTGCTGTACCGCATCTGGACTGTTCCAGTTTTCTGAAACCAGAAACTAAACACTGCTATCCAAACCCACACAGAGCAAGGAGCTCTGCAGGTATGGCTCTCCTCTGGCACAAACTCCCTGTGCCCTGCCCCTACAAGGAAAGTGTCTGGGCTTCATGTTGCCTGAAACACTCTCCCCACTCTCCAGAATCCCCTCATTCCAGAGTTCTTTCCTCCTCCCATCTCAAGACGCCCCTTCTATTAAGAGATGCCTCATCAATTTTTCATATAATCACGACATAATCAACTTCTCCCTTCGCATACAGGGGAGAAAAGTTGCCGAAGATGCAAGCGCCATCTGTAAGTGTCACTGTTTGTCCCACACTGAGCAATCCTCTCATTTCAGAACCCTGAGAAAAGGGTGTGTGCTGCAGTTGGCCCTTGAGGGCCAGGTGGGTGGCCCGAGCCACATGCCCTGGGTCAGCTTGGAAAAATCCCCTTGAGAGGACTTGCCAAAGCACGAGGCTATGCTGACAGGCCCTGAGTGTCACCTGTACCTACCCAGCTTGCCATTCCGCACCTGGACTGATCAGTTAAGTTAGAAAAGTTCAGCCTCAGCTGAAAGCCAACATCCCTGTCCCCAGCAGCCCCCTCCTCCCAGCCCTAGAGGAGCCTACCTGTGCATTGGAAGCCCCAGTCTTGTGGCCAAGCTAAACTCTGAGCAGGAGAAAGAGTCCCTCTGGAGATTGGTCCCTCTGAGAACCCAGTCTGCCTGGGTCCAAAGCAGAACAGACTGACTTCAATAATGTTGTCAGGGACAAATCTGAGGGCTGTGAGATGTAACAAGACCCAAGTGTCCTCTAGAGGCCATGAAAAGAGCCAACTCAGGCCCTACTTTCTGGTATGAACCTCACAGAAATTTCTATGTACTGTCTCCACATCACCACCACCTGGGATAAAGGACATAACTCTGAGCCTTCTAGAAAAGAGTTGAAAAAAAGGTTGGAAGAGTCTATCTGCAAAAACGTCTGATGTTTAAGTCTAGTTGTGGGGGCCTGGGATGAAGCACCTGGGGAGTGAGGACAGTATTGGTTCAGGATTTGGGAATGCTGGGCCAAGCCCTGCCACCTGCTGAAGATCTTAGCCGAGATCCTGTTCCTCCTAAGACCCCATTCCTACAGTTATAAAAGCGGGAAGATGGTCATGGTCTAAATTGGTGGTTCTTAAGCATGCATCAGAAGCAACTTGGGGACTTTCTATGAATACGTGCATGTCTCCAGATAATACTAACCATCAGATCTTAGGTGGCCCAGGCATGGTGAGTTAGAAATGTCCCCTGGCTGATTCTATGCATCCCAACAGCCTGTAGTTCCATGAACAGAACTTAACACTCTGTTCCAGGTGAAATGTGTCAACAGCATGAGGTTACAGACAAGTCTGCTTCCTGACACCAGCTTGGTTGAGGTGCTCGGCTATACCCAAGGCCAGCCTGCTCATCAGAGATAAAACGGTGCCTCCAAGGCTGGGCATGACCATCGCACCCAATGGAGCCACAGCCACTTCTGCCCACGCCAGCACAACTAGGCTGGAGATGAAGGTGTCCTTTGCCTGTCCTCAATTCCACGACTCTCAAGGTCCCCTGATCTTATCTCTGCCCTATCCACTAGACTTTGTCACTATGTCCCCGGTCCCGGTCACTCATTCGGAAAGGGGAGCCTGTGTCTTCCATGCTGATGGCACCATTTTCGATCTGGTCATCCGGGTTAGAAATCTTAGAGCCTTCCTTCTTCACCGCCCCTTCACCATCGATCTCCTCAGATCCCATGAATTCTACTTCAGCCCTCTCCATCCCAAAGACAGGATCTTTCTGGATCAGCTTCTCCCCTGTCTGGAATAACAAAAAAAAAAACCCACAGATGAGTGTTCCTCTCAACATCTCCTCAATCTATCCTCTCGGATGGACTTTTCAAACTAAGGTTCTGACGTAAGGGGTTTCCTGTACTGGTAAAGAAAACACAGCACAGAGAGCTATATTTGTATGTTTTTACAAGTGAAGCCACTACTTTCTTTGGAATCTCAAAAGGTTTACAGTCCAACAAAAGTAAATAGACATTGTTTACCATGCTGCCGAACGATTTTTCTGCACTACCGCTTTGTGTTCTGACCAAGACGACCTTGAGGACAAGAATCATGTCCGAACCTCCTTCATTTCCCTGCCATCTTGCTTGGTGTCTGTCACAGAGGAGAAAGCCCCATGCATGTTGAACTGAATTATTAGCCACGGCCCAGTATGATTTCAACAGCATGGGAGTGATGCCTTCCTCATGGGCTGGAAACCCAGAGAAAACTCTTGGCTCTCTCCTAGCAAGATAACAGCCTTTAACTCTGAAGGAAGCATTCCATGTGCATCAACTTTGCCAATGAAAGGGAGCCAAGCAAAGGTGCCTCCTGCCTGTGAAAAGAACGTGGGGACACAGTGCCAGCTGTTACAGGTGATTCACTCTCAGGCATGACCACGCACCTTGTCAGTGCCAAACCATTTGCCCATTGAAACAATTATAGAATCAGCCCCTTCCCCACAGATCCCAAAATACCCACTCGCCCTAAAGCTTACTGCCAATCGTTACTCCAGTCTTGGGCTCCCCTACAGATGCCGAGCCGTCTTGTTCAGAGATGTTTATAGCTGAAGTTCCAGAGACAACTTGGAGGACTCTCAGCCTGTAATCTACTTAAGACAAAAATCCATGACGTCTCCTTGGAATCCTGCAGCTTCCCAGGGGGACATTCCAACCTGACTTTAGAATATTTGATTTTCTTGTATATTGTGTGTCCAGGTAAGAAATCCTAACGGTGAGCCAGAAGATGACCGGACATGTGAAAATGCAAAACCTGTATTTGCAAAGGGAAGAAGCCAGGATCACCGAATCCCATTCCTCAGGTCGGTTCCAGCAGCATCAGCCAAGCAGAGAGAGACTTGCAGAGGAACCCGTGTCTCCCTCGTCTGCATGCTGTCTTCCCTCAGACAAGCAGGTGGCCAGGCCCAGTTTCTCAATGCCCCAGGGCCCCTGAGCTCAGTTCCTCCCAGATGCAGAGGTGAATAGCAGGGGTCCCAGCTTAAGCCTACACGGGGATCGGAACATGCTTGGAGCAAAATCTCCAGAAAGCTAAGTGCATAGAGAACTGAACCACCTTCAGGGAAAGAATTTGTCCTAAGGCAAGACTCAGCAGAGTAGACCCAGATATAGGGTTCCTGCACCTTAGCGAAGGAGGGTTCTGAATGCAGCCGGTTCTGTCTCTCTCCTGTCTAGGTCTATGCAGCCACGTCTATAGTCTTTAAAACTTTAAGACAAGCTGGTGCCTAAAAAGGGCACAGAGCAGTGCTCAGTGTCCATACTGTGTATGTCCATACACATCGATGCTGCAGCTGGCAGGACCACAGTTCCCAAAGGGAGAGGACAGGGATGACCAGCAGAAGGCTGCAGTGACCCACAGAGGATGGCAGTGGTCAGAAGCCATGCTCTGGCAGCATGCTAGGGCCCCATGGTGAGAAAGAAGCTTAGCAAGATGGGCAGCAGTTCCTAGGAGCAGTAGAGGCACAAAGTAGCAGCCAGACACGTGTGGAATCCGGAAGATTCTGATGGGAACTTCGCAAGGGAGTTGAGACCTCATGAACAGATAGCGGGCTGTCAATTCAGGTTATTGCTTTTAATGTGACTCTGTACGCACAGATTGGGAAGCTGATAGAATCTCAGTTTATAAGAGAAAGAAAAAGGATGGATGATGGGCTGCTCCTTTTAAAAGCCCAGAGCAGCCTCCTGTGGCCTTGCATTCCTGACCCAAAGATGGGAATTGCTGTTCGAATGTAAGTGAGCCCAGGCTAAGCTGCTTTGCCATGATCCTTGGCCTCTGAGTCATCCAGGGAATCCAGTGGCTGGGCTGTCGATAAGGAGGGATTGGGGTGAGAGTCCTGGCTGCCATCTCCAGCACAGGGCTCCAGTGTGAACTAGAGCCCTAGACCCTTACTGCTGAGCAGGTGCAAGCCACTCATGAGCCCTGTCTCCTGAGCCATCATCCCATCACGAAGGCCCACCCTCATGACCTCATCAAACCCTGATCATCTCCCAAAGGCTCCACCTCCTAATACCATCCCACTGAGGATTCGGGTTTTAACATGAATTCTGGGGACACAAACATGCAGTCCCTAACACTACTCTCTCCCTGGCATCCAGGGCTCCAGCTACATAAACTTTCTTTTCCTTGAATCCATCATGAAGCCACCGTGCCTGGGCACTTTGGCATCTGCTGTTCCCATTGCCACAGACACTTTTCCTGCCTCTTATCTGAGCTTCTACAATATCCTTTATGGCCTCCTGGATTTGGTTAGGTATCTTCTCAAATGCTCCCAGTGTCCCCTGCACCATCATACTCTGCTATTGCTCAATCAGGTCGTCTTCCTTGCCACACACTCCTTGCCACGTGGCATGCATCCGGAGGGGAAGCTGGCATCTGGCTTGCTCGCTTTGCACCCCTGATGCCTGGCCCATAATCACACTTAATGCATATTTGCTGAATGAAGACGCGAATGAGAGTACACACTGCTCTCAGCTCTCATCGCATCCATGGAGAAAAGGCCAAAGCTTGGAGATTAACCAGGTGGGCCTCAGAGACCATCTGGTAAATCAAGACCTATAGTGGAAGATTCTAATGTAAGAAATGAGAGTTATGGAAATCGTGTGATTTTCCAAACTTTTTGTTAGCTAATTCTGAGTCTTACCACCCAGACTGCAGGTTGCTGTGAGAAGGACTGTCTCTTCCTCCTCAGACCCCTCCCAGAGTATAGCAAGCACACAGCACCACAAAGCCTGGCACCTGCGGCACAAGCGCAAGTGCCCATCTGGGACCATCACAGGCAGACTTCTCTCTGGGGATAATCTGGGGGCCTCATAAACTTTTTTCAGACACACATATCCCTGGTCCCTTCCATGAGACTTCCACACACACACACACACACACACACACGCATATACTTGTGAATGTACATCCGTTATCTCTCTCATACATGACATATATCACATATAATTATCATTCTCATTGTGATTGCTAAAAATAGCATCTCCCCTTCTGCCCACAATTCCCTGCTGTTCTCATCCTCTAAGACTCATGTCAATATCTGTTTGCATTTGCTCTTCTCGTATTTCTTTGCTTCAGCAGACATTTGGGGTCAGATTGCTGACTCTGGAGAACGGCAACGGTTGGAGGAAGTTTATTTTCCCAAAGACCTGGCTCTGGTGCTTGAGTGGGGGAGTCAAGGACCTGGAGGAGGCTGGGTCCAGACAACAGCAGCTCACTGCTCTGACTCGGTCTCCTGGCATGTCCCCTCAGAGCCAACCAAACGGCAGCCCCTGTCGCCTGCCTCCTCGGCCCTCCCACTCCCCTCACACTTTCCTTCCTTCCCGCCCACCACCCTGTCCAGAATGTTCTCCCTCTCCCTGTCTAAATCAGGCCCACGTTCAGAGTGCAACATAGCTCCAGCCTCTGGCCTCCCAGGAAGTCCTCCCCGACCACTGTGCACACGCACACGCACACACACACGTGCACCTCCCGCCATCCAGACAACACTGACTTCTCCTTTCTCTGAAATCTCTCAGCACCATCCCTATTGTCCTCTAAATAAAATGGCGCATGCGAAGCACCTGGAACAGCACCCGGCACAAGGGGCCCTTCTTCCTCCCCACCTAAGCCCTGAACACACCTGGTCTGGAGCCGCGGTGGCCCAGAGAAATGACAAACGGCTGCAGGGCTTTGGGCAGAGAGTAAATGACCACACTCTGGGTAACTGAGAAAACACCTAAGAACGAGCTGTCTGAACTCGGCAGTGTCTTGTGAACATCGAGCAGATGGCCACACGCCCTGCGTTCACGCTTCACTCTTCAGAGCAAGCACGGCCTCAACTGCTCAACAGTGTTCCATCCAAGTACATGAGAGGCAAGTTCCTTAACAAAACAACCACCACCACCACACCAAAAAAAAAAAAAAAAAACCTACCCTGCCAGGGAGTAGGAAATTGGTTCTAACCTGCTCTGCCCTTGAGTCTTTGAATGACCTTGAACAAATCACTTGAGTGCTCCAGGAGTCATTTGCCCCACCTGTAAAATGAGGATGATCTTTTTGCAGGCCTTCTCACAGGACGGGTGTGAATCAGCAACTAAGGGCTTACAAAGGTTCAAAGGCCAGACAAATCAAGCCTGCCAGGGAGAGCCTCTGCATCTTCCTCTACCCCTGAGAGGTGATGATGAAGATGCCACCAGCTGGACTCACTACCCGTCTAACGCCAGGGAAATAGTTCCCACAGCGCCATAAAGAGAGAAAGAGTGGAAATTACTTTTGCCCCTAAGGACTCTGAGCTAGGCGTGTAGCCAATATATTTTTAATGTCAGAGTCAAAAATCCCAAGATTTCCACACCCTTCACTACAGTGTCAAAACTGGAGCAAACTTAACAGACAAATCACTTTCACTTCATGGTCCCTGGACAGGAGGCATTTGCATGCCCAGGAACAAGAACCATGGGTCCCCTGCCTTGCTGGGTTCCCCACAGTCATCCAGGGCCCCTAAGAGTCCCACACACTGTCCCAAATCCCAAAGCCACGGCAGGGACTGACCACAGACTCGGCACTTAGGGGCACTGCCCTGAGTGACATCTACGTCACAGTGCCTGGGTCCACAACCGCCCCTGGATGTGAGGCTGATTAAAGAGGGTTACGTGAATTGCCGAATTAAGTCGTCCAAAATTGGATAAAGCGATTGTGAAATCTGTTTTGAGTCAACCTATACATGTCTCATTGCAGGAAAATGTTTCAGTAAGAGTTCACGGCGGGGAAAAAAAAAAGCCCCGGCAACTCATTGCTGGCTGACCTTCCTGGGCTCCTAACATTCAGTTCCCCAAAAGGCATCTTAGCCATGTAATTTCCAATATGGGAACAATTTGAGTTGCAATTAGGCAAATCTCAGAAGGTTCTGCCACTGATTTGTTCGCTCTCTCAATATTATTCTATAGGACACACTAAAATACTACGCCAGGTTCACGCAGAGGGCAATCGGGAATGGCGCATGCGGGCTACAGAGGCTGGGTAAACGCGGCGCTGCTTAGTGATGGCACCATCAGCCTCCGCTGCTGGGCGTCCGGACTTCCATCCACAAGGGCATCTACTAATAGCCCTGCTGGGGGCAGGGGCCATTAGCAACTCAGAGCTTTGCACTGTGGTGACAGTAAGTCTGAAACTCTGGGCAGTGAGTGGAGAGGTGGTCAGAGTAGCTACCAGCTGCAATACAGCCCCAGAGGCGGTAGGGGAAGG
The DNA here is from genome assembly GCF_902729225.1 of Pteropus medius. Taxonomy (NCBI): domain Eukaryota; kingdom Metazoa; phylum Chordata; class Mammalia; order Chiroptera; family Pteropodidae; genus Pteropus; species Pteropus medius. The sequence continues at coordinate 54,866,266 of NW_024349800.1, read as the reverse complement.
AAAAGCTAATAGACTCCTGACAGTAACAGTAGATTTTTGTCACGGGCCACATCTTTCACTGAGCACCTCCTCTTGGCCAGGCCCGAGCTAGGCCCTAGAGACACTGAGAAGAAAAAGACATAGCCTTGACCTTAAGGAGCCTAGTGAGAGGACAGGCCAGCAAGCGAGCCCAATTGTGATACAAGACAAAGAGCTGCAATAAAAACGTAATTTTCAAAAGTACCATGAAAGCACAGAAAAGAAAGATTAATTCTTCCCGTGGTGTGGGCATCAGTTTCACAGAGGAGGGCATATCTGAGCAGGCCTTGAAGCATGGCTAAGGGGTTGGCAGGTAGGGAGGAGAGAGACGGAAGTCCCAGAGGGTGTATCCTCACTTGGTTGGGATGAGCCGGCACTCCCCGAGCCGCGGTGCCCCCATAGGCTGAGTCAGGGCAAAACGAGGTAGTCTTCACTGCTACATTAATGTCTTTCTCCCTCGTCTCTGCTTTCCAGGGAGAAGGAAAAGGCGTTCCACCCCTCCGACTTGCCCCGGACCTCCATTACAGACTCCTAGCACAGCCCGGCCAGGCCTGGCATGGCCAACCCTGCGCATTGCGCATCCAGTTCCATCCTCCCCATCTTCCTTGCTAAAGAAACTCAACGCCGCTTCACACAGTGAAGCATCCAGCTTAACACCTGTCTTCCCAGCCTCCCCTACTGCTCAGGGGCCACGGGACACAGTCCCGGCCAGGAGATCTCAGAGAGTCAGTTTGCCACCTGTGCAGTTCCCTTTCCTAACCCAGGAGCTACCCTTAGCGTCTTGCTGCCTGTGGTAAGGGCAGGAGGCTGGGCTAGAGCTGCCACTTTCTGACCACGAGAAAACCCAGAGGATTAAAGCCATACTCTAGGCATGGAAAGTGCTGGAACACGTGATATCATGAACCACTGCAGAGCCCTGGACTCTACCTCTAAGCTTCTTGTTTAGCTGAGAAAAATAAGCCCTATTTCCTTAAACCAATTACCCACTTGTTTTTTTATGTGTAGCCAGACCCTACTCCCGTTACACCTGGAGCTCGGCAGGTACTCAGTAAATGCACCTTGACTCTCCCGAGGTGCCACTGACCCCACGGATGAAACGTCTTCACTTCTGGTGCACGGTGCAAACCTCGGAACGCCCCCAGAGGCACCCCTTCCACTCTTCCTCCTTATCCTTCACACATTCATTCCCCCTCTGAGAGCAGAGGGATGACTATCTCTGCAATCCCAAGGGTACTGGTTGGTGTGCCATACAGGCCAGGATGATCTCCTCATCATGTCCTGGGAAGGACAGAGCAAGGACTCTCACTTACCTATGGTTCCCCGGGTAAGGCCCTTCACATTTCCCAACCTCGGTCTCCTCATCTGGTAAATGGGCTGAAACTGCTCAATCTACCATAGATGAGAAAGAATGATCCTATGAGAGGTAAGGATTTATATCTGTTTAGTATTGTTTTGCTTCTTACGGATACTCCCAGCTCATAAAATCATTCTGCCAAGATAACTGTGGCTTTGCTTGGGGGCACAGCTTCCCCGAGGCAGTTAATCAGTTGTCTGCTGTCTCCTGAGCCACAGCCAGCAGGCAGCCCAACCCCATCCAGTCAGTGACCAGACCTGTGCCTTCCTAACCCACATGTGGACTCTCAGGACTGGCTGGAGGTCAGTATAGAGGCTGGATCTTCTTGCACATCTCACTCCCCAGTGCACGAGAAGATTCTGAGAACTGCCACTGGGGCTGATAAGATCCGATTCTCTCATTGATCCATTTATTTCCATTAAGCTGAGTGTCCAGCCTGTATCTGTGTCAGTTTCTAGAGTTGGGCTCAGTCCTGGCCCCAAAGAGCCCCTATGCAGCTGGTGGGTCAGGAGGTAAATGAATGGGTGTGAGAAAGAGCCCGGAAGTCAAGACCAACCATGCGAGGAGAGGCCTAAATCAGGGGGGCAGGGAGCCAGCAAGATTTCCCCAGCGAGAATCATTCTTTAAAGAGCAAGAATAGTGGAGTAAGAAAGCATGCAGCACCGACAAAGCGTGGTGAGGCTGCTGCCAGAACACCTGGTCCTGTGAGAGAAGGCGAGGCCCAGGGGCCGGAGGCTAAGGTGAAGGAGTGGAAGTTGGCCTTCACATGGAGGACGTCAACAGAGAGTTACTGACCATGGAGCCACAAAGCCAAAGTCAAAGACGGCCCCTGAGAACACCAGTCTGATAGAGGATGATAGAGGGGTTGGAAGCCAGAGGCAGCGAGAGCTTCAGTGCGGCTCTGGTAGGATCTGAGCAAGGATGATGCCAGCAGAAACAGGAAAGAGAGAGAAATTGCCATGGAACTGACAGACTAGAGCTGCATTCTCGAAATGGGAACCAGGAGGAGAAAGCAGTCAGAAAGAACAACTAGCATGCAGGTTAGGTGCCTAGGGGCAGAGTGGGTCAATGAACGAAAATTAGGAAGAAAACATTAAACCGGGACGAAGATGGTAAGATGGGCCAGAGAAAGCGGCCCCTCCCCAGCCCCCTGCAGCCCCATGTTCTCTCTGAATGCACAGAACACGTTAGAGTGACATGAGCCCACGTCCAGTGTGCTCCAGATCTTACTCGGAGCTGCATCCCAGCCCTGGCCCAATGCCTGGTACAGCCTTTGACAGGCAGCCATCTTGGGGATGCTTGGTCATTAATGGGCTGAGATCCGTGAAATCATCGTACTGGATAGAAAAGCAGGTGTGTGTCCTCCCAGCCCCCACTCCGCACGAGATAATGAAACACCCCTAGATAGCGGAGGCCACTTAGCTCCATGACGTCAACCTCTCCTTGCTTCACGGTCAGTATCAGGTAGAGGAGGGAGACATATCTGAGAGTCTGTTTGTTTACAGGCTCTCGCCACAGGGATCATCTTTGGGTTAAGAACCCAGAGACCCGCACTATTATGATTTCTGGCTTCTTTCCCCTGGTTAGCAAGCCCTAGGGAAGGTCATGGATAAAGTGAATGCTACCACAGCCCATTAATCACAGCTCCTATAAGCAAAATCAGTGGCACTTAGGGTGAGCAACCATCCCAGGTAGCACAGGACTCTCCAGTTTGAACACTGAAAGTCTCACATGGCAGGAAAAGCCTCAGTCCTAAGTAAATGGGGACAGCAGGTCACCCTAATTGCAGAAGGGCCTTCTGATATTTAGACAGGGAGTAGCCCTCTCAGCTGCCATGGAAACACAAGCAGGCAGCCAACAGAGGCACTGCTCCCTGGGCTGTCCAGTGTCCCGCCTCATACCCAGACCAACACAGTCTCGTCATGGGCTGCCACAACTTGTCCCCACCCCACACGATTAGGCCAACCTTCAGATGCCTCCCAGATGGCTGGGCACTCAGCGTGTGCTCCATAATGAATTTTAGATTGTCGGAAAAGGCCGAATGGATTCTTGTGGGCACTTGATTCCGAAAACCAAGAATTCTCAGGAGAAATTCAGGTTTCTGTTTCTGATCTGTTGATACTCAACCCACCCAACACAGTTCGGTAAAACATTTAATCATGAGGTTTGTATAGGAGGGTTTTCTAACGAGAGATTTGCCATCAGTTTTCTAAGAAAATAAGAAGCTGAGTGTCTCCAAGAGCAAACTGACTTGGCACTCTAAATCAGGGGTCTCCAACCTCCGGGCTGCCAGTGAATACTCTGGGGCCTATTAGGAACCAGGCCACACAGCAGGAGGTGAGCGGCGGGCGAGCAAGTGCAGCTTCATCTGTCTTTGCAGCCGCTCCCCAGCGCTAGCATCACCGCCTCAGCTCCGCCTGAGGTCATGAGGCATTAGATTCTCACCGGTCCCTGGTGCCGAAAATGTTGGGGACCACTGTGCTAAATAAAGGAGCCCTGCTAAGGGGCCTTCTCAAGAAAGGAGGCCACTCTCGGTCCCGTAAGAAGAGAGAGCAGAGAAAGGAAGCCACAGGAGCAGGAACACACAGACTCACTGAAGATCCTAAAGCAGGTGCTTTTCTTTAAATAAGCTTTTTATTTTGAAATCATTTTAAATTTACAGAAAAATTGCCAGAGTAGTACAGAGAATTCATCCAGTTTCCCCGATTGCTAACATCTCGCATTTCTACATACATTTGGTCAAAACTAAGAAACCACCATTGTTAGTTACTATTAACTAAAAACTCCAGCTTTTCTTTGGATTTCACTAGTTTTTCTAATGTCTCTTTTCTGTTCCAGGATCCAGTCCAGAGCACCACATTGGCACTTAGGTTCGTGTCTCCTTAGGCTCCTATGGGCTGTAACGGTTTCTCAGACCTTCCTCGTTTTTCATGACCTTGAGAGTTTTGAGGAGTCCTAGTCAGGTATTTTGTACCTGTCAATTTGAGTTTGTCTGATGTTTGTCTCCTGATTAGACTGGGGTTGTGGGTTTTGGGGGGAAAAAAATACCACAAAGGTGAAGTGCCCTCTTCATCACATATCAGGGTACATTCTATCAACGTGACTTTTCTCTAGTGATATTAACTTCATCACCCAGCAACATAGCATCTGCCAATTTCTCCCCTGTCAAGAGCAGCAAGATTTTTATTGTCGCCCTTCCAAACCTTCTCAAGGGACACATCCGCAGCATGTTCACCCAGCTCCCTGGGTCATGGTTACTTGTCCAGGTGTGACAAGCATTTGTCATAGCTCCCCCCACAACCAGACGGGAAGTGTGACTGACCTCAGGCAGAACTTAAAGTGGCCTCCTCCATCAGGAATCGTGTGCCAACTGAGGGTGGCCCTGTTGTTGCCCAAAATGTGTTCACGTTCACAATTTCCATGCTGTTCTCTGTCCTCAGTAGATGCCTGTTCACAGGACTGGACGTCTCGCTCGCTCGCTCGCTCTCTCTCTCTCTCTCTCTCGCTGTCTCTCGCTGTGCCTCTCTCTTCACGTGCGTCTCTTTTTCTTCCTATTCTCTGACTTCCTCCCTTCTGGCTGTTAGAGAACTGGAGAGTAATTTTTAGTAATTGGTTATGCTTGTTAAATAGAGGTCACCCTGCTCTCCGTCGTTTACAAAACAAGAAGTTGAGATGGTCACACTTCCGTCTCCAACAGAAATTTCTCGGGTTGCTTTACACGTATGTGATTATCAGTGTACGTTTTCCAGAACCAGCAGTGCGGATGCGTTCTCTAACGTGTGGTCTGGCTAGTGACCGAGTATCTGACACCAGGTTGTCTGATCGCCACTGCCAAGTCAGAGCCTCCAGTAGCGAAAGGTACATTGAAGATGTCCCCTGCTGTTTCCGAGTTTATGGAACACTCCACTTCTCAAAGCTGGAGGGGACCGCAAAGCTCATTTAGTTTGACAGATGTGAAAAATGAAACCTGTTGATGAAAAGAGACTCACAAGAACCCAGGAGTTTGGAGCCCTGCTCTAGTCGTCATGGTTGATTCTATCATGAAAAGAACAGCTGCACTTCCCCCACGTTGCTATTTACAAGTAGGTTGGAACACAAAAGCCCCACGCAGGCACTTTTCCTATACAAATAGTGCCATGAACAGCTTGTGATCTAATCACAATGCATCTCAGAGTTTCACCAAACTAGACAAAACACAGGTTGGAATCAGCACCGCTTTGGACATTATACCCAGACAGCCATGGCTCCTCCTTGTGCACACATAGCCTGGAATCCAGAAGATACTTTGGGAATCTTGCTCAGTAATAGGACTGCTATTGATGTGAGTAAGCAAATGACGTAGCTGCAGAGTTTTTATGGCCTGGTCATGAACGGGCTGGCAGCCCACTGGCAGCTCCACACCAAGCAGCCCACCGAGGTGTGGAAACCAGAGGCAGGGTCGGCTTTCCCACCACCGGCCGGGAAGGAGGCATCGTTCCAGTGCCATTGCAGGGGCCCTTCAGAGTCCTTGGGCAGCTGAAGCTGAGAGGTTCTCCTGCAAGTTTCTAGACACCCAGTACACCTGTCTGTCTGTCCTATATGCCTTTCCGCTACTTCCTGTATTCTCCCAAATATAATGGAAAAGCAAGACCCAGATAAGTAGATGGAGCCTAAGAATGACTCCAGCCAATTGTGTGTGCAGACTTACACTGCAAGATGTGGCGAATCTGGAAAAGATCACACAAACCCAGGCTGGGACTCTGCCTGCAGACACCCCAGGCAGGGAGGGCTTATAGCCACCGCTGTGTTGCACACTGTACCTCCATTTCATAGGAAATGAAATGCCAAGATGTCCATGTCATTGCTAAATGACTCTGAACACACCACCCGCAGGAATGGCTTAGTTTGTCTATCTTATCCTTTTGGGAGCTTGTCCAGAGTCACACACTGAAGAGCATCATTTAAATGCTCTTATGGTAGAAACTCCTCAAGTGACAATGTGGGCCCAACCTCAGTGTCCCAGCAGAGATCCCTCGAGGCTGAGTACGGCAGGTCCCCTGCATACTTTCACATGCCAATAGCATCCAGGGTTAGCCAAAAAAATCGTCCTTTCCAAACGAAGATGCGCCTCCATTACCATTATGAACTTCATGTGTAAATCTTGCTACAATCTCATTTCAATCCCTTTTCAGCCCACGCCCCACTTGCCGAAAGTGGGAACCACTTTGTACTGCAGCCACGCTAGGCTCTCGGAAAGGAATTTTCTTCCTTCCCCAAAACCCCCTTCGCTGATTGCTGAGCTGTCACTCATCCTCCGAACTTATCAGACGCTTCCTCTGAGAAGTCTTTTTCATCTCCTAATCAGTAATGATCATCTTCGCCTCAAAACTCCCAAAGAATTTCTCCTGTACCTATCGTATGGCTCTGATGCTCAATAAACATCGAATTGTATTATCAGTAATTTCCCTAATTAGGAACGAAGCCCCTGCCTCCAACCGTCTAGAAAGCAAAACAGAAAGATCCGAGTCCTCAAGACTATCAGAATAAAAGATTTTCACACTCTTCTATCCACACAGCTATAATTTAGCTTCATTTTTGGTCTTAATAAAAAGCATTGGCAATGTTGCGAATGTTCCTCTGGGCCTGTAAACATTTTTACTCCAAACACATGAGCTGCAAGATGTTGGAGCCCTATTCGAGGAAAGCAAGAAGGCCAGATATGCTTCAAAGCCAACGAGCCAACAGCCGGGGGGCTGGGAGCGGAGACCCCACTCGGAGCGAGCTACCCAGTGCCTGGGTGGGCATGTGCAATTCACAGGCAAATAAAACTAGTAAAGTGAGAGGGGAGGAGGGGATGTTTTTGTTCTTTTTAAAAAGGATCCCCAACGTTAAATATAAAGCCTTGTGAAACATTTCACAGCTCAAATCAAAAAAGTTGAAAGCATCGAGATGTTTGGACCCTTCACTGCTACCCTGGCCCAAAGCAGTTCACACCTCTAAAACGAAAAACTTGGATGCCTTTCCTTCCTCCTCTTAGCTGCCTGGAGGGTGTGGAGAAAACAATTAAATTAAAAATATAATGACTTTACACCATTAGGAAGTTTACCCAAGCCACACGTGAAAAGCAGAATCCTGACTACGTGGTCACACCTCTGTCCTCCAAACACAACCAGTCCTGAAAAGTACAGAGGGACAACAAGCGGAATGTTATAAATGTGGGTTTCTATGTCCTGGCAATTTTTTGCCAATTTTAAGAATGCCCACTCTTTCTGAAGATATTAGTATCTAAGAATTATGAGGGTATGTTTGGATTTCCTGCATTCCTACTTTACAGGAGGAACCCTCGATAAATTAGAAAGTGTCACAAAAGCTGAAACATCATTAGCTTGACAATAGTCCTATAAACAGAAAACACAGGAATCGTGACTATGCTAATGCTTCTCTCCTGCTATGGCCTTGCTTGCGGTATTGAGGTTGTATTGAGGTTGCCTCCTAACTTGTACATCGGTTGGTGCCAAATCTAACCAGTTTGTAATTTTCAGCAGGAATCCCTACTTCCCATGAAACCAGCAGTATGAATCACAGATGTTACGGGAGTATTTCTGAATAAGACAAGTCTCTCTGCAGAGTTCTGATGATGTAGTAGCTGGGTAAACGTTCTCCCTAAAATGGGGCAATAACCTGACAGCTGAAAGGTTGTGAATACGATAAAACTTTACATCTTTTTCAAATTAACACATGACAGAAGGATAAATCAGCCAGCAGATATTCATGAATCCATGGAGCATCTAAATGGTTCTTGATGCCACTAGAAATAAGCTCCATGAAGGCAGGGATGTGGTTTTGTTCAGCACGGTATCTACTATACCTAGAAAACGGGTGGGCGCATGGCAGAATATCAGTAAATATCTGTTGGATGAATTGGATAAATAATTAATAATTAATTAAACCTTATTAATGAAGAAGAATATCATCTTAGGGGGCCCCCAGCTGTTCTAGGAAATAGGAGATTAACAAAATACATGGCACTCACTGTGCAGAAAGCCAGAAGAAATAATATTTGTCTATTCTCAATCCAGAAACCCTGCTGAAGGCAGTGATTGTGGAAAATCAAGTTACTCTACCATTCATTCATTCACCCAACACTTATCAACTGAGTACATACTGTGTCCAGCCTTGGCCAGACAGGAACTGTAGAAATGGCTGGGACACCACACACAAAAGTGGCATCTTGAATTCACTCACGTACAATGATCTATGGAGCCCCAAATGGATCCCCAGCCCGGCTAAAGGCTAGGAGGCTGACAGAGAAGCACAGGGCCTAGCCATCGGCTCAGGAGCTGAAAATCTAGCCATGGCACGATGGAGGGACATATGTCCCTTTGACTCTAGCTCTTCTTCACATCTATGTGTTTTACTGCAGGGACGTGCAAGAAAAAAAGCTGGAGGGAGGGTCACAGATGCTGTGCAGGAACAGAGTGTATGTAGCAAAGCAAAGGAAGGCATCTAGAAAGCTGACAAGCGACAGGTTTCGAAGGACCTTAAATACAGGAAGAAGAAAAGAAAGAAGCATTTTAAACCTACAAGGGACTTTGGACAGAGTCGTTAAGAAGATAGACTTGGGACCCAATCAACCTGTGTTAGAATCCAAGTTTTGCGGATTAGCAGTCACGGTATGTTGGGCAAGTTAAGCTGCTTGAATTTCAGTGTCCTTGTCTTCCAAATAGAGGTAATGCTGTGAATGCCTCATGGAGTGCCCTAAGAATTCACCGAGGTAATGCTGAGCACACTCTGTTCTAGGAAGCTCTCAACAAGCTTCAGCTACTTTGTAAATGGTAGCTTGGGATCAGAAAGCTGAAAGCGCACCATCCAATCCTGCTGTTTGTGCGAACACTGCTCGAGTCAGAGGCCCCCTCCTAATCAATCCATCTCCAATGCCACTTGCTTTTTGAAGTCTTCTTTGGTTAGCGAGATGGGATGCTGTCTTTTCTCTGCTCCAAGAACCCTATATGACACCTTTCTACCTCTCTGGCAGGCTGACACACGCAGAAACTGGTGCTCTCTTTAAAGCCACCCATCAGACCGAAAGCTCTGAGGTCAAGGAACTTTAGACCGTCACAGTTCCCACTGTGACCCACACGGAGTCCCTTAACTGGGTCCAGGTCAACGCGAATGTTTCAGGTGAGGAATCTGGACTCAAGGTCTTTCGGCCCCTCACGGGTAAAAGTGGACGCACCTTTGGCCTCACACCCACCATGCCTAAATTCTGTTTCCAGGATCACCACAGCCCACCCCTTGGGGACAGAGCAGCACTCCGTGTCCATCCCACCATGGAACAGAATAGTGTCTGTAGACCAAGCTTGTCCAGGCAGCAGAGGAGGCTGTGGGAAAGGCCGATAGCCCCACAGTGGTCCAGAGACAGCAATGCCAAGATCCCAGCCAGCATGTCGACCTTGGTTGTGCCTCTGCCTCTGCAAACCAAGCCAAGAAAGGCTCTCCCTGATGGCCAGCACAGGTGGCCTGGGCTGCTACCCCGGGTTTGAGCAGCAGCACCCACATAGTGCATGGAGCAGTTGGACTGCAACCTCCTAACCCAGGTTCCCACAAGACTCCCCTCCTCTGCACCTCTCCACCCACCTATTCCATGGGGGCTGATTTTCTAAAACACAAGCCTCGCCACCTTACTCCCTGCCAGCGACCCCCACGTTATGCGTGGAACTGAACCAAAACAGTGTAAGGAGAGAAAATGGGGGTCTCCATTTGTGTCCCAAGGGGCTCGCTCTGTCTCTGTCCACCCGGGCCTGCTTGACTCCCAGCCCCCTAGGCCTCTGTTCACCTGGACATGGCTCCATCCAACCCATAGCTGCTAGGAAGAGAATCTGAAGGATGAAACGGCTGGAGAAATAAGAGACAACAGATAGGATTTGGACAACCAGGAAGCTGGTTTCTGGCCCTGGCTCTCTGCTGACTTCCCACGAGTGGGTGTACACGGGTCCCATCTCTTTCTGACCTGTGGTTGCACAGTTCTCTGTCCTCAGTCACATGGAGTCTCAAGTCCCATTACAAACCAGAGGTGTCCTGTTTCAAAAGGAAATGGAATAGGGCTGGAGACCACCCCACTCGGCCCTCTCTCTTCCTCTGAGGATTGTGAGGAAAAGGGTCGGCCAGGCCCCCCTGGGGGCTGCGATCATCTGTGTCTCCGGGGCTGATAGAAGTTTGACTCCTGGAGGACATTTCCACAGAAGAGCAGGGGCTGGTGACCCGACCTCTCCTGAGCCACATAGCTAATCCCAACTAACATGAATGAAGTCACTCCCACACGTACGCCCTCCCAAAACACATAAAATGTGCACAATGATAGATGTTTTCTGTGCTTCACAAGGCTGCCACCTCCAACCCCGCACATCTACCCTGTGAAATGCCCAAACCCTGACCAAATGCTGGGGTGGGCTACAGCCCCTTCGGTGGCTGACGCGCCCCATGGCTTGACCAGCTGCTCCAGCACTTCCTGCAGGCCAGTCCCTGTGTCAGGTGTCCACCCACAGGGGAGGGAGACAAGATGAGGAAGACCTGCCCCGGCCCCTTGGAGCTTACAGGCTGATAAGGAAGCAGCAAAACCTCAGAGCCCAATAGAGCATGGTAAACGCTATGTCAGAAGAGAACAGCGGATGCTAGGGACAAGCAAGCTCTGCCACAGAGGAGCCAGGACAAGACCTGGTAAGGCCGAAGTGGGCACGCAGCTGAAATCTGCCACTGATGGCACAGCTCCTCCAAGAGCCACAACGTACTCTGCCCTTGACAGGCCAGTCAGAGGCCACTCTAGCCTCTGAATGCTGTCCAGAGGCTGCCAGCCAGAGAGCCCAAGGTCCCACCTAACCAACAAGGCACTGCGCCCTGAGCTTAAAAGGACCAACTAATTAAAACACTCTGTTTTCCCCCAAAAAATGAAAGAAACCAAGACAACAGAGAACAATGGAAAGAGGAGACTGGAGTTTGGGTCCTGACTCCTACTATACTAGCTATGTGACCTCAGGAAAGTCACTTAACCTCTCTGATTCTTTCTCTCCTTATCTAATAGTAGTAACATCCCATATATATTTTTTAAATGTGTATATTACAATGTACTTTTACATAAACTATCTTAATTTTATCCTCTCAAATCCCTGTGAGTTAGAAATCATCCCATTTTGCAGATAAGGAACAATGGGATCAGTGAGGCCAATCTTTATTCAAGTCAGGGACAGAGTCTGAACTAGAACCAGAACTTGTAAATAGACTCTGCACCCTCAGCTCCGCCCAGCTCCCCCACCTTCTGGGGCACAATTCTTGAGGCTGCCCAGAACCTCTTGTCACCCATGGAGGCGCCCTCTTCTCGTGACTTAAATACCTGGTTTCCTACATCCTGATTTTCTGCAGCCTGAACCCCTCTGAGACAGCCTTCAAGTTCCAAGTCCGTTCACTGCTCACCCTTCGCAGCTCCCCCTCCCAAGTAGAGCATTCTGTTCTCCCCTGGCTCTGCAGACCAAGTGTCACTACCAACAGATCCCTGGAGATGAACAGTGGAGGAGGAACTTCTAGGTCAGCTGCAAGAGTGTACGGTCAGGTTGGGCAAGGAGGATGAGGCTTTTGTCTAGAAGCAGATGAAGTTTACAGAAAAAAGGATGGGTCGGGGGGCAACTGCATCGGCAACTGCATCAGCAACTGCCCCAAGTTGGCCATGGCTGACAATGCCCGCAGGGGAACACATTCCCCCACAGCCCTGAGAGGGTGATGGGACAGCACAGCTGCAGTCCATGGGTACAAGACCAGGCCAGCTGCCCGCCCAGCCTCGTGGGCAGCGCTGACTCACGGGGGGCCTGAGGGGCCAGCCTGGCCCGGCTCTCAGCACGTCTGACTCACCGTCTCCTGCCTGAGCCACCGTATGACATTCCTTCTCCCAGAAACAACATCTATCTTTTTTTTTTAACTGGCAGAAGAGCTTTTTCATGTTCTTGGGACTATAAACTGAGCATCGAATTTTCCGCAACTTTTCCTAGTAAGTGCCTTGTGGGAAAGTGAAAAACAAGTCCATTTTAGGGCCTGAACATTTTCACAGCTCTTGTGTAGCCTTAGTTTCTCCCGAGGTCATTCGCCTGAGGGAGGCTCAAAGCAGGATGTTCCAGAGAGGCTGTGGATCAAAGTAAGCTCAGCTCAGGTGACCAGTAAGTATTCACATGAGTACTTAGTATCCAGGAGCTGTTGTTCCCTGCCGTATGTCAGTTATGCGCATGTGCCTCTCGATCTTTACAATAAGCTTGCAAAGTCAGAATTATCCTGATTTCATTGTCATAGGAACTTAACAGAGAGGTTAAGCAACTCAGAGAGGTTAAACGAAACTAAGCACTGGATCCAGGATTTGGGCTTAGGTCCCAAAGCTTATTTCCCTTGACTAAACCACACAGCTTTTCTACTTTCAGCCCCAATGTCCAGATAGAGAGCATCCCATTCTCCCACAAGTCACACACACCTATGCATGTGCCAAGGTGTTTTGTTAAACAGTCTCCTGGCTTCCTCCAACTCCTTGGCCAAGCTCTCTGCTCCCATCATTCCTGCCCCTCCCAGCCGCTGAGGCCGAAGCCCCTGGTTGCATCTACTGGGGAAAGGCAGAAGATGGAAGAGACGCTGCCCATCTGGTCGGGTGTCGTGTCCTCCTGGGAAATTAGTGACCTCTACCAGCCTATACAAGACTCCATTCCTCAGACCCCTCGTGAACTCGCCTGTGAGTAAAAGCAAACCCCCATAGATAAAGGTTCTTGCAGGGGGCACAAATGATCCTCAGGAGTATACCTGCTCATTTGCAGATGGGCATATTTACATGCAGGTGGCCTAGTGAGCACAGCCCAGGTGCAGTGAGCCCACGCTGGAGTTTCTGTGTGCTCCTCAGTCCCACCCTCCACCTTGCTCTGTGCCCTGGTGCTGCAGAAATAGGCCCCCTTGCCCTCTGGCTTCCAGCTGGATCTGGCCAGTGAGAGGCGTTAGCACTAAAGCAGAGCGTGGGAGGTGAGTAAGATCAGGGTACTTATTGCTCCCTTCACCCATCACCTCACCGCAAAGCTGTGGCCTCTTCTGTCAGAGTCCCCACTCCTCTCGGGCGGCCTTCTCCATGGCTATGATTGTACCTATAGCTTCAGCTATAGCTAGCCCTCCCTCCCCTTGCTCTCTAGCATTGCTTGCCCCAGGGTGCTACATCAACCCTTCTCACACTCTATAAATAGTCCCTTCATTAACTCCTTAGTTACCTCTATCTCTTTCCTGTCAGGACCCCTCTGAGTGTCGTTTAGGGCAGAAGTGCTGACTTGCGTAGAAAAAAGTGCAAGATAAGTGAGGACAATTTCTGTACAGGAAGTACCAAATTCCTGTTACCCACAGCCACAATCCCCTGGCAGTAAATGCCTTGAGGACTAAAGAGAGAGACCTTGGCCTTGGAGCCTTCCCAGAACCCACAGGTGCACACACTCATACTCAATCCACGTGCAAGGTAATGTTGCGACCCAATGCGACATAGTGCCTATAGCATGGTTTTGGATTTAAGTACAATATTTTTATTGAAATTCATTATCTTCTCTGTCTCCAAGAGAACTGACTTGCTTTTAGTTTGCGTGGGTTTATTCTTGATGGGAGAGAGAAAGATGACCAAGACCCACTTCCCACCCTCAAGGAGCTCACAGATAATACAGTCTAGTGTGCTAGGAGCTATAAGAACAGAAGGGGTGACCCTAACACTGCCTAGAGGTAGCAGGGAAAGCTTCACCTGAGAGGTGTTACCCAAAATGATTTTCGAAGTGTGGAAAAGAGTTCAGCAGGTGAGCAGAATGAATGAGGGCATTTCAGGACGTGGGGACAGCACGCATGACGGTACAGAAGCATAAAAGAGTAGGTTGTGTCTGGAGCCATAACCAGGGCATTATGAATGGAGCATGGGTTATGTACAGGGAACTGGCAGTCCTCAGACTAGAGAGTGAGTCCAAGGCCTTGCAACCACGCTCACGATTCAAACGGAAGTACGAGGTCACCGGTAAACCACATTATAAACAATCGTGTCAGCAAAGACCCATGTTAAAGCTCTGTTAAAAGAAAAGATGGCCTTCTTAAGCAAAGGACTGCAAGGTCAGCTCATTTCTGGGTTCAACTTTATGCTCCAGAAAAATGAGACCTGAAATGCTAGAAAACACATGTCATTTTTTGGAGTTGTTCAAATAATAGACATTGTTGAGTACACATAGAGTTTATGAACTCGTGTGTATCTGCACCAGCAGGTCAGAAATTGCTCTTAAAAATTAGACGTGCTTGAATCCATGACGATTCATAGTCGGATAGAAGGAAGAAGAAAAAAAACAAGGATGATACAGAATTAATGAATGAATTCATAAATCACAGGGAGATACGTTAAAAACAAATAGATTTCCCAAAGCATTCCTCGTCCCCCACCATCAAGCTTCTCTCTAACTCAGTGAATGAGCTCTGCCAGCTGCCACGAAAACAAAAATAATTTGGGGATGACCAGTTGAATTGGAAGCCAATTTCAAAACTCCCAGAGCCTTGAAAACACACAATACTGACCCTTACGCCATCCCACCGAAAACTGGGGAGGGGACCAATGTGCCCATTCTTGCCTTTGGTTGGTTCCACTCCCCTGGACAATGTGGGGATCACATGTGGGGTTCCTGCAACAGAGCAATGCCCTGGGGGACAGCTCACGCTGTAAATTCTGAGGAGCATTACAACCAATTGAAGGAAACTCTTGCAACTTTGTGAGCCACAAATGGCTCCAAGGAAAGTCTGGTTCAGCTTTCAGACCTGGCAGTACCTTCCTTAATGGCAGAAGGACAGTGACCATTAAAAGGCCAGTTTTTCCTTCCCCATTTTCCCAAAAGATTGGGCCCTGAACTGGAAAGGCTGTATTTTCCCCACCTGTGGTTTTATGTTCATGCCAAGTCAATAAACTGAAATACAGCATTGTTCACATGATCCTCAAAGAGGAAAACAGAAATTTTACCTTCAAGGGGAAAGATCTTGAAGCCAGGAAGTAAGAGTTATGTTTCCAGCTGCACAGCGGGAGAGCTAGACTGGAGGCTTCAGGGGGCCAATCCCTCCCAAGTCCAGGGATGGCACGGGATGGCCCAGGCTTTGGCCATGGGACACCTGTCACATAAGGGAGACAACAGGTCGTTCATGCACAGAGCAGAGACTGAGAGGAGAGCACTGGTACCTGCTGGGGGCATCAACTGGACCAGGACGGAGGTCTCTGCTGGTGCCTCCAAAAGCAGAGAAAACAGAGCAAACCACTGTGGAAGGAACGGTCAGTCATACAGATAAGTGGTAGTGGAATAGTGGAGAGAAAGGGCAGCCATGAGGAGGATGGAAGGCGGCCCCGGAATCGTACGGCCTTCATTCAAGTCTCTGCTTGACCTCTAAGTTCCTATGTGGCTTTCAGCAGGTCATTCTGCCTACCGGGGCCTCCACGTTCCCATGCATAATAAGAACATAGTCACATCGGCCCTCCTTGGCCCACAGGCTCCCATGAAAGAAAGAAAGACTGTGTCACAGTTTCGATAAAAATCACTTTATAAGCGTGTTCCAGAACAGGCAAACCACCCACAATGGGATCTTGTTATCACTGACATGCCTTGCGTCCTCACTGGCATCCAAGCCAGCACCTTCTCTTCCTTCGCGAGTCCAGCTGCATTCGGCCCTGCCAGGTTGCTTCATTCCAGCCTGAATCTGGGCCTTCGGGCTGTCAGCTGCCCCAGAGTCCCAGTCCCTGAGGACTGTATACAGCTTCGCCACATCCCGACATTCAGCCACAACCAAGATGACAACATTTAAAACACTGATCCAGTCCAATTAATCCTGCCTGGACCTTCCTAGGCACAAAGCTACATAGAAAGACACTTAATGGCTTTCAATACTCATGGGGACCCATGTTTCCCTTTACCCGGGGAAAGTCTGCAAGGTGCCAAAAGTTTTATTTTTCTAGGATTAACACAATGACAGGGAATCAGCCACATATATTGTTGAAGATGACGAGCCAAATATTTTTCTGTAATTTTTACAATAATATGAGGGAAGCTAGAAAAAAAAAAAGAAAAAAAGCTGCCGGTATTAGGTTGGTCTTCGCAGGCACCGGCCTCCAAAAACAACAGCCATTCCTATGAATTACCAACAACACTGTTTGCAAGACAGTTGCTTGATACAAGAAATGGAACATATTAACAGGAGCTTCCTGAGAAGAAGGGACTTAAGGAGGACAGACTGACCCAAGACAGAGGACTCTGGGGAGGCGTGAGCTCCCAGCCAGCAGCCCCTGTGATGTGCCCTCCTCCTCTTGCGAAGCGGGGGGAAAAGTCACAGGAAATGCTGCCCCAAACCCACACAGAGTTAGCGCATCTAGGAAGAGCTGAAGGGCTTGGGGCGTTCGAGCTGGGAGGAGGGCATCTGGTTCCAGCCACATGTGTCCTACGGCGCCTCAAACAACCTATTAACTGCGTTTATCTCTCTGGACCTTAAAACCTAACGAAGTGATGCCGGTGAGGCAAACGTGAAACTAAAACCTAAGAGACAAGGATCGGAAAGAAGCTAAGTGGGAAGAGAAGCCAAGGAGGACACCAGATGTGGTCTGGGTTCACACAGACATCCCGCCACCCCTGCCCCACCCTGGGCCTGGCAGCGAGGGCCTTTGCTCTCACTCTCTCACAGGGACAAGCAACTGGAGCAGCTGAGGTCATGGTGGGGCCCCAGGCTGGGAATCCAGAGCGCGGAGGTCTGAGCTCGCTTCCCCACACACTGCCTCTGTCATCTTGGATCAGCCTGTCCCTGCCCGGGGCCAAGGTCTCTTCAATTCATGGGGCCGTCACAGAGACGAAATGGGAGTGAGAAAATGAAAGGAAAGAGTGGAAGGCTGGCACCTGTGTCTGGGAGCCAGGCCCCGCCATCTCCAAACCCTACACTAAGGGGAGTCATGTGGCAGTGGGAAAAGAGCCCCTCGTGAACCCAGGCAGAGGGAGTGGAACTCCCGCTCTGCAGGCCCAGGCCACTTCCAAGCCAACTCAGAGGGTGTCGCCTGCCACTGGCCCACAAAGGCAGTCCCCAGGCCTATAAGTTCCCAGCTTTAAGACTCGTAGTTCCCAAGCTTGTAAGAAACCAGGAAGCAGCAGCTGTGCCCCTCCCAGACCCCCAGGAGTGAGGTGACCACCCCCGGCCTGGGGAACTGGAGCCCCCAGCTGACAGCTCCTGGGGCAGAGGGATGCACAGCACTTGTTCAGAGCCTCAAGGAACAGAAGTAGAATCACTGGTGAGCGCTCTCTGGAGTCAGACCTCTGTAAAATGAAGAACTATCTGCAAGACACTAGACCGCCACCCCACCCTGAGGCCCTAGTGCATAACTCATTCCCACCACTGTCCTCCTAGGACATTATTTACAGGTAAATAGTAAGATCTTAAAGGAAAAGGCTGGGGGAGTGGGAGGAGGAAGGAGTGGACCTGAACTGTGCCCTACCTCAAAAAAAAAAAAAAAAAAAAAAAGCGACTGAAGGAGGCAAGACGCTAAGAATGACTCAGATTCTGAAAGGAAACACAAACGAATCCTGGAGAGGAAGGAAAAGAAGAAAGAAAGAAAGAAAGAAAGAAAGAAGGAGGAAGAGGAAGGGAAAGGAAGGAAGGAAGAAAAAGAGAAGAGAAGGAAGGAAAAGGAAAAGGAAAGAAGAGAAGAGAAGGAAAGAAGAAAGAGAGAGGAAGGAAAGGGAGGGAGGGAGGGGAGGGAGGAGAGAGGGAGGAGGAGGGAGGAGGCGGGCCCCTGGCTGCTGGGGTCAAAGGAGAGAGGAGAAAGGGCCAGTCAGGCAGGCTTCCAGCAGGGGGCCCGTCAGAAAACTCAGTGCTGGCCCAGCCACCCTCTGTCCCCAAGCGGCAGGCACACAAAGTGCGATGTCACACAGAAAAGAGGGAAGCACCCTAAGGACAGGCAACAAGGCCCCGGTTTATTCTAGATCTCCTGCATCCTTGTCTCCTCCACCCTACAGCACTCCCTCTCGCTGCCTCCCCTGCTCCCTGACTCCGCCCTTGTTTGCTCCCTCTGCCTGAGACCCTCGTCTGCTCTGTCCTTCCTCCAGGGTCCCAGCGAGGATGGGCACAGGCCCTGGTACTCACTTGGCAGTGCCTGTCCATCGAGTCACTGAGCACCTCTCGGGTGCTGGGACACAGAGATCAATGAGACCCTGCCACCCAGGGGAACTCCTGGTCTGTGGGGTCATGGGAGCCAGGGAGGGGAGGCCAGAATGCGGCCCACCCGCTCCCTGCCGGTGGGAGGCAGTTTCCACCAGGAGCCAAGGGTTTGAGCAAACCATGAGACAAACACCAAATGTTTTACCACTGGAATAAAACTGAAAATGTCCCTGGAACCCACTTTCTCCAGCATTTCCAGGGGAGTTTGGTGCAAGTGAGTCACCCAGGACACAATGCTGGTTCTGAGTGCCAGGCCAGCTGAGCTCGGTGAATACGTAAACAGAGCCTGGGGAGAAGACGGGCCAAACGCACTGCGCCTGCGCCAAAGCCAAAGCGGTTCACTCTATCCCTCCCAGCCCGCCAGGTGAGGGCAGCTCGGCAGCCCCACGCTCCCCACGGAGGCTGGACGAGGATGAGGACGGAGGAAACCCCAAAACACAGCGCAGGCAATAAATCTCCGCCTGCCCATGACAGCGCTCTGGCACACTGACGTTTTCTCTCTCTGAAGGAAAAAAAGAGACATAACGACTAATAATCCCCAAGATCAGAAGAGTTATTAGGGAAGCTGGGTGCTGCTTCTCACTCTTTCTCGCAGACCAAAGGTAGGCTTTCCAGCAAGGCCTTCGGCCAGTGCCTGCAACATGCTCACAAGCCCCTTTCTCCTTCGTGAAATAAGCGTTAGACACAGGCCAGCAGGCCAAAATTGTCCTGTGCCATCCCCACACACACCTGCCTCAGGGAAAGAAAACCCAGACACCCCACAGGAGAAGGTGACTTGACTTTTAAGAACAATCTCCGCTTAACGGGCCAAGAAACTTCCAGAATGTGAGACTGACAATAACAGAAAGTTACTACTAACCATCGACCATGTGCCACCACTTAAGCCTGACAACAAACCTCCTGGAAAGAATCCCCACTCAACAGATGAGGAAACTGAGTCTCTGAAAGACCCACGCAGCCACAAGAGTGAGACAGTGGGGATGAACACATCAAAATCCCAGCCCGAAGGCCACATTCCTGCCATTTTTCTGCCCTTCATCCTTCTGGACCTCAATAAATACCTGACCCCCAACAGGAGTGAGCTCTCAAGGTGCACACACTGTGGAAATGGCTACCATTCGGGAAGCACGCCAGACCAGGACAGCCTGGGTGCAAAATCTTGGAGTTGGGCTCATTCACGCCCAGCAGCCATTGTAAAAATAATCATCATCATCATGATATAATAATATACTTTTATTACTACGAGTCTTCCTTCCAAATGCTAGGCTTCTGGATACCCGCCTGTGTAGACAGAATCCAAACTTAATACTGGGGTCCCAACTCACGCCGAGGGGAAGGAGGGACCCTGCCCTGGAGTGCTGACTTGGCAGAGCAGAGCATGACACTGGCATTGGGCTGCCTGGCTTTTTACCTTCAGAGTCTCCCCTTTCAAGCTTCTAAGAGACAGCCGAATAGAGCACATATTCAGATAAACCTCCAGCCACCCCCGACCCACGAAGGAACAAATAAATGCACACTGCAGTGCCCAGCCCTTTTAATCCTAGGATGACCAGAGAAAAACCACTGCTCCCTCTCCCTCTACAGGCTCCTCTGCCCTTTACCTGGAAAATCCTACACCTCGATGCCCTGCGCTGGCCCTACCTCCTCGGGGAAGCTTTCTCAGCCTGCTTCACCCATAGGGCCCCCCTTCAGTGCTGGACCCCATCATTGATCAGAGCCCAACTTGCCGCAGTCCTAGGCCATCTGGGGACAGGAACTGGTCTTCCCCTTCACAGTGTGGAAACTTGGCCCCACTCAGCATAGCTGGGACAAAAGTGGCCACACAAGGGACATAAGCGAACACTTGCTAAAGGGAAGCATGTGGTACCCCAAAGAAGTTCGATGCTCATAGGGCACCCCACCTAATTTCCTCAGAGCCAACGAGCTACTAGACATGGCACATCCAGAGACTGGAAAGGGTGGCCACAGCCGAGCCCTTGCAACTTCTCTATGTCTCATCGTCCTCCCTGAACTGGCCCTGGCACTGCTCTGTGGACCGTCCACCTCACAGAGCTGGAAAGAGGTTTAGAGAGCTGCTCACCCACCTCATCACTGCAGATAGAACAGAGGCCCTGCGTGGTGAGGGCCTCACCCCGTTTGCTACAAATACTAACAGAAAATTCACCCTTGTATCTCCTGCCCCTGTGGCTCTATCCTGCACTGCTGCTCAGCACCAGTGTGGCACCAGGAACATCCACAGCAGCTTAAGTCACTGTGTACCTGCAGCTCCAGACAATGCACAGCCCCTGCCAGCCTGTGGATCAGGCCATAGTGAGCTGAAAGGGGCCAGGCCTAGGGCTGATTGTTGCAGCCCAGCTGGCCCCAGCTGGCCCCAGCTGGAGAGCAGACGGCCCTCCGTAGCCAAAGCTTTGTTCCCTCCTGGGTCGCAGTCCCATGCTACCAAGGAATTAGCTCAATCCATTCAGGAAGCCCCCTCAGAACTATTAGCTTCTACTTCCCTTAGCTCAGGAAATGACACTGTGAAACAGTAATTCCTCCAAAACTTGGGGAAATATCAGAACTTCAGATTTAGAAATCCCTAGAATGCAAAAGGCAGAAAGCCACATGACCTTTTCAAGCCTTTCTTCCCACAGCTAATGATTTCCTCCACTGAGTAGAAGGACCTCAGGAATAGGGTACAGGAGGTGGATGTCATGCCTACCACCTACTTCTTCTAATCTATAAGCCATAGGCCTGTTTCCAAAACAGCTCTCTTCCTCAGGCTGTACCTACCCCCAAACCCCCAGCCTTGCCACACATAGTTCCTCAATACACAGCTTTACTCAAAGGGGTCTCTTCGCTACTCAGTTCCCTATTCATGCATTCATAAATTCAGCACATCCACTGAACTCCCCAGTAGGGCAACATCCTAGGTTTCAAGCAGAACCCAATGGGGTAGAGGAGACAGACCAACCTGGTCACAGGCGAGGAGGCGGGAACCTGCTAGGCATGCTCAGGGTACAGCATGGCATGCCCTGTGTAGCGGGAGCATAATGGAGCAGCAGGAGACAGAATAACAATCGTTTCAGGCCAGTAAAAGTGCCTAATGCCAGGCTGAGAATCACCCACCCTAACCCTTGCAAAGCATAAGTTTTGTTAGAATTTCAGATATTCTCGGAGAAGAGAGAGGTAACTCCAAGGCATCCTCTGAACACCTGGTGAGGTTGCAGAGGTTCTAGGCCTACGTGGCAAACATACCCTCACCTTCTAGACCCCGGCTCAAGAGTCACCTGCTCTCTGAAGCTTTTTCCTACTTCCTACCCCCTTCCTTGACCACTGGACCTGTGTTTTGTGGTTGGTATTGCTAGCTTCCCCCACATCTTAAGACTTTCAAGCGAGAAGACCATGTCTTATTCATCTATGTATCTCCAGAGCCCAGCAAAATGACTGACATGAATGCTTGCTTACTCAAAGGATGGATGGATGGATGGATGGGTGGGTGGGTGGATGGATGGATGGATGGACGGACGGACGGACGGACAGACGAACAGTCAGAATCCATGGAAAAGACCCCTATTTCACAGCAATCATAGACTCTAAGAACATATCTTAAAATTACCACTTGCCAAAACTCTAAAATGGATAAAAGTATTTGACCCATTTATCCCAGTTTTCCCAGGTCTCCTTCCATCTGCCTGTCTATCCATCCCATTGGTGCCTGAAACCCTTGGCAAGCTGCTTCGTAGAGCTAAGCTAGGACATCAGACCCAGCCTCCCAAAGACATCATGGGAGAGGAAGAGCCACGGCTGGATTCTGGCACCAGAACATCCTTCAGTGATTACATGGTTCCAGACAGACATAAATAGACAGATTAGCCTCTCTGCATTCTTCTCATAAAAATAACAACAGTTCCTAAGCACGCTGGCATGAGCGTGGACATTAAGTATTGCAACCTGCTGTTCTTGGCAGTCGAGGGCTGGCCTTCCTTGCTGTCCCCCCACCACCGCCGCCACCTCCTCACTCCTGGCTCTGTCCACCCCTATCGTCCCAGAGCAGGTTGGCAGCCAAGCCCTGAGACTGGCTGAGGACTTTTATGAGCATCATGTCCATGATTTGCTGTTCTCTTGGCTAGATCTTTATCTGCTTTTAGTCATTATGTAACTCGAGAGAGGTCCTGCACACACAGTGAAATAATTATATACCCTATTCTGTGCTAGAGGAAATAGGGAGAATGTTTGCTCTGTCTCTGCCCTAACCCAGAAGAAGAGCGGTCTTGAAGGCTGGTGAAAAGTTGTATCTTGGGATAATTTGCATTACTCTTATTTTTAGTGGGTATGAGAATCTTTTCATAGTTTGGGGGCCATGTGTATTTCCTATTGTATTTGATTGTAACATTTCTGCATTGTTTTATTGAGTCACTGGATTATTAGTATTCCAGGAGCTTTAACCTAGAACTTCAGAGGGTCCATAAACCTCCAAAAACTGAATACAAATGTCCTGTAAGTTTGCATTCATTTTTCTAGAGAATGTATTCATTGTTTTTATTAAATTTTCAGAGCGTTGTGAACTTGAAAAACTAACAACCTATGGATGAGATTGCCACCAAGAACCCTCCAGGACTTCACAATGATTCTCATAGATCCATGAATGTATCAAAGTTTAGGCCTGAGCATCAATAAGCACTCATTTGTGCCCAGTCCCGGCTCTACAGGGCCATAGTATACCCAAAGGATTGGCTTCACAAATCCAACATGAGTTGTGTACACATGTCACACCTGCAGTTTAAGTGTAGTACTCCTAGGAGGAAGAGTGATGCGTGAGTTACAGCATGACCATTTATTTGAAAAACTATAGCTCCCATAGGTCTGCAAATTGAATGAGAGATTATGACTTTTCCTTTGTGATGCCCCAATTGAGACTCTGTTCACTAGATCTAAAATCCCTCCTACTTACACGTATCAAGCAAAGCTTTCGTTGGCTACACATTTCTTCGCCCTTAAGGATACCATGACAAATTATACAACAATGGGGTTCTCACCACCGCTCTAGTCTAACCACAATCACCTTGTTTCTGGAGGCAAAACACTGATCTTCGGCATTCGCCTCTCTGAAATCTCATCATCCTCAATGAAATCAAGAAAACCTTTACAACAAACAGTCATCACAAAGCTTTTCAAGTATACTGATATTTTTATCACCACCGTATTTCTCAATGACTATAAAAAGAGTGACATGTGGGTGACCCCTCCTGAAAGGAGATGCGTGAGTGAGTTGCACATGATAAACGCATTCCAACATTCTAGTCTCTTTAAACTTTTGTATGCATTATACCAAGGAAGTTCTGACATCTCGGTTTCATTTAGTGTAGGCCACCAATTGAGTCCATGTTTAAGTCAAAAAAAAAAAAACAGGAAACTGCTGGAATCACTCTGAGCAAGCTAACATACTAAATCAA
Source organism: Pteropus medius (assembly GCF_902729225.1). Lineage (NCBI taxonomy): Eukaryota > Metazoa > Chordata > Mammalia > Chiroptera > Pteropodidae > Pteropus > Pteropus medius. The sequence goes on along the minus strand of NW_024349800.1, from coordinate 54,842,224 downwards.
GAATCTCTGGTAAGTACATACATCTTGATAAGTTTGGCCCGATCTAACATTACATAGCTTCCTCCCTAGTCTGTCATCTTGAAATTCTTCTGGCATGTATGCTTTTTCCTCCTGGGTCCTACTTCATTCTCCTCCTTCTTAGGCATGCTAAGGTCTGCCTTAGTTACGGATCTGGATGCAATGAGGGAAATGAGGGGTGGTGAAACTATGCCTTAAAGAGATTTAGCACTACATGGTCTTCGATCAAGTGGAAAGAAGCCTCCTCAGACAGTGATGGAGATGGCTGCTTCTAATGGCCAAGTAGGCACAGAGAGATTTGGAGAATGTGTCAAGCTACTCTGATTCGGCCGACTCTACCCAAATGTTTCCATACCAATTCTTAAATCTCACTCTTTCTTAAACAATGTCCTCACTTTTCCATAAGAAATCTCACTTTCCCATAAGGTGCAGCTGTGAATTATACTGTGCTATTATCTACAACCTCACGATCAAACTTCATGATACATTAAGCTGCAAGGCAGTTAGAAAGCAATTGGTTTAGGTCAGTTACAGAAGCACTCTGATTCTCTGACCTTGACTTGATCTGTGAAGGTGAAACTCTGAGATTGTCCATTTCTTTCTCTCCAGTGCGATCAGAAACGGCCTCTCCGCCTACGCCCCAGCAGCCCTCACACTCCACATCCCCACCTAACACTCTGTAGCCACAGCCATTTAATCTGCCAGAGCCTTGCCCTCCAAAAGCATCTTAATTCCAAGTAACATCTGGTGATTTTTTAAAAACCTCTTTACCACTGTAGACCATGCATTATCAGCATTCCGCTGTCTGTTAACCGGGAAGCCTTCACCAGCTCCAAACCTAAACTGCACAGGTAACCGACCCATCTTCCCATCTTTGAAGGTCTGTTTTCTGAAAGCTTTTGTGTTGTCAAGCGCTGAATCAGTCAAGAGCCAGTCAGGAAAACAGAAATCACTCTAGGTATATCAAGGAGGAAGAAATTTTATACAAAAATGTAGACGTTTACAAAACGATATATAAGGACTGAAAGTAATAAAAATAGGGACGCCCACCTTTAGCTCTTAGGTAAACCAGTAGCTTTCAGAGTCTGAAGTTATAAGAACCACAAGAAACCACAAAAGATGACCTGAGCAGGAAAATGACCCCAAAATCTTCCTTCTTCTTAGATTCAATGGAACAAAAGATGAATAAACTTTCCATTCCCTATTATAATTTTTCTACCGAAAAATTAGCAATACAAAGATCCTAAGCTGTTTTAATATTACATACTTAAAATGATAGTAGCATAAACTTTAGAAAAGCAAAAACAAAGATGAGCTGATGTCATTATCTCAGGCTACTTTGGGTCTGAGGATTAGGAAGAGCTCGACTTGCTTAAACCTTAAAGTGGTGATCTTCGACCCCTGCTCATTTGACTTTGGTTTCTGTTTTAATTTTTTTTTTTCACCTAGACCCACAACTGGCTTGTCCATAGTGCTGGGATTTTCAACAGCTTCTTCAGCCTTTCTGCCGCCCAGGTCATCACTTTTCCTAGAGAAAAGCTTTTATCTCTGACAATCGCTTTCTGAAAAAACCCTGCAAACCACATCTGACTCCCAAATCACACCCTTGCAGTGAGGCATTCACCGAGGGACTCTCACAGTTCCCAGCCCTGCCAAGTCACCAACCGGCTTCCCCAGACACTGTGAATGATGCCACTGGGTCACTGCAAGCCAAGTCTTCTCATGTCCTGACTCTCACACAGAGTCAGAGAGGGGAGCATGACCATGATATATACACAGCAATGTGTCCATCAGCCAAGGACATCTAGAGCCCAGCCCATTCCTTTTTGGGGTAAAGACAGACCTAGCGTTCACAGCAGGGGGAAGCCAGGTTTCTCCAGCAAAGCCCAGATCTCTTTGCTGGGAGCCTTCAAAACCTCCAGCCTCAAGGGTTACTTGACAGGTGTTGGGTTTGGGACCAAGAAGCCGCAAAGCCAGGAAGGAGAGAAAGAAAGGGAACTGGTTAGAGAATGGACTGAGGGGAAGGGACGACTCCTCACCATCCAGATCCCTGGACTCTGATGATGAAAGGAGGAAGCATTGCCCCTCGCCAGCATGGGGAAACGAGTCTGGAGTCAGATCTGCCTCTTATCAGCTGGATGACTCAGCAAGGTCTTTAGATCCTGGTCCACGTCACAGTGGAGAATAAGTAGTCTGTCCTCTGGTGATTAAATGGTACCTGTTTTTATGCCTCCGGGACCAAGGTTAATCCTCATTGGAGAATGGAGTACACGAGTCTCTGGCTAGTGAGGAGCTTCCTGTCACTCCCTACCCGACGCACACCAACACCACAAACTGAGCCCAGCACACAGATCTCTGTCAATTGCTCACGGATTGACAAAGTGGGAAAAGTCTTCTGAAAAGGTTTCAGACTTTTTCATTGGTTTGTGGGTTAACAACAGAGGAAATCCCAGTGCCCTGAACTCTAAATCATTTCTAAAATGGGCCAGGTGATTTCCTTGACTGTGTTCTGCTGGTGGGTTTTCTCTGGACCAGAGAACAGGGCCTATGCCTTCCCCTGCCCAACCCTCTTAGCCGAGGACAAGACCAGACAGCAGCTGGGTGCTTGGTGAAGCCCAGGGTGGATGAGCAGACACAGACAAATGGGTGAAAAGGGGGCCTGGACTCTGCAGATCCTTCCCTGGCCCGGCCTAGATTTTCCTTTCTTATTCTTCATCTGCAAGCTTTTGCTTCGCAGAGAAATACTTTGGTAATCTCAGAACCCCACTCCTTCGGCTCGCTCCTTCACCATTAATCTCCAGGAGGCTGGCTCCCCAAGTGGCTCCATTTCCAGTGTTATCTGAAACAAAAATAGACTCTTGCAAACATTCCAGTCTTGGGTCATCAGTTCACAGACTTCGTCCAGCCCTGGCTGAGGTTCCTCTCTCTGAGCTTACTCAGAGCACCATGGCTGCCTGGGCACAGCCAGCTGGTTCACATTGTGGCTTCATTCAACACAGTGTGTTCTTCCTTCGGGCATTTCAGATGGTCCTTGGATATGAAACTATTTGGAGACACTGATGCCAACCAGCCAGACACCTCAAACAGCCCATATGCAGACCACTGATGCTAATCATGTCTCTCTTGCGGCACGACTTGGCTGTCACTTAGGAAAGCTGCCATACTTTCCGGGGGCTCCCAGGACTCTCTATTTGTACAGGTCTTCCACATTTAGCTCACTCTACTCTGTGGCGTTTGTTTATTTATATATCCTGCCCTATCATTAGAGAAGAAGCTTCCACAGGGTAGAAGCCAGGTCTGATTCCACTCTAGGACCTTGCCAGAAAATACAACCAACATCCCTCCTACACAATTTTTATTAAAAGAACCCTCAAGTCAAGAGAAATATTTCTCAAAAGACTGACCAAAAGATATGTACTCATACTGTAGATTCTATAAAGTTCACGTTGAATTAGGCCAGGTGTCAAAAGCTATTTATCCAGGCTGTTTTTCTTGACCATCACTTTTCACATCAACTCCCATTAAGTTCTCTGCTTACATTGAGAACTAAATTAAGAGCCATGTGTAACACTCTGATTTATTTAGAGAAAGAAAGTTGTCCGATATTTGACACGATGTCTCATTTTTGTCTAAGGTTCTTCTTAAGCATCTTATAGGTACATACATATTATATATATATATATATAATATGTATGTATATAGTATATAATATACATACATATTATATATATATATATTATATATATATATATTATATATATATATAATATGTATGTATATAGTCACAACTTAAAGTTTGTTACTGGTCAAATTTCTGTTTACCTCGGCCACTACGATTACAGACTAAATGCTAGCCTGCTGCTAAGAAATATATGAGAATGCCTTTTAAGGACTAACCTTACCTCTGACTTTATTTTATTTTCTGACCTCTATTTTCCCTTTACTCTGTCCTCTATATTTTTATTTTATCCTGCTATTTTTAAACTACCCCCACATTCTTTTGGAACAAAATGAGGTACAAATTAAGTGGTAGGTTAACTTTTTTAATAGTTTTATCAATTAGGGTAGGTTAAGATTTGCTACAATAATAAATAATCCCACAATCTCAGTGGCTTACCACCAGAAAGATCTATGTACGTCTATATGTATGTATGTATCTCTCACACGCCATCATTTATTTCTCATACAGCATCACTTGGAGCTATGTTTTTCACCATAATCATTCAAGGATACAACCTGAAAGAGCTTTCAACTTGACATATGCTTCCATGATGACTGCAGCAGGAGGAAGAGGATATATCATGTCCTGGGTCTTAAAAAGTCACACATCACTTCTGCTCACACTTCATTGACCAAAATAAGTCATAAGTCATGAATAATTACAAAAAGATCAGGAAAGTATAAAACTACCAACAGCCTGTAGGTGGGAAACCAGAAAATTTGTGAACTGTGCTAATGACAAACCTAATAGTGATGTGCCATTCAAATTGGAATATATTTGACAGTAGAAGAAGGAGCCAAAAGGAATAAAAATTATACATTTTTAAAAATATATTTATGAATGGGGTGAAGGGTTAAAGAAGTACAAATTAGTAGTTGATAATTGGACACGGGGAGAGTGGAAGAGACCTGTAGTTGTCAGCATTAATATGATGGCTAAGTGGAGGGCCAGGGGAGGGAGGGAGCAATTGGGGGGATCATTTTATGAACATTATAGCTGTCTAAGCAATGCACTGTATGAAACTAATTTAAATAAATAAATTTATTTTAAAAAAATAAAAATAAAAACTAAAAAAATCCTAAAAAAATATATTTATGTGTTGACTAACAAGTTGATTTTATTTTATCGATGGACCATAAAACTGTCCTATTCAAGAACTAATTTAAAAAAATTAAATTCTTCCTAAAACTATATTCTATATATGTCTGCATACATCAAATCAAAAATATCTCCTTCACGATGACAATCTGAACATTAAAAAATAATATAAACAGAGAACACAATTTAGGTTGCTACCTGAATCTGTGTTTCCCAGGCTGCAGCTCCTTTTGCTCAAATCAATGCCTCTTATTCTTTATTTTAAAAATAATAATAAAATAAAATAATAATAATGTAAACAAAAGAATTTATTCTTGGTGTATATTCACATATTTCCATCAGTTTCTTAGATCTATTACTCTTAAATATTGTATCATTAAATGTTTTTGAAGACTGTGATTTTTTTCAATATAACCTTATTTTAGATTTTTCTAGAAAATTGCCTGCGGTTTCTTCAGAGTTGCAAATTATGATTAATAAATGTGAAATTGTTGACTTTTTCAACTGATCCTTCTTTGTAGACCACAATTTTCTAATTGAGAAAACATTCCGCTTTCTGCTGCCCAGATATCTTGGAGAAATTTGGCTAAATGGAAAATATTATCAATTTCAATCATTTTTCATATTGAAATGAGTAAATATTTCACTTCATATATTTTCACAAATGTTTCCTTTTGCTCAGGGTAGTTTTCATTGACAAAAGGAAAACGTCTGAATGGTTTACAAGTTTTAGATGCTACAAAATCATAGGCCTACTCAATTCTGTTTCAATGCAGAAAAGAATATAAATTCACTTCATTACCATATGAACACCATCACAAGACTCTTCTCATAAACCAAGATATCCCAGACACTCCTATAGAATTTGAAGATTAAATGCTACACGCCACTTAAGCTCTGATCATTTTATTTTTTCAGCTCCTCCATTGCTTCAATAGAGACAAATCTTCTTCGCTTTGGTAGAAATAAAGCTTACGATCTTTGTTCTCAAACATGACAATTCACTAAAAGATTTAAAAACCGATGTTGGCGGGTTAGCCATTCATTTCATTTTGATTAAATATTTCTAGCTTGTTTTGAACAAAATGAACCAAAACTTAGAGGATTTGTTTACACAAAAGCTCAACAACATTTTAGAATCATAAGTTGATTCACAAAGCCGTCCTTTAAAAGTTCAAAGATTCCTAAAATCTGATTAACGATAGGCAGCAATTCCTAAAATCTGATTAACGATAATTCAGCATACTGCCATGCTGAATTAGTATTTTGTACTCAAAAATCAGTTTTGTCACAAAATTTTTATACTTCAGTTTTTCTGAGTATATATAAAATTATTTCATTTTTTACAACTATAGCTTTTAATTCAATTTATAGAACAACATGGTTATTAATTATGTATATACCCAACCAACTGCAAGTACATTTTTAGTCTATAAACATCCTAATTTAGTTAGAATATTATTTGTTCTACAACACTGTGTTCCACCAAAATTTGTATTTTTATTATCACTGCAAAAAAATTAAAAAACTTCAGTGTTAACTTCTTAATAAGTTACATTTGCATTCATTTCAGCTGCTTCATCTTTGACAGAATTAACTTCCAAAAGCTTTACTCTGATTCCATAAACTGGATGAAAATTGAACCAGTATTAAAATTAACTTCATGGATATTTAAAGCATCTTATGACACTGATATCATACTGGCCTCTTACAATTCTTTGAGAAGTTATTCTTCTGCTCATGGTGGGAATAGATCCACTGCTATCACTTCACTTACCATCCAAGCCCAGGAAAATTAGTAATTGAAAATGAGGATATTAACGTAGTAGAACAGTCACTTGGTCTAAATGAGTCATTAAACAATGTGTAAACACACCTTCTGTAGCTATTAATCCTAATTATCTTTGGGCACAGACTTAATTACAAACCTTTGAGATACTGATGCCTCTCCAACAGACACCTTTGTGTCTTTTGGTTTCCACGTGGTCAGTGATAATACTACACCCAAGGCATCAACAGACACCTTTGCAACTTATACATTAATCACTAACTTCCTTGAAAGAAAAAAAAAAACAGTACTTAATTTTGTACCAAGCAAGCACTTGGGATTTTTAACTCATTGTTGCAGAGAAAGTATGTCACAACGAATTTTTTTAAAAGCATTATCAAATGGTAAAGTAAGTAGTTAATAACTGACACTAAAAATATATGACAAAACCATTCTTGAAAAAGTATCCAGATTTATTCTTATTCACTGTACGGCAGAATTTCTCAGCCTCTATTGCTTACATATGTTTCATATATACCTAACATATAATTTCCCTCATTTTCCAGTGACCCCACTGATTTGTGGCCTGGCAGACTTTGCATATCTCACAAGCTGAGGCACTTGCCATAGCATAACTGGCTGTTATACCAAATGAATTTCCCCCATCACCACCCAAGACCAGTAGTCCAGTTGTGCTTTGTTGTATAGAGGACCAAAGGTAAGTGTTATTTATGTCTGTCAGAAGGGGAGCAGAGTAAATAGAAGAGTCCTAAAGCAAGGACTTACTCTTTATAAGAAGTAGTACATTATTCATTCTACCTCTAAAGTATTAAGCTAGTAGTGTATATTGTGTTCCCTAAAGCAACCACTAAAATAATGCAAAATGTATAACTAAAAATTCAAGAGACATCAAAATGGAACACTAAAATATATTCAGTTAATCCAAAAGAAGGAAAGAAAGGAAGTGGAACTTAAAAAAGATGTGACAAATACCAAACAACTGGCAAAATGGCATGCCTAAATCCAACTATATCAGTAATGACATTGACTACCAATGCACTAAACACTGCAATTAAACGGTCAAGAAAGTTAGAAGGGATTAAAAAAACTAAGTCTCAATTATATGCTATTTATAAGACATATACTTGAAACACAGAGACAGAAATAGGTTGAAATTCAAGGAAAGAAAAAGAGAAACTATGAAAATACATATCATAGAAAAAAACTGGAGTGGCTACAGTCACATCAACTAAAATAGACTTCAAGACAAGGAGAATTAGCAGAGATAATAAGGGACATTTTATAATGATAAAAAGTTTACTTCCATATAACAGGTCTAAATTTAGCTGCAGTGGATACAAACCTTCAAAAAACATAAACCAAAACTTGACAAAAATAAAGGGAGAAATAAATTCATAACCAGAGTTGGAGATTTTATCACTCCTCTTTCAGTTACTGATAGAATTATTAAACAAAAAAAAAAAATGGCACATATATAGAAGACCTGAATGACACTATCAAACACCCTAACCAAACTGCCACACAGAATGCTACACACCAACGACTGTAGACTACGTATTCTTTTAAAATACACATAGAGTATTCATCATATTCTGGACCATAGGTGTAACTAAATTTCAAAATTAAAATATTATGCAGCATATATTTTGACCAAAACAAAATTAAACTAGAAATCAATAATAATATGAAAGCTAGAAAAGCCCCCAAATATTTGGAAATTAAATAATACCTTTTAAATAAGTTTCAGAAAACTCATTAGGAAAATTAGAAGAAATTTTATAGCTTTACACATTTATATAAGAAAGGAAAAAAAGTATAGAATCAAAGAATCCAGTCAAGATGTCAGAGTAGGTAAACACTGTGCTTGCCTATTCTCACAACCACAAAATTACTAAACTACAGAACAGCCATCATTGGGAGTCCTCTGAAGTCTAGCTGAACAGAAGTCCTATAACTGGAGACCCACAGAAGGGGCCACCTTGAGGCTAGTAGGAGGGGTGGAGATGCAGAACAGGCTGCTGCCACATCCACATGTGACGGTTGAGAATCAAGAAGGATATCTTGGCTGCAGAGGCCGCCCACACCCAGAGGAGGGAGGGGTCCCAGCCCCACACTGGGCTCCCTGGCCCACAGTTCCTGTGCCTGGAAGAGAAGTCCCCACAACTTCTGGCTGTGAAGACTAGCAGAGCTTGTGGCTGAGTGAGACAGAGGGTGGCCAGAATCACAGATATTCCTAAAGGGCCCACGCACACACTTACCGCTGACAGACTCATTCGCTCTGAGCTTTGGCACTGGGGAAGCAGCTTGAAAGGTACCGGGAATACATAGGCAGGAATGAATTGTCTGGCTTCAGAGTGAGGGCTGGAGGGGCAGCTTTCCCCCAGACAGAAGTTCTGGCAGAAGCCATTGCTCCTTTGTCGAGCCCTCCCTGCTCTCTGTGGGCAGATGCAGGCGGCTGCCATGTTGAGCTCCATCAACCTGGCCAATACTGGTTGCCCTGCCCAGCTGATTCCCTGAGACGCCGCCCCTCCCAACTCGTGGGCCCACCCAAGCCACTTCCAGTTGCTTTTCCATACAAACAGCCTGTCCTGGTTTATGCTACAAACTTTCCTAAAATCTCTCAAAGTTTTACAAAAACCAAACAAGCAACATCTGACCTAAGTGTGTCCCTTACCAATTGCTGAGCAGCCCCAAATCTGGCACTAGCGGCAGCTGGCCTCAGCTTGCAACTTGGCCTCTCAAGGCACCTCCAAGCCCAGTGCAGGTGGCAGCCATCTGTGGATTGCTTGGTTACTCTTGCCAGGTGGTCCAGGGCAGGGTACAGGCTGCAGCTGAACTTGGCCTGCAGCAGTTCCCCTTCCAGGAGGCCCCAGGGATACCACGCCTGGTGGCCAGCTTCTGACAGAGCCATCAACACCAAACCAGTATTACAAGAAATCTTAGAGGTACTTCTTTAAGAAAAAAAAAGAAAAAGATTAAAAATATAAGTAATAAAATAGCAATAACTACATATCTATCAATAATTACTTTAAATGTAAATGGATTAAATGCTCCAATAGAAAGTTAGGGTGACTGAATGGATAAGAAAACAAAACCCTTACATATACTGCCTACAAGAGACGCACTTCAGATCAAAAGACACACACAGACTGAAAATAAAGGTATGGAAAAAGATATTTTATCAAAATGGAAACAACAACAACAACAACAACAACAACAAATCTAGGGTAGCAATAGTTATACCACACAAAATAGACCTGAAAACAAAGGCTATAACAAGAGACAAAGAAGAACCCAGTAATCCCACTTCTGGGTATTTATCCGAACAAACCCAAAACACTACTTCAAAGGGGTATGTGAATCCATATGTTCATTGCAACATTTGTTACAACAGCCAAGATATGTAGGCAACCTGGGTATCCATCAATAGTAAATGGATAAAAAAGAGATAGTACATATATACAATGGAATATTACTCAGCCATAAAAATGAATGAAACCTTGCCATCTGCAACAACATAGATGGACCTAGAGGCTATTATGTTGAGTGCAGAAAGTCAGATGAAAGAGAAAGACAAATGCCATATGATTTCACTTACATGTAGAATCTAAAGAACAAAATAAACAAACAAAACAAACAAACTCATAGGTAAAGAGAATATTTTGATTGTTGCCAGATGGGAGGGGTGTTGGGGGGGTGAGTGAAAAAGGGGAAGGGATTAAAAAGTACAAATTGGTAGTTATCAAATAGTCATGGATATGTAAAGTATAACATTAGGAATATAATCAATAATATTGTAATAACTATATATGATGTCATAAGGTACTAGATTTATCAGGGTGGTCACTTTGTAAATGTCTAATTATCATGTTGCACACCTGAAACAAATATAATATTGTATGCCAACTGTAATTGGAAAATAAAAAATTATTTTTAAAAAATCTATAGAATCAATGATATAACTTTTCATATAAGCTAAAAATATAAAAGAAAAGTGAATTCAAAGTAAATAGAAGGGTGGAAACAACAATAAAGGTAAGAATAGACATGAATCAAATAAAAAATAGAAGAAAAAACCAAAAATTTTATCTTTGAGAAGATTAATAAAATTGGTACATCCATCACAGGAAGGATAAAGAAAAAAAGAGGAAATACAAATAACCAATATCATAAATGAATAAGGGAATATTACTCCAGGTCTTATGGACAGCAAAAGGGTAATAATAGAATATTATGCACAATTGCATGTCAATAAATTTGACAATTTATATGAACTTAAATGAAACTGATAAATTCCTTGAAAAATACAACTTGCCAAAACTGACACAAGACAAAGTAGAAAATTCATATAGCCCTACATCTGCCAAAAAAAATTAAATTTATCAAAAAAGTCCCCAGAAAGAAACACTCCAAGTTCAGATGATTTCACTGTTAAATTCTATCAAATACTTAAACAATAAATAATATCAATTACATGTAAATTCTTTCAGAAAATAGAGAAAGGAACGCTTCCCTTCTCATTTAGTGAGACCAAAGCTTGAAAAACATTATAAGAATATTTTTCCATAAACACAAATGCAAAAACCCCAACAAATATTAGCAAGTAGAATCCATCAATATATAAAAAGAATAATTATTTATGAACAAATGAGATTATTCTAAGAATGCCAGATTGATCTGGCATTCAAAAATCAATGAAATTCTCCATTAACAGAATAAATGAAAAACTATACAATTTTCTCAAAAGATAAAGAAAAAGCATATGTCAAAATTCAAAACCCATTCAGGGTGGAAAAAAAAAAAACACTCTTAGCAAATAAGAAAAAGAAAGAAACTTTTCCAATCTGAAAAAGAGCAGGAAAAAAAAATAGCAAAAGCCCTACAGTTAGCATTATATTTAATGGTGAAACACTAAACATTTATCCCCAAGATTGGTAACAAGACGAGGATGCTCATTTTCAATAATTCTATTTTACATAACACTAGAAGTCTTAGTTAATGCAACAAGGCAAGGAAAAGAAATAAAAACCAAAAAGACTAGAAAGAGAGAAGTCATGTTCTCCCTTTTCACAGATGACATGATTGTTTAATTACCAAAATTTAAAGAACTGACAAAAAACTACTGGAAATAATAAATGAATTTAGCAAAGTCAGTGTATATAATGTCAATATATATAATTGATTACATTTCTATGAACTAGCTCGAACAATTAGAAAATAAAATTAAATTTTTTTCTTTTATAGTTATGTAAAAAGAAGTAAAATGCTTAGGAAAAAATTTAACAGCATTGTGAAACATCTCAATGAAAATTTTAAAACACCACACTGCTAAGAAAATTTTTTTAAAGTCTAAATAAATATCAAAAAAATCTTACATCCTTAGTATGTACTTTCTGAATCTATTCAACAGATTTTAATGGGTGCCTATTACATTCCAGGCACTGTTCTAGGCACTGGAGGTAAAACAGTTGAAGTCCTGGCTTCATGAAATTACATTCTAGTCAGGAGAAACAGAAATTTTTTTAAAAAAAAATCCTATGATACATCAGGTGCTGATAAATTCTATGAAGAATAACAGAGCCTGAGGGAGGAGAGTAATAAAGGAAGTTTGTCTTATAGGATAGTTAGCAAAGACCTTTTCGATAAAATATTTGAGCAGAGGCCTGAGAACAACGAGAGAGAGCTGTTAGATAAAGCAAAGATGAGAATTCCAGACAGAAGGAACACCAGGTGCAAGAGTCCTGAGGCATGAGTGTGCCAGCTCAAGAAAAAGCATAATGGGTAGTATAGGTGGAATGCAGCTGAGTGAACAAGAGGAAAAGTAAATGAGAGCAGAGAGGTCTCTGCAGGGATTGGGGATTTTACTGAGTACATGATGCAAAGCCATGGGAGAATTTTGAGAAGGAGAGAGCCATGATCTGGCATGTTTTAAAAAGATCTCTCTGCTGCTATGGGAAGAATAAGGTATAGGATGCCAAGAGTGAAACGGGAAGCCAAGAGGCTTTTCAATACTCCAGTGAGCGATGTCAATGATTGGACTAAAGGGTTAGCACAGGTGACAGAGATAAGTATTACTTGGGTTCTGAATACACTCTGGAGATAACAGCCCATAGGATTTGTTAATGGATCAGATGTGAGGTTTGAGAGAAATAGGGAAGTCAAGGATTTTGGCTGAGCAGCCAGAAGAATGAAGTCATCATCTTCATTCTGAGAATGTAGGAAGTGCATGTTTGGAAGAGAAAATCAAAAGGTAGACTTTGGACTTGTCCCTTTTGAGATGACAATTAGCTACTCAACTGAACACTCTGAATAGGCAGCAGGATATACAAGTCCAGGGCTCAGGGGTTCAGAGGCAGAGATATAAATTTGAAGGGCCATCAAACTAGGACTTTTTTTTTTTACAATGCAAATGTTGCTAAATCTTCAAAGCAATAAGACCAAAACCAGAACTATCCCAGGCAAACAAGGATGTATGATCATCTCACCTACAGAAGACGTTAAAGCCGTGAGACTGGGTGAGATCCCCGAGGCAACGAGCGTGGATAGAGAGGAGAAACACTCCAACGTCTCGATGTCAGAAAATGCAGAGGAACCAGCAAAGACACTGCAAGACCAGTGGATGGGGCGGGGGAGGGTGGGGGAACTAGGAGACTGCTGTCCCAGAATCCAAACAAAGAAAGATTTTCTTCAATGAGAGGCAATGGTCAACTACATCAAATGCTGCCGAGTTGCTGAGTAAGAAGATGAGTGAGAACTGAATGAAAATACAAAACGAGCATCCGCAGAAAAGAAAGTGCTCGAGGATGATATACAAGTTTCATTCTTTTTAATATTCAAGGTTTTAAAAATAGAAAAATATTAGAGATTGTACATAACCGGCTTTCACTTTAAAGAGAAAGGATTCAATTACTCCTTTAAAAATTCAGTGCCTAAAATGAATTGTATTTTAGGGACAGTTAAGTAAAAAGTATTAGAAAACAGCAAAAAATGATAGAAGACATTTACATAGCACCTAAGATGTGTCAGTTACCATTCTAATATGTCACATGTATTAACTCACTCAATCTTTACGAGATAGGGACTATTACTCTCTCTTCTGTTTTACAGGTGAAGAAGCTGAGGTATAGAAAGGTGAAATTGCTCTTTAATTAGTAAGTCTTACAGCTGGTATCTCAAGTTGGGTAGGTTGGCTCCAGAGACTATGCTCTTAGCCCTCTATGACAGGAATATATACACAGTAAAAGAGAGACTTTCCAACTATTGACCCTAAGGTCCTTTAAAACCATTGCATTTCCAAACCACAGGGCTAAAACACAGGGGTACACTTGGTATTTGCCCCGACAATGGATGAATTAAGTCGAGGGCCAGAGTTTTCTTATTCCGCTCACCTCTCTCAGAACTTCGTCTTCTACAGGTACACCAAAATCCGACACCACCCAGCACCCCACTGTCCCTGGGTCTCTAAGAATATACTTTATTCTTAGAGACACCACTCTTGCTAAAAGTGCCACTAACTGGATGCTCTTCTGGACCACAGCATCTCAGAATGTGTTCACATTGGGACAAGATCCACCTGGAAGAGTGGTTACATCATGAAGTAATTGGTTTGGTCTGGTTCTTTTTTCCACTCAAAAATACATCATGACTATTCCCTTTCAAATGATTTGAAGATACTTTATGATATTTTATCATAGTTTTCCTTTGTAGTATGAGCTATACTTCATTTAACTGGTCCCTTAATAATGGACATTTATAGGATTTTCTACTTTTTCATTAATCAGAATTAATGACTATTCTAGTTCGTTCTCATAGTACTTTCTCCACTTCAACAGTTTCCTTCTTACAGTAAAATTTCCAAAACAGGATTTCTTGGTCAAAAGATATGGGTATTTATGTTTTGACATTTGCTGTCAAGCTGGCTTACAAACAGGTTGTATGAATTTATACTCTACCAAATTAAATATGTCTCAAGATCTTGACTAATACTGTTACTTTTTTTTACCCAATATGCTTACTTTCACCAATAGGCAAAACATGATATTTCAATTTTTAATTAGCATTTTTCATCATTAGCAAAGATGAACATCTTTTTATATGTTCTGACCACTTAATTTCTTCTTTTTGTAAACTGCCTATTTTTTTATTTGTCCATTTGTCTATGTGGGTTGTTTTTCTTTCTCCTTTTGCTTTGTAAGGGCTTTGTAGATATTGGGCTCACTAAACCCTACCAGAAATGTTGCAAGTATCTTTCCCAGTTTGTCATTTGGCTTTAAATCGTGATCTGATTTTCACAAGGCAAAAGATTTTTAATTTTGTTAAGTAAAACTTACATATTAGGAACCTAGAGAGGGTTTTTCTGATTAAATAATTAAATATTTAAATTAAGTCAGATTCATATACTCCTAAATAGCCCACAGATGATGCAACATTCCCTCCAGAAGCAATGATCTAAGCTCTGGGGGGAATAAGACATTAATTAAATGCCTTCTGGTGATACTGTGCTTCTTGCCATACTTTTCCCCGTCCCAGCTTCTTCCTGACTCCCAAAGCCCTCATTGAAGCATGATGAAAGCCATCTGCATGATCATCCCCTTCCAAAGATCCTGCTTTTTAAAGGTGATATACATTCAAAAGTTTAGTTTTAGCGTTGGAACTTATTCCTCGGCCTTTGTGAATTTGTTAGAATAATCCTGAAGAACCACCAAGCACCCAGCGTAAGTCTGGCCTGTGTTAGACAGCAAACCCATTGAAGTACCTCTCTGGTTGATAGTGGAGTTGTTCTGACCCATCCCAAAAAGATAAAAGACAGGAAGACAGAGAGGCAGACAGATCAGCAAAGGGAAAGCCCATGGCAGGGCTCTGCCAGCGCGAGGTCTCACCCCAGCTCCTCATGATTGTGGTTGAAATGGAGGTTGTCATCTGCGAACAGGCCCAGCCTTCTACCAACAAAACCCAGCCATTGCCAAACCTCAGAGGCCTTTAAGTGCAATGTGGCAAGAGTCCGCTCAAAGCAATGACTTCACCAGCAGAGGGTAGAGCCAAGAACCAAACTACTTTGTCTTCGGCTATTTATTTTAAAATCATGATTATGTGTTCCCTTCTTTCAGGGACATTAAACATGTAGGAACACTGTGCAGGGACTTCTCGGGTGGAGAGCGGAAGGGTGGGGGGCTGGCCATTGGCAAGAGCACAGAAGAAATTTCAGGCAGGTGCTGGGAACAGTGTATGCATGGCAGATGTTCAAAGGGCTGACCACACTTGGCTAGACTTGCTATGCAACAAGTGTGTCTAGTTCCAAGGCTGTGGTCATTGGGGAAAAGTCATAGGGTACGTGGTTCCCCAACCCCATGATTGTACTTCCTGTGCTGCATCCTTCAGAGGAAGCTGCTTATCTTCAAGATCGAGAGGTGGCGTTGACATCTTCCCTGGTTTCAGCTCTCCCAGAGAGATACTTTACTCTGCGCAAATCCTGGCTCTTTAGAGACTCATATCGTCAAGGAATCTACCCATTACCACTCCCTAACACTGCTCATTTATCCAAAACTTCAGTGCCAGATGAACAAGTATCTCCACCAACTAAAGTCCCCAGATGACATCAACATCTAGAAGATAACATAGCCGCACGTGGGGGCTTAGGGGAGACTACGTGGAAGGGAAATGAATGCTGGACAGGCAAAGACAGCAGAAGCTATTACAGTTGATCTTCCCACATGATGCCAGGGCTGCTTCTGCAGTGGGCATGGCAGAAAGAAGGATGGACCCTTGACATGCATGAGAAATGCCCTCTTAGATGGTTATGAACCCCTGGAGTCACTGATATACAAAAACGTTTGTACTGGGTCCTGGCTTACCTAAATCACAGATAACGGCAGAGACGTCTGTGTGTTTTGCCACCTGGCATCTTTTCCCCCTTCTACTGATGATTGTATCCTCTCACCAACTCTTAGATTCTGGGTTTTGGTGGGCTTCACTTCACAATCAAGACTGGAGCCTATGCTCTAAGATTAAGCCAATTAGATCATCACATCCCCTAGCCACAGCGATCAACTTGGAAATAGATATGGGACCCAGTCTGAACCAGTGAGAGACAATGAGTTCCGAATGAAGTCAATCCAAAAGAAGCAGAGTTGAGAGAGATGGAGAGAGAGAGACTAGAAAGGTACAGGATCCTGGTGACATCGGTTGACTGAGGTTCTGCCTAGAGCCAAGCCTGAAACCAGCCCAACCTCTGCTCTTCTCAGAAAAGTGAGCTGATAAGGTCTCTTTTTGTTTAAGTTAGTTTGGTTTGGGATTTCTGTCCCTAGAAAACAAAAAAAAGCCAAAATAAGTACAACCCCACTATAGTTCAATCCCACCTCAGACCTCGCCAGTGTATGGCACATATCTAGTCATGTCAACAACAACAGTGTGGTGGCTCTTAGCTTCCACCTGTACCCAAACCTACAAGGACTGAGCACCCCCCTCCACCCCGCCTGCCGCCCCAAGGCTCCCTCGGTTATCTCTGAGTGGGGATTTTCCAGTTGGTGTCTCACGTGCGTTCAGGCAGGAACAGTTCTGGTCATGTTCCTTTATAACATATGCTTGTAAAATGACTCTGGCCAGAAACATGGGATAAAATGACCTCATTATAATCATGGGCAGAGGTGGGAGGAGAGTGAAAAGAGTTGGCAGCCACTACAAGAACCACTCAATTAACATAAAGGAGAGATCATCCCATCAAGAAGGGAGAGCAGTTATCAGAACTGGGGGAAGAGAGCTGAGCAGGCAAAACTCTAGGGCCCGCCGTGGGCAAGGAAGGCCATCACCACCAACCGAAGAGGAAATGAAGGCCTAGGGAAGGGGAGAGAGGAGCCCACAGTCACTGAGAGAAGAAACTGCAGAGCTCAAATTCAAGCCCAAGGGTCTAGGGCGCTTCTCCTGCTCTCCCACTTCTTTTTCTGGAGAGTTGGGCACAATTTAGAAAAAGCTAGGAATGTTCACAAGCTCACATACCAGTTCTTTCCAGTCCACTGTCAAGTTTGAGTGCATTCCTGAACAATGGAACAAAGGCATAATCCGTCTAACGACGCAATGTCCCCTCAGTATGAGAACCAGGGTACCCTCGAGGTAAACTGCATAGAACAGGGACCTGGACCACTGCAGCCTTCCTCCCCTTTGAAACTGCCTCGTTACAGTTAAAATATGATGTCTTTGCCCCAGGCTTGATCCCAATACTTCCTGACCCACCCCTACTTCAGCCATCCCCTGTGACTCTATGATCCTACAATTCTCTTACCTCTTGATAAGCAAATCCTCTTGGTCATTTAGACTTTCTCTCTCCCATTATTCCAGAATTCCTTTTCCTGTTTCTATGAGCTAAGGGCTCCCTTTCACTTCTTTAAGATTTTTCTTCTTCGAACCAAACTCCAACCCAATCTTTAAATCTCAGACTCCTTAATAGAAAGAAGCCTGAATTGAAAGCAGGAGATCTGAGGGTAGGAGCCGACCCTGGACTGATCCCCTTGATGACGATGTCGAGCCAGTTCCTCCTTCTCTTGGGCTTCAGTCTGCCCTTCTCAATGCCATAGCCCACAGATGCTATGATTTCCTCATCATCTGACTCACTATAAGCATGAAAAAGAACCTCTCTTCTCCCTTCCCCGACCCCAATCTTCATGACACCAAATTCTCCGGTTGCATTCTGCTCCAAGGCAAGACCTGAATGATGGGAAGAGATGCTCTTGAACCCCGAGAGATGGGACTCCAGGGCTGTTTCTGTTTTAAAAATAAACCATATGACTCTCTCAGATTTGGGAGCTGAAGACGAAAGAGAAAGGGGATATAAGAGAAGCTTCAGGCTGATTGCCAAAAATGTTCCCCGCCCCCTGATTTCTTGAACTGGGAAGATCTCAGTGGGGAGCTAACCACATGGCCTTGATTTAATACGGCTTCACTCATCAGGCTGGTATCTCTTCAGGCGTATTGGACGGCCAACAGGTAAGAGCCTTTTCAGAGCCCCTTCCCTTCCGTCCAGTGCTGGCCGGTGGCCAGGAGAGAGGCCATGAGGCAGGAGCCTCTGCAGCCTCCCAGGAAGCGGCTAGGTAAAATTCCCCCACTGAGGCAGAAAGCTCTATGGAGGATCACCCATAACAGAGATGTGAGATGTAGTGACAAATGTCATGTGAGTCAAAGTCTTGGGACTGCGCCCAGGTACAATGGACAGGACAACATGGACGGCACCTTACACACCTGCCCCCACGGGTGTCATCTCCCCATTTACCAGCTCTCACACACATACATGAGCAACAATCCCTGCATGCTGGAGAGGCATGTCCCTGTGAGCTCAGTCTGTGCCTGCAGCTGAGACACCTCCGACTTCACCACTACCTGTAAATGGAGTATTGACGTACACACACACTCCTGAGAAGTCCACCATTGTGAAGAGTCATTTTAGTTAGGCCAAGAGTAGATGTCCCTCTTCCCACCCCCCAATCCAAATGCAGAGTAAAAGTAAATGCATCATTCCCCACAGCACAGCTGTCTGCAGGAGCAGCTCTGTTTTCACTGACACCCTGTGCTGTGTAGAGCTTAGCAGCTGGCACCTATCCCTAGGTATGTGTCTGCCACGACAAATATGTGCCCATTAAACACCAAAGGCCTCAGACGCACAGAGAGGAAGAAATGTCCCCTGGAGGCTCCAACAAGTTCCCTCTGAAGTTGGCTATTAGAAGTCAAGAAAGAACTCTGGGAAGCAAAAGGAGGGTGGGTGGCCAGTGGCTCCTGTGGGCTCCTCTCTCCACTACTAGTTTTTTTCTAAGCATTATTCCAAAACCAACAAAGGCATAATCCCAGCCAGAGCCTAATACCGAGACACATTTTCCCACCAAAAGATCCTCACAAGATTGTCCTTCTCAGAGAATTTATCAGGGGCCATGTGTCCTGGCTAATGAGCCAAGCCCACCTGAGCATGTCTTCTTTCCCACATGTTCCTGTACCCCAGATGCTCGGCCTTTGCACACTTCCACTCACAGGCTGAAAATCAGCTCATCAGCTCTGTCCTGGGGCTCAGCCTGGCTGATGAGGACTCCTGGAACTCTCTGTCCATAACCAACACTGCCAGCACAGGACTCCCATGAAAGACGCAAAGGGTCAGCTAGGCAGGGCCTTCCCTAGGAACAAGGCCCTGTCCCTGGCTTAGAAAGAAGAAACAGTGCCAGCAGGGATGCTGAGGTTCATTTTAAGATTGGGAAACACCAATGGTGACAGAAGAGAGTCAAGCTCAGCAACTGACTGCTGACCTAGACTAGAAAGTTCTAGAACAGACTGCTTTCTAGTCAGAAAGAGCCCACTGCTTCCCAAAACACCTTTCAACTACACTCACTTTCAAGGTGAGATTCTCCAGGGCGAGGTTCTCAGATGATGACTGTGGAAGGGGGTGTAATCCAATTCTTCATTTCCCAAATCGGAAACTGAGGCCCAGAGAAGAGAAGGCAGGCCCATCCAGAGCATGCAGAGCTAGCACGGAGCCAGGCTGGTATAGCAACTGAGAACTCAGTCTTTGGAGATAGGTAGTCCTGAGTTCAATCCAAACTCCACGGTGACCAAGGGTCAACACCAGCTTCTCTAGAATAGCATCCTTACTGATAAAATAAGGTGACCATTAGCCCACAGAGTTAGGTAAGCATTAAATTGGACACTAAATAAGAGTCCGGCACACAGTAGGAGCTTAATAAATGCCAAGCTCTGTGTCTTCTCACTTCTACCTTCTTCCGCCACTCTGAGCACAGTCTTAGATACTTCCCAAGAGTTTGACTAGAGGATGCTTTGGAGATCTGGCCCAGTGAATGGGAGCATATCAGCTCAGGTCCTTCCAGGGTCAGTGCCAGGTGGAGCCCAAGATTCTCCTGGCTCCAGAAAGAGCCACTCCCTCCAGCTAGAGTGCAAAGCCTGCTTCACCTTCCCCTTGTGCTCCAATCTTGTCACAACAGCAGTACCAAGAGAGCAGACCCTTCCTCCTTTGGTGGCCCTCCCTGAATAAAGGAGTAAGGAATCCTGATTTGCAGCATCACATAGCCCCAGGTGTGGCTAAGGAGCTGGGCAGGGCCCTTGATGTCTTCTGATCCTGAAGGGCTTTCCTGGGCCAGAGGGAGCATGACACAGGCTTCATGACCTCAGAAGGGACAGCTACAGGTTACTGGAGGTTGTAGCGGTTTCAGTCCTGCCATGTTTATACCACTTTTTAGGTTACAAGATGCTTTCTTATGTATCTTCTCAGCCTAGAGCATAATGAGCCATTTGAAAAGGTGATGATTCCAAGAAAGATCCTAACAGAGGTTGACCTCCTACCAAAGATCAAACTAGGAATTCCTCTAGCGAGTGAGGCCCTTCCCAGCCCCGATGTCTGGGAGGCCACTGGAAGGTTAGACTCCAACCTCATCAAGGTTCAGGACACTGCTGGACAACCCCAAACATCACATAGTATGAAACTGGTTGCTTTCATGAAATTCAGAAAGGATACCTCCTAGGCCAGGCATGTCTGACAACTTAGCTGCAACTCCCCAGCTAGGAAGAGCCAAGCTAAAATGCTAGGCCTTCCTCCCCAACCCAGAAATTGGAAACTCACTTGCAACATGAGTCTAGATCTACCGCACTGACCCAGTGAGGGAAGTAGGCCACCCAATGGGGGGGCCACATGTGATTGGCGCCTGCAGTGAAGCATTCCAGACTAAGCCTCCCAGGACACACACATCTCTGTCTGCTCCGTCTCCACACCATTAACAAGCGGAGATTTCCCTAGGCAGGCCCTCACCAGGCTCATTGGGCAGGAGGAAGGCAGCTTTCCTGGGACAAAGAAAGTCACTTTGTCCAGGAACTTGCCAGAGCCAAAGTGGGCCATCTCTCTTCTCTCAATTCTATGACCTCCATGTGGGGGATGGTGAGGTGGGAAGGGACACTGGGAACCATTATAGTCCAAGCCCCATCGAGTGTTCTGACTCCTGAGCCTCTGTCACTGAACTGACGACCACTGAATCAACATTGCCAGTGACCAGGACGCGTGAATGACTGTAATCTAGGACTGTTCTTCCACGTGTTGATCTGCCTTCTTGTTTTCCCCCACCATGCCTTCATTTACTCCACAAATATTTATTCGGCATCTGCTGTGAACTAAGCAGCGGGTCTCTGCCCAAGTGGCATCTGAAGAGAACAGCTTTGCCCTCCCGAACCCCCAGCCGTCGATGCCCCCCCACTTCACCTCACCCCTCAGCTACTCCTGCCGTGGAATGAGTGATCTGGAGGCCTCTGCAGAGGTGGAAAGCCTTGATGACACACCCTGAAGTGTTCCATCCGGAGCGTTTCGAGGATCAGTGTCTCCCAGGTCACAGGGAGCTCTGCCACCCTCCCTCTAGGTCAGCGGAGGCATGACCAGAAGGAGGTAGGCTGCCAAGGGTCTGAACAAAGCTGCTGGACTGACAAGGGAAGCCAGGGAATGGAGGCAGCCCAGTGGTCAACAGGGAGGGCTTCAAGCCACAAGAGAGAGAGGGAGCTTTCCTGAAGACACTGACCCCATCATCTCCTCCTTCACCCTTAGGTCTTACGGGAGCTCTGTGACCATTTTGGTTTTATTTGGTTGTGTCAAGGTAGCGATGGGGTAAGAATCGAAATGTCAGCTATCACCATGTCCTCACAGATGACTTCCCCCAGCGGTTTTCAGACTATGCCTGATGAAGCCCTTCGGGGTACACAGAGTCCTTTCAGAGGTGCTGGTGGAGCAGACTGCCAGGGCAATGTAAGGCCAAGGGCATTCTCCCTGCCTCTTGAAAGAGCAATTCTAAGGTATCTATTGAATGCAGCAGGGCTTTTTTTTTAAGAAAGGCTCCCATAGATTCCTAAAAAATTTTTGATACCCCCTGCTTATTAATAGAAAAAATAAAACCAGGGCCTGAAGAGAGAAGGAAATTGGCAAAGGTCATAGAATGGGAGGTGACAGTCTCCTGACTGTCCAGCCAGAGTTATTTTTATCCAATTCACCTAAGCTTTAGGAAAACATCAGGGCATAAAGCGCTTCACGAGACTATCAGAAGTGAGACGTGAGGGGTGATCACTCCCCAACTGTGAAATGCAAACAGGTGAGCTTTCTCCCCCTCCGGAAACCACACAGTCTGTGCTTAGCCAGAGCACTGGGGACCTGGGCGGGGACTTGTGCTGGATTGTTCCCAGGACTCACTCACTGATGGCCACCACATCCTCAAGCCCAGTTTCAGGGTCCACTACAAGGCCCTGCCCATACTTCACTTTCCAGGGCCCATTCGTAGACTTCGGAGCACAGAGCTGATCCTAGGAGGGGTTACCTGGCTCAGGTATGGAATCCTTCAAGGCCCCAAGCCAGAAGGCCCGGGGCAGGGCCCTGGCAGGGACTGAGTCAGTGCAAGGAGGAGACATGGTGTCAGTGTCTAGCTAATGCTCAAATAGATCATGAATAATTTGCTGGAAGCAACTGAAGGCCATACACACTACAGAGCCATCAAATGTGGAGTGTACATTGTTTTTAAACTTATTTCATTTTCTCCTTTGCCAAAAAAAAAAAAAAGGAGGAAAAAAAAGACACGAGTTTTGGGCCACGACAACAAGCCTGCTTCCTCTGCTCTTTGGCCCTGCTTTTCTCTGGGCCCAGGCTTTTATTGGTGTTTTGTCTGCGATGGACTTTGGCCATGAGAATGTGAACAAAATGAGGTAACTCTCAATTAAATCTTCTAGCTATATTTTGGCTGATGGCTAATGCCTTTGAGTGACAGCAGGATCAGCAGAGATAGGCAGGCGAACACCACAGTTAAGTGGCCGTGGAGGCAGGAGGCAGCCTGTTCCACAGATCAGGGGTCTCAGGCCAGAGGTCTGGGAAGAGAAGACGCAGGAAAGCAGGACAGGGTCCACCTTAGCTCCAGGTGGCGGGATTTCTTCGCCAGGTGCCATCAGACTCACAGTCTCCTGAGCAACAGTGGGGCCCCATGCTGAAGGCAGCACAGAGATAACTCACTGCCCGAGGACTTCCCATCTCCACACGTACCACACAGTCCTGGGCAAGGAGAAACAGCAAAAAGGAGACCACAGCCAGCTTCTCTGTAGCCTGACCTTATTTATCCCTGCAGAAGAGGAGGAGGGGGCTAGGGGTGAGGAGGACACAGATAATGACAGATATTGGATATCTCAGCAGCCAGGAGGCTGGGTACTGAGCCAAATTTAATTTAGAAAAATAAATGTGACATTTCTTACACCCAAATGACACAAACCGAATTTATACTGGTTACACGCATTTTTTTAAGTTTATCAAACTTAAAGTTTGCCAGCAGACCACACCCAGATGCTAAGCATCCATGTTTTATCAGCTCCTCTGACATGACTTTGCTGGACCCTAGCAGATCCCCTACACATCCAGAGAAGGCCAGGATCACTGGCATTCCTGAGCCCACAAAAGGGGATGGGTAAAGGCTTTGTGCTGCAAGGGAAATTTGGAGCCTGACTGAGGGCTTGGGACTTAGGGGACCATCAGTAAATACGGAAAATATTCGCAGGTGGAGATTAAACACAACTCTCCCTAGATGGGAAGATGTGGGCGTGGCATTTTTCCTTCCTTCATTTCATTCATCTCTTCAACAAAAGTTCCTAGGGCCACTTTACGAGAAATATCTGATGCTCACCAATATCTGTTTCTTTTCTTCTTCTTGGAAGTAGAAGACCTTATTTCCAGACCCCTTACAGTTAGGTGGGGCCCAAGAACAAACCCTGGTCAATGGGTTATGAGCAGAAGTGATGTTTGTCACTCCCAGGCTGAAGCATAAAGAGCAGTCGGGGGACCCTCCTTCATTCCCTTTTCCTGTCAGCAATCAAGACTTTGCTCCAGATGGTACAGCTACGAGTGACAGAGCCTTCATCAGCTTAGGACGCCGAGTGACTACATGAAGCAGAATCCCTGACTCCTGATCTGTGATGGACAGGGAGCTTGAGCAGGAAGTAAAATGTCGTATTAAACCACTGGGATTTCCAGGTTAATTTGCTAACCTAACCTAACCTAGCCTATTCTGAGTACTATAATGGCCAATCCCATTAAAACTTGTCCCTAAAAAAAGAGTTTTGAGGGGAGGGGTCAGAAATTAGCAGAATGTAGAGAGCCTGAATGGAGAACACAGTGAGAAAACCTGCAGAAAAGAGGGCCCGGTGGGGAGCCAAGAGGAGCTGTGCCAAGTTCACAGCCTCTGGAGGTCAATCCCATCCAGTCCCATCTCAGCCAGCAACAACCCCGCTACATCCGGAAATCTGCTCCCCTTTGCTGCTTACCTAGCCCTCCCCGGCCATCCATCTGAGCTGCATGAGGGGTAAGAAGGAGAAGGTGGGGGTGGGGACAGGACCAGCTACATAATTCAGGGGGCCCATCGCTTCCTTCCCTGGGTCCTCCTCTCCTTGATCCAACTCCTTGATCCAAAGAGGTAAAATGAATCGAGAAAAAGAAGTTTAGTCTCAGCCCCACCACCGACCGACTATGTGACCCTCTGGGGTGTATGATCTCAAGGCACTGCTGGCTCTAAAATCACAATTCTTCCTGAGAAGACTTATACCACACTGGGACAAGTCACAACAGCCATGGAGACTAAACCGCCAGTCCTCCTGACAAGAGATGGGGACGTGGGGCTACATGGCTTCACTTCTTCCCAGCGTTTCTGGAGCCCACCTCCTTGTGGGGTCCTAGGGCTGCTCTGCTGAGGTCACCATGGTGTGATTTCACACTGTGGGGGCAGCTGCGGGCGGGGGCTTCACCGTGGAAGCAGCCAGAAGCCGCTGTCCAGCTGGCAACATGGATTCTCGGGCCAAGGCCATGTGAAAATCACCCATAAACTCACTCTCTTGCTCCCCACCCAGCTCTAATGGACCCCACAGAATAATTTATGATGCCCAGGTGGGGAAGACTTCATCTGCCACCCAGGGCCATAAAGCCCAGGGTCGCCTGGTGGTTCCCCCACCCCCCACAGGCCCCACACACGTGCTTCCGAGCTCCAACACAGAGGGCCTGTTTCACTTCTGTGAAGGCCTGGGTGTCACAACTTCAAAATAAGGACGTGGGCAGAAATTCAGGACTCCCAGAGCCATTTATCACCATCACTACCCCCAGGATACAGAGCAAAGACTGATATACTCCCATAGCATTTTATAAATGTTTTCCAGAGATCTATTATATTATTAAAATCAAAGCAATACCTATAAAGAGTTTTTAAAAATCAAGTAACATACAAAGTTATACAATGAAAAGAAAAATGCCTACATCTAACACTGAAGAATCGTCTCATGAGTAGATTCTAGTCCCCACTCTACAGAAACTGTATGAAGAGAGGTCCAGTGGTTTGCCCGAGGTCACTCAGCTGGTCTGTAATGGAGCCAGGCCCTCTGGCCACCTGAGGCGACTAGTCCTTTGGGATGGCATTTGTTATATTCTGCATCCTAGCACTGGGAGGTTAGAAGTGCCTCCCGTCTGCTCCTAAACCCAACACAGCCTTGATACACTGCCCACCCTGAAGAAAAGGGCTCTGGTTCTGGTCCTTCCTGTGCAGGCATGGGGCCTGGTGTCTGGCACCTCATCCACCAACAGGCCCCTCTGCTCCCAGCTCCTCAGTAGAGCTGGCTTCCCCTGACCCGAGACACTGAGAGTTTGAACTTGGGCCAAAGGGACATGGAGAGAGAGAAAGAGAAAGTTTCAAGTCTGGCAACTGAAGGATGGAGCCCTAACAAGCACAGCAGACTCAAGGGGACAGCAAAACATACAATGGTTGCTTGAATGAAGGATAAAGAAATGAGTACTTCATTTGGGGACAAATTGACTTGCAGCGTCGTTAGGCCCTGGGGGAAAGATCCAGCAGGCCACGAGAAAGGCACCCCAGAGCTCACCAAGGCCCAACTGCCAGCTGGAGGAGCGCAGGCCACCTCCATGATGGCAGGAGGAAGCCTGTGCCATCGTTGCCTGGCCCAGCCAGAGCTGTGTGACCTGGGACAAGGCCCGGAATCACCTGAACCCCAGGAGCCCAGGACAGAACATCATATGGCCTTCAACAGAATCACAGAGAAGAGGAGAAGGCTATCTATGATCATGACATTCTCCCCAGCGTGGGGCAGGAGTCCTCTCAGCAGCCTCCCTGACAAGCCGCCAACCTCACTTACCTTAAATACCTCCTCCAAGGGCATTCACACCCCCCAGAGGTCAGCTGATTCTCTGGTTGAAATTGTATTTCTTTGAAAGTTGTTTTTTTGGGGGGGTGGAGGGGTTCTAGAATCTACCTTTTGTAGTTTCTGCTAAGTGACTCAAGTCTAGTGTCTTAAAGCAATTTTTTGCAGTATTTTTTTCCTCTATAACATGTAACTAACGACCTCCAAATGCATATCCATGGGTCTTCATTCATGAAGTAATTCAACACATTTTACTGAGTGGTCAGGGAAGGCTTCATTGAGTAGAGACCTCAAAACGCAGAAGCAGCATGAGGTACAAAGGCCCTGAGGCAGCAAAGTCTGGGGCACAGGTGGCATGGGCTTCAGGACGGGCACGATTCTGCGGAGCTCAGCTCAACTGTACCCTCTGCTCTCCATTTTATAAAGAACCGAGGAAGACATTTTAGAGCTGAACCTTGAATCTGCTCTCACTTCCTTTTAAAGTACACAAGTGCTTTATTATTAGCAACAGGTTAAGCTGGCAACACACCTCGCAGTGAAGATGTCTTCCCAAGGCGTGGCCGCATCATGTCGAGAGCGCCGTCCCCCACGACACAGCCAACCCCACCTCCCCGTTGGAGAAGAGGAGAGAGCACTCACCTCCCTCCCTGTCCTGTCCTCTCCCGGACCCTCTCCAGCCTGTCCGGGCCAATCAGTCAGTCTCCATCCTTTTTAAAATCACGACGTGCAGCTCACCACACGGAAGATGGGGAAGAGGCACCCTGTGTATCCATTCACACACAACTCAGGTTGCCTTAGCCCAGACGCGTGACCTCAACGACGAAGAGTCGGCACACGGGGCCGCCCTCCCTCTTCCCACTCACGTCACCTCCAATCCCAGAAACATGTATCACTCGGATCTTTTCCCTTTTTTTTTTTTAAAATATTCCCAAGAAAATCTGTATTTAATTTATGGTCAATTTATAATGGAAATAGACCATATAAAATATATACAAACGTGTAGAACTGTATAGAGGGCTGGGAAGGAGACAGTTGAGTTTAGCGATAATTAACGCGAAAGGTCTCTTCCTTGCTGCCAGGTACACGTTTGGATGGTCCAGACTTTCATTAAACTTAAACCAGAAAGGGCTCAGGGGCCAAGGTCCAAACATTGCTCAAGTCTATGGAGGATGTCAGGACACGGAGCCGACGACAATACATTTCACCAGAATTGCCAATGTCTTGTTTAAGTTTAGAAGATGCCTGTATTGCATTACTTGGACAGAGGGAGCCAGCCCGTGTGCCACAATCAATTTTCTGGAGAAATGAAACCATTTCCAACCAAATCAACCCCAAACCGACTCGGGGCCGCAGGGTTTGCAAAGCGTCCACCAGGCACACGGGACACCCATCTGTCCCCAGCCTGGCTCTTCCGAAGGCAGGACGGCTGCTGCTTCCAGCACAGGGCCGCCCTGCTTGAGTCAGAGAAGAGTTACAGGGAACCTCGGAGTTGCCAAAAGCTATTTCCAGGGGACTTTGATCAACTGATGCTGTAATCCCTGAAGGGAAACATACTTCATTTAGAAGGTATTCTTTGGTGTCATTCCCAAGGAGAAGGCACACTTGTTTTTGGAATAACAGAGTTCTCTCTCCCTCTCTCTCTCTCTCAAGCTCTCTCTCTCCACCCCACTCCCCGTGCATAAGCACTAATTGTGATGGTGCACAAACAACCTTGCTGAACACACTGAGAGCTCTTAGAACATTCTGTCGGCCAGCAAAGCATGTTTTCAACAGTGCCCAGTTAGGAGCCAAAATCCTAGATGGCGGCAAGACCATAGCATAAAGGCCAAATCCCAGGCTCCAGCCTTTCCACGCTGGCCTCCCCCAGCCTCCACCACTGAGGACCCCTTGTCTCTGCCCCCATTCAGGGTGAGACCCCATTGTAGGAGAGACGGGCCCCCTCGAACACATATGGGTCCCTCGAATCCTCTCAATGCCATGATGAAGTGTGGTACGTTTAAATAAGCTTTTCCTGGCATATTCGGACACGGCTTAGATCAATTACCTCATTTTTCAACAATGAAAAGATTAAACAGTTGTTAAGGGTTATAAAATGATTTAATATGCTATTAAGCAGAGATGCAAACTATCAAAGTTTAAGTGTCCAGAGAGAGACTTAAATATCATCATATTCGCATCCAATTTGTGTGCAGCTCCCCCCACGTCCCCTTCAGAGGGACACACCACCCCTTCAGAGGTGGCTTTGAAAATGCAGTTCTTGTGTGTTGGTTCCATGAACCCTTGTCATAGATGAGAAACCAAGCTCAGAGTGTTCACGACACTCTTTTTTCCTTGAAATAGAGAAGAAAATCAAATTTTGAGACATTTAGAGGATATGTATTCGCCAAATGATGGGAAAAGACCCTTAAGTACCTTATCTGAAACCAGAGGACTCTAACTCTGAACTCTTACTGCTTGTCACACTCATTCACCGCTGGCAACCATTCAAAGGGTAATTTTTTTTTTTTTTTTTGCAAATTACCTTGTAAGGCAAAATTAAAAAGCATCCTTTTCTTCATCTGTCTCCTTTCCTAGCATCAATTTGTTTTAAATACTGGTTTTTTTCAGTCTCGCTTTATTCTCCAAACGGTTCAGCCTGAAAACCTGCAGCCCCGGATGCTGATACCCCCTCAATTTGCATAGCGCGAGGTTCACATAATCCAAGGAAGCAAAGCGAGCATCCTGCCTCAGTTCACCCCTTGGCCCCTAGACGGATTCCGACACTGTGGAATTCCCCCGCCCCCCAGAGGATGACTCAGTAACCTGTTTTATCCATTGGAACCACAAGAGGGGCGCCAAGGCGGGCCGGCTGCGTGAGGA
This sequence comes from Pteropus medius, assembly GCF_902729225.1. NCBI lineage: Eukaryota > Metazoa > Chordata > Mammalia > Chiroptera > Pteropodidae > Pteropus > Pteropus medius. The sequence continues at coordinate 54,812,555 of NW_024349800.1, read as the reverse complement.
GCCCTGTGTTGGGTTTCACAGAACACAGATGTGCCCCCACCTCCCTCCTGTCTCTCACCCTGTTCCCCCAGAACAGCAGCACCGGGAAGGCAGGCCCTGCAGACTGCAGTGTGGTCACACGAGGCTTCCTGTCCCAGCCAGGCCCCCAGGAAGCCTTTAAATACAACGACGACACGGGAAAGGAATCCAGGGCCGCGAAGCCATGGGGCCCTCCTAACGATCTGAGGCGACCAGGTGAAAGATTGTTTGAGAAGATGTTTTGCAGAGTGAATATCTCCAGAATCCAAACTACTGCTACCCGATCGATGTCCAAGGGCCCAGACAGCCTCTGTCAGGGTGAGATTTGACTGCGATTATTCTAAAAAGTACACATTCCATGTTTTTCAAGGACCAGTCAGGCTCCCCAAATCAACAGTACATGAGAATGGCCCGAACATAGATGCTGTCTTCTCCCTACGAGGGGCGCTCGCCTGGCAGGGCATCTCCTGCCGCTCAGCACAGCGGGCCTGGTTGGTGTGTGATCCCGTGGTTTTCAGAGTGTGGCTCATAGGCACTCTCGAGGCAAATGAAGTGAGTTTCACCGTACGAATGGCCTTTCTTTCTTCTCAAAGAAGGAATCCATGCCTGAGCACAAGGTGAGCGTGGAGCTGCTGAAACGTCTTGAAGAGAGAGACTGCCCATGCCCACTGTGTGTGCAAGGACTGAACTCACAGTTGGCTCTTCAAAGCGATGACAACCAGACTGGTGACTTCGGAGTTTCTCCTTCCCGCTTCCTCCTTCCGTCACCAGCCTGCTACAGATACAGAGAATTGCGATTCAATTCCTTTTGACTCATTTTTTTTCCCAGTTGTGCCCCAGACAGCTTGTGATTAGCAGAGGCGGGGGTCTCAGAAAGAGCTTGAATCCTCTCTTTATCTACCCCAGCCAGCCGCACCTGCCAGGCCTCCGGCACCGAAGGATGGGCATGTATCTCTGAAGTAGAACACAGCCCTGGAAGGAACTGAGGTGGATCCATCAGCCGCATCCAGAGCAGCTGTGCAAGAGGCCAAGGCAGGTTCGTGCCGTGAGAAGGTCTCCTCTCCTGTTTCTGAAGAGTTGAGTCCCAGCGCCGTTTCTGTAGCAGAAAGATGCTCTACGAAAGGCGGGGGCACAGGGGCGTCGTGGGGAGTGGGGAGAGCTGCAAGCATCGACAGAAAGCCATCTTCCTGGACAACAGGCTCTGTCCTCCCCAAAAGGTGCCCCGCGCACACCTCAGAGATGGGAGCAAAGCTCCACCGAGGAAGGCAGACTTGGGGTTCTGTTACGTGACAGCAAAATCTAAGTCGAAATGATCCAAATCATGATCGTCATGCTTCAGTCAGTTTCTGCCATTTGAAAACTTGTCTGAAAAGAGGGAGGACGAGGCGGCTGGGACCCAAGCAGAGGCAGGTGAACTGAGGGCGCTGCACCTAGGAGGGACCCTGGCCAGGTGTCCCCAGGCCCCTCTGCCACCTGCCCAGCTTTGTTCTACCATCAGAGCACTCGTGATCCCTGCCCAGAGCCTTGGCAGGAAAGCCTGCACCCACCGCAGGCTGCAGGGGCCGGGGTTCCTGAGAAGCAGTTAGCAGAGCTGCTCCCTCTGTGATCGTGGGTTTCCCGGCACACAGAGGGCATCTAGCAAGGCTGAGTGCTCGCCTGAGATGAACTGAGCAAATGCTAATTGTTCATTTGGGAACATAGTGTTTAAAAAAAAAAACAGGATAAAACTGATGCCCTGCATGCGCATAGTGGGGCTATAAAAGTTGCCCTGAATGGCTTTTCTCCACTAGTCAGTCTCATTCCAGGAGCAGAGGGCAGCAGCGTCCACCTTCCCAGCCCGGCCGCTGTGCACCGGGGCAGCTCCCTGAAAATCGGTGAAGGAAGAAAGGTAGGTAAGGAGCCCCTGCTGCATGAGTACCCCAGAACCCATATGCCATTTGAAAGACCCAAAGGCCCCCCGCTAGGCGCCCAGCACACCCAGGAAGCACTTCCAGGATCCCCAGGCCAACCTCGTGCCCTTCTGCCCCGATCTTTATACACATATATCACGAAAGCCTCCAGTGACCTTTGAGATCAGTGTCAGTACACCCCAGGTTCTAGACGGGGTGAGGGTCACACAGGTAGGAAGCCCACTTCCCCCCACCCAACCATGTTCTGTCTCACATTGAGCATGTGTGCATGCACACATTTTCACACTCACACACACATGCATATTCACACACACACACACACATTCCCACACACATCTGTGAGTGGCAGTCCCTGGCACACCCTGGTGGCTGGCTGCCCTCAGGTCCAGCTTCCAGAAGAACCACAACTCTCTCACTTTTTCCTGAGGGACAAGCAAAGGGCAAGCTTTGGGATCCAAATACCATAAGTGACAGATCACCACACTCAGATTGTCTTGCTTCAGTGCAATCACAACCCCATGACCCTTCACGACGCTCGAAACGGTTCTCGTCACATAATATATGAACTATGCATAAACAACTCTGGGTTATGATGAGGTTCCCGAAACGAAGAGAATTTCAGCCATAGCACTGACATTTTGTTTCTGGAAATTAAAGCCTGGGAACCGTGGAAGTAAAATCCATCGATTTATGAATTGTATTTCCTTGCATACTTCAATTCCCAGTGCTGTGGGAAAACAGAAACGTGATCTTGTTTCTGATGGCCCTGACCACAGGTCACCACTCATTAAAGTCAGGCAGTGTGGCCTGACCACTCTGTCCCTCCTCAGCTTTCCACTTCATGGGAAGAAGCTGGGCTCTCCAAATGAGGTCCCCGCTAAAGCCCGAGTGACCTAATGCTTCAGGAACAAGAGCACACCTGAGCAAGACGGACTTGCTAATTGCTGCTGGGAGACGGGCACCCCTGCCCCTGCCCAGCCATGGCAAGGCGGCCGGAACATGTTGGAGATGCTGAGAGAGATGGCCAAGGCCTCGGCAGGAACCCCCGCTTCTCAGAGGCCAAGTCTGCATCCATTATAAACCAGTCGGGGCCACGCTGCCTGGGGAGTGCTTTGTGTGTCTGCCTGTCCCCTGACTGTGACCTTCTGCAGGCTGGACACACACAGGTCCCCAGTGCCCAGCAAGCTAGAGGCCTTACCAGTGTTCACTGAATGATGACGGAGGAAGGTTTTTAAATAATTCTAAGGAAGGAACGCCTTCTGGTGTGGAGGGAAACCAGGGGAAATATAACAGACGAGGTGAGATTTGGGTCTGGACAGGCAGGATTTCAGCAGGCTGAGCTGGCAACGAGCACGAGAGAATGTACGAGGCGGAGGGAACCGCGTGGGAAAGCTGAGCGGGTGATGTCTGGGGTGCGCAGAGGAAAGAGCAAAGAGCAGGAAGTTCAGAGTGATGGGCGCTCTGGAGAGGAGAAGGGACTCGAGAGGTTGGGTGCAGCGGTGAGGATGAAGGGACCCATGGTGATGTTTCTCACGCTGGATTCCCCAAGGGCCTGGAGGGCTCGCGTCCACGCTCACTGCTCCCCGGGCACCTCCATCTGCAGGGGTCCCTCAGCCATGCTGGCTTCCCTGCTCCTTCCTCCAGGACAGATCTGTCCATCCCTCAAGGCCCTGCTCAATCTCCACCTCCTCCAGGAAGTTTCCCCTGAACTCCTTGATGGACAATAATGTCCCTCTTTCTCTCCTGCTCCGAGTTCTACTGTGCTCCCTCTGTTCTGCCCAGCCCAGCCACCGGCTCAGGGCTGTGACGAGGTGGAGTAAGCATTTCAGAGGTTCGCAGTATCCCCACAGTGGACCCTGCTCTTGCACCATGAGCCTCCCCCGCAGTGTGGCTCATCCCAGGCCAGACGGTAAGACTGCAGGGAGGGACCTGCCCATCTTGAGGGAGATGAGCATGAGGGAGGCCAGGCGGCCAGCCCAGCCCCTATCACCAGGGACTCTGATCACCCTCCCAGCCCTTTGTCCAGCAACCAGAGCTTCCAGCCCCTTCTCCAAGGGTCCTGAAGAAAGAGGCTCCTGCACCGGGCTCAGGAGGCAGCTACACCCTCTGCACCTCCCCCCAGAACCACTCAGGCCCCCCACCTCACCAGCTCTCCACAGCTAAAGACCACAGGTCACCACTCATTAAAGCCAGGCAGTGTGGCCTGGCCAGTGCCAACACTCTCTGGACATCATCACATTCAGCCAGCCCCAGCCCCAGGAGGCCAACTGACCCCGGCTGCCAGCACCATCCATCCCCAGGGGCAACTTGCCTGGTCAGAGTGGCTGGAAACAGCCCTGCCCCATGAGCAATCCCACTTTTACGAGGCCAGAGTGAAGGCGGTAGAGGCAGGAAGAAGAGGCGGGGGCGGGCAGAGCTCTGGTCTTGGTGTTCCCCCCTGAGGAGAGAGCTGGGGAGACTGGCTGTGGTGAGAGGTGGGCCTACACACAGGGCCTCCATCTCTGAAGACGTCGGAACCAGTCTTGGGCCTCCAAGTGTCAGCAGCACAGACACAGGTTCCAGGACTCTGCCCCTCGTCACAAGGAAAACACACACCACATTTAGTGGATTCCTTAGGGGTGAGCACTTGCCTGACAAAAATATTCTTCATTCAAAAAGGGTCCTCTTCGAGAATTAACAAACTCCTCTCAAATATGTAAGTGATCTTGGGAGAGCTAGGTGAGGCCCTTCTCTGGAAGTCACACTACTTAAGTGGTAGTCATTCACCCCTTAGTATGAATCAGCTTAATCAGATTGCTTTCCTGATGCCTTCTGGTAGAATTCAACTTCCTGAAAGAATGGATTCTGTGGGGAACTGATACAGGTGGGTCATTTTGGAGCAAGGGGCACAATACGAGGCTGAGAAGAATAAGGGAGAGAAAGAGGATGACGGCCTCTCAGACGTGGGTATCACATTAACGTGCTGAGGCTGCCGTAACAAAGTTCCACACGCTGCACGGAGTAACAACAGAAACTTACCGTGTCCCAGTTCTGGAGGCCGTAAGTCCAAGATCAAAGTGTCGGCAAGGTTGCTTCCTTCTCAGGGCTGTGGGGCGACTCTGTGTGCTGGCCGTCTGTGGGGTCACTGGCATGTAGAAGCATCACCCCATCTCTGCCTTCATCCTCGGGCAGCGTTCTCCCTGTGTGCTTGTCTGTGTCCAAATTACCCCCTTTTGTAAGGACGATGTCAACTGGGTTAGAGCCCACCCCAGTGCAGTGTGGCCTCATCTAACCAGTTACATCTGCAACAGCCATATTTCCAAGGAAGGCCACATTCTGAGGTCCTGGGGGACAGGACTTCAGCACATGAATTTGGATTCAACCCATAACGGGCACCTTTTCTGGGATAGAACTGCCCAGAAGAGAGCAAAGCTGAGTGACCTTGAGTAAGGGGCTGCCCCGCTGACCCTCAATCTGTGGTGTGGGGTGGTGGGTCCCTTCCCACTTGCCCTCCAGCCTGTTGAGAGGGTCCGTGAGAACAGGCTTGTGGTCTGCAGGCATCAGGGCAGGGGCAGTGTCTCAGCAGCACCTGGCCTGACTGGATCTTCAAGGCTCTTCCAGCCCTCAAATAGGGTGGTGGGCCTAGCTACCCACACTCTCAAGCCCCAGGGATAGGGAACTGCGACACCGCAAGGTGCAAAAGTACCAAGAGCCCTGGAGACTTAAATGCGTAAGCCTCAGAGACCACAGGAGACCTCCACAGAAAAGCATTTCATTGAACGATTCCATTAAATTCCTGACGTTGCCTACAGCTTGTACTTTCAGGGCCTCAAAGCGCCATCTCCGGCCTAGAGAGGCCCACGTCTTCAGGGCAGAGCCAGACAAGGGGATACACCTCCCAGCACCAATCACAGGCCAGTACACAGTAAGCCCTCAAGGAGCCTTAGACTGCAGAAAGGGAGGCCCTCCTATGGAGCGAGGGCGACACCCAGTGGCCACCTAGAAAATGGCATCCTCGGGCCCTGCAGCTGGGTAGGAGAGAGAGAAGATACAGGATGAGCCTGAGTACATGCAAGTGGCTATGTCACATTTGAATGCCACATCGTCTGGACTCCAAGTTGAGACCCTAGGTCCTAGTAGGGACAGCAAGTCATCCTCCACCTTCACAGGGCAATCTGACCACCTGAACAGCTCTTTAAAAGAACAAAACCACGCACCAGCGAGGGGCAGCTGAACCCTCATGTTCAGATCACTTTCTCCGAAAACCGTCAGGGTTTCCCCTCCCAGGAGCATGCGCAGCAGGGCTCCCAGGCACCTCCCAGCAGGCCCAGCTTCAGGGAGTGGAAGGAACTCGGTAGCGACAGCGACCGGGTTCCAGACCCGGCTCTGCACCAGAACCTGGACCAGCGCCCACCCCTGCTGGACTCACACTGCCCACCCTTGGGGGCGGGGAGGGAGGGGGGACGATGGGGTTATAATAAACCTCTTCTGAGGGTGCTCGCGGCTCAGATGTCTTCTGAGCCATTTTGAGCAACTTACCTTCACGACCTTTGGAGAGCCTGGGTGTCCCTGCTTTCTGCCCTTAACCAGCTCTGTGGTTTTGAGCAATTCACCTAACTCCTATGGGCCTATTTCTCCTTATCTAAAATAGACTTTTAAAAGAACTTAGCTCACAGCGTGACCAAGAAGATTTGATGACAGTGTATGTAAATACTCTACACCATACCTTTCCTGGAACAGGTCTTATTTCAGTCAGCCTCTGCTCTATGGCACATGTCTAAGACAGCTCAATATGGAATTAAGTCATGAAGGATGCAGAGAAGACATCTGCTTCCTCTGCCTTTCCTCAGAGCCTCTCAGCCAGGGACCTCCCACAGCCCTGATCACACGTCCCCACACAATCTACTTCAGGACCACTCATTGACTGCCTCAGGGTCAAGTCCACGCTGATCCTGCCCAGGATTCCAGCCAGGAACCCGTATTATTTCTCCTGGAAGAACTTCTGCCCCACTGCCCTCATCCCCACCCCTCCAGCTGCCTGGAGAGAAGGCCAGGGCAGGTCACCTCTGCTCTCTCGTCACTCAGCTGATCCAAGGCAGAGCCATGAAGCCCAGGGACAGGGACAGGGGATGATGGGGTCCTGCCACAGCCAGGCTCAGAAGCACTCAGCAGAGAGGAAGAAAAGGCCCAAGAGAGTTAAGAGATGTGGTTGTTACTGCAATAGATGGAACAAACGGGCCAGCACCCCACTTCCTTAGGCACCGGGTGTCGAGGAAATCTGGGTTTCAAACCCTGGGGAGCCCCTGCTGAACCCTTCTGCTGGGTGTGGGGGGCATTCTTTTATTGGTACTAAGTCTTCAAAATCTGGTACATATTTAATACAGCGCATCTTGATTTGGACACTAAATTTTCATCAAAAAGTACTTCATCTGTATTTAGAATTTATAAACTTTGCATTTGAAAAAAGAATCAGATACTTTAAATGTGAATTTGTTGTTCCAAGCATTCTTTACATTTTTTCTTCAACTGAATCAAGTAATTTTTTAAATTTAAATTGATTCAAATAAAATTAAAAATTCAGTTCCTCAGCCACAGCAGTGACATTTCAAGTGTTCAGTAGCCACATGTGCTAGTGTCTACCAAATGGGACAATGTTGCTCGAAATCTTTTGCATCATTCTTAAATGAGCCAGAGACACAGCACCTAGAAATCAGGTCATTTCTTCTTGGCCTGTCCATGTGTCTTTGGGCTTCATATGATGAAGGACTGGCCTTGTGTCCCAAATCCCTTCCGCAGATCCATGGGTGTGGGTAAGTCAAAGTGTCAAAAGCAGTATCCATAGAATAGAAAGAAAAATGAGGTGCAACTTCTGAGCAAGTAGCCAATAGCCCAAAGAGTCACATTTGTAAAGAACAGGTCGGGTAAAGCCCATCTGCCCATCTCACAGACTCGGGGGACTCATCCAGCTGCCACTGTATGCTATTCAGACAGAGGAGGCCTACACAGAAGAGTCAGTAAGTGGCAGAGCCAGAGCTGGAGTCCAGGTCCTCACATGCTTGATTCTGAGCTAACATCCAGAGATGGCCCCGGCTCGGCCCACCTGCTCACCTGGAGCTGACCTCACCTGGATGGGGTGACACTGCTAAAGTCCCTGGCCCACGCTGACCCTCCCGCCTTCTACCCAGGTAGGTCACCATGCTCCCCAGGTAAGTGTCCAGCTCCCCTGTCCCTGCCCCCTCCCCGCCCGCCACAACACACCTGCTCCTCTGCCACAGGCTCTCCTTGCTGCCCCCGCTCTCTGGTCACAGGGCGCCCAAGCCACCCTCTCACTGCCCCCAGGTCAGCGAAGGATCAGACAGAAGTGCCCTCAGGGGTCCCTGCAGGGTAGCGGCAAGGGCCCCATGCTTTCTAACTGACTCTCCTCGGGGTCTTCCCAGGCCCGGTGGAGAGCAGTGGCCTCGCCAGGACCTTCTGCAAGAGGCTGAATCAGAGCTTTCTGAAAAACAAAGCCTTTCACCTAGAACTTGTGGGTGAGAGGAGACAGGCCTTTGGGTTCTTATGGTCCCATGTCCCCAGAGCAACCTCCTGTCCCCCACCTCAGTCGAGATCTCTGCCACCCTGAGCACCCCAGCAAGAGAGACGGCAGGAGAGAGGGGAGACAGTGAACTGAGGGGTTGACACCGCAGCCTGCCTTCCGGCTGGGGGGTGCCTGCTCCTCAGTCCGTCTGCCCTGCCCTCTCCAGCCCTGGGGCTGCTCCCTTGGGATCAGCCCTGAGCATCGCCCTAAGGGACCCTGGCGCCAGGGAGCTGAGGGCTGCCACGCCCCCTCCCCACTCTTCCCACTTGAGGTCCCTGTGTGGACGCTGCCATTCCCCTGGACGTCCAGCTGGTCTCCCACTGTGGCTGTGAAGATGTCTGCAGAAACCCTATATCCAGGGCTCTGTGCTGGGCCGTCACGTGGTCAACCAGGTGCGCCTCGTTCAACAACCTGAGAAACAGGAGCCACTTAGCAAACTCAAACACCAGCCGGCAGATGCCAGGCGCAGTGTGGGTGAGCATCGCCCCGCCCTCGGGACCGAGGCCGGCTGGGAAGCCGCACTGCCCCCGGGCCTGCTCTGCCTCAACGTGGCACAAGCTCTTTTCCCGGCTGCAGCGTCCTCATGTCCTAAGAGCAGAGACCACAGGCCCGACCGCACCCTGCGAGGACTGACCTGCCAAGCCTGAGTGAGCAGAGCAGCTCTGTGGAGTGGACAGAGAAAAGCCGGGTCCCGCCTCGAATGGCTGTGACCGCCACAGGCGGGGAGCCGGGACCAGACAGGGAGGAAGGCCTCGCCTCACTTCCCGTTCGTCCTCCCTCTGCTGTAGGACCGGGGAGGCCAAACTCCGGAGGAGCGGAGAGGAGGCAGCCCACGGGAGCCTCGCGCTCAGCTGAGGCTTGGGGTAGACTGAGAGCGACCGGGGAGGAGCCTCCGATGCGATGGCAAAGCCATTGGTCCGGCTACGACGTGAGTGGCAGGAGCCAGCTCAGAGCCTCAGAGTAGCCCGGACGTGGGGTTTGGGGACCTGAGGATGCAGGGAGCTGCTGGGAGCCCTTGAACAGAACAGATGCGATGAGAGTCAGATCTCTAACTCCTGAAGCTCTTCTCCGCGTCTCTACCTGCTCTGTGCTACTGCTCCTCCCCTGCTCGCCTCCACCTGTCTGTCTACAAACAGGAGACGTGTGGCCTCGGGCCCACCAAGACCTGAGGGACTTGGCCCAGTCTCCCCTGGGACCTGAGAGCTTTCCTGTCCTTCTCGCAGGCCCATAAGTTGGTTTTTCCTTGCTGTGAGCATAAAGGCGTCGGAGCTCCTGGGACCTGGGGAAGAGACCACCTACAGCTGCTCCGCGTTCTGTTCCTATTCCATATGGGCCCCGAGGAAGACTCTGCGAAGAGAGCTACATGGAGCCACGTGAGGACACCTGAATGGGGCGTAGAAGGCATGAGGCACAACAGTCAGAATGCTGGGCCTCCAGGGACTGAAGCGACTTCCTCCGTTCGTTCATTCATTCATTCATTCATTCATTCTATGAATGGAAGCTAAATTTTATATTCACATGGAACGCGGTCCCTTAGTACTTAGTCCTTATCAGCCATGAGCTAGATGCTTTGCTGGAAGCAAACAGAGCATTTAAGGTGAAAGAACACGGGCCTAAAGGTAGACAGGCTGTGTGCAATCTCTCCCACCAGGCGACTGCCCGCTGTTGCCTTGGCCACAGAAGTAATGTCAACAACATTGGGGCCAGGAAGGTCCCTCCCGCGTGTGCTGTACTCCAGCGACAAGTCTGAAGTCACCTAGGTGGGTTTCTTCAGCCCCTCTGGCCCTTGCTCTGTGGTTGGCTTTTGGGAACTCTGAGCACAGGGCACCAGCCACTTAACCCTGCCCCAAGGAGGCGGCAGGGAAGAGACTAAGCGGACGCCTTTGCTGGGTCTCACATTCGGAATCGAGTGAGACCGCTGATGCAAAGACCTGCACAGGCCTCTCGTGTGATCTCCGACCCCGGAGAGCTGAATGAAAGCCGGGGTGTCAGGCAAGCGAGCCTCACTTCTCTGGTGAGTTTCCTACACGTGCTGCCTAAGAAACGTCACCAGTGGGGAGAGGAAGCAGGCTGGAGAGGGGTCGAAGGGAGTCTCACGCCTGATCCGAGGGGGCATTGTCCAGGCCAGCAGTCTCCCGAGGGCAGAGGAGGTGGTGAGAGCCACCCCCTGCCACGCTGTGTGGCAGTGACACTGGGAAGTTCTGTCCAGCGGTCCTGCCCACCTCCGCCTCCCATCGCTCCCCATGAACCCAACCTTCCAAGAGCTGCCTCAAGTTATGGCCAAGCTATCAGCTGACCCTTCTGCAGAACTCTCAAAACAGCCCTGCGCATCCAGCTCCATCTCAGCTGGACCTGTTTTGTTCTCTCAGCCCGAGGAACTCGTGCTTGAAGGGGCCATGCACTCAATCTGGGTGAGTTCTAACGGCTCTTTGGCCAAACCCACCTGGCTCTCAACCATCCGGCTTGTCTGGTGTCTGGCTAAGCTAATGTTTAGGCATTTTATGAGATGCTTAACATGTCTGGTTATCCTTCTAGAAAAAGGTAATCCTGGAAGAAAGTCCACGTGAGCCCAGAATCTCCCTGCCTCAGTAACCCACCCCGCCTCCCCACCACCACATCCACCTTGAGCTCTGGCCAGGAAGGTGTATGGACCCTCGGCCTGGGTTCACCTACGGGGTTATGGGCCTGCCAGCCAGTAGGTGAAGCTCTGAAAGGGGAGTTTAGAAAGCATGCTACTGGGAACCACTGGCGACCCTGACACCCCCGCCTCTTTCTTCCTCAGAGAACGGCACCCAAAGGTCCTGGCCACGGTCCTGGCTGGCTATCACTTCCTCGTCACAGTGCTGGCCACTGTGCTGGCACTACCCAAGATGATGTGCATGTCATTCGAAAAGTATAAGAAGCGCGTTTAACCAGCACACATCCTGTCAGTGGCGTTCTGGTTCAGCCGTCTTGCCTCCTGCCTCACATGACAGAATTCTGCGCCCCACGGCAGAGACCCTCCAAGCTCGTTGCCCTGGAATGCGTTGTATAAGGTGAGATGGATGATTCCAGCCATACTTCCTATTAGCAAGGAAGAAATGTGGGGACAAGGACAATTACCCCACCCCAGAGTCCTTTGGTGGAGAAGCAAAGTGCCCAGGAGCCGAGTTCTCGGCGAACGCTCTCCACGGCTCCAGGCGGCCTGCCCCCGCTGTCCCACGAGTCTGCCTGAACCGCTGAGGGTGCAGTCGTGTTCTGCAGGGCGCTGCTCATTACGCCCAGTCGCCCACTTTTCTACATGAGCGTGTTTCCCCAGGACGCCCAGGTGGCCATCCTCGCCCCCTGGGGGGCCATAGTTACCTCGGCCCCAGGAGCTCCCAGCCACCCTCTGACTCCAGAGGTTGTCTCCGGCACGGCTCTTCTCTCCTCTGCACGTGATCTCATGGCCTTAGGCGCAGGTCTACCCTTGTGGGGCCCTTCCTGGCCAGTCCTCCAGTGGTCTCGGAGGAGAGAGTCAGAATGTGTCCCTCAGGCCCAGTTACAGAGCTTGTCTCCTTTCCAAATCATGCTGTAATGGGCAGAGCCCTCAACTCAGCCCACACTCCCCTCCTGGCCCATGCGACTCTCTGAAGGGCAATGTTTCTCACTCTGAAAATGGGTGGTCCGTCTTGTTAACCCAGCGCGTCATGGGTTGGTTAGCTGTAAGGGCTGGCGGAGGGGAGGGCGGGGGTGTAGCTCTCGGCCTTCGTGATGAAGCGCCCTGGCCTCTGCTGAGTCATAAAGGCTTTAAGATGCTGGCTTCTGCCCACTGAGGACCTCAGGCCCCCAGTTCATTATCAGGATTTTAGAAAGACCAAGAGCTTCAAAGAAGAAGAAAAACACAGTGTAGGCATTGGCTTGCATCAAGGAGACCCTAAGAAGGGCCCCTAAGAAGATAAGATTTGCATGGATTCGCCGACTAAAACTTGAACTGCTTTAAAAAGCAAAAGGCCCTAAGTTGAGGGTATGAGCTGATTGGCATAAGTACTCAGAGGAGGGAGAATAGCTCTCAAGAGAGTGAGAAAGACTTCAGCAAGGAAGTAGCAATCCAGAACCTTCCTGAAAGGGGAAGAGGTCTGTAAGCTTGAGGAACAGAATGTGTGTAGCATGCCCGAGCATGGATGGTGGCCGTGAACCAAGGCTGTTGTAGCTGGACTCCTGGGAGGCAGGAGAAAGGCGTAACCCCAGTTCCTGATACTTCCTTCCTGTGGATGGAGCTCTGCCAGCAGTGACCTCCAGCATCTCTGCACCCCTCCACCTATCTCCATCCCCCAAACGTCCCCTGCCCCCCAAGTACACACACACACACACACACAGATCTCCTGATTAGCGGGTCAAGCACTAAACTGCACAGCTGAGCCACTTCCTCCTGTCCCTTACTCTCTTGGGAGCGGCCTGCTTTCAGAGTCTACACTCCCGGAATGGCAGCAGCAGCCCCGCCCTCCCCCAACATGGCAGTGCCGTGGTAGGTAAGTCCCTCTAAGCTATATCCTCCCACCCCGTCCTCCTCCCAAGAAGCCCGACATCCCCGCTAAATCTGCATGTCTACATCAGCAGTTGGTTCAAACCCCAGCTACATTTATTGGGTCCCTCAAGACGCCACGAGCCTGGGCTGGGGAGGGCTGGCAGGGAGCAGCCGCTTTCACTCTCTCCCTTTCCAACCCTGCCCATGGAGCTCATTCTTGGATCCCATGAAACTCGTATCATTAAAATAAAGTCCCTCTTGACTTGAGTTGATTCTGAATAAGTTTTTGATTCTTGCACCTAAATTTGTCCCAAGGCAGAAACGGCAAGAATTGGCTTCCCCGAGAGCTGAGTCACTTGTCTTCCTGTGTGTCGGTCGACCTCTCAGTCTGGGTTAAAGTAGAACCAGGCAGACAGCACTCTGCTGGTGGCGACCAGCGCTCCACAGTCACACGCAGTGTGGTGGGGGCTGTGGACTCTGTCCCACCTCCACCGCAGAACCAGAGAGCCGGCCGCCCACCCTGGTGCCTGGTGCCAATCAACCGAGCAAAGCAGGCCTGACTCAGGCACTGTGGGGGCCAGTGTGGTTCTGCCAAAACTCCTGATTTCTAAGGGGCCGGGGTCGGGGGAAGAGGGAGGAGCTAAGTTTACCCCGACTGATGCCAGTCTCAAAACCAAGAAAGTCCTGGATAAACTGGGACAAGTTGGTCACGCTAGCAAGAGCTTAGGTGCAAAAAATTAAAAAGAAGGATCAAGGACTCTATGAACTCTGACTCCAGTTTAATTTAAGGCTAATTAAAATAAAGCCTCATTTAAATCAGAACTCATTCCTTTTGGTAAAACAGAAATAATGTCAATCCGGAAGGGACACCAGGAAGCTTAAATGAGAACTCATGGAAGACGGCAGGCATTCGCCTTACTGGAAGGTTCTCTCACTGCCCCTAGCAGCTTGCCTTCCTCGGTACCTCAGGTTTTCTGTGCATTTGCCGTTCCCCTTCCCGCACTCACAAGTCAGACCATAACCAGCATCTGAGTGCGTGGAAACACCACGGACCTCCTCTCCCGAAGTTTTCATGCCAGCATCCTTCCCTGCAGCCCCCAGCCAGGGACCCTCAACACACCTGTGCCTTGGGGCACCCTCTCTACCTCAGGGGTGTCATTCCGGCATCTGCATACATAGTGCTTCTCTGAGTTAGGTCTCTGGGCCTTTGCACAGTCCATCACAGGCTGGGCCTGCGGGCTCCCGTTCTGCAGGACGGCCCCGGCTGGTCTAGTTGTAGTTTGTTGTTTCTCAGCTGTATAACCTGTAAACCAGAGCCTTCCTTGTTTGTCCACAAAGGAGTATTCGTGGGACGAGGCAGAGCACAGAGGGTTTTGCAGGATAGTATGATATTACAGTGATGGATATATGTCATCGCGCATTCATCCAAATGCATAGAATGTACGACAGCAAGAGTGAACTCTCAGGAAAACTATGGACTTCGGGTGATGATGATGTGTCAGTGCAGGTTCAGTCTGGGTAAAATGTACCATTCTGGTGAGTGATATCGATAATGAGGGAGGCTATGCATGTGCGGGGTTAGGACAGGTATGCATAATCTCTGTACCTGCCTCTCAATTTTGTTATAAACCTACCACTTCTCTAAAAAGAGTCTTTTAAATAAATAGTAACAAAAACATAAAATAGATGATTTCTCAAGTGCCCTTCAGCTAAAGTGTCATATGACTCTGATTAAAATTATATGCCCATAAGCAATCCAAAAGGAATTATGTCTAGAAATCTGAAAGCTAGCAGCCAGCCTGAGGAGGAAGAGCCCGTACGTCAAGACATTCTGCTCCCCAGCCCGGACTGCTGGCCGGGGTGTTAATTGGTGATGATGGAACCCAGCGGTGTTTTAGGACAGCCAAGAGGAAGAAGCCTGAGGAGGCTATACATTAGTCATGTCTGAAAATCCTTCTCGTTGACATGGTCAGCCAGAAGAGCTGGCCACTGCCGCTGGCCCAGATGAAGGACTTATGGATCTAGAAAAAGGAACAGTTAGCCGGCATTGCTTTATTTGCTCCATAGCCATGACTTTTTCCAGGGAGGGATTCACATAAAACTATTGGAAACAGAAGTCTGGATCAATGTGATAACTCGATATCACCGATTGTGCAAAATTACATGATGCTGATTTGGGTCCCAATTTGAGAGAGGAAACATGACATCGCACCAAGAAACTCAAGTCCTTGAGAGACTCAGGAGGACAAGGGGAAGGTGTCCGGCATCTGCCCTGTCCTCCTCTCCCCTGCTCCCAGAACAGACAGGCGGGAGACACGGGTGGGTTACCCCTGGACATCCAACGCCCCATGCTGACACCTGGGAAAAGTGCCAGAGAGACACACACAAACACAGTTGCGGCCCTCGGGGTCTCCAGCTCGAAGGGGGAGACAAACACACAGGAAATGAAAGCGTATAATTAGATACTGAGCCCAATGATACAGACAAGCGGTTCTCTAACCGGAGCGTGCCTCAGTGTCCAACGCTGCTGGCCTGTGGACCACATTCAGCGGCAAAGGTGCTCTGTCTAGACTACACTGGAAAACGAGAGAACAAGGAAATAAGTTTGGAATGATACTGGCAGCGAAGGGTTAATGGTGGTTGGGACTTGAAGAATGGGCAGGACTTAAATGAGGCAAAGAGGGCATTCTGGGAAAAAACACCTGAAGCAGAGAGGCAGGGAGGTGGGTAAGAATAACAAGGGTAGAGCACTGTCACCATTGTCACATGCCGGGGTCCCTGACAGACGAAGGCCTGGGGCTCCACGTGCAGGCAGCACACTCCATTCGCCCTCATCCCCTCCCCAATCAAGAAGCCACTCCGATTCCAATAAGTCTCCTGGCAGCTGATCTTCATAATGGAAACGATGATCGTTTTTGAGAGCCCCACTGACAGCTCCCAATCCCGCCTGCTCAGCCAACTTGGACGGTGTCTCACCTGGCTTGTCGTAATGGCTTGTTATTTGGCAGCCTGAAGTGACTCCCACTTTTCTTCTCCAGCGTCAAGCCAGAAGAGCTTCAGTCTTCCAAGAACTGAGTGTCTTGAAGGCACACAGCGTGGTTATGAACTTAGCAGGCAGCCAGAGCAAACCAGTATGTTTCGTAGAGTGCTTAGTCATGAGCCCCCCTCCTGATTCAGTCAGGGTCGTGACCAAATAAGAAAATAAGAGCCCTCTCTCCCCACCCCTCCCTTGGAAATCTTTAGGTTAGAGATTTGTTCTAACAAAATGTTCATCCCTTTTCCCACAGAGCTGCACTTGTGGGTGCAAGAACACAAAGGCATGTGTGCAAAAGGTCTTCCATTCGGAAATTGAGCTAATATTTATTGGACAGTGTTTTAGTTTCCCCAGGCTGCCATAACAAAGTACTTCAAACTGGGTGGCTTATAAGAACAGAAATGTATTTTCTCACAGTTCCAGAGACTAGAAGTCTGAAATCGAGGTGTTGGCAGGACCAGGCTTCCTCCAGGGCCTCCAGCGTAGGCGGCTTCCTTGCTTCTTCTAGCTTCCGGTAGCACCAGGCACTCGCTGGCGGTGGCAGCATCACTCCCACCTCTGCCTTCAGCTCCGCTCCGCATCTCCCCCCATGTCTGCCTGTGTCTAAATTTCCTTCTCACAAGGACACGGATCATGTTGGATCAAGGGCCCACCCTACTCCAGTATGAGCTCATCTTAAGTAACTACATCTGTATGTAACGACTCCATTCCCAACAGGGTCACATTCTGTGGTACTGATGGTTAAGACTCCAACATATCTTTCTGGGGGATGCAATTTAACCCATAACAGGTACCTGATATAAAGCCACATTAAAACATAAAGTCCCTGCTGAATTTGACCTTGTCTTTGAGCGGGCTTCCTTCCTCTAAATTGAACTAGAACAGTGAGCTATTTTAAATAAAATGGAAACGTACCTATAAATCAGGCCATATTCTCAAGATCGACTGAAAAACAAGGCATGGAACGCTTGCTTGCCCCACACCTAATAGCCAGTGATCAATCTGCAAGATCTAAATAGCAAGTCCATTAGCAGAGGTGACAACTAATTCATTTATTCATTCAACATATTTGAGGCCCTTCTGAATGCCAGGCACTGTTCTAGGTGCTGGTGATACAGGCGAGGACGAAACAGATGAAAATCCCCAAACCGACAGAGCATGTCTTCCAGCGGGGAGAGGACAGGCAGACAGAATGAACAAACACCTGGTAAGGGCAGACAGAGAAACAGTGAGAGAGAGGTATGATCGGGATCTGCATTTTTAAACAGGGCAGTCAAAGGAGGGCCACCATAAGGTGACAAAGGCCTGAAGGAGGGAAAGGCTGGTCATGGGGTGAGGGGTACAGGGAGGGCACAGCAAAGGACAAAGTTCCACAGCATAGGCCTTTGTGAGAACTTCTGCTTCTTACTCTTGGTGATGAGAGAAGCCATTACATGCTTTCGAACCCTCTGTCTGGTGGCTGCGTTGAAACAGACTTCGGGGTGTGGGCCAAGGCACAAGACTAATAGGGAGACCTGCAAAGAAGAGGAGGTGACATCTTGGCCTGGGGTGGAAATTGCTGGACTCTGTGCTGAGGTTAGAACCCATGCCGTTCACTGCTGGGGGCTCAGGACAGAAGGGGTCTGGCCCCAGGAAGTGAGAAAGTGGAAAAGCTTGAGGAGACCCAAGAGCTCGGTTCTGGATGCTTGAAGTTTGTCTTATAGCCACTAGGTAATCTTAAAAAGAGCACTCTAATGAGGTGGAAATAGGCTCAAATAAATGTGGTGCCAAAGGATATATGCAGAGGTATTCTTGATACAAACTGGTCTAGAGGGCATAGAGCCGCAAAGGTGGCGAAAGGAACTAAAACTAATTTTTTAAAGATGTGACTAGCGGGAACAGGAAAATGAGCCCTTTAACCCTTTGTTTCTAGCTGCTCTGGTTAAAAGTGGTTCGCTCTAGAGGGGAATGTGGAGGAGGGGGTCTCACTCTTCATTTATATCTCCTGCACCATTTTATTACCAGATGCAGGTATTAATTTTGTAAGGAAAAAAAAAATGGCAAGTATTTCTAATGTGGATTTAAAAACCGTGGGCCTAAGCTGAACAGGGTAGAGTTCTATGTTCTTACTAGAAGAATGTGCAAGATAACAAATGATTTAAGTTACTGATTACTGATATGTAGACCATCATTCTCTGCACCTAATGCACACGTGTCTATGTTTGTACATAGCAAAGTCTGCAACAGGCACAACTTCACAGCGGTCACCCCTGGAGAGTGAGTATGGGAAAAGGGCCTTAACGGGGCAACTTTCACTTTTTACAATATTGCATATTCCTCGGCAGTTCTTGCCAACTTTTAAAAGTACTTACATGTGTTTTAATTCAAGGTTAAGGCCGTCCCTATACTTTTCTTCAGTCAGAGCGCAATTAAACCTCCACGTAATCCAAACAGAAATTACTGAATATTTTAAATAAATAGGCAGTAGAAACTTTTCAGTCCCCCTTCTCTCTTATTCCTGCAAGAAATAACTTATGTGACGATATTAATGACAAACTCTATTAAAGTTGTTTTTGTTTCCTCTGCAGAAATGTCAATACACATTTCTTAAGCATGACTCTTCTCAGAATACAGAATGAACACATGACAAGTGTTAATTTAACTCATGAATGAGAGAGCCCCCAAGATAGTAAAAGAGCATTTGAGGAACTAAGTATTTATGATCAATGAAAACAGAATTCAAGAATCAAGTACCTAGATAAGACTCAAAACTGGTCAATATCCTCCAGGGTTATGGTTTCTAATAGCCAGAAATCATTTGCATCTCCTCTGGACAAAAAAAAATCTACAAATTACATGCAATCTCACAGAGCCTGGGCCCTAATCAAGAGTAAACAGAAAATCAAATAAGGACACAGCCCCACAGAATGAAATTGTCCCTGGGTGGCTCTGTTAGGCTATGCTCGTATAATATTGAAAGGACATGCAATCCTCCCTTTGCCTAATTTATAAATGTTGGATATTTTTCTCAACATTAGATACAAATTTACATATTGGCAGCTGTGGCTTTCAATTTTCCAAATGGAGTTTGCTCTTAATATTAATCTACTTTTCACCATCTTTTGTGTCTGTTTTCAATCAGGAAGAAAATTACCAACAAGCAATTCAGGAATTGCAATAATATTCCACTATAAAAACTAAATATATTTTCATATTGTTTTGATACTCACCTTCATGGCTACCAAAACACTTTATGAACAATTTAGGAGCAATTTAAATTTTGTATCAGGACAAAAAAAAGAAAGAGTCTGCATATCTGCTTCAAACTGATGGCAGCAACAACAAAAAATCAATTCATACTAACTGTAGTTTCTAATGTTTATACGGAATTGGACACAACTTTGGGCAAGTTACTGAATTTCTTAGCCTCAGCTTCTTCTGTGAAAAATAAGACCTTCACTAAACTACTACATGTGTAATTGGATGCTGACAGATACAAAATTGGGATTATACTGCTGTGTTCTTATTTCATTGTTATATGCACATTCACAGGTCATAATTTCTACTTTTTGGACTTCTGTGTAGGTTTTTTTTATCATTTGTTTCTTGCTACATGCATGTGTACTTTACCTTCTTGTGATTTTAAAAAGTATAAATTATTTTTTAAAACTTACCAACTGCCTCGTTTTTCAAAAACAAATTGTCTTTCTCACCCTTCTTTTCTCTTGGTAAAAAAAAATAAAATGGTCTTTTAATAAACCCTAACAGTAGATTTGAAATTTAACAAATCTCTCTCTCTCTGACCAAATGCCATTTTACACTGCAATCTCTTTTACATAACTTACTGTCACATTTTTGAGAAATGTAAAAAAAGTGAATTTATCTAGCAGCTATTAAAATTACACTTAGCTCATATAGCAGCTGTTTAGTTAGCTCTTCACTAGACTCCTGAAAAATTATACCATATGTTGGTCAACAATTTTTTTTAAACAGCCTGTTCACTCAAATACATTAAATAAATATGCCATAAAAAGTAAAATTTCGACATCCCTTCAGAAAGAGACGTACCCTCCCATTTTCTCAGTACAAGTTTCTAGCCAGAGGGTATCACATGAACCCAACTGAAGTTGTGCTGCTCATTTAGATGAAACCAGAAGAGGCAGCAATTTTTTTGGACACTTCCATCTATCTGGTTTATGTGTGTGTGATCAGGTGTTTTGAAGCACTCTCATGTATAGGCTCTAATTTGCTCGAAATAACTTCATTAAGTATAGTTTGCCTGCGAGAAGACTATGAGATCAAAAAGCTTCAAAAATTAGTTTTAAAAATGGTACAAAAACTCTGAATATATTTAAAACTATCGAATTGTACACTTTAAATGGGCAAGTTGTATGATATGTGAATAAAGCTTTTTTTAAGGGTACAGAAAGAAAAAGATGAGTAAAGGCTCATGCCGTAGTTTATGTAATTTTTGTAAACATAATTACATAGTTCCAAATTGTTATTACATATATAAAATTGTTTTCATTGCTCAATTGATATATTTTCCTATCTGTAAAAAGTATTTAGGTATCTTGAGCTAAAATGGAATTCACCATTTTTCTAATTAAATATTAATAAAAAATATTTTTTCATTTAATGGCTTTTCACTTAGTATAAATAAGTATTTTCAGGGACAAACTAACGTCATTAAGTGTGAGATAGGTTTAATTATTTGAAACTTAAGAGTTAAATTTGATATTGAGATGAATGTTGGTGTCAATGCTGAACTGATTTGCCCTAAGTGGCAGAGTCGAAATATATTCTGCCCACTGAGAAGGACTTAAGACCTGCAAAATGTCAAGGGAGTCAAGACTGTGTATATCCTTGGGAAGACAGGCCAGTGAAAGACAGAAAAATCAGGAAAGATATAGAAAAGGGGAGTTAGATAATGACGAAAAGCTGACTTGGAAATCTAGTTTGCTATCTCACCAGCCAGACTATAGTTTGCTTTCACAAAGTCAGTCAATTGGCTTCATTCGGTTTGAGATTTCAGGAAAAAAATAGCTCCATGATTAAAAGAATAACTTCCTAAGCTCAAAAGTAACTTAAATCTATTTAGCTCTCTTGCCTGACTTTGTGAAGGACAAACATTGTAAAAAAAACTCACAATTTTCTCCCTTGTTTTTACAGAGAGAAAAACTGAACAACAATATAGTTTGGGTAATTTTCTGACAGAAAAAGGAAATGTGAGAAATTTGAATGGCAGCAAACATAAAAGAATATCTTTAAGACATATCAAAGATATTATTTATCAATTATAAATTTAGAATCCAAATGTGTAATGCCTAAAGTTTTGAAAATAATAAATGATGAAAAAATATTATTCTTTAGTTATTTCAAGTTAACTTAAAACAAAAAATGAGAAAAATAAGTACCTGAGTTCTAATCAGCAAGTGCTGATTCTACACTTGAGTAAATTTTTTTTCTGCTAAAGGATGGAGAAACACTGAATAATAAATCCAACCAAACGAAATTTTTAACAAGTTTTTTTTTAATATTACATTTGATCTCAGTCAAAAGTATGAATAAGAGAAAATGAGAGAACAAAGTTATTGAAGTATTATTTAAGTATTTAGTGTTCTTGGTAGGATGGCTTGAAGCTCTCCCAAGGTCTAGAGACCTTGCTT
The DNA here is from genome assembly GCF_902729225.1 of Pteropus medius. Taxonomy (NCBI): domain Eukaryota; kingdom Metazoa; phylum Chordata; class Mammalia; order Chiroptera; family Pteropodidae; genus Pteropus; species Pteropus medius. Next base: position 54,790,903 of record NW_024349800.1, on the reverse strand, counting down.
TTTAAATGTTTTCTTAAGGGGGATTTTTGTGCATTTTAACACAACTTTATAAATTCTTTTAAAGACATTTCAGCAAATGGAAAGATGTTATATTGGAAAATGTGAATAATTCCAGAAATATGGAGACTTTTAGTTTCATTTCAAACTTCATTTCCTTTTAATATTCATTCACCAGCAGCCCAAATTCTCCATGTATTTTGCCAGATATTATTTATTAACTGCAAACTGGGCAATTACTTCTGCTTCATGAGATCACTTAAACTCAAACCAAAAAAAAAAAAACAAAACAAAACAAAAAAAACAAAACCGTTTCAGGCCGAGGATGGCAACTGCATCTGAGAAAGCCACAAAAGGTACTTTGAGCCTTCCTGCTGATTAGGGTAATTTCCACCCCAGGACAGTTTTTCCACAGCAATAACAAACTAGTTTGGGAGACTCCAAGATGCAGGACCTGCATCTTTGAAAGTCAAACCTCGACAATAAAAACAAACAAACAAAAAATGTAAATGAGACATGGCTGGCTTTGTTTGTTCTCCCTTCAAATTCTTCCCAATTCTTGATCGCTACACCATAGCCTAATCATTTATTGGCAGAACCTAAATAGATTTTTTAAAGCCTTGTATTTACTGAGCTCTGTCAGCTCCTCACCTCTCTATCCAATCCCATCCCACTCCCAATTAGCTATATAAAGTTTGAACAGTGCCTGACTTATAAGTATCAGTAAATGATGACAGTAATTATTGCCACTATCCAGAGACAGAAAACTATGTTCAATATTTAAATGCTAACCTATTTTATCAATGATATCTAGAGAAAATCAAGTGTGAGTTGAATTCTTTCAAATTGCTCTCATGTAGGATATCTCTTTATTTTTAAGCCCAAATATTCTCTCTCTAGCCTGGCTACATAAAATAGTTTTGTGCTCAAAGCAAGTGCCTTGGGAAGACAATGGGCAGGGGATTATTCTAGATTAAAAAAACTCAAAGGGACATAACAAAATGCAACATAACTTGATTGACTCCAGATCTGGAAATATAAATGTACACATTTTGGAAACAATTGAGGAAATTAGACTATGGGCTGCGTATGGATTATATTATAGAATTGTTAATTTTATTAGAAATTATAATGATATTGTGGCTATAAAGGGAGATGTCTCTATTCTTAGAAGATGCAGGCTAAAATATTTAGGGGTAATGTGTTGGTCTATGGCATCTGCAACTTATTTTCAAATGGTTCAACAAAATGTTTTACATATAAATATAGAGAAAAAGCAAATGTGAAACAACGTTAACTGGTTTATATTGTTTATCGTATTATACTTCAACTTTTCTGTAGATATGAAATTTTTAAATAAAAAGTTGGGAATTAAAATATAGCAAAAAATTGTTTTACTGAAGATACCACACACACTTCTTTAAATATTTTATTGTAATGGTATACAATTATACATTGTTATTATTTATACTTTATAAAAAGCATGCCTATTCAACATAAAAGAGTTCACCTGAAATTAATTATGTAAATATATTATTTAACTTTCCATGTTAATGCATGAATGTCTTTATCTTCAATAAAAATCAAAACAGTTCAACACCTGCTTTAGAGACAAGTAGATGCCGGGTGTAAGGATCACGAGGTAACATTTCAATTAAGTTAAAATTTTCAAAAAATTTTTTCAATAATTTCTTCTTTGTTTTTCTTCTTTGTCTAGCATAGTCTGTTTTAAGCCCAAAGTAGCATCTTGAAATCCAGGGTTTAAGTCTAATACTTTCTTGAAATCTTCCAAAGCATCATCAAAGTACCCTGTACCAAAATCCAAAAAATGAACAAGAGAAAAGAAGCTGAGTATTTCCTTATATTGTTCACAGCAAAGTTTGGATGCACATACTTTTGCTTTCACATTTACAAGCTTTTAGCCCCTCCTGGCAAAATAATTTTTTCCCTCTTAATAATGATATAGGGATTTAACAAATAGCATAAATCATCATAAAATTTTCAACAAAATTATATCACCTATTTTACATAATTACAGTAAATTAAGAAACAGGAAATTAATATTCTTAACACTTTAAATGAGAAACAGTACCTATGATCCCTTGATTCCAAGGATCTAAAACCTCTTCGCTTTATACTGTCTTGTGTACCTTCAAAGATTTTAACTCAGGAAAGTTTCACAGGAGATCATCAGCATTACCCTCATTTCGCAGTTGGGAACGTACAGGCACAAAGTAATGGGGTCACCCTCATTCCAGCGCCCAGGTCCAATTCCCACCCCAGCGCTCCGCTGTGGTCTGTAATGGCTATCGAAAGCCTAAAATAAACTCAGCAACAACTCCTCTGTTCCAGGCTCTAACCTAAATTTCACATAACTTTTAAGACTTGATGATTACCATACTAGTTTTACAACATTCGAGAGCTCTAAATTCAGAGAACATAGTCAAGGACAAGAGGAGAAATTCTTACCCAGCCTATACAGTATCAACCCTCTGTTGTAATATGGGACTTCAAAATTGGGTTGGACTTCTATGGCAGATGTGTAGTCATCCATGGCTTCATAAAAATCAACCCTGAAGTACTTGATTTGCCCCCTGCTGTTATACGCGGTAGCCAAATCCTCAGGGCTGCATTTGCTTTAAAGAAAAAGTTCACATTAAAAACCCCCTTTTCACCAAATTCCTCTTGTTTCCACTTCCATTCTCTTTTGGGTCTGGTCAAACTTCATAGCCTGTAACATGCAGCATCCACACTGAGAAACCAAGCTGAAGAAACGAAGCAGTGGAATCGATTTTTGTTTAATCCCGTTATCTACTTTTGTAGGGTTATAGCACTGCAATGTCCATTGAAAAAGCACATTCATTTTACAGTGTGTTCAAAGCCCCTGTTTACTGCCAACTTGTTTTGCTGAATATAATATTAAAATCACTGTTCATCTTCTAAGCATATGCCAGCAGGGCAAAGAAAACAGATCAGATCTAAGCTGAGCAAGGAAGGGAAGCCAGTCCAAAGTTCCAGTGTGCTATGGACACATCACAAAATGAATCATCAATTTTATTATCAAATTTTTAAGTGATCCCCCAAAACATGAGATTTGAAATCACTTTCCACCAATAACGAAATACAAGTTAATCCTAAGTAAAAATTCAACACTGATCCCCCGGGAGTGTTTTCTGGGGATACAGTTGCCTTCCTTCCACTTTTAGCTGGGACCCTCCCCAAGGCCAGATTGGCTTCCTACTAAGAGGGATCGAGGCTCCAGTTCACCTTGGGGCTCCTGTGTGCAGAATCGGTTCTGTATCTGAGGACTCCAGAGGCTACCAAAGGAGCATTAAATAAATAGACTTTTCTGTAAGGGAAGGGGTTGGATGCCCAGGCAGCTCTGATAGCCACCAGCTCAACAGGTCACGGCCCTCCCCACCCCACCCCAAAATCATTTGCACAGAGAACATTCATTCATGAGTTCTGCTCCATGTCAGAGATGATTCTGTTTTCCTTTCTGTTTTTCCAAAGAAATTATCAAATTTGAACCAAACAGGGGAAGATGCAGCCTAAACTTATCTGACATTTCTTTGTTATATGCTCAGAAAATATTTGTGACTGAAGCGTTATTAGAAGTTACTTCCCTTAATATCTTGATCCTTGAGATGTCAGACGGGGACTATAACCACTGCTGCAATGAGGTTCTCACAGCCTAGGGGTCTCCTTTCAAGTTTGCTAACAGTGGAAATGTCTGTCTCTGTGAGCTATGACTGAGAGAAACTGCGGACAAGAATACTTCTGGGTAGTACTAGCACCACTGTTATAACCTAGAGAACAAGGGGGCACACTCCCTTCATCTATCTCTGTTATGATACTAGGTAAACTGCCATCCCATAGAGAGTTTTAAGAAAAATTCAGCCTGAGGACTCAGTTAGGTTTTGGGGGGGTTTTTTTGGCTTTTTAAATTTATTTATTATTATTTACACCTGTAGCACCTGGTCTTCCTAGGTGGTCTCCCATCCAAGTACTATCAGTTAGGTTTTAGTCATTAAATTTCTAAGCTTTGAAACTTTGTATAAATATCTTATATTCAGAGGATCACAGAATGTTTGATTTAGAATTAGATCTCATTACAACAAATTCCAAAAGCCTATATTTCATATGGAAGTTGTTTCATATTTTAAAGACTTGGGCTAACAGTTAAAGCCAAAAATTTTTCAGTAATATTAACATTTTTGTAATAATAGTATTTTTTGTAATGTAATTTAACCAGGTTACCTAATCCGAATGTGGATTTTTAGCATTTGCTAACTTTAGCAAAGAAAAAACATGTGGAAATTAGAGTATGGCTAAGGCTGCACTTTGGGATATTAAAAGAAAATGTTATAAACCATTCAGAGTAAAAGGCATTCAAAGATTGCAAATACTGTTCTAAAATGATTCAGTGACCCAATATTTTTAAAATAAATTTAAACTAAAAGATACATATAAGGGAAGAAGTTGAAATGACAGAATTCAGTTTTAATTCATGAGTTTCTAGAATTTCAGAACTGTGAGGAAACTGAAGGTTTATTTTACAGATGAGAAACGAAGGCTGAGAAAAGCTATGGGCAGAATCAGGATTGGAATTCAAGCACGCTGAGCTAAACCATGCAGATTTTCTTTCCTAAACTGGTAAGGGGCAGATATTACATTTGCTATAGGTACACACTGTATCTTAGCCTGAATAACAAAACCAGATGGCATCGATATACCTGTTACTCATGAATACTATTTGAAACCTACTAGGTAAGTCTATTAGAGCTTGAAACAAAGATAGAAAACTATGTGTTCTATGCTTACTAATTTTTTTTTTTTTTTTTTGCAGGTGGACCATCTTATTATTGCCTATTCAGAAACTTCATTAACTATTATTTTGGTATATTATTGACATAAGAAAGTAATTTTATTTTCATGGCTTAATTCTTATGAATTTAACAAGCACGATAAGAATCTTAAGCCTCACACAAAAGACAAGCTGGCATCCTCTCAAGAAAAACCAAATCCTTGAGGGAAGAGTAGGGTGATGGTGCAAACGACTCAAAACTGTCAAAAATGCTGTTCACTCAATCCCTCTCTGTTCCTTCCTCACCCTGCTCCATTTCACACCATCAACAAGAACAACTAACGCAAAACTTGGAGTAAAACAAATAATACACATCCAAGCATAAAGCTGAGACTCTTTGGGTGAGCGGATGTTAGTAGGTGTGGTTGCTAACATCACAGACCAAGAGACAACCAGACACCACATACTTTCTGGTAGAAGTTCTCAACACCACCTATGAAGTATCCTTGCCCTAATGCTCAATCAGAACTGGATCAAACCTCAAGATTTAACTACCGACTTGCAAGCAATGTAGGAGACAGAGGACTGTGCTAAATGACATCTGGGGGATGAATTCAGCAACTCCAATGCATGTGGGATTCTCAGGACACACAGTCTCCTCAACAGACGGACTACAAGGGGGAAAAAAGACGGAGGGCCTATAAAGAAACCTGACTTGAACCAAAAGCTTAAAGGAAACCAACAAAACAACTTTACTGGTCAATAGGTTTAGTTCCAATACTGACTGGATACTTGATATTTAGGAATTATGTGATAATAACGATACTGTGGTTGTTTTTTTTTTTAAAAAAAATCTTTAATATTTAGAAATGCATTCTGAAACATCCATAGATAAATAATACGAGGTCTGGGTGAAGTGATAATGCTTAAGCCGAATCATCGTTACCTGAAAGTTCGGTATATTATTTTCCATATATTAAATTTACTTTTCACATGTAGAAAACAAAACACCCTTGCGTGTGATGCTGTGGTTGGAGTCGCGGTGCCCTGTGCTGCAGTAGCACTACCCAGACGTGTCACCTCGCCCGCACCAAGTCTTGGCCATCCCGCCTGTGAAAATAACAGGTGGAAACGCCCCACCCCCTCTGAGTCTCTCGAGAGCAGCGTGAAAGGAGGACACCCGGAGTGAAAGAGCCGGCGCTCCGGGTGTCCCGGAGGAACGCACAGGCGGCTGCGTTCCAAGACGCTCGCTCCGCTCGCCCCTTTCTGAGAAAACAAGCTTCTGCCCGCTTGGTCCCGAGCGCGCTTGAGCTCAGACAGCCGAGCAAAACCGCTGCACCACCCCGACATCTGCCCTCGGGGAGACGCCGCTGACCCCGCTTCTCGCGATAGTTACCTCACGGGAGCCGCTCCTGCGGGGGCCGCACAGGCGCACTGGCGAATGTAAGCAGAGTACAACGCCTCGGCCTCCGCGTATTCGCCCTTTTTGAAATGAGCCTGGGCGAGTGCTAGAGTTGTATGGCTTTCTTGCCCCTGCTTCCCTTCCATAGCGGTCGGAGGCCGCCACTGCTGAGGCGGAAGCACAAAGCCACTTCCACACCCCCGAAATCAACCCGACGGCTAAACCTCCGCGTTAGCAAAGGAGGAAGTTTGCGCCTTACGAGGACCCGTTGTCTCGCGAGATCAACGATACGCTGCGGGCTGAGATTTCAAGTTAGACACACCTCCTTGAAAGGCTGATCGGTTGTTGTTACTGCTGGTCTCGCCTGCCTCGTCTTCCGGAAGAGTAGTAGACCAAACTATATTCCGAGACAGTGGTCAGAGGTTGCAAGGAGCCCTTTGTTACAGTGAATGGGGAGTGGGGAAGAAACCTCGGTTTGTTTTAGGAATGGGTAATTGGCCAGGGATCTATTGTAGCATCTATTAGGTTTCCATCCTCCCTTAAAGGATGTTCTGAGTAGGCTGTGGTTATCCTGACCCTTGTGTCAGAATTCCATGAACTTAGTTGTCCCACCGTCCTGAGTCCGAATTCACACTCTGTTAGTTCCAAGACCCTAGGTTGCAAACTTGTCCACGTTTTTGAACCTTTAGAGTAGTGTAAGGATTAATTGAATAGTATTTTGTGTGGACAGTCTGTGGTCTATGATGTTACTTTGCATTCCCTGGCTGTTTATACCAAAGGGAAACCCAGATAGTAATTTAAGTGCAATATGTCTAATTCAAGTAAAAATCATGCAAATTGAGCAATCCAGAGAGGAGATTAAGAAAACACCACCATCAATAGCATCAAAAAGAATGAAATATTTAGGAATTAATTTAACCAAGGAAGTGGAAGACTCATACAATGAAAATTATAAAGCACTGCTGAAAGTAAAGACATCATTAGAAAAACATCCCATGTCATGGACTGTAAAAGTTTAATATTGTTAAGATGTCAGTACTACTTAAAGTGATCTACAGATTCAGTGGAATCTTTCAAAAACCCCAATATATTTACAGAAATAGAAAACTACATTCTAAAATTTATATGGAAATTTCAAGGGATCCCAAGTAGCCGAAACGGTGTTGAAAAAGAACGAAGTTAAAGGACTCATGCTTCCCGATATCAAAACCTACTACAGAGCCACAGTAATCAAAATAGTGTGCGATTGACATAAAAACAGTCTTCTCAATAAATGGTGCTAGGAAAACTAGACAAAAGAATGAAATTGGACCCTAACATAAACAGTTAAAAAATTAAAATGGATAAAAGAGCTAAAAATACAAAATTCTTAGACAAAAGCCAAAAGCCTCATGACGGATTTGGCAATGATTCCTTGGCTATGACACCAAAGGCACAGGCAGCAAAAGAAGAAAATAGACACATTGGACATCATGGAAATTAAAGACTTGTGCAACAAAAGAGTATCAACAGAGTAAAAAGACAATCCAGAGAATGAGAAAATATCTGCACATCATGTATCTGATAAGAGTGTGAAATACGGAGATAGAGGTTCTGTGGGGCAGGCTGGGCTGCTGTGTCCATCTACTCGTAGAACACACCAGGGATTCTGACATGGTATCCCCATCACACTTGAGAAGCTCTAGTTTATAGAATATTGTAGGGCCCTGCCCTGCAACTGAGGTGCAGGGGCCAGGTTCAGTGGCTGTCCCTCTCCAACTCTCATGCCTGTCTTCCAGAGTCCACCTGCACTTGGTACTTTGCCTGCAGAGAGGTAGTATTAAGCCTCCCCTCCGCCAGCTCACCCAGAAATACCACTGCAACAAGATGATCTGCCTGCAACCTCATGCTGGCAACAGCCACAGAAGCGTGGCCACACCAGTAACCTGCAGCCCAAGATGAAAGACAAGGCCCTCCGCCAGCTCCTTCTTCCCCCACACAGCAGCCTCCTACCTGAGCCCCATTGCCATGGGGCCTCAATAAAGCTTCCTTTTTGTTAACTAGAGCATTAACAAACATTTTTTTTAAATAAACATATATACATACACAGATAGATACACATATTTCCAGAATATATAGAGCACTTTTAAACTCAATTTTTCCAGCGTGGGTGTACTATTTGGCATTTCCACCAGCAATGTATGAGGGTTTCAATTTCTCCATATCCTCACCAATACTTATCAGTTTTAATTTTGAATAGTATATTAGGTGTGTAGAGGTATCTCATTTTTCTCTACATTCCTCTAAATTTTACTAACTAGAAATTTAAACTATGCCAAATAAGAAATGGGTAGTTAAAATAGTCTCAATGTCTACTTTTAATTTTAGAGAAATCTCTTAAGAACAAATAGCTTTTATTATGAAGAAAACCTAAAGCACAGCAATTTCTTCAGTGTCACCTCAGTTCTCTATTCGATTAAAATATAAATTAATTTCTTTTTTAAAGGGTTATTAAGATGATTTTTATTTTCTCATCTATACTTTTATGTATTTTTGAAATTTTCTACCATGAACAAATGTTACTTTTATAATCAAAAACAAATATTAATTTATTTTAAAAATATGAATTGACAAAGTAATCATAAAACAGCAGGGGACAGCATAATATCGCTATTTAAATTTTAGAAACTGGCAATCTCTTAGCGCTATAATACCAAATTAAGTACTCGTGATTTTCTCTTAAATATCTAGCAATGTAATTTCCCCCCCCCCCATTTCTAATGAAAATTCTTTAAGACCTCTAATGATTAATTCACTGTAACCTCCAGTCACCTGATATCTGACTAGTAACATTATAGGTGGTGGTTGTCTTTCTTGTTTGGTGGCAAAAGTGATATTGCACATCTATTGTACCTCCTGTCCCTTTCTTCCTTTATCCACTCTGGAGCCCAATACCCTCCTAACCAACCCCCATAAAAATATTTAAATCAACAAAACAAATATCGTGTTATCCATAAGTTCTAGATAAAGAAAACAAGATAAATACAAGTCATTTTTTTACCTCGATATTTATTATTTTCGTATTTTTTTTCACTTAATGCCACATAAAACCTAAGCTCTCAGTTCCTGGAATACAAAAAGATAATTTCAAAGTGTATTTTAGGGGAAAAAAATGTGTAATAAAGTCAGTATTTGTGCATGATAGCAGACAGGTCAACAACGCTATGTTGCTTGTTAGGCACAGTGCTTATTTGTATAAAGTTTTATCAGTTGGTTCGTCATCTCAAGACTTTGGCCTCCCATGCTATTTTGAAACTTAACATAATTCATGCCAAGTTTTATGATAAAGAACAACTCAGCATTACTTAAAGAGAATCAGTTAATGTTTATTGCATGAAGAGAACAACATAACTTTCATATACTGTCTTCAGTATACTGCCTCACTGTGTTTATCCAACTTCGCTCAAAGTATTTTTTATAAATAGACCATTTTGCTTCTCTTCGCCCTGGAAATTTTGTTATCCTGAAATTTCTTTCATGTTGAATGAAACCAGTTGGGTCAACTATTACTGTAGATCTTTCTCTAGTACCATTTTCAAGCAAGACAAAGGCCCCAAGAAATTATGGCAGATCACTAAAACCTTCACAGATCTAAATTCCAGTCATAAGCTTTTACAATAGTAGAAAAGATATGCCTGACATATATACATATGTGATAATTAAGTCTATAATGTATGAGGTTGTTTTTTTTTCAGAGATTTTGGCTTCCATATTAAATTAAACAAGAAATAGTGATAGCAACTCAGGATCTATCTGAAATAATTAAAGGAAAAATTCTAGCACTCGGGTAGCATGGAATTAGTGACAAATGAGAAGGCTCCAAGAGAGAGTTCCCAAAAGATATGTTAGGAAAGGCTCGAGAAGTCAACAGCTGATTTTGGAATTGAAGCAAATGGGAGTGTAATCAACAAGCCACTGTAAGGACTAGAGCAATGACAATCTAACTTGGAGTTCTCAGCTGATTCCTGGGATGGAAATGGGAAAGTTAAAAGAAGAGAGATTCAGGCATTAGACCATGGACCAAGAATCACAGCTCTGAATGTGGCAGACCTGTGGGAACCCTTGACTCTACAACTCTGAAAATTTCTCTTTCATTGATGAAGCACAGAATAGTTTCATCTCTGAAAACTGAAAGTCTTGTAGAAATATGTAAGTTCAACAGAATATTTATTTCCTAGGGCCGATCTCTTTTTAGGATGTTATTTTCTGATTTGAGGGAATATGCTATTCTGCCATAGAAGAAAACAAATGATATACACAAAATTCACTGTTAAATTTAGATAAGTAACTTACGAGACATGTTAGACAAAGTAAATATGGATATGTGACCATTCCTAATATTGTTGAGGCACTAAAAATAAATACAAAGGCACCAAGGATACACTAAACATGCTGACACCTACAAAGTATTCAATATGTGTAAGGTCTTGATTCATTTACCCTCTGGTGACACTTATTCTGGCCAGTCCTCCACCCAAGAAATACAATTGAACCCATGACTATTCAGCAGGCTACTGGCAACGTACAGCTGTGACCAGGTAAACCTGCCCCAGGGCCTCTTCTAGAGAGCAAATGTGCATCACTGGCCTGAAGCACATTCCATCACTGGGTCCCCTGGCTCCAACTTCAACTCTGGTACTCTTCATTACCACACTATTAGGAGAAGCTGGTGAGGCAGAATGAGAGCCAAGCCATAAGAACAGTACATAATTTAGGAGTCAGTTACTGTAATCTTTCTACTCCACTAGTAAACTACCCCATCACTTTCTCTTTGTTCCTCACTGTGTATTTCAAATTGATTCAATAAGCCAAGCAATCTGAGCATCTTCATTTGGTTTGTCACCCTTTCTGTCCCCTGACCTCTGGAATGGCTTGCTTGGTAGTGTATTTGTAGGCTACCGTTGTATCAAGGCAACTCCACACAAGGCACATGAACCTAGACAAAGACTTGTGAGACTTCTGGTCTTCGCATTTCATTTAGGCACACGAGCCTGCTCTCTGTCGTAAACTCATCGAGGCTCTAAACCTCTTCTCACAGATCACTATTCTCAATCTGCAGCAGACTTAAACTTTCCTCTAAAAGGCCAAAAAAATCACATTGAGAGTTAACTAACCTAAGTATTGTAGCTGCAATAACAATGTTGCATATTTCTCTTTTTTTATTGCTCTACTAAACATTAGCCAAATTTAAGCAAATAATCTTGATGCAAGAGTGCTAGAGTCTGATCTACAACTACAAAATGAGAGGACCTAAGTTCATGAGAAATAAATGGAGAACATTATTAGCTATATGAAACAGATAAGAACATAACTGAGCACAGCTTTTTCTCTTAATGATAATAATAAAAAAAATGATAACTCAAAACAAAAACATATCAAGGAAGAATCATTCCCCAGTCTGAGCATTATTTAAATGAAGGGTTCAGCTTGGTGACAATGTTTCAGCTGAAACTGTAACTACAAACAGATATTTTTGTATAAATGTATACTATTATAAACAGAGCCAAGTTTTCTGCACAATAATATGAAGAGTAAATGCCAAATGCCATCTCTTAGATGAGACTAAAAAGGTAGATAAAAAAGAAAAAGCTATGTAAAAAATAAGGCTATTAGAAACAATTCAAATTATTTAAAATGTCTTAAAATGCCTTCTTCTAAAAATAAAATGTAGAAGACGTTCAATACTTATTTAATTAAACACAGCTAGTGATAGAGCAAGTTTCAGTATTAATGATTTCAGCTCCTTCTGATGTAACTTTGCCTCACTCCCACGCTTCTTCTGTCCCCTGCCAAGATTTTTTTAGTGAATCAGTAATCTTGATTCTGTGAGAAAACATTTCTTATTTGAAATATTTCCATAGTATTATGTAAACAAGCAGTAGATAGATAGATAGATAGATATACAAAATAAGGTTTATTTCCATACATTTTATATGAAAATCAGCATCACTATTTCATAGTTATAGTTTTACACAAAATTACTTATACGTAAGTTATGTATATATAATATCTGTATTATATACACATTTACATATATAATTTTGTATAAAACTACAACTATAAAATAATGATGCTGATATTCATATAAAACACATGGAAGTCAACCTTATTATATGCTGTTATAGCCATGTATATATGGTACACATATTTTACAGTTATACACAATTAGTTATTCTTTATCCCACTGAACTATGGCATAAAGGACAGAAATTGTAGCTGCTTATTTCCTGAGCCAGAACACAGTGCTTGCACACACTGCACATCCAGAACTGATATTCTGTGATTGGGCTTCCTGTGGCAACGCATGTTGGCAGTTTTCCTTCCCCTCTGTAAAAATAAGAGGAAAAGCAATTAATTACACTTTAACGCTTCTAATTACTTAAATCTTTATTACATTTAAGAAAGTGAGGAATGAAAAACATTCCAAGATAAACTTCAAATAAAAACTTTTCTTACAATGAGAAAATAAAGCATTAATACACTTGTGAGGCTAATAGGGCATAATGTTAAGGTAAATTACTTCAAAATGTAGTGCTTTCATTATTATATCACACTATTATACATATAGAAATCCAAGTTGCTGATAAAGCAGAATGACATTTCGCCTACCCTTCAAGAAGGCTGTCCAATTCCGATTTTCTGTTATCTTTTGGAGTGTGTTTGGTGAAGATTTCTAGAGCAAGATCTTCGTACTGCTGTTTCTGTTCTGAACTGAGGCTCTCTAAAGATTCCAGCTTAATGAAAGCTTTTGAACAAGTACCGAAAGCTCTACTGGCGCAAGCGCAGAGTGCCAGCAGGGAGTAGATCTCGACGGCGGGGATAATGTCTTCGTAGTCTCTCAGGTGAAGAGCTAGGAAAGAGAGAACGATTTGGATTTTGAAAAGTAATCATGATCAGGCACGGGAAAGAATCTATGTTAAGCTGTTTTACTTTAACCTACGTGAACGTTAGCAAACCTATAACAACGGTAGGAGATCAGAGCACTAGCAGGAGAAAGTAGGCTACAAGATCTCCAGGGTTCTGTAATGCCAGCTAACAGCTCAGGTCCTGTAAACATAACCATCGCCAAACGATGCACATGACCATTTAGAAATAAATAAATACACAGACAAAACTATCTGGTGTCAAACACGTATCTTGTGTTCCATGTAAATATGTTAGAAATTTCTGTGGCATTCCAGAAAAAGTAAATTAATATTATTACTGTTAGTCGTAATTCTCAAGACTAACAATATCGTGTTTCTTTTTATAAAAAAAGCAAAGAATGAAATCATATGTTTTTCTCTTTGTGTTTCTTTGAACAAATTACTGCTTTTCTGTTTGTCTTATTGAAACAATAGAACTTTGAGAAAAAGAAGTAGAAATGAGCCTCTAAGTTGTCAGTTCAGACAATTGATTTTGACAGCTATCCTATCTTATTTTCAGTTTTTCTATGCTGGAGATATAATCTCTTTCTTAAAAATGCGCTGTAGAATTAATATCAGATTGGTAACCAAATCATATCTTTTTCTTCTCTAGACCGCAATTTTGAAAATATCTTGTGATAGCATGATATTGGAAATTTCATAAAACAATTTAAGATAATATATTCATGTATTTTACAATTAGATTCCTATAAACTGGCTTGGGAGTCAAATGTTTATGACAAAGTTCACTGGAAGAAATTTACTAACAGTACATTCATTCCGTTATAATAAAGAATACCCTCTAATTTCACAAGTTCATAGGCAATAACTTACTTATAAGACATACATTGTTTCAGATCATTTTATCACTGAAAGACAAAAAATTAAAGTATATGGATTTCTTCACCCAGTAGGAGAAGAATTTCAAGTTAAAAGTCTAATTTATCTCATAATATAAATCTAGAAATTGTGCATAAATTGTATAAAATACAACTATTTTAAACAAAGTATATCACATATTAATCAGTTAAAATTAAATAAAGGTCAATTATAAATAAACAGAAAAATAAAAATGATTCCTATGTATAATATAACCAATTAGAAAATAAAATGTACAGTCATATTGCTAACAACTAAAAAATAAATAAAAATAAACTGTAAAAGAAATGTTCAAAGCATACAAGAAGAAAACTACAGAACTTAGAAACACAGATATACAAGAGGTTTTTAAAAATTGATGATTCCGGATGAGAAAGCTCAATATTGTAAACATATCAATGATGCCAATATTAATACATTATATTAATGCAATTCTATTTCAAAATCCAGTGAAACTCCCCACATCCTCAAAAAGATCCTAAACCTAATCTGGATGAACAACTGCAAGAGAATACCCAAAACTTTTTTGAAAAAGAAGAGTAATGAATGAGAGCTGAAATTCCAGATATTAAAGCATAAAAGTAAGATAAATACAGGACAGTAATGACACAGAAATTCATGATTAGAAAATAATAGTCTAGGAAGAGATTAAGAGTATGTGTGAATTTAGTTTCATGAAGGCAAAATTTCAAATCTGTGAAGAAAGAAGTTTTTAATAAATGGTTTTAGGATAACTAAAAAGTTATAATATTTAATAACCTTGAAGTGAAGGACGTCCTGATCAAGACTGGTAGGACTTTATCAAAAAACACTACTAATATCATCACCATGGCTACCACTTTTTGAGAGCTCACAGTGTCCAAGCACTATAATAAGTAAACTTTCTTTTTGTGAATTTCTCACTTAATCCTCAAAACAACCCTATGAAGGAGATATCATCCCCACTTAAAAACAGAAAGAAACTGAAGCTTAGGGAGTTTAATTATAACTAATAAATGCTAGGGAAAAATAAATATATATATGGCAGAGGGTTACTATATTTAATCTCTAGAGAGCTTTTACAAAAACAATTAAAAAGAAAAAGAAAAAACATCACTGTAGAATTCCAGAAACACTAAATAAAAGAATTAATCTAAATGGTCTCTTTTAAAGATCACGACATGATAATATAGATTGATGATCTATTAGGGTGTGATGAGTGTTGATTTTGCAGTGGCCCAGGCGATGTGATACAGGAAGGTTGGGATGAATGGTGACAGAGCCTGAGGTGCTGTCACGGCCCATCTGAAAGCATTGTAAGGGTTCAGGCATCCATATGTTCTGGTTTATAAGATTATTCTCATAGTTATGTTCTTTTGGAGTTAATATATCTAAACTTTAGAATATCATTAATCCAAAAACAAAGACTCTGAAACTACATGTAAATAATCTTCTATAAATTACAGTACATAATTACAATGACATATTAAAATATGACAGCTACTAAAAATGATGACATAGATCTGTTTACCAAGATGGACAGCAATATACTGTTGAGGGTAGAGAGCAAGACATATACTGTGTAATATTATTTTAAGTAAAATTGTATACAATTTTGTGTAATATTATTTTAAGTAAAACTATACAATTTTTCAGGCATGGGGAAATGTTGAAAAGGAAATTCATGCAAATGTTGGAAATGATTATTTCTCAGTTATAAGATTATTGTACTTTTTTCTTTGTATTTCTGTTTTAATTACAACTGTTACGTTAAGTATCATTTTAATTTCAAAATGTTAAATACAACAGAAATCTATCTACTGACATGGAAATATTTTATGACATATTACTATATTTTTTAAAAGGACATGAAAGTATGGTCTGTTATATTCCCGATTCTGTAAAAAAATATATTATTTTAAAATATATATTTACTTTATACAAAATAAATATGTATTTATTTAAATATATTTATTTTATGTAATATATATTATTATATATTAAATATACAAATACTTATATAAAGTACACACACAAAAGGGCATGGACTAGGCTATTAAATGTTTAACCTGGAATGAATAGAATAGCGAATGCTATAGATGTTCTTTTTGCTTATCTCAAACATCTCATTTTTTTGTGAACCATACATATTGCTTCCTATGTATTAAAAAATAAAAAGAACTTCAAAAAGGGTAATGCACAAAACAAATTATAGATAGCAAACCTCAAACACAGGAAAATAAATCCATAGGAAAGTGTTATTGAAATTAACATAAGCGCACGTTGAAGTAGCTGGCCCTTCCTAGTCAATGTATAATTTTTAGACGTACGATATCCATTAGGTGCTATGCCCACCTGTCTTCAATGCAGTGTCAACGTATCCCTCATAGAGCTGCCTCTGTGCAAGTATGAAGAAGTGGTAAGCCTCGGCCCCTCTCCAAGCATTATCTGTGAAGCGACTAGTTGGCGACAGAACTTCTTCTTCCAGCAAACCAGCCAAAGCAGAAGTGGCCTGTAAGTAAAGTCAGCATGAGCACAACCATGATCTTTCAATGAAGACAACTCCTGAAACTGCTGGACAGTAAAGTCTCTAAATTAGCAATTTTATCATTATGAAACTGTCACTACGGACTTACTTTCTCCATTATAATTCATATTTTTCTAAACTAGTATGATTAAATTTTTCCTTCAACTTTATTGAGGTATAACTGACAAATAAAATTGTTAGGTATTTCAAGTGTACATTGTGGCAAATTGCTATACGTATACATTGTGAAAGGATTCTCCCCAGGGTATGGTCAAATTTTAAAATAGAATTGATTAAACTTTAAGTTAATAAGAGATTCATTTTCACTATATTCATTATATTAAAATAATATACATATTCTAGGAAAGTTTTTAGAACTCATGGATTAGAAAGGATTTACGAAGTAAAGAATTAAAGCAAAGACTACAGATTAGTCTCTTAGAAAAAATAATTTTCAATATTTCCAAGTAAAAATTTCTAAAACTTGAGTACTAATTCCAAATTAGTCATTCCTTGTCCTCATCAATTAAGAAAATACATGTAAATAAGCAAATTAAATGGCCTGTCCATAAAGAGAAGTTCAATAGTTTTTTTCCTTAAACATATCAGATGATTTGGTGTCATTTAATGTTCTACCTTACCTCTGAACTCTTTCCTTTAACTTTTCCTCGCTGGGCGTTTTTCATTTGTTCATGATACTGCTCTATAAGTAAAGCTGATAGTACATAGAGTTTCTTAACACGTAAAGGCTTAGTTCTTTTCTTTGCCTCTTCATCTGCAATCTTTAAACAATAGAAGAATTGGGAGAATATATCTTTAAATCTACATTTGTACAAATATAATCATTTCTGAAGTCTGATTCTCTAAAAAACAAAGGAAAGTCAGTAGGATGGACTATAACACCGCCCATTTACAATAAATATTTTTAAATCCATTTTGTTTTCCTTAGTACTGATAAGTATTTAGTTCGTTCTTAGTGTTAGCCCATAAGAGTTAGAACTCCTAACAATCTTAGTGAATAACAAATGTAAGAATGGAGAAAGCATTCATGGAATGGGTAATTTACTATAACAGAGATTTTAAAAACAATGCTCCAAGTACACAGAGATAAGATGGCTTTAAGTGGTACATCCTTCAGAAATTTTAATTTATTTAAGTGATTCTGAAAAAAATACTTCCTTTTTTCATTAAATCAGAGGGGGAAAAGGACAGAATAGAATGTAAAATTTGCATACATTAATACTAGTCATCCTCAAGCCAAATGCATATTATAAAAAGTATAATGTCTTTAAAACTTATACATTTAAGAGGACTCAAAATTGTATTATCAACAGGATTTAATTCCCAGTTAAGGGAATTTGTACTTTATGGCTCCTAAAAATTCTATAAATCTTTATTAAGGTCAATATTAAGTAAATATATAATTATTTAGGTATCAATAAGGTACGAATATTAATAAACAGCCTTGTTAGTAAAAGGTAATAATGCTAAGATAATGCATAGTTATAGTACTAGTAAAACCAGAGGGTTTTGCTATAACAAACATTTGTTTCTGAAGAAAATAGAAAATGTGTTCTTTGGTAAATAAGAAAACATTGGTAACTAGAACAAACCAAATACTTACCAAGGATGTTACATTACCTTAAACATCAGTTTAGCAGCATCATAAAAGTAGTTGGCTTTCCGATAGAGTTCTATGGCATCAAGAGTTTTATTCTTTTCCAATAAATGAGATGCATACCTCGCTAACAGGGACCCAATTTCTTTCATACTATGATTTTTAGCCAATTCAACAGCTTTGTTCCACTGGATGGAAAAATAAGTCATTCAGTTACCCAAGTATTTATAGTCATATATGTCATACAATTCACACAATAAAGCTTTAAGTTATAACAATAAATAACACCACATTAAAATTAAAAATTGGTAGATATTTTTAAAAATCACTTACAATCAGAGCAGTTTATAAGTTTTATAAGTAAACATGTCTCAAAATGATTAAATGACTTTGATTTGCTTAAGAAGTACATCTGAAAAAGGAAAGCTTCAAAGTTTATAATCATTTTAATCTTAAAATTCTAATTTTACACAAACTATGAGTGAGAAAAAGATATATTTGTAATAAAATAAAACATGCAATTTCAGTTAAGAAAATATCCTATCATATTTAACACTTAAAAGCTATTTTTATAAAGCAAATGGAATTTTTAAAAATACTTTAAGAAAATACTTAAAAGAATACATTGATAGTCAACAATTTCAACAACAAGTCTGTATTTTAGTGAAATTCCAGTTTCTTAAAAACATCAAGTATACATTTTCTATAAAGGGAAAAGAACACAGAATTGCCAGAATAAATATTAATAAAGTAGCTCAATTCCTTTCTCAGGCAATGACCA
The DNA here is from genome assembly GCF_902729225.1 of Pteropus medius. NCBI lineage: Eukaryota > Metazoa > Chordata > Mammalia > Chiroptera > Pteropodidae > Pteropus > Pteropus medius. The sequence goes on along the minus strand of NW_024349800.1, from coordinate 54,771,969 downwards.
TTACCAGGTCCTTCTATGGAAAGAAAACCCCAAAATGCATAAAATTATAAAGTTACTTCCAGATGAAAACTTGCCAGACAAAACTTCAAAACATTGACATAAATAAAAAAGCACAAGGTTTATTCAAGTTCCCATACTGAATTAGTTATGACCGGGTCACCCCTAACAGTGGCACTTCAAGAGGTCAGTGCAAACTCCATCATTTTCTCGGTCCTCGACTAAGTAACAGACTACCTGGCTCCTTTCACAAAATTCTTCTCAAGCTCTCCTTTAAAGACAGGATGACTATGGTGACTAATTTTCAGTTCCTTACTTGGTTGAGATGTACACAGGTATCTACTGCTGCCTTTGGTTGATTACATTTCAAAAATGCAGTCACTGCTTGTTCACACATTCCAACTCTCACAAACATTTGTGCTATTTCCTGTAAGGATAAAATAATACTATCGGATTTCACAGACCAAGGAAACACATAGAAATGAGAATACTAGTCACTTATATTTTAATTTACAAAACTCCATGAGACATATGAGTATTAAATATACTGGTTGTTACAGTAATTTTTCTTTTAAACAGATATAGGAACAGAGGCTACAAACCAGAACAGATGCTAAACCAGTGTTTCACTGGCTCACGTGGGGATCTAATTTTTAACGAGGTCCTAAAGATACTGCACTCTTTTCTTCTCTCAGTTTAGTAGCTGGTTTATAGAAACGTCAAGCTCTAAAACAAACCCACACTAGTAGGTAAGAAAAATAGAAGTTATAATGAAAGGTAATTGTTAATTTGAGACTTAAGGAAAATCTGACATCCAGAGCTCTCAAATATCTCTATAAAGAACGTGCTAGACCAGCTCAGGAAGCTGGGCCCGAAACAGAGCTCCCTCAGGAACCACAAAAACCCATCGTACCCATTTGGCTGTACTCGCCATTTCCAGAAAATCATGTTTTTTTTTTCTTTTTGAATATCTAATTGACCAGAGATTTTCCCTCCTTACCTCCGCTTCTAAAATATTTTGGAAAATGTCATAAAAGTACATTTTGTACTCAACTATCTCTTTAAAAGTAATGCTGATGTTTTTCTGATTATAGAGTAATACTTTCTTATGGTTAAAAAATTAGAAAACACAAAAATGTAAAGTTACTCATAATCTTACAACCCATAAGAGACCTCTCTCAATAGTCTGATGTAGTCTCCTAATATCTCTGTCCTATGAATATATGTGTATGTATGAGGTGGTACATGTATTGTGATCCTACTATATAGTTTAGTATCCTGTATTTCCCATTTAAATATTATGTACATTTTCTCATACTATTAAAAACTCCAAAACTTGATTTAAAAATTTCCAGTACTACTTAAATTTTTAAATTATTTAAATTATTTAAATATTACTATAGCTTTAATTACTTAGTATTTACTCAGTAATAGTACTATCTGGATACTCTACAGAAATATTTTTTTCTGTATCATCAGACACATCCAACAGGTGACACTCATACACAGGTAATAAGTAATTTTAGTTTCTTTCCAACTCAAGAAAACACATAGAAATAAGAATACTAGCACATGAAATGCCGTTATTACAGGGATAACGGCTAATTCACAATAAAGAAAGCTGAATTGTCAGAATTCTATATTCATCTATCAATTAATACACAATATTTTTGTGGCAGAACTCACAACTGATATATGTCCAGCCCATGTAATTGAGAGTTGCTGACTCTACAGGTATTATACAGCTCAGTATGTTACATTTTAGATCACACAAATAAAATACAAACTCATTAACATCATTCAGTAATTAATTAAAAAGAACATTCAAAACAAAGTTCCAGAAAACTCTGCTTTTAGTTTCTCTTTTTTAACGTTAAATAAGTTATTGGTAATATAACCCGATAAAAGTCAAGCTATCTTTTTAAACTTTTGTTATAGCAAATTTCAAACATACATACACTTAAATTCCAAGACCTAGCCTGGATTATTTTAAAGCAAATCTCTGATGACAATATTTCATCTGTAAATATTTCATGTGTTCAGCTAACTTTTAAAAGCAATTTTATAAAACTGGCAAGACTATGCAAAACTGTGATCCTGTTAAAGTAGTAGAAATATGACGAATCTTCACTCCATTTTCAAGCATTCTGTAATATTGATATACTGTTTTAACAATTAAAATCAAAGCATCATTTCATGTCTAAGAAACTATAAGATTATAGATTAATTTTAGATTTTCTTTCTTACAGAGGTTATTTCCTGACTATAACATAAAAACCTTATAAAGTAACCTAATAATTCCCAAAACTAAAATTTCCAATACCTACTGGAAGCAACTTGTGGTTTTCTGGAAGCGAACTGGCAAGATTCTCCAATCCCTCATAATCCTCTAACATGTAAAAACATTCGGCTAAGCGTTCCTGGTTTTGGCCTTGTATATAATATTGTACAGCATTCAACCTACGGGGCGGGGAAACGAGAACTTTAAACTAATGCGAATTTCCTGGTAAATAAGCACTTTCACGAAAAAAATGTTCCTTCATTAGAATTACCGGTATTGCTCTAGTCATCATATACTTTATATACTTTGAAGTCTATAAATTGGGGTGGAGGGGATCTAAAGTCTGAAGCATATTTTAGTTACAACATTTATTGAATATTCTTAGTATTGTTTTAATCTGATACAAAGTTGTACTTCCAAACAGCACCATAAATATTAAAAAAAAAAAGCATACTGATCAAAATGAAAACTTAAAAATAAGAGCCAATGATTTCTAAAAATAATCTATAATAACAAAATAAGCCAACATAAAATACTTCTTCACTTCTTCGGAATTGCGCACCGTGGTCTCAACCCTGCAGCCAAGCACAAGTTTTGTGAGTGTGGAAAGTCTTAAGCTGTACAGTGCTTATCTAACACCTTTAAGGATCTCATGCTCCCCAGTGCGAATCTAGAGCTATTTTAAGTTTAGGAGCCAGGAGGGTGGTCTTCATTTCCCCAGCATTATTTCATAGGCAAGTACTCAGGAAGCTACATCCGAAGTGCTGGTGAAAGGATGGGTGGTGCAGACAGGTTACCTACCACTTTTGTCGGTCAGCAAAGTAGTCTCCGATGGCATTGTGGGCTTGTTCCAGAAGACTGTCATCTGCATCGCCAGATCCAGTTTTCAGGAGCTGGAGTACTCTAAACCAATCTCCCAGTTTCTGCCGGAGGCCAATAGCAAGGTCCCTACAAAAAAAAAATGGCATTTGTTCATCCATTCATTTATTCGTTCATTTGATAAATATTTATCAAGTGCCTACTATGTGCTAGGTTCGAGTCTAGGGTACTGAGAATACACAGCAGTGAAGAGACAGACGAGGTAACTCTTAACATTTTAGAAACCTAACCTGACCAGGTAAGAAGCAATGGGGAGAACCTGGACTAGGGAAAAGGGAACAGTTTCCTGCCTTTCACTGTCCTAACCTTCCAATTTCCTTAGCAAAATAGTGATTTAAGTAACAATCATTTCACTAATTTCTTACACATGATCAGGCTTATTTAAAACCCAAACGTATAAAAATATGTTTGATTTTATCTTTCTTTTCACAGCTTAAGTTGGATTAAGGATCTCCCAGAAGTACAAATAATATTAATGAAAATTAGGCATGTTTATAACTGAAATGAATTTCATACATTTTATATAAATCTAAAATGAAAGAAAGAATAAAATTCCATCCCTAAATATGTTTGACTTTTATTTCATGTTCCTTGACAACAGAAAATTGAGTAATGGCCTAAATCGAAATAGAGAACCAAATAATAAACTGTGTAATAAATGATAAAAGCCCCTAATCCCCATAGTCGTATGATTTTTTTTCATAGCAAGTGAAAAATATCTCCCATGGCAAACCATTAATATATGTAAAAACTGAGAAGAAAACTGCCCCCAAATTACAAAATATAAATTAATGAGAGGCATGTGGGATATCTCATTGTAATCTAAACTGAAATTATTTTCTAAAAGAAACAGCCTGATACAGTTAGTCTATTTTACATTCCTCATTTGTAAAACAATAAAGTCATGAACTCTGGGAGTACTCCAGGATGCCTGCACCTTCCTTCCTTACCTTCTGTCCATATCAAGATACATTCTTTCAGCCTCTTCGAACCGGCCGAAGTAGGCAGCAACCTCCACCTGCTTCATGGACTCACTCTGCAGGTTGCCCAGGCACCTCACGAACTTGATGCCTTGGTAATCCTTGCAGCGCACAAATGCTTGCTCGGCTGTGTGCAGATCCAGTTTCTGAAGAGCTGCTTCAGCCAGTAGCCGCCTTTATAGAAAAGAATCAGAAAAGCCTATTGCAAATTACTGATAAACAAGACTTAAAGCACAATCCAAGTATTATACTTACGGTTTCAAGTGAAACATGGTGGGAAGTGATTATTTTAACACATTTATGCATGTTTCATTTAATATTATGCTCATTTTGAGTACTTCCAAACCTAAAATAAATTTCTAAATCTTAAAAAGAAGAACAAAGATGGAAGTCTATCCCCAGGGAGGCTAGCATGAGAGCGAGGATGGCACAGCTGAGACTTGAAAAGCATATACCAGACATGTGGGGAGGGTTTTTTATTTTTAAATACCAAAGTCGGGGATGTGGATTGTCTTCTATGAACTGAGATGCATCTTCGATTCCAACCTTCTCAATCAATGCTCGACTATCTCGCAGGGACCGAATCTCAAAGTTAATTACATAATCCTTGTTTGGATGTTCTGGATTCTAAAAGTAAAGATGAAAAGAAAGGAATTCAAATAGGTACCTTTAGAGTATGTGTGTGTTTTTATAGAAAACAAAACAAAATTGCATCATATTGTAAGAACAAGTGGGAAGAAGGGAGATTCCCATGTGGGGGTCTTTGGAGTTATCTGGAAAACACCCACGACCCACAGGTAAGGTCTCTCCTGAGCTACCACGCCGCCTGTGGGGAAGAGGGGGCAGTGGTAGAAGGGGTCCCGAAAGCTATGCAGCCTCGTTTCCCTCGGCTCAGCTGGAAACACGGGCGCAGGACCTCTACCCCTTCCTTAACCTACTTCCTCTGCCAGGGGCAATGAAGCTGTTGCTCCACGTGCTATTGGGCAACAGGCGAACAGGAGAAAAAGGGCTAGTTTTCATCACCACTTTTCTTTCGTAATTTATCAGGCTGACTCTCTCTCCACCCCCCACAAAAACAAAACAAAACAAAACAAAACAAAAACCTGAAGGCCAGTCTTGCAGGAAAGAGCTAGCTAATGGTCAAATAGAAATAAATAGTTATAATGAACTCACCAATATTCTACATATACCAAGTAATAAAAGTGAAGTATACAAGAAAATTTGAGGCCCCATGTATGAAACAGCAATGGCCCCCAGAGACCAGAGTTCTCTGAAAAGGTGAACTGAGCCCCACCCATCCCCTCCTCACCCTGACACTAAACCTCTGTATCTAGAAGCTGAATAGTTCTTAGGGAACTTCCAGGTACAAAGCAGGAAGAGGCTGGACTTCAAACAGACCTAAGCTCAAACCCTAATTCCATCTCTGGCTGGCTATGTGACAACTCTTACTAGACTCTGCTCTCCCCTTCCCCCTCCCACCCAAGAAGCCAAAACCATCTTCCCGAAATATAAACCCTATCATGCCACTCTCCTGCTTAACTCTCCCACTGACTCCAGGATGAAGTCCAAACTCCACAGCAAGGCGCACCAGATCCCTTACGACCTGGGTCTCCCTCACCTTTACCTCTCCCCTTCCTTATTTCTGCCAGTGCTAACCAATCACACACACCAGCTTTGAAGCCAGACAGCCTGGAGTCAAATCATGTCTTTGCCTACTGCTCACTGGGTGTCACTGGCAAATTAGTTTGTCTCCAAACCTCAGATTCTTCATCTGAACAAATGGAGATAATTAGACTTGCTTCCTAAAGTTTTAAGGATTAAGTAAAATAAAACATGTTAAACATTTAGCACAATGTCTAGCTGTACTACTCACATTATCCACAGTCTCAGTACTGACCCAATGCTCTCTTGCTTCAGACCTTTGAAGAAACACACCACTGACTGAACCATGGCAGGCCCAACTCTTTGCTGGTTGCTGAATTTCTCGTTTATCTCCCCAACTCTTCTACTTGAGGCCAAGAACTATGTCTTACTGTCAGTAAACATTTGCCGAGTCAATGAACAGATGAACTTTGGGTAAATCATTTTACCTAGTAAGAGCCTTCTACATCTAAAAATGAGGTCTCTGTAATATCTACCAGGCACGGTTGTCATGACAAATGAACAATAATATGTAATGACCTAGGACAAATGAACACCTCATGTGGAGGTACTTTTTAAATGTTAATTCCCTTCCTTTTCCTTCTGTATTCCTTCTTCTCTAGTCCTCCAAGAAATTTCTCATGTTATTTCTTTTTATCTCCCTGTTTTATTGAGATATAATTGACACATAACATTATACCAGGCCTAAGTGTACAACAATCATATTATATCTTAAATCTGTATGCTTGAAAGAATCTACAGTTCAGTTACATACTTTCTGAGTCAACAAGGCCCCAGAGGGAAGTGAGGTATGACGATATTCTTTTCCTAATGGTTCTGCATGTAATAAGTCAGATAAATGACAATACTGTCACTGAGATCTTGGTTTCTCTTGTAGTTTAACACCCCCTGACAATAAACTGGCAATGGTACATACTCTTCATTCTAATATTAAATATACAAAAATGTGTCCAGTGTATCAAGAATCTCAAAGTACAACTAACAATTTAAAGGTATATATTTTTAAATACTTCATAAAAGTCAATACAATCATCAGAGCAATGACACCACGGGCATTTTTAAACATTCTAGAACTTAAGGCAATTGGCAACTATGAGCCTTTCTTGAAAAAAACTGATGAAATCAGTTTCAACGATGAAATCCAGACAACTAAAAACTTAGTCAAAATTAAGAATTCATGTACAGAGAAAATGTTAACAGACTGATAATAACTTTCATTTAAATATATGACTGAACAAGTGAAAAATTAGGGTTACAAAACAAAATATAAATTTTCTAAATCCTAACAATATAAAAATAATAATACAGCTAATAAAAAAAGAGAACGAGGTAGAAAATGTAAGAATGTCATCTTTTAGAGTGGACAGTGAATAACATTATTAAAAATGAAAACATAGTGTAAAGGTGATAACCTCTTAGTTTTTCATAATTTTTTCTTAACCCAGAAAAATGATATTGTTTGTGATAGAAAAAATTATCTAAAGTTCTACAATTCCCTCAAATTCACTTTCAGGTTATTAAATTAAAAATTAAATTTAACACTAAAAAAGTAGATTGTACAATGATACCATTTTTACAAAATTACTTAAATTCATCTATCTAACCTATCAAACCTGTCTTTCCACATACAGTTTGCAACTGTATGGAATGATGTTCTGATATTTTATCTAATGTTAATGATTAAAGTATCTGAGTGGTGGGATTTGGGGTGATTTTTTAATCTTACCGTCAGCACTTTTCTGTACAGTTTGGATGCTATATAACTATGTATCACTTTTTAAAAGCAATAAAGTCAGTATTCATTTTTTAAAAATCAACTTAAACATTTCTGAGAACCAACTATATATCAGACCCTTGCTAAAAGTTGGGGGGGATTCAAGAAGCTCGCTCTGTATCCAACCGTTGATACATAAAAATGGACAAGATTCTTCAGCTACCTCGGTTTGATTCTACTCACAGGTAGGGGCTTGTGTGACTTGAACCTCCTGCTGTTGCCAGAGGGATGGAGCACCGGGCTCTCCTATCAGCTTGCCCAGACGTCAGGCAGAGGGGCAGGGTGAGGGGCGAGCGGTGAGGCTTAAAGCCGTCAGCACTCAAACATCAAAACTGAAGTCTGAGGCTTCACTGCAATTTAGGATTATATAATCTCCAAATGTGACTATCTAGCTCTTCTCTATGGGGCTAGCACTTCTGCAAAGAGTAAAGAAAAAGATTTTGTCCTCGTTTAAGGTATTAGACTTGTAAAAGAACTGAACTTGTTTCATCTGCAGTAATGGTCTTATTTAATTTGAATCTATAACATCAAAGAATATGTATTTTTCCCTTTAGGCCTTTTGCTTGTCCTCTTTTCCAAAAGATTTACATATAAGACTAATCGACTATCCTCTAACTACCAAAAAGCCTCAAGCCAGTCTCCTTATCCTCAAGTCATTTCAGACCAGCTTGGGAAGCCTGCCCTTTATTTCCCCAAAGCCTCATTATGTAAGTAAATAACCTTTCTATACACTCTTGGTGCCTGTGGGTGATGTCAGGCCCATCTGCTGATGGAGGGTGGTCATAATATAGGAGGGAAAAAAAACTAGCGCATAATAAAAGAGATGCAATTTACACATCAAACCCAAATATATAAACATGCTAGAAACTACAACTAACTTCTGGAAATTTTAAATCTACTACTCCATTCCAAATATCTGAAGTACATAGAAAAAGTAAATGTTTTTGGATAAAATGAAGGTAAAGCTGTTCTCAATATATTCTTAGAGAAAAAAAATTCTCAAAAGATGTTCAGTGAAGGCCTAAGTAGGAGTTCAAAAAGATATCTGGAATCGGAAATGGATTATTTTATAAAGCCTGGGAAAAAATGGAAGGATAGTAGACCTCCAACCAAAAAGTTACTCAAGTGTCCTAGAACTAGAAACAGGCTAAAATAAATTGTCAGTATTTCTTCAGTACTTCTTCGTTATTAATATACAAACAATGACAACTGGCTGGCTTGAATCTCAGTCAAGCCAGTATCAGAAATATAATTGTTTTTTAAGAATTACCTTCAATATCTCATCCAAAAGAACAGATTTAATTTCTAAATCCTCAAAGTTACAAATGTATCCAGAAGTCTGAATGGGTTCCTTTAAAGACAAAACCAAATGTTATGTTTAATTGTTCAAAAATTTCTTTCCTTTAATATATCATGATTTTAAATTTTATTAGCAAAATGTTCAAACCAACAGAAAAATAGAGAGAATGCCATTAACACCCATATATCCACCATCTACGTAATTATTAACATTTTGCTAAATATGCTTCAGTCAACATTTTGGCTGAAATATTTTAAAGTAAATAAAGTAAATTTATAGACATCATGACAGTTCAACCCTAAATATTTCAGCACATATCTCTAAATGATAAAGATGTCCTCTTACGTGGCCACATTAGTATTATGACAGCTTACATAATCAATATTAATTCCCTAACAGCGTCTAATATCAGTCTGCATTTTCCCAATTAATCCAAAAAATGCCTTATACAGCTTGATAATTCTTACAACTCACGTGATTTGACATTAAATTTAATTCTTAATAAAACTGACAAATACTATATTTGCATCTACATACATCTATCGAAGTCTCATACCATACGAAAAAAATCCATCCTCTGTATCATTAGCCAGAGAACATTCCTGATAGATTTTCTAAAAAAGATTTAATTTGCCAATATGTAAATACTTGAGTCTGTTATATGTCTGTCTCTAATCCCAGAAATAAAGTACGGTAAATAAATATTATAAAGTAGCTGCCCTAAATCCCTAGCAGAAAAAAAATAGTTAAAAATATTATATAAACGAAAGGAAATAAACTCCCGATATACTTACTACATCTAAGAACACTGTAAAAAGAATAGGATAAGGCTGTCTGGTAATGGAAAGAATACCACAATGCACTTTTTAGAGATACATGGGCATATGTATATCATAATGAAATATATAAGTAACCAAAATCCAAATTAAATAACATCAAATTTACAATTCTGACAGTCTGTCCTTTATACGTGATAGAAATTGCAAACATTATAATAATAGGAAGACACCAAAAAGAAGAAAATATGAGGTAAACACTGAGTCATATTTAGTTTGAATTTAAGAATGAGGCTCTTGTAAGAACATTGTAAGTGTTTATTGGGTTTTAAAATGTATATTTTCTTTTAAAAAGTAGAATCATTGATTAAAATAGTCAAATTATATAAGAAAAATGTATAAACTCCCTTTATTTCCTCATAAAAAGGTTGTATTACATAAAGGCAATGTACTCAAAAAAAAAAGGTATATATTCAAAAATTTGGAAACTCCTTGTTTGGAAAAGAAGCAAGTGTACAAAAATGAGAGGCTGACTGACAAAAATATGAGTATGAAAAGAATGAGAATATGAAATGGCAGTACCGGTGAGCGGGAAGATCCGAGAAGAACAAAAGAGCTGAACCGGCACCTTGACAGGGTCCCTGGAGATGACAATCAGCTGAATATCAACATTCAATTCTCATTTCCTAATTCTCAACGAAAATGTGCTTTATCAGTGAATTAGAACTTTACACACAAATGGCACCCTTTTCTCACGTATAATCTGAAGAACGGTATACAACTTAAAGAAAGGTATGAATTTAGAATTCATGATGACAAGTGGATAAAATTATATTCAGTATTAACAGTCAAAGAGTGTATCTTCCGAATAATAATACGGAACACTATCTCCCGAAGGAGCTCCAGTAAGTTCTGTTTTGAAGGATACATCCTTATATAATCAGTCAATAAGCAGCCAGAGGGATGAATAGCAGACTAACTAACCAGGCAGGGCCTGCGGCCAGCCAGTGTCCTCATGAAGGAAAAGAACAGCACATTATGGTAAATAAAGAAATCCATGCAGTGGTAAGGTTATGAGAAATTCGTGTCGTTCTAAATCTAATAGAAATTGAAGTACTCGCCAAGCTAGACAATAAACTCACTAATTAAAAAAGAAGAAGAAGTCTGTTCTGTTAAAAATACTTAAGGAACACTTTTCACCAGGCAAAGATTTCACTTGGTACTAGATTTTCCATGTGTGCTATACACACAGTCAGATATAACACTCTCACTCCTCCAGACATGATTTCTGAGTTAGTACAAGTAGGGCCAAGGATGGAAAAAAGGACCCTGACATTCATAAAATATTCTACTTCCATCCTCGAGGTTACCTGTCAAATTTCCACACCTGTTTTGTGGCGTGGGTCAAATTTCCCTCAGACCTTTGAAAGAAGCCTACAGGTCCAATGCAGCAGCCCTGAATGCCTTTCCTTCCAACCATTCATTACTCAAGGTCTAAAAATGACAAATACCCTTAAGACTCCTGAAAGCTTTAGCAGAGCTTTTGAGAGCAATTTACTTCAGATCACTTATCAGCCCAAAGGTCCTGAACAGGGCTTAAATGGAGAAATATAAAAATAATTTAGGATATTAAAGGGACAGATAGTTTACCACTAAATAAATTACTACAGAAGATCTTCAGCAGCTCAGGCAACCAAGCATGCAATTTCTTCCCAAGAAGGAAACTATAGGTCCAAACAAACATCAATTAATAACAGAAAGCAGTTATTAACTCATCTGTTATTATTTCTATTAATGAAGTACAGCAGGAATACAAAAAATTCCAAATTGAAAATCCATTAGTAAGTCAGAAATTGTTTAAGAATCAAGAATAAATATTTACGATTAAGATTCATCTTCTTAATGATGTTTTGATTAATTCACCACTGAAATCATTTGGCATCTCCTAAACACAACAGTTCACAATTCGTCCAGAGCAGACTGTGACAAGAAAATGCAGAGCCGTGTGAGCCCCAAGTACAAAATCAAAAAATGTGACTTCGAAATTAATAAGAAAGGGGCTTCTGACACCCCCAGAGAGACTAGATTAATCACAGTCCACACGTGCATCTTCGTAAGATTATCAGGGTGAAAGAGAACATGCATTAATGGGTGACAGAGCACATGTAAAATAAAATAAGACAAGGTAAGCACAAAAGAAGGTGGGTAGATGGGCAAAAAAGAATGAAAGGAGAAGGCAGTTTGAAAGATCAATTTTTTTTTGGTTAGGTTGTTTTAAGCAATTTTGGTAAATAAGACTACTGATTTTCTTTTAACTTTGACAGAGGAAAAAAATAAAGACTATATCGTGAGTGATCATGGTTCTACCTTTTAAGAAGAACAGATAAAATGTTTAGGAAGTACCTTTCAGAGAAAGTAGAGGATATTTAAAGAATGAATATTATTCCCAGTTAAGACCAAATATTTTTAAACTGTACAGAAATTTTTCTATTTTTTTTTTTCCAGAAATTCATGCAGCCTACATCAATAAACCTCTTGAAGAAACAAAGGGGAAATATCCAGGTTTTGCTATCTGGCTCATTATTTATGTACTGTTAATGCTCATTTCTTGTTTTTACCTCGGGATCCAAGTTTCTGAAAACATACATTCTTGTCTTCTCCATCATTGCAAACAAATCAGGGTTATCTTTGGCCCATTTCATATCCCAGACATCTTTGCGCTCCAGTTTTAACAACTCGCCAGTGACTTGCTGTCCTGTGCTGTCTGTCACCGAGCATCCAAGTCAAAGAAAGTCAGGACTCCTGAGATGTCGATGATAGCGAGACGACTACATATATGGAAATTGGAGAAAGGGGAAAACTGAAATGACTATCAGCAAAATCATGAATACAGTTACCTGTAGCCATTCCACTTCAAAATCGGCTCATCAGAATTTGGGATGAAGACAGAAATGGCTTTAAATAAATAACTACCCGTAAACAAATTTTTATAAATTTGATAAAAGACACAGACTACTCTCCATTTTTCTTCCTTGTGAGGAAAAAGTATCCAAGGGGATTAAAGATTATATTAGAATCTATATTTTGCTCAGTTAGAGGATGATCTGTAAGTCAAATATGGTAAACATAAATATTTAAATAGAAATACAGTATAGTAAAACTACACTGACCTATAAGACACGTTTAAAACAAACACACATCTTTGCATTTATTACATAAATCCAACAATCCCAATTGACAACTTCTAAATCTAACATCTCTGTGAGAAGAGTTTACCGACCTACCTAGAGTTGCAGTTCAAGGATAACTGGTAGGCTCGATAATTAAGGGAATATTTCTGGATCAAACCAACATTAGGAAGGCTGTACCTCTGAATGGTGCCAGATTCGCGACCCTGTGGAAATTACTTTTGATTAATAAAGCAAATTTACCATAATAATATTAAATTACAACTGCAAGTCTCTATATGTTCCTACATTTGTTTCAAAAGCCCAGTGATGGTGTCGTAGCAAATTCGCAATTCTGATACTGAGTCATGTGACTGAGTCTGTATTTATCTCCTGTCTTAATTAAAATCTTTTAAAAGTGGCAGAAGGTGATCAAATTTTTTTTCATGTAACATTCAAAAAAGAAGTCAGAAACATAGATCTTTAATAATACACACAATCTTACATCCCCAGGAAGAAATACCTAGGGTTATTTATAGTTGCTGTCTAGGTTAACATTCGGGGTATGTTAAAAGCTAAAATATAAAGCACTCACTGAATTAAATTCATACATATGAAAAATCAATATAAGATCACCATATAAAACAGTTACTTCCGAAAGACTACTTTTTTTATCCTATAGCTATCTATCTGATACGAGTTTGTGGCAAAGGGAGAAGATCAGAAAGCAGTATTAGTTTAAATGTGTCTAAAACAAAGTAAAATATGTTTCTATGCAACTCTGTACAAGCCTTACGGCTGACGGATCAACAGTAAAACAGACAAGAGAGAGCTGTGGTTTCCGAAGCCGTGGCAAGTGGACACAGTGAACAGCTTCACTCAGCCAGCGGAGGCTCCCTCTCCCCTCTCTACGGGCAGCACTGCTTTGGGGCATGATTCTCGAGAGGGACCCTTCAGAAAGGCTGGGGAAAGAGAGGCAGGCAGTAAGGGGGGAGGATATTTTTTAATATATGGGCTTTAAAATTTTTTAATATATTGGGGTACAAAAAAAAAGATACTTTTTTTGAAAAAGAGAGTCCTGTGGCTTAAAAAGTTTGAAAAAGTAATAGTTCTAAAAATTGTTAACATTTCAGCAATGGAAAGCAGTTTTAAATGCAGAGGAAATCTCCATTCAAACTTATGGCTGGTATGAAAACTATTTGAGAGCATTTCTTATAGGTAGACTGTCATTTAGGAATTAAGTCAATTTTTCTGAATGATCCAAGTTGCATGATTTTTTTGTTTTTGTTTTTGTTTTGCAAATGTCAGAAACACAACAACAACAAAAACCCTGCCACACAGCAAAGAATCTCAAAAGAAAACAAGATTCCACAGACCTAAGACAAACTGCTTAAAACATACACCCAGTTCATTTGGTGAGGAAAAATGAATACTATGTGCTTAAGATTTTTTCACCTTAAATTAGCTAATGGCTAAAGAACTTAACTAGAACTGGAAATATACACTACTAAGGCTCTGTTTACATAATTCAAATTCAATGACTCTATCAGCATTACTATATTAAACATTTCTCTCTAAAATTAATAGTTTCAAATGCCAGAACTCAAGAAAAAACACTATAACATTGATTTTATTTGAAAAATTCAGCAAAAATTTGCCATGTACTTCTTTATTTTACTGCCTAGCAAACACACCACCTCGTCATTCCAAGTCTTCGGTCCAAGTAGCTGAGCCAGAACACTTGGTCCAATATAAAATAGCAGGCCGCACGGACAGGGACACTTCCTAAGTCCTACCAGCACCATCCAATCTGCGCCTCTCTGCCTGCTCTCCAGAGGGCTCATTCGACCCACTGCCGCTCTCCCCAGCTGGCCCCCATTCCACTACTTTCATAAACAGCTCTTTTTACAAACGGTTAACAATTTGTGAGGCAATCTTTAAAAATCTTATTTCTTATGTTGGACTTAGTGAAACTTGAGTGCTTGTGAGATGATAGTCAAATCCAAAATATATTGCTTTATTCTATTTCTACAATTCAAAAAATTATTATTCATAAAATAAATTTCTTTCAAAACTTACCACAATCAATGTTTTATCAGATGCAGTTATGGCACAAATTGGATCCCTTGTGCCCTAAAATAAATCAATTGTTATTCATTAAACAAATACTTACTGAATAACTAATCTGATATAAGGTAGTATGCGATTTACTAAGAATACTTGAACGATACATGTATTAACTTAACAAACACTTACTTTATTGAGCACGTACTATGTGCCAGGCACTGAACTAAGCACTAGAGAGACTCGGATGAATCTTTGCCCTCAGGGATTACTCAAAAGACTCCTGGGGAAGAGAGTGGACAGAACACCCACCTACAGTACAGTATGATAAAAGTAGAGGTACACGCAGGAGTTATGAGAACACAGAGGAAGGAGCATCTCCCTGCTACAGAAATGGGCACGAGGCAAAAGCCTGAGCTTAGTCTTAAGGGATGAAAAGATGGTAGGAGGACCAGCGCAGGCTACTACCTGGATGGATCTCAAGAGCCTATGCTTAGTGAAAAGAAGCCAGCCTCAAAAGGGCATTCATAAAAACATTCTCGGAGTGACAAAACTTCAGAGGTAGAAACAGATTAATTTGCCAGGGAACAGGGATGGGGCTGCAGAGTGGGTATGAAAAAAAAAAAATGTACCACCATGAATAAGTAGCACCAGGCAAGTTCCTTTATGGGGATAAAATCACATAAAACTACATACGCACACGTACATGTAAAAACTAGTGAAAACAATAAGGAATCAGGTCGTGTTTGACAGTATCGTTACCATGTCAATTTTCTGATTTTGATATTACACTACAGTCATATAACGTGTCACCATGTTAACTGGGTAAAGAGGTTCTATGTGCTACTTTGGCAACTTCCTGTGAGCCTATGATTATTTCAAAATAAAATGTTTTTTAAAAATCAAAAGAAGAAAAAAAATAGCAAATCTAGAAAAAGATTTTCAGAATAGAAAAAGTTTTAAAGAATTACTAAAATAATATGCAATCACTAGAAACAAATTCTTTTTCAGGTCTCAAAATGAAATTACAGTATTTCCAAATCCAGATATTAACATTTGCTGGCAATAATAAAATCACCTACTTGAATGGCTTTACTATAATCAAGCACCCCATCCACTGATCCAGAAGGAGTATCATCAACATGATAAATTCTGGGGGGAAAAAATCAGAATTTCAAAGACAGTATAAAGGTCATAGTATATCATAATCTCTAGAACAGTTAAAGGATTGGATGATAGCAAAAAATATTGTTATTTAACATAAATGTCCTTATTATTTTAAAGAGTTCTTGACAAAGCTCAATCTTATAAAGGCAGAAACTATCTACCAGGTGTTTACTAGTTATACAACTGATACATTCATGAAAGCTGTGCCAAAAATACATATGAACATTGAACCACATACTTCCAGTGAATTCATGAATAAGCCCCAAGAGTTTTTTTTACCTTACTTTCCAAAGGAACGTCAGTCAGAAGTAACTTCTAATACTCTGTTATCTCTCCGTCGTTTCTCCATAACTGCCCTTCTATCAATGTGTTTAATAAAGGTAAAACTTAGATTTACTTGGGAAGCTCTAATTAATGGAAATTTTGTTCTGAAGTGAAAATCCTTCCCTATGCGTACAGCGTTACCACTTCTGGATTTCCACCATCTCTCTGACACCTTCATCGTAATACTTATTCACACCACAGGATCACTGCTAGTCTACTTGCCTCTCCCCCCAGAGGGTGCTGTGTTTCCTGGAGTCAGACTACATCTCCAGTGTGAAGCACAGTGACACATACTGTCAGGTGCTCTATAATGTCTGCTGAAAAAATATTAAAGAATATTTTAACAGAGTAGATACATCAAAGAGTAGCCATGATGCTCTGGGCAAGTTACTTAACTTCTCTGAGCCTCAATTTCTCCATAAATAAAATGATGTTTGTAAAGCACATTCACACCGAGCCTGATCTATAAAAAGGGTTCAAGGAATTGTAGCTATAATATAATCACAGGAAAATCAAGCTACTTTTCATCTTTAAAATACAATGAAATTTTATCATCATTAAATCGAAATCATAATTGTACTTTCATCAATGTAGCAAGGAGATCAAATGTGAAATAAATTTAATAGAAATATATTAAGGACAGAAAGGTGTACTAATTTAGAGGTAACATGTTTCTGCACTTTAGTACATTTCTGTTAAGTATATATAGTTACTAGTTCTACTTAGTAATCACAAAATAAAAGTCAAAGGTCAGAACAAGTCTCTCAAGAGGTCATTTGACCCACCTTCCTCTCTTAAAACAAGGTGGGTAGTGGAAGAAAGGCCAGTTGAGTACAGTGGTCCAGAGCCGGATAAAATAGCTTTATGTCCCACCTCTACTTATCAGCTCGTGACCTTTGGAAAACAATTTAAGCTTGTGTGTCTCAGTTTCCTCTCTGTGAAACAGGAATAATAGGAGTATTATTAACTAGACTTACATAGCATCTGCCACAGAAGAAGTATTCAATGTTGGCTGTTATCGCCGACATCAACTGTATTTTACAGATAAGGAAATTGAGGTCCAGAGAGAATTAGCCTAAAGTCATTAAAACTAGTAAATATGTCCCAGATAGAAATATAAGGAAATGCTGCCTTCTTTATTTAAACAAAATCCAGAATCTCTTTAGCTGGCTCTCGGAGGACACTCACTCTATGGAGAGGCTAGACTTTTCTACCTCAACTCTGTCCTAAGATGTACCTTCTCTCCAAAAACTGCAAGTCTCTTATTGTTGCTACCACTGCCACATACTGTCCTCAACATGCCAGAGATTATTCCCGTTAAGTCTTTCAGAAGTACTGAGAAGACAAGATACAGTATTTTTCAACTGTTTTTTTACTGCTTTCACGTGAACTCACATATCCAAACTACTTTTACTGAGAATATATCCCCTATCTTAATACATGAGTGAGTCTTAAAGGGAAAGGAAGATTGCGTTAAGATTCCGATATGTGTGGAGAAAATTATCTGAAAAAGCAACCTGGGATTTCTGACATGACTGCCCACCGCCTACCCCACCAACATAGGCCTATGTGGTGACAGAAAGAAATCTAACTATGGCTGATGAAATCTAACTATGGCAATGCAATATACATATATATACATATATACCTTACTGTTGAATTGTACATCTGAAACTTTTTACTGGATTTCATTAACCAATGTCACCGTAATAAATTTTTTTTTTTAATTTATAAAAAGAATCATTACGTTAAAACATTCAACAAAATGCTTTACTTAAAGGCTTAAGATAACAACAAAGGGCAACGTACATAGAGCATCACTAAAAGAGATACACTAAATGCATCTGCACCTTGAGAAGATCCCCCCATCCTGGCTCCTAACGTCTCGATGTGGTAGAGCCCTCTGTATCTCCAATTACTAATAATGGTTCCAAACCCAGACTCCCTGGAATCCAGGGTAAGAGAGAGAAGCCAAGCGACCAGTATGTCCTACCTGAGACTATCTCCATATCTGCTCTAAGGACCTGCATCTCCTGGGGTGAACAACACTAGAATCACCCCACCCTGTTGGAAAGACCTGTACCACTAACACACAGGAATGAAGCTTTGGTTAGACATTCAGATCTCAACCGAACAATCAATGGAGCATTATAACTCTAATATGGTGAGAGTAGATGAATGAGAATAGCCTTTTCCTTATAAAAATATAGATTTCTAGTCTATGTCTAAGGGCTTTCTTTTATTACTCCATGCTTACCTCTCTCTTATTTTGATAAACTGAAACAGACACATTCGAAAAGTATTCAAATTAATGGGAAAATATTATTTATATTAAAACAATTTAAAGTTCTCATGACAATTTGTAATTAGCTATGTCTGATTTAAATGTGATATGGTTGAGCTTCTAAAAAATATGCATCAAAAGGTATACCTTTCTCTCCCTTCCTTTCGAGACCGCGTGATCTGATTAATTTCCAATGCTGTGAGCTTCTTTGCCACACGATATTGCCAGATATAAAATGCTTCTTTTGAAGCTGCTATCACATGGGTTTTGGTCATTGCAACAAATAATGGTACTATTAAAAAGAATATTAAGACAATTAGGTTACAGTTACACACAATCACAGGATGTTTGTGATGCCAAGGACTTTAGTGATCACTGAGTCCAACCCCTCATCTTACAGACAATATACCCCATGCACAGTCCGGGAAATTAGATAAGGGTCAAAAGCTTGTAGAACCATATAAAATATTAACTAAAAACAAATCAAAGACATAACTATAGAACTCTTAGAAGGAAATGTAAGAGTAAATCTTTGTGACATTGGGTTAGGCAATGGTTTTTTAAATATGATACCAAAAGCATAAGCAACAAAAGAAAAAGTAGCTAAAGTGGACTTCATCAAAATTTAAAATATCTGTGCTTCAAAGGATATTGTCAAAAGAGTGAAAAGACAACCCACAAAAGGGAGATTATATTTGTAAATCATATACATGACAAGGAATTGTATCTAGAATATGTAAAGAACTCATAACTCAAAAAGACAAATAGCCCAATTGAAAAATGGGAAAAGGATCTGACTAGAAATTTCTCCAATAAAGATATGCAAATAACCACCAGGCATATGAAAAGATGCTCAACATCATCAGCCATCAGGCAAATGTAAATCAAAACCACGATGAGATACCACTTCGTGCCCACCATGATGGCTAGAATCACGAAGTCAGACGATAACCAAGTATTGGCGAGGATGTGGAGGAATGGGTGGAATGTAAAGTGCTGTACTCACTCTGAAAAACAGCTTAGCAGTTCCTCGACATGCAAAATATAGAATGACACATGCCCCAGCAAGTCCACTTTTAGGTATAAACCCAAGAGAGATGAAAACATATGTCCACACAAAAACTCATATATGAATGTTCATAACAGCATTATTTATACATAATAGCCAAAAAGTAAAATCAGCCCAAATGTCCATTAACTGATGAATAGATAAGTAAAATTCCATTCCTTTCTCCTATCCCCACTACCATTATTGCTTGGTCCAGGCATTTACCCTTCCCTCTGATCTCATATGTCTTATTTTTTCATTAATTTAGAAAATAAAATTCTCCAAAGTTCCTTCTTAATTTAGGAACAGTCTCTTAAACATATAACTTTTTTCCATCTGTTGCATTTCTTAGAGAACATTTCATTAAGCTCCTACTGTGTACCTTTTGATGAAACAGATAGTCTCATCAAATCCATCTTACAGATAAAGAAATAGAGAATTAAAGAAGTACAATAACTTGTCCAAAGTCACAAAAAAATAAACAACATAAAATTAAACATAAATTCACATAAAATATATTTTTAAAACTTCATAAAAGATCATTTTAGTACCTAATTTCTAAATTCATGATTAAAATGATACAAAACTTATTTTTATATTCATAAATATTATGCACAGTCACCATTTCTATGGCCAGAATAAACGAATGGTATTAACAGCAGCTACCATTTATGGAGTTCCTGCCACAGGCCAAATAAAGAATATTTAAGGCAGTAAGAGACTTAGAAACCGAACAAAGAATTAGAAACTAGACCGATGGTATAATGTTAACTGAAGAAACTAAAAACTTGGGGATTCAAATTCAAGAATTTTTATATGCTAAATAACTCAGTATAGTTGAATAATATTTAAATTTTTTTTTCCTTACAATTGTCAAGATTTTTCTAGTTAAAATGTGTAGTATTACTAAACTCTAGAGGGAGCCAGAAGCCTTTCCTTGGGGATGGAAGGCTGTCCTGGGCTTGGTGGCAAAGCCTGTGGGGAACGCTAAGTGGGACAAATCGGCACGCAGGGCCCAGGCTTTGCTCAGCTCTCACTGACCCCATCCCTCACCAAATCACAAGACATTTGCTAAATACTTAGTAAATTCTATCACCGAGACTCTGATGCTGGTAACTATCATACACTGTATCTAATGTGAAGTTCACAAACCATAACTGCTTTCTAATAAAATATTTTCCTGAGCATATAAAAGCATTTTTCTAACCAACATCTACTTACAATTATAAATTATACTCATGTCCCTTTTTTCTGACACATCCTAAGTAATCACAAGAGTTTATCATTAGCCCGATTAATTCAAAATTAAAATGTTAGTGGTTTACAATAAAAGTCAAGACTTCTTAGATTCAAATCCCAGGCATTTGCTAACTCTATGGACTTAAATTACTTATTCTCTCCAAACCTTAGTTTACTTACTGTAAATTGAAGATAATAATACTAACAATAATACCAACCTTATAGACTTGCTTTAAAGATTAAAAGAAATAATAAATATGTGAAGCATAATACAGTGACTGGCATAGAATAAATGCTTAGTAATAATAATTTTAAAAGCCAATATTTACTGAATTTTTAAAAAATTATGAAAGGCATACATTGTAATAGTTATATTAATTATAATTATATAGTTACTATATATACCATATAATTATATTAATATATAATTAATCTATTACACATGTTAACTCACAACCACTCTATCAGGTAGACATTATTATTATCCCCCACTTAGCAGATGAAGAAACCGAAAGACTTGGAATGGTTAAATAACTTTCTGAAGTTGCACAGCTAGAAAGCAGCAGAGCTGGGACACAAACCCAGTTAATCTGGCTCCAGAATCTATGCTCTTAACCACTATGGCACAGTGCTTCTTACTAAGGGTTCGTAAGTATTAGGTGTGGTTGCTGTTGTTTTTACTCATATTACCCCCATAGGTTTTTACAATAAAACCATATACAGATACACGAGTCAATACAAAAACAAATACAAATATACCTGAAACATGTTCTTTTCAATCAGTACGGCAGTAATTTCAGCAAGTTCACATGGGTAGCTAACCCTATCTACATAAATTATGTTAGATCTTTATTAAAAGATGCATCCCATCCAAGTAAATTAGTTTTAGTTTCCTAAAACTAAGCCTCTCAAAAAAAGTTAGAAGACCAAATTTTAACAGATAGAATATTTTAGGGGGGGAAAAAAAAAAGTCCTTCTCAACTATTCAATTTCTGCAAAAAGAAACTCAAAATATCTAAAAAGATTATTGGGGGAAAATTTTTGAGAAAGTAATTATGCTTTCATTAACATAACTTTGTAACATTAACAGGTAGTAGTTACTAGCCAAGCAAGGATATAAAACGATTTAAAACAATCTATGAAATCATACGTAAGTAAAAATTGTTTGCAATATTTAAATGCTGAGACCTGAAATAAATGTTTACATCTATAATGTTCCCCTACTTTCCACTTATTCATTTCTCAGCCCTTGAAAGAGCTGATAAACTGAATTTGCACTGCAATGTCTCCATCAATGTGTCTCTCCGGAATATGAGGAAGGCTCAGTGCATGTGTTACAGACTATCGCTAGGAAGCCCCTACACGCTCCCTCCAAAACGGCTGCAGCATGAGCCCCTGGTACCTTTCAGACACTTTTCATTCCTCTGCAAATGCTGTTTTCTCACTTTAAAATATCACCTGAAGAAATACTTATCTTTCAAAACTCAGCTCAAATGAAACATTCTCTTAGTAGAAAAGGTGTTCCTAACATCTTTATGCATTGATATCCATTTATGTAACACTTAGCACTGAAACGTCTAGCACACAGCAGGGGAGTAATAGTCATTGTACAATGGGTTAACTACATTTCAATTATGTGTTTAGACATCCTACAAGAAACATCGTAATTAATTTCTTAGCACTCCTGGTACCCAGTAGAATACCTGAAATTGTATATACTCATTGATGATTTGCTAGATAAATGGATTATATTTTAAATATTTTCATACATTCAACAAACTCTTGCTATGGGGCAAGCACAGTAGGCAGTGAGGATACAGAAATGTATCTTTAGATCTTTAGAAAGCTCCAAATCGTATGTGGAAGATACACAAGAAAATCAATAATCGCAGTGCAGAATAGTACTTTGAATGGAAGCACACCAAAGGTATTTTGATGGCTCAAAAGAAGAACACAGAAAAGGGTACCTAACCTGACTAGAAAGTACAACAGAGTCCCACAAAGTAAACTTCTATAACAATGAAAGTTTCTATAGAGATTGTCAGAAGGAAGAGTGAGTGACAAAAAAATTAGACTCTCTAGCAGAATATCAGTTAGAAATTGCTTTAGCCTCCAGTCATGAAAACTTGGCATAGAAACTTTTTTAAAAAAGAATTTTACAGGATATGTATGAAACAAAAATGTTGAGTCTTGGCTGAGTTTATTGCAGACCAATGAAAGAACTGTTTGTTAAAATTTCAGCCAGCGAGACTGCAAAAAAAAGTTTCAAGACTAAAAATACAAATAATCACGCCCTCAGGCATTTGCCATTTTATAAAGGTGAAGGACTTAACATCTGGCTTTATTAAAAAATTGACTACCTACGATCAAAATTAATTTGAGGCTAACTCTATCATCATTATGATTCTATGTTAAAACTTGATACTAGAAGAAAAAGCATATTATCAGAAGACTGACAGAATTCACCCCTTAAACTGTTATGTTTCTAATAAATAGAAAATATTCATGTGACGAGTCTGTAATAATTTTAAGCTAATCCCTTTAATGAGGAAGACTAACGTGTGTGTATACATATATGTACATAGAAACATATAAATATAGCTATGTAACAATAAACATAAGATACGAAGTTGAAAATTTTAAGATATAAAAGTGAGTGACCAAGACCCTAAATATAAAGCATAAAATCTCTGAAGCCAGTAAATACTTTTCACAGTTTCTTGTATTACCCAAAGCGCTTAGCAAAATAAAACACTTTAGAAGGCAGACATGAACATTTGACTGTTAAGGCTAAATGTGAAATCCGAAAAAAGAGAGAGAGAGAGAAAGAGAGAGAGACTAGTTCTCGGATTCACAAAATAATTCAATGGGTTTCAATTTTTAAAATCTAATATTTTTCTAATGCCATATCCAATAAACTACCACACACTTTAAAAGAAAACCATTACATTTTGAAGCTATAGTGAAATGGCAGCAAAACACTTGGTAATGGTTTTTAGCAAAATACTTAGAATAAGATTTGAAATTTTTTAACAGTAACTTTCCTAGCTGTTGGATACAAAGGATGATAAATCTAAAGAAACAAATGTCTTCTGAAAAGAAAAAGTCAGGAATTTTTGAGAACTGTCCCTATTAATGGACTGATTTCATTAGAAAATTCTGGAAAGAGCAAACTCACTTTTACAAGCAGCTAAAGTGTATTTTTATGGAAGAAAGGAATTTATAGGCAGTTTATTAATAATAAAAGTGGTTTAAGGGCAAAATTCTTTCTATAACCCTCAGTTTATTACATACTAATCATTACGTTGCATACCAATTCCTATACAACTATATTTCCCATTTGAAACAAATTATGGAGGTATAGCAATTGTGAGATTGTGAGACTGTGAGATTGTTATAAATTTTAGATAGAATCACATTGTAATTGATTGTAGTAACCAGGATACTTCCAGTTAATACAGTGAAATGGAGCAGTATTAATAATCATACCATGACACCAGGTATAAATTGGATCTGGCAAGCCAGGAAGTATGTTGATCCTTGTTTTGGAAAATACCAGTCTAATTAATAATACTACTGTTAGGTTTTTTCGTTAGTTTTACAAATAAAACTTGATTAAAAAGGAAATAAATATTAACATTTCCTTACCAATATCAATGTATTTGGGATCCAAGGGTGTGCCAATAGAATTACAAAGAACTAACACAAACTGTGAACAAATGAAACGAAAAGTATCAGAACTCCTGCTTATGTTCAATAAAGGAAATGACGCTTAATGTATCATGCTTATCCCTGTTTTGAGTATCACTGAGAAATAACTGACCAAATTGTTAAGTCAAAGACTAGCACATATACATAATCTACTGCATTAAAAATAAAGAAATATGAATTGAAATTAAACTAAGGCTGACTTGTCAATAATGGAACATCAAGGCCACTTAATAAACACAAATACACTGGCTACTTTTCATTATTTATACTTCTAAAATTCCTGATCACCTATAACCTCGAAACTCATCACTATCCCACAATCAGGTAAATAAGAGCTTGTTTGTTACCAGTGCACCAAACGTTTCCATCTCGCTCTCCTCCTTTGAAGCATGACATGAGAAGCACGACATGGCATGAGAAATCCAGAAAAATGCAGTTAACTCAGAAACAGTGTAATCCTATCTAGCGAAAATTACTTAAAATGCCCATTAGTTAAAACATGCACAGATAATGATCAATTCTTGTTAGAAAAAGTAATCGAGCATAGTGCATACTTTATATCATATTATTCTAAAGTGATCATTTCATTTATCGTACTATTGGTTACCTTTTCTATATCCGGTACTAAGAATACTATTTGACTTAGATGCTTTCCTGATTAGAATAATGATTTCAAATTAGCCAGTTCTCTACATACTATTTATTACATACAGACTTTGTCTTTCTTTTTTCAGCATCTCAAGCAAAAAGTTTAATTTCATAAATACAATCTAAATGACAAAAAATTATACTAAAATATCAATTTATTCTTCCACTCTTTAAAATAAGCTTACTTACTCCTCCCAAATCACACAAATAATTAGTATTATTTAATTTACTTATCATTTATATGCTCATAGCTTACAGATTCTAATGGTTCCATAAGACTTCTTACTGAAAATACAAGTTTCCCTCAACTTCCCATTTCTTGCTCCCTAGAGTAATTACTTTCAGCTCCTTTAACTCGTCCTTTTGATATTTACCTCCACGAATCTCAATAACATGTTTATAATGCTTCTTCTTTGTTTTGTTTCAATTTGGGGCATTATCTATTGAGTTCCCGCCATCAAAAATAAGTATGTCACTCCCTTCCACCTGCCACTTCCCCGATGTGGCTCTCATCACATAGGAACACACTTCCATCTCTCCGTCTTTCCACTTATAATTGTGTTAGATCAGCATTTAGGATTTAATATATTTATTAGACTTCAATTAAAAGTGTTTTTAATTTGAAAAACACTAGTGACTTTATCATTCTAACTATATAAATACCATTCATAGATGAGTTGTCAAGTATATCGTGATTTATGCTCCTTTCAAGCACATTTTGCTTTCCCTGTTGGTAATTATCTCTATTATTTTCTCTTTGTTCAGTTATCTCTGTATTTATTACTAACTCGAGTACCCAGTTACCTCCCAGTTATGTATACCTCCTCTCAAGGGTTAAACCATTAATTTCATTCCGAATTCTTCTGAAACCGTGTGACCTGCTTTCATCTGATGACTACCTAGGCATGTTGCGTAACTGTCGGTTGGTATCACTCTTCACCTTGTTAGGTTGTCGGGTTTCTTCCTCTCTCTTGGTTTAGTCTTCATTTTGGTAGACTATACCCTGAAGTAACTTTCTAAAATAAAGAAGCTTGGAAGGTAAAGCTTGGTGATCTTGTACATTTAAAAGTGTCTTTATTCTATCTTCATTTTAATTATTATTTTGCTTAAGATATGGAATTCAAGGTAGGAAATCCAATTCTCCAAAGTAATGCTGTTGACAAGTAGAATATCATTATGATACCTGATCCTATGAAGTCTTTTCCCCTCTGAAAGCTTGTAGAATCATCTTAACCCCAGAGTTCTACAATTTCACAATGATGTGCCTCGATGTGGAAGCATTTTTATTCACTGAGCTAGACACTTTCAATCTAGAAACTCAAGGGAAAAGTTACTCTCTTCCATCTGCCTGTTCACTCAGAGTTACTCTCTTCCATCTGCCTGTTCACTCTTTTTAGAAATGCTGAACTTCCAGGACTGGTCCTCTAATCTAATTTTCTCATCTTTTCACTCCTATTCTCCATTTCCTTGTCTTATTGCTCCACTTTATAAGCGTTTTCCTTCATTTTTATCTTCTAATTCTTCTGCCAAATTTTTCATTGTTATCATATTTGCAATTTTCAAAAGCTGCTTTTTCTATAGCATCCTTTCCTTGTTTTATGCGTGTAATAATATTCTCTTAACTCTCTGAAGATCATTTGAAATGATTCTTTCGAAGTGTTCTTCTTCTTCTCAGTTCTTTTCTCCTTGTACTTATTTTTGTCTGTCTGTTAAAGCAGGTTCTCCAGAGAGAACCCTTCCACTCTCCTACCTGAGCTACATGTTTATCTGCCAGGGTTCTAGGAACCAAATGGGAAAAGACAACTGGGGGTGTCCGAATAGTCAACTTTTATTTGAACTGCCTTGTTTTCAGACTTCCTCCGCCCTTATCTATGCTTGGTGCCCTTTGGGGCAGACTCTTTAACCTCCCTGGCAAGTAAACTCCTGTCTCCCTAGGTGGTAGAAGGGCAGCTGCCACGGGCTCCGTAGGAGGAAGGGGATTTAGGAAACTGCTTCTTTATATGCTTTTTTTTTTTTTTTTTTTAAGTTTTCTCTTTCCTGCATCTTTGGTACTTCCAAATTGCTTTTCTGTTTGTTTCTTTCTTCTACCAGGTACCGTCAAGTCCTGTGTCTCTTTAGGATTCTGTAGTACAAACTGGTTGCTTCTTTGCTTTCTGCGCTGATAATGCAGGATTCAGCTTTCTTAGGTCTGCTAAGGTAATTACCACCGATCCACCTACTCTCCAACCTCCAAAAATATGTTGCCATTTCCTCTCCTTTTCTGGTCCCCATGGGCTTATGACTTCTTTAAAAATACCTTGCATAATACTGTTGTTTTAGTGAGTTTCAGGAGAGAACAGGGCCAAATGTAGCTGTTCAAATGGCCACTTAAACCAATAACTGGGATAAAATAATTTATAACACAGCCAAAGACAACGGTAGCCCTTTTTGGAAAAATGCTCATGCTTCTGCAAACATTTAAATTTTAGCATACTTTTTTAAAAAAGGCATTCTTTATATTATTTATTTTCTGCTATATAAGAGACATTGACTTTTAAAGCAATATATCTCTAAATAAGAGTATATTTCTCAATATCAAGGATATCCAAAGTGTTATAATGGTCACTGTTAAATAATTTCTTGAGCATGATACTAGACATCTGGATATTCATTTTTGCTTACGGAATGTTAACTTGGAAAAGGACTGTGGTATTTTAAATATATTTCAAAGACAAAAGCTTCAGTACTGAACTAGTCAATATGAAATGTCAGTGGATTAGCTGATTGGAGAAAAAAATCAGGGGACACAGAACAAATGGAGTCACATAATTTTCCAAAACAGAGGTCTAGACAGACATGGCCAATAGAACCAATACTTCACTGTACCTGCCAGTACAGAGGCCATGCTCGAGAAGGTAGATAACTATAGCACAATTCTCTCAAGTAGTTAACTCAACTAAATTTTAAGATACCAAGGAACACCTACCTGAGGATGATTTTCATCAGCTTTCGTAGCCAAAATGCAGAAGTCTCCACAGGTAGTAACAGAAATGAGACTCTTCACATACTTAACATATTTCTCATTGTTTTTCGTATCCCAAAATATAACACAGTACTCTGGACGATCAGGTCTGGTATAAGCATAAACTACAGTATTTGAGCAATAACCCCACTAGGAAAAACAGAAGGAGAGAAGAAGGGAAGGAAAGAGAGAAAAAGAGAGATAAAATATTTAACATTAAGAAGTAAAAATCACATTATTATATTTTTACTGTAGAATATTGCAGATACGTGGTTTATCAGTTCTGACAAAATATATTCTTCAGAAATGGGAGACAAAAGAACTGAACTTTCGGCTAAATACCT
Source organism: Pteropus medius (assembly GCF_902729225.1). Classification (NCBI taxonomy): domain Eukaryota; kingdom Metazoa; phylum Chordata; class Mammalia; order Chiroptera; family Pteropodidae; genus Pteropus; species Pteropus medius. The sequence continues at coordinate 54,743,323 of NW_024349800.1, read as the reverse complement.
TTTCTCATTAAAATAACAAAAAAATCTAAGAGTAAAACATAGTTATAAAACAAATAATATACTGCAAAAATAAGTTAGTTTGTTTAATTTTCCTTATCAGAATAACATATGCACAGTTTATAGTCAAATAATTATACAGTACAGAGCTTATTTAAAACAAAAACAAAAATGCAGATTTCCTCCCCTCAATTTCCTTCCAGAATAGCCACTTACAACTCTTTTAGCTATAACTGAGTATTTATCTCCATATCACTTATGTATTGATTATGGAACTTACACACTTAGAGCTTTCCCTTCTAATTCTCTCAATATATTTATATGTAATTTCGAATAAATCAATATATAGTTGACATTATTATGACTGTGTTTACTAGTCAAAGCTAAGCCATGTTTACTTTTTATACTGATTACTTTTTTAAAAAAATTTACTTTAAAATAATTTTAGATTTATACAAAAGTTGCAAAGATAGTACAGAGGTCCCTACAGTCTTTTTTTTTTAACAGACTTAATTCACTTTATTTCTCTTGTATAAAATTATGTGGTGGCCACTGCTGGAGCCTGGGTCCTCTGCACAGAAACTCTAGTGTGGGTCTTTACAAGATGGTCAGTGAACTCTGATAGGGAGACTTGGTGAACACGGTCTCTTTCCAGAGGTCGGGGTGAGACAGCTGTAGGTCTCACACTGTCAGCATCTTACATGACCATGGTACATTTCTCACGACAAAGAAACCAACACTGATCAAGCACTACTAACTGGACTCCATACTTCATTCAGATTTCATTAGTTTTTCCCTAATGTCCTTTTCCTCTTCCAGAATCCTATTCAGGATACATTATATTTAGTTGTCACGTCTCCTGAGGCTCCCCTGGGCTGTGATGGGTGTTCGGTCTTTCCCTGTTTTTGATGACTTTGACAGTTTTGAGGAGTACTGGTCAGACATTTTATAGAATGCCCCTCGATTTGGGTGTGTCTGATGTTTTTCCTCATGCTTGGATTGGGAGTTATACACAAAGGGTGAAGAGCTCTTCTCGTCATGTCACTTCAGGGGGTATGTGACATCCATGTGACATCACTGACGATGCTACCTGGACCAGGTAGTGTTTGCCAGGTTCCTCCACTATAAAGTTACTTTCTTTTTTTCCTCTTTCCATACTCTATTCTTTTAAATGCAGCCCCCACTCAAGTTGAGGGAGCAGGGGACTACGCCACACCTGCTGGAGGGGGTGACGTCTCAGGACATTCAAATAGCTCTGTAAGAAGGTTTGTTTCTTCTCTCCCATTTATTTATTTAAACGACTTCTTTATATCAGTTTGTACTCGTGGACACTGACTTTGTAATTCGGATTACAATCTAATGTCACATCATTTACTTTGTTGCTCAAATCGTTCCAGTTTCGGCCACTGGGAACTCTTTCAGGTGGTCCCCTTGACCCTTTGGCACCCCCACCCCCATTCTTTTGTTCTTTGAGCATTTATTTACTTCTTGGCACTGCAAGTTGCCGCAGGCTTATCTTGCTTTTTCTCCAGCCTACCCCTAGAATCAGCCATTTCTCTAAGCTTTGCCCTTTAAAAATTAGATGTATATATATTTTTTTAATAACAAGTATTCTTAGTCGTTTACCAGATCAAGCTCATACTTCAGAACTTGTTTCTGATCAAATGTTAAATGTAAGATAAAATATTTTTTATTGTGCTGTTTACTCTCATTTTCCCCTTCTGATCCATTCTCTGCCCTTCTCTACCCCGCCCTAAGCCCGGGAAGCTGACTTCCCCTGGGCTACCTTGCCTTCTGGTTCGGCCAATAAAAGGCACAGGCAGGTGGAGTGAGGGTTGAAGTATTCACCCCCAAAGCTGTCTCTGCTCCTGCAGGGTGGGCCCTCCTGCACAGCCACAGCTCTCGTGGATTCTGGGAACAATACTTCCTTATCCAGCCCACTGTTGCTAGTCTCTGGGTGCTGGCTTTGTCACCTCTTCCTGGTTCCCTTCACCCTGCCCATACCCCTGTAATAAACCCTCCATCAATCTCTCTTCAATTACGCCTTTCAGTGTGCCATCTGTTTCCCGCTGAGACTCCAACTATTGGAATAATGTTACTAATTACATATAGTATTCTAGAAAAGTTTTCTAGTTCTAATATCATAAGGTCTTCACACTAAAAAAAAAAAAAAAAAACTCCTTCAGTTGGTTTCCAAAACAAAGCGGCTATGAATATATGCAATAAACATATATTACACTTTGAGCTTTAACAGAATTATTTAGTAAAAAACAGCTTTTTTTGATGACTGCTCATAATACTCACCTTATAATCAGGTCGAATATTTGCAAAATATATAAAAGAATCAACAGCTAGTGCAATTTTCAGTCCGCCTCCTTCCCAAGATAGGGCAGACATCTGCTTTCCGGGAACCTTCAAAGTACCCAGGTGCTGAAAAAATCAATATATTTAACCTGAAGTATCACAATGAAATAAAATACAAATTACCACCAATCACATCACAGAGATAAAAACTGGTATGAAAATTATTTTGTGAAAGGTTGCTACTCCAAAATCATTTTCCTTACATTTTTATTATGAAAAACATACATATGATAGAAATTTACAAACTATGGCCAAAAAAAACTCAGTATCAAATTTCATCAGATCCAAGATGCCTGAAATTTAAATATGCATCTTGATTTTTATGTACAACTACGAAAAGAAAAAACACATTGCTAATTAAAACAGGACAACTTGGACTATAAGATGATTCTCAATTTTAGAGTTGTAAAAAATTATGCTTCTTAGAATCGATGAATTACGGTAGCAGTAAACTCAGTCTTTAAGCCTTGCCTCTCCTTCCACCCCCACAGCCAAGCAGTCCCCGGTCCTCCAGCTTCACACCCGTCTGTCCCCACCACAGCTGCCCCCATTCTTGAATGAACTATGGTCACAGCCTCTTAACAGCAGTTTTTACCTATCGTCGCTTTCCTCATTCCCACCCTCTACCCCCAAATTCAATGTCCGCTCTACTGGCATCATTGTCTTTCCAGAACACAACTCCAATTACATCCCACCCTGCTTTAAACAATGTTTAATACTTCTTAAATCAATAGCTCCCCACCAGCACATTCTTTAGCACAGTGTACAATGGCTTTTCTCGTCTGAGACGAAACTGTACTCTCCTTGGCTCAATCCTCCATGATTTAGCCATAATTCTCAGTCATGAGGGAACTGCTGTGCCTCCATATCTTTGGCCCATGTGGTAACCCTTCTGCCTGAAATCCTCCTTTCCCTTCCCCTGTGTTGCCCCATCCCTGATGTTCCTCATCCTCCTGGGGTACCTCCATCCGTCCTTCAGGACGCAGCTTCGATACTGTTTCTTGCCTTCTTCCCTCCCTCTGTGGTTTCAGAGAACTTAGACAGTGAGCTGCTTGAGAGCACTAATTTTATCACATTCTCATTTACTTCCCTATGCCTTATTAGATCTCCTGGTAAAGAAGTACTCGATAAATATCTGTTAAATAAATGTATCATGCATTCAAATTAAGTTGTTCATATACTAACATACTACATTTTATGGCTAAATTAGTGAGTAGATAAATGAATACAAAGACTTTTTAATGTGGTCATAAAAAGAAAACATTTTTTCTTTTAAGCTTATTTGACAGAGCAGTAGAGTCCCGAGAATTTTAATAAATTATACTGGTATCTCTTGTTAAGTAGATACGCCCTAAAGTCAAATTTAATGTATTAAACTCTGCTTGCCAGGGAAAGCAATTCGGGAAAAGTTTTAACCTAGGAGTGTCTATTCTAACTGTCCTGCTGTCCATGTGAAACCACAAGGAACAAGCAGATGCTCACAACGGCATTCCTGGTATTAATGACCTACACTGTCACGGGGAGAATAAGACCGTATCCTGACTCTGCAAACCAGCCAGGGGGTGGCAGCAGCAAGGAAAGAAAGCTTTAGGTAAGCTTTCACTAAGCACTGCAGAAGAGATTTGTTAGTTGTTTTCGCCTTTCATTTTTAGAACAGTGCCAAGAGGTATTACCTTGATTTCAGAAAATAAGTAAACTGGGTCTCAGAGTTCAAATACCTTCTCTGAGGGAAACTACATGGCGGAAATGGAATTCAAAGCCAAAGTCACGTCAACCTGACTGCGAAACCCCTGCTCCGCTATCCCCTCCCATGGCTGGGACCACCGCAAAAACCAGACCTTACGGATCCCGCCGAACTGAAAGCAAATTCTTCACTGAGGTTTTCCTGAAGTTTAAACCTTTTGATACCTTCCTTCCAAGTTATCTTCCCTATCTTAATAACATAGATCCAAAAATAAATGTCCCATACATTTGCTCATTCAAAAAACATTAAGTAACTAATGTACCTAGATACTTTCAATTGCAACTATACCAAAAACCACTTACAGTTTTCGAGTTAACATATTCAATTTAACATACATTGTTTTGCAAAATAAAGCAAAATCGGCCTTAGAATCCATGTTTTTCTAGTTGGAGAAGGCCGAACTAACAAAAATAAGCAGACAATGTAATGAGAAATAAGCCAATGGCGATGAACAAAAATAACCAAAAGAATGAGAATTAGGAAGGAGGCTAGAAACTTCGACATAAACATCAGATTTTTAACTATTTAGGAACTTCGAGAACCGTGGCTTTGTTTCTCCTTAGCTTTTACACCCAGTGGATGTACAGAGCACCCCATACTCTAGAGCACAAGCTACTGGGCAACTGTGAGATGCTGATTCAAGAGCATCGGCTGACGCCAGTTCTTACTCTTACAGAAATTACCAAAATATATTAAAAATATTAATATTAAAATATTAAAACAACTGATGAAGGCTTTTGTGGAGTCAAAAATACATATTTTTGAAGTCTATATTGAATTTCTAAAAATGAACAGGATATGCAAAAGGGACTGAATATAGTTGAGTTAGAAAATAAAATAGGTAAAAATTTATTACACTTAGTTACTAATAATTTCTCATTTTCTAAATTCTTTAAAATGCCTAATATATTAATTCTCCTAATTGATATTTTCCACTACTACTTCAAGGAAATTCTCTTTAAAATTAAACTTATTAATAATACTGAGAAATATAACATGCATATGAAAACAATGCTTAAAAACTTATTGTAGCATCATTTAAGATTAATTACTAAGATAAATTTCCTTAAAATAACTGATAATTCTATTAAAACTATTAGAAGTTTGGGGGAAGGAGAATCAGATTTGTATGTTTAATATCTATATCTATAATAATAATATTTAACACATCACATTAAAAATCTGAAATAATAATCTGAAACAGCTAAACTACACTAAAAACAACTCAAAAACCAGCTGTGAAAAGAGGTATATATTCAGATCACAGAGAAAATGCTCTCAATAACTATTCCATAGTGATTTCTTATATGAAACATCTGGTTTTCTAAATGTACAGATTATAAAATAAATTCCATGATAAAAATACAACTATAAAATACGACTAAGATTTTGGGAGATCATTCAAAGAAATACTACACATGATAGTTGATCATTTTTACACAAAATGTCCCTTTTAAAAATGTGACAAGTTATACCTCTTCCTCCATTCATTTTTTTTCCCTGCCTTACTCGCTGCGTATTTACATAGAAAGAAAGAAGACAAAAATCTTTTACACATTTACCTCACCAAATGGAGTGTAAAATTGCACGATGTTTACATCTTTATCCTGAGTGACGGCCTTCTGGGAGCCGGCCACAGCTAACACACTGCCAGTGTGGTTCCACTGGATACTGACGACATACATGCCAGTATCCATTAAGACAGGATCTGGTCAAAAAGAAAAAACGAGGCAACAGTGGTGAAATACTTAGCCCGGAGAACTCTATTATCTTAAGAACCATCTTAAAATGTTTTTTTAATGCTCCCAATTTTAAAAAAAATTACCTACTTTGGTCATTCTCGTGTCTCATTATTTGGCACCGCCCATTGTCGAAACAAATAGCAAGGCAGGGGCAATCTGGCTCCACGTAGCCTTCTGTGCCGTGGTACCAGTGAATTCCAGCAATACTGATCGCGCCAGTGACATTCACCAAACAATTCAGTTTCATTTTCATCTAAATAAAGTCAGTTAATATTCTATATTAGTATATTTAGTATTCAGTAAGAAGAGAGTACTGTAGAAAGAACACTAAAAATAGCATGTAACAATCTAGTTTCAAATGCAAGCTCCAACACTTATGGGTTTGCCAACTTATGGGTTTGCCAACAAATCACTTCACCTGAGTTTCAGTTTTCTCCATGTGTAAAATGAAGATTAAAAAATAAAAAAAAAAACAAAGCTGAGTTTTTAGGAGACTCTAATGACAAGAGGTATATGAAAGTACTTTGAAATTAGTAAAGTATCATATAAAAGTTGGCTATTATCACTTCCAGTTTTGTTCTTATATATATACTGTCCTAACCCCGACTAGAAACGAAATCGCCCATAAGGTCAGAGATCCATCATGGCTAAATCTCGCAAAGCCAGAGTTTTTCTTGAGATTATGCTCCCTGAGCCTATTCTATTTTGCCTGCTTCCCAGGACTTGATTTTTGTCCCTTACTGTTGAAGTCTTCCACTCTTTTTTTAAAAAACCATTAGTCGCTTGCTACAAAAATATTCTTGGTATCTCACGTAAACTTCAGCTTCAGGTATTAGAAGACACAATGATTAAACTGCACATCATCCTACTCACTATCCCTCAGCTTCAGTACACTGAAATCTTGTCCTTCCAGCTACCAGAAAATCAGAACTAAAAGCCTTAATTTACCTTGAAGCAATCCAGAAGTTTTTTTAATAAAAAAAAAATCTTTAGACAATTAGGGAAAAACTTGAAGAATTTCTTGATGACACAAACCATCATAATAAATAAATATGTATATATGAGAATAACATGAAATAATCATATAAAACTATACAAATAAAACTAGTAAAAATATGGATATATATATACTTACTATAAAATTCCCTTGATTATCATAAATGTGTATTTCTCCATTTGCCATTCCAAAGAGTAAGATTTTACTATCTGCAGACCATGCTACATGGCATAACTGTATACCCTTCAGGTCTTTACCCCAAATGCGATTCCCTGAAACAAAATATATGACATAATTATTTCATTAAAAGTTCAAGGTCATGATTCTTCACCAACTGCTCTAAAAATCTTTGTTTCGCTAAAGGGCTCTCTCATTCTTCACAGTGTTCATATGTTTAATCAATTTATTCAGCCAATAAATATTTGTTGAGCAACTACTATGTGCCAAACACCCTGGTGAACATTTGAAATAGCAGCTATTTCCAACTTTCTCCCTTCTCTTCTAAACTCTGACCCAGGACCTCACTCCAGATTAGCAGATGAATTCATCTTCTACTCTGGAAAGAATAAAGCTTTCGAAAAAGAAATCCCTCATTCCCATTCTGAACATCACTGAATCCACATCGATCCTTTCTCCTTTGCCCACTAAGACAAAAAAAGAGTATGTCCCCAAGGAGACACCTATTTAAGGCTAATCCCCCCACCCATTCCCTGATCTAATCCCTTCCTAGCTTTGCAAAAATCTCCCTTTGCCGATAATTCACATTTTCTCTTTCTCTTTAAACTCTTCTCTCCAAGCCCGATTTTATAACCATTTAAACATATTCAGATCTATTCCTCTTCAAAAGTACCACCTCAAGTAAAAGAAAACAAACCAAAAAACACTTCCTCGACCCTAAATTCCGCTTTAGCTACCACCATATTTCTATCAATCTTTTTCCAGCCAAACTTCTTGAGTTATCTAAACCTATGGTCTCCACTTCCTCATCTCCCACTCCGACCTCAACCCAACCCAATCTGGCTTCTGCTCCATAACTTCACCGACACTGCCTTCACGGAGGTCACTGATGGTCTGTTGCTACATCCAAGGATACTTTTCTTTTTTTTTATTGACCACCCCTTCCTTCCTTCTTGGTTTCTATGAATCTCTGTACGCCTTTACCTCCAAGACTTCTATTTTTTAGTATCCTTTACAGAATTCTCTTCTGCCCATCCAACAAATGATGCTGATTCTTACTCCACCGATGGCCCTTAGATGGTTTTTCATCTATTCCAATGATTTAAATTACCGTCCATACACTGGTGATTCCCAAAATTATGCCTTCAGCCCAGATACTTCAGAAATGCAGATATATGTGTCTAACTATGGTCTAAACATATTTACTTGAATTTCCTCTGGCATGGCAAAATCAACATGTTCGAAACTAGTCTTTCTCTCACATCCTTTATTACAATGCACCCACCTAGTTGCCAAAGCTAATAACCTGGATATCACCCTAGACACTCCATCCCCTCATCCCCAATCCAGTCAATATTAGGTTCTATCTGCTCCATCTCCTCGGTATCTCTAGAATATGTAAACTTACCACCTCCTCCTTGTCATTATCTGATTCAGACTACCATCCACCATCATCTCTCCCCTGAATTACCACAGTAATCTCCTACTTGGTACACAGGTACCCTTCTATCCTTTTCCCCATTCCTCACATTGCAGTCACAAAGATGTTTCTAAAGGATAAATCTGATCATATTGTTCCCATTCTTAAAATCTCTCATTGGGTTCCCGATGCTGTTACAGTTATGTCCAAATTCCTTGTGTAATTTATAATCTTTATGGTCTGGCCTCTGCTAATCTAATTTCATCACATACAACTCCTCTCCCTAGTATTATACTATACTGATTCTCACGTAAAGAAATAGCATTTTGAGGAAGTCCATAGGGGTTGAACTTAGCCACAATACCCCAAATGTGGCTAAGTTCAACCCCTATGGACTTCTTCAAATACTATTTCTTAGTCATAGCACATTCTATACACAAACCTTACTTGTGGTGAATGCCTCAGCATAAACATCACCTCCTCCAGGATGCCTTCCCTGATCCCTCCAAGTCTGGGTTACGTAGGTACTTCTACATGTTGCTGTATTTTCCCTATCTTAAGACTTATCACAAGGCATTATAATGCGTGGTCACTTATCCATCTCTCCTGATCTAGATCTGGAATATTTTTTGTTGTTGTAACTAGTGCCTAGAACTACAGCTGTGACTTTGTAGGTTTTAAAAACATTTATGGGGAAAAAAATTGTGGAATACATGAAGTTACACACACGCAAAAAAAAAGAAAAAAAACATAAAAATGAAAATGACTTAAAAATAAATTATTTCTCCATAGACAGAGTTTCAGATTCAAACAAAGGCACAGATTTCCAGAAGTCCAGTATTACCTATGAACTCAAATTTGAAAGATATAGGTTTAAGGCTATGAAATACAACTAACAATGACATGCTCAGTTCTATTAAAAAATTATTAGGAGATCATTTCACAATATATATCAGTATCAAGTCATTATGCTGTATACCTGAAACTAATGTCATATGTCATTACCTCAACTTAAAAAAAATAACCAGAGACTTATATCTCTATGTATTTTTTGAAACTAAAACTTACATATTTATAATACAGTGTAACAAGTATAAAGATAAATTATATAATTAGGCACACATACTTAAAATAATACTGAAAAATTAATTCACTTTTTTCACTGCCACTTTAAGAGAATAGACTTTTTACTTGAATATACTTAAAAATAAATGGTCCTTAAATGTCATCAAATTATATACCAACTGTTTTCTCTTTATATGTTGATTTTTCTGTCAGACTGCTAACATATGACAATTTAAACCTCTAAAGCTAAAAACGTCAACTAAATCTCAAAGTTAGTTCTGCATGCGATAAGGCATTACCATCCACTGAACCAACTATCACAGCCCCATCTTCGTACACAATGCAGATCTTCTGTCCATCAGCATTCCAGCTCATACTTCGAACCACTGACTTATTTCTGTTGTTGATCATCTCTTCATACCAGGAGCCTATTTTCACAAATGAAAAGATTATAAATCCAAACTTTCACATCTATTAAACGGTACATTAGAGTTGAAAGCATTCCATAAAATGCAATGTAGAATAAATAACTGCAAGGTGTTCTGCTACCTGAGACATCAAACTATAAAACCTTCAAATTCTGCATAAACAAAGTGAAAAATCAACTTAGGCCTTGACTAACAACTGCTTCAAAGAGTATCACAGAAAATATAATAATTGCCATCTTTTTTCTTTCTCTCTTCCTTTCCGTCGATTAAAAAATAAACTTCATTTGCTTTTGAAGGGCCAAAACAACTGATTTTTCTCAAAGCCTAACTTTTCCCACTTGAACACACTTCAGATAATAACCAAGGAAAAAAACAGAATAACCACAATAACTTTACATGCATGTATAAACTCACCAATGATTAATTATAAGCATATTAGGTAAAAACTCTAAGCCTTCTTGACAAAAATGTTAAACAGTTCCTATCAAATTAGTGATATCACATCATTAATGCCGAATGACAAAAATGTTCTTATACACAGGGTTAAAGTGAGATGTAACTTATTAAAGGTAAAACCAAATGTGAGGCAAATCACCAGTCTATTTTGTTGTGTTTTTGTTTTTCAAGAGGCTTTACTACATTCTTATATAGGAAACTCTGGCCTGAAGTCAAGCACATAATCATGTAATTTGGAATAATTAGTCAGAGCAGGGTATCATTAGAGTCAGGACCGAAGCCCAGAAAAGACCTATCTTGGAAAAAGACAAAGTTTATTCTAATCTCTTGTACTTTCACAATTCTACTCACTCTACATACACACAAACTTTTTTAAAAATAAGAAATTTGTGTACTACAGTACTACAGCATATTTGTTAATGAAGAATTTTTAAATGGTATACTCTGAACATTTTCAAGACAACACACATGAACTGAAGTACCCTTTTCATTTAAAGATGATGGCTACAGGCCTCAAGAAAGCCTGCATTATGAGTTATTCTTCTGGTAGTAGTAATGCACCTAAATTAATCCTTCTCTCGCTCTCTCATGTGGGCCAAAGGCACAAACCGTGAGCCAGCAGTCAGAGCTGAGATAAAATCTGTACCCGTGAAAGAAAAGAAAGCTAACTGACTCAATAAAGGAAATGAATTATTGCCTCTGACTTCTTAATAAACGTGTTTTTAATCTACTTAACTTATCACTGACCCCACAGAAACTAATTCTTATTGGAAACTTGGAAAGACAAGAGCTAGCTCAAGCAGAAATTATTCTGCTAAGAGTCTAAGTTAATTCTGGAGATAATCAACAGTCACCTAATTCACTTTCCTAAGCAAAGTCACAGTTCAAAAGAAATGAAGTTAAAGGGAAAAGCAGGCAGCAATAAATCCAGAAATATCACCCTTGTGTAGTCAGGATGAATTCTTCTTGCTGGTTAAAAATGCTCTATTTCAAAGATGTTATTTCCCATTCAAATACTTTCAAATACTTTAATTCAAATACTTTAATTCAGACTCTGATTTGTACAAAATTAAATAAGCTCTCCTAATATACCTTTATATAACATCCAAACAATGATAAGCCCATTTTGATCACTGGTAGTCAACTTCTGATATTGTTCATTCCATGTTACAACTTGAACAGAACCTAAAAAAATAAACAAAACAGTTTAGAAACTACGAAAAGGCTACAATTAATTTCTAATTTATCTTTTTATAACAAACTCCAAGAGCATGTGAACATCAATACAGTTCCGTGCAACTAACCAGTCTTTAATATCAGTCAAAATTATTCATAAAATGCAGTTACTATTATCACTCATTTGCTACAGGAATGCATAAAACTATTTTTCATGTTTTTTCCTATTTCATATAGCAAAGGCACCTACTATGGTAACAACCTACAAGAGTTGTGATATATATACATATATATATAATGGAAACAAATGTAAGATTTAACCAACAGGCTGGATTCTCAGGGATTATAATGCCCATAGGACATCACACTAAGTACTTGATTGGTTTGTTTATTTTGGAGGGGTATCTGTTTGTGGCTGATATGTCCCCTAATCTCTCTTCCCCTCCATCCCACCATTTTTGTTTTCCATTCTATTAGTAACACACTTTTGAGTATCTTAAACCTCTAAGTTATATGAACAATTGGTTTTTTTAAGTTTTTTAATTTCTAAATACGTAAGTGTATATTTCTTAAGAATAAGGACATTCCTTCACAACCATATTACAAATTAGAAAATTTAATACTGATACAATATTATTCTCTAACCCACAGTTCACATACAAGTTTCGTCAACTGTCTAAATAAGGTCCTTTATAATACATGTTTTAATAATAATGTTTTTCTCATTCCGAGATCCCATCTAGGGTCACTTAGTGCATTCAGTTCTTATGTCTCTTTAATCCACCTTAATCTGGAACCATAGGCAGATTTTTTAAAAGGATTATATCTTATCCATAGAGAGAGAACAGTATTTTCTCATATATAAAATAATAGCCACTTTTTTTCAGATATATTGAAGATGTTTGTTTAATCATCTTGTTGAATGACTCCAGGCTGTATTAATTATGGCTCAATAGCAATGATTTCTTTATATGTTACCATTTTTTAAATGATGACAACTCTGCATTAAGTAGATGATTTCTAAATGCCTAAAGATAACGTTATTCAAATACGATTTTAAAAAGTACATGACTCACCACTATGACCTTCAAGAGTTTGATTCATAGAAAGGTTACTAGGGGCTGCGAGACCCCTCAATTTTGCATCATCTAGAAAAACAAAATAAAAAATACTATAGCAAATACATAAAAGTGACAGGTTATAAGATTTTGATATTTCTTGCTTTTCTTTGAAAGGAGTTCCTATTCCTGGATGATATTAGAAGGATTTTTTTTTTTCAGTATATCTCATTCTGATCCATTTTTCTTATGGTGGAAACATGCACAGTAATACATACCCCCCCTGCAAAGATATTATTCGGCAAAATAAAGCAAAATGTATAAAAGAGCATTGTTTACTCCAGTATAGTAAATACTTAGTAATTATTATTACTACTTATTCCTTCCCAAAAGATCACAAACAGAAATATTTATTACATATAGATTGAAAACTATAAAGCATAAGAGGGATCAAAAAGCAAAGACTTTAAAAACTGGTTTTTACTATATTTTTCAGAATCTTATCTTCATTCATTCAACAAATATTTATTGACAGTCTACACTGTGCTATGCACTGTGGCAGGTTCTCAATATAACATGATGAACAAAATAATTGAGTCCTCTCCCTTCAGAGAGCCTGTGGTCCACTGAGGGGTCAGATACTACACACACACACTCCCCCCCACATAAAGATGTTAAACCATAAATATGGGCGGGGTGCGTAGTTATAAACTGAAGAAGTAAAGGCATAACAAGAGACAGTAAAAGAGGGGCTGAACTCAGACTGAAGAGAAGAAGAATCGGGAAAGGCTTTCTGAAAAAATGATATTTAAGCTGAGACTGAGGGACAAATGGGAGAAAGCCCGGGTCGGAAAGGGAGGAAATATTCCAGGCTGGGACACAGCAAGTGCAGGCGCCCGGGGGCGGAAGTGCAGAGCCTCTGACAAACTGGAAGAAGCCCGTGTGGTTAAATTAGAGCAGAATCATCTAAGATGAGGCAGGGGCGATGGGCATGAGGGAAATTATGAAGTCTTTGTAGAAAATTAAAAGAATTTTAGATTTTATCTAAAGTGCAATGGAAGCCTTTAAATTGTTTTTTTATTGAAGTTATTTATTTCGCTTGATTGCTAATAATGCTATAGATAATAATACAATATTAAAATACACCATCTCAGTAAATTAATCTTCACTTAGAAAAATCTGTTGCATTTAAAAGATAGCATTTTAAAACTTTCATTTAAAAATACAAATTTATGAAAATCTTAAAAATTCGTGAGATGAGAATTACAAAAGTTGATGCCAAAAAAATTCTACTTGCAGATAACATTGTAAAATATTATAAAAAATATTCTTTACTCTGAAAACAAGATCAGGAAAAAATAGCCTGAGTTCCTTTAAAACCACTAGTTCTAATTATCCAGTTGCTGTCTTGGGCAAGACATAAATACACATATATAACACCACAATCATCTATCAAACAATTAAAATAGAATAAATGCCATTGACAAACACATTAGGTTAAACATTATTTTTTTAACATTGTTGAATCTTTTAAAAATTGTGCTACACACGTAAACCTTATTACAGTAGTCTAAAAACTTTGATGAAAACATCTTATAGGAATAAAAATCCATTTTAATGCCTTTACAATGGTCACTGTAACCAAGTAAAATTAGCGATAAGTGGTTTACAGGACGTAATATACAAGAAAGTATAATGAAGTACATAGTTTCATCTTTCCATTTGTTTATAACTACTGAATCACAGTTCTGCACTGTAGACACGTTTTCTCTATTAGATCATAAAGTACAGGACTCTTCACAAAATATATGCTGACATATGAGAAGAATAAGTTTTTGAAATGCCTCTTTACATACTGGAAAAAATATTATCCACATCTGAACAGTGTCTCTTGCTGGCAGCAACTCCATAACTTGATCATACAGAAAATATTTACAAAACCTATCTAAAAGTTCTGATTTCCAAAAAGAGCCAAAAATTTTAAATGATGAAGAGTAAAGCCGCTAATATCCCACACTCCACTGAGTTACATTACTAAACTCCCATGGCCAATAAGGTAACAAACCAAACTGGCATGGGAACAAAAGTCTAATAATACTGACATAATTCTTCTAAAAGCACATGCCAGTTACCCATGGATTTGATAAAAGGCGCCAATCAAATTAGGCACTTAAAACCTATGAAGAGGAATTTCGGAATGAAATCAGTGATTCCAACAATCCAAAGTATCTCCCGGAAGCTCAAAAAGTCCAAAGGATTTAAAAAGATTAAACTGCAATAAAGTGACTTAGAATGAAAGATATAAGAGCAGAAGACCCTGCTAAGAATACCAGTAACCACACGCACGCCATCTTTGAGCACCTTTACCTTCAGAAAACCTGACTGACATTCGTAAATATCAGTCTTTGCTTTTTGCCTTCATAAAAGTTGTTAGCTTCTATTTGCATCCATAAAAGTTGTTAGCCATGCCTCTTAGACATTCCTGTTACATGCAACACAAAAACTTTTATGATCAAAATATATGGAAGACATTTTTGCAACACTTGAAAGAGATACTGGAATTCTGAGAAGGGGCTGCTACCATGTTCTCCAGACTGAGAACAGGCAGGATCACCCGGCTGCCATGCTCCTCTGTGTGAATGACTTCAGGTGACCCTGTACACATCCTCGTACAAGGATGTATGTAGATTGTCAGCACATCCTTTAGATATGGAATTGGTCTGGATAAGAACATCTCTAGAAGAAAGCAAGGACTTCCTCCTGTGGCTCTCATTGCTCGGGCACACCTGAGGCATTCTGCCTGCAGCTCCCGGAGGACAGTGCAGAAGGCTACATTTGGCTTGCATGGTCCTAGAATACTCCCTTATACGAATGTTTTCTTTAAGGAGATATCTCCTCTCCTGTCAATGAGTGGATGGAAGCCTCGACAGCAGTGGCAGAAAAAGCAAGAGATGCCATTTCGACCCTAGTCAGGGCTATTACCCTCAAACCTCACCACAAGCCACTCTGGCCAAGGCCGGCTTCCCTTTAGAGACTTTTTACCAGAGAAATGACATGATCGGGTTCCTTTTTTAAAAAAAAGATCATACTGGCTGGAGTGTGAAGAATAGACTAGAAGGAGGCAAGAGACCGTGGAGGGAGGGAAACTGATTCTCATAAGCTGTCTGGGTGAGGGATGACAGTAGCTGCTGCTGGAGACGTGGCAGGGGAGACAGAGAAAGGAGGGATTCAGATACACTTTGGATAGAAGCAATAGGGTAGCCGAGAAAGCTAATGTTAAGGGGGGGGAAGAGATGGGGGCTTCTAGTTTGAGCAAATGGGTAAAATTAAGATGTTCACTGAAATGAAGAGAAGTGAAGGAAGATGTGGACGAAGATCAGGAGTTCAGTTTGAAACACAGTGAGTATGAGATGCCTATGAAAGATTCCACTGGAGACGTCTGAGTCTGAAAGTCAGGACTGGGCTGAGACATCACTCAAGAAGCATCACCCCAGAGGTGGCACAAGAACACAAGACTAAACTCAGAGAGCATATGAAATGAGGAGGGAGCCCAGAGCCCAGCTGTCAGGATTCCAACAGTTAGAAGAGAAGGAGGATCTGGGAAAGAGACTGAGAACTTACCACAGAGAAAAGGGTGGGGAAAGTAATATGTATAAATATAACAATAATTTAAAACATTTAAATTCTCCTTTTCTCTTGAAACATAAATGGCTCAAAGCAGAAGGAAAGGTCGAATGCTGATAAAAACCCAAAAAAGTTGTCCATTAGATTTGGAACATGAAAGTCGCCGGTGAGAGAGAGGAAGGAGAGAGAAAGAAGACGGATGCTGAAAGGGGAGAGAGCAGATAAATTAGTGATGAGGTTCCCCGAGAAGGTGAGCGGGGACGGCCACCAGCAAAACGTGGGTAGGCTGGCCTATGGGAGAAAAAGGGTTACTCACCTCCCCATCCTAACCTGATAGAAAAAGGTGAGGGAAATCTCGTGCTAGTTCCTTTCCTTCTAAGGCAAGGCAGAGGATCCTGGAATGCCGTTACTGAGAAGGCAGAGCCGTGCAAACTTTCTGGAGGGTAGGTTAAGAACCTCTATAAATGTGCAAGACCTTTGATCCACTGAATTCTATTTCTAGAGATTTCTCCTAGAAAGTAAGTAAAGGTCCATGCAAAGATCCAGATGCACAGAAATTGCAGTTTTAATAGTAAAAATGTGGAGACATCTAAATGTCCAACACTAGAACTGGTTAAGGAAATTATTATATACCAATATAACAGAATATTAAACAGTCATTGAAAATGATGCCGTAGAAGACATTTTATTGATGTAGAGGATTGTTGTACTATATTGATGAATGATAATAACTTAGCTATCTTGTAAATAAGCTTCAAAACAACACTTACAATGTCACCTCTTTACCACAGCCCTTGGGCTTGATATGTAGGAGGCATAAAACGTCTGGTGATTATTACTGGAGGGATCTGCTGCAGCACACTGATTATTAAATACACTGCTCTCATTAGAATTTTCCAGCCATATTGCTCATATTTATCTCTTGCAAATGATTTACACTCATTATTAAGTTCCAAAACAAATAATTTACTCCATTTTCCAAACCTCTCAAGAATCCATTTTCCACCTTGCTCATTAATTTCAAAGACTATATTCTAAGCCCACTTTGTCAAAATGCAGAGCAGGAAAAATAGTAATTTTTTTTCTTGAAAAGCCTGTAATGTTAAACATAACAAACGCATTTTCTTAATGTAACTAAAACTTGCTACATAGTTTAAGCAAAATAAAAAATGTATATAAACATATATATGTGCATATACGTATTTGAGAAACGCAACAGAGAAAATTCTTTTAAGACAGTTAAGAAAACTAAAACACTGGGAGATTAAATTACTAAATATCAGAAGCCAAAATCTAATCAGTTCATAAGTACCTACCTTCCGAACCTGCCTTTTATGTCATATAATTAATCTAGCACATTGAAACGATTATTCTCTTTGCTTAGGCTGTTCGTGAGCACTTGTGTGTACTGGTTAAAAACAAGGGCTTGAAAGTGAGACAAACTTAGTTTCTGGGATTTTTACCGGCTGTGTGACCTTGGGCAAGTTGTTAACTGATCAGAACCTCAGTTTTCTTTTCTGGAATACCTACCTCTCCAGACTACTGTGAGGTCAAATGAGATAGTAAAGGTTAAACACCCCATTCATAGGAAGTGCTCGATAAATAGTTATAAATACCACTTTCAAAGCTGTAAAGCAATGCTACTCAAAGGGTGCTCTGAGAACCAGCATTACCAGTACTACTAGAAAGGCAAATTCTCAGAGCCCAAAAATCCATTTTAACAACATCTTAGATGATTCTTATGCCTGATACAGTTTGAGAAGCAATGCTTGTCAGGAATCCAAAATGTAATTTAGTTCAACTTCTCATTGTACAAAAGAGTGAACTAAAGCAACTCACTGAATGTCATTCAGTAGTCTCATGGCAGAGCTGAGAGTCCAACTGCAATCTCCTTCTCTAGAGCTCCAATTTTAATTGGGGATTGTCTAGATCTCCACTCTAGAACAGCACTAGGAATGCTAAGCACAGGGGAAACTGTTTGCTATGATTCCAGAGAACTAGAAAAAGAGCAATCAAGCTGTAAACTGTAAACACAAGAGACTTGTTCATAAAAATGGTTTTTTTAATCCCATTTTCTGTTCTTGAAAGCTGGGAGCATAATCATTAACACATCCGACAAGCAAAAAGGATGACACGGGCCTATTAAGAATCTGCCAAAATGTAAGATTCCGTGACCTTACTGAAATGCTGATTGGCAATCATTTTTATTAGACTCTTAATAATATAACACAATAAAAAGACACAAAACAGACAACATAGTGACTTAGTTTTCATTCTTCATTCTTTGTCACTTTCCATCAATACTTCAGCAAAAGCCATCTGACGTTTACTTTCGATATTCTCTCAAATTTATTGCAAAAATACTCTAGAAAAACATCACGAAATGTTTGGGCTTTGTGGGGTTTTTTTTCCTTTTACAAAAAATGAAATTGCATCCTGACAGTACCATGAGCTCTCACACGAATGAGCCAATTTTCCATCAAGTTTAAACATTTGGGCTTGCACTCATTTACCTGTCTGTGTCTCTAATTTCAAAACTTTCAGTAATCCATCTTCACCACCACAGGCTATGAATCCTTGGTCCTTGTTCCAAGATACACATTTCAGCTTCACGTTATTGGGAATGGCAATCTGAAAGGCAACCACAGCCACTCTCAATACGTCACGAAGCAGTTGGGAAGAAAATACTCCCCAAATGAAAAACAGGCAGCCTCGCAGAAGTATGAGTTATTATGAAAATGGGCATAGTCCCGCTGACCTAAAAAGGAGAGCGCAGGGCCCTACCATTTGGGAAAGAAAGAAGTGCACACAACAGAAGGGAAGCGACTGCAGAGGAATCAATCCAACGGGAGTGTCGCCTGATGGGTTTTTAAAGTGGGGAGGGGAACACGGAGCTATGGATCCATACTATCAGTCCACATTATCTTTCCACACACCCTTTTGTTATTATTTTTCTCTTGCCTGGCGATCCGTGATGGTCCAAAGAATATAAGTCATCTGGATCAGCAACAGGTGCAGGAAGAAAGACAAGGAAGCACGCAGCGATCTGGGACCCACCCAAGAACCCAGCCAGGGGCAGAAATGGGGAGAGAGTCGTGCGCGAGGGCTGCTGACTCCGCCGAGGACTATCTGGGGCCCGGGGACCGGCTGGAGGAGGTGCGATGCTGGACCAGGCAGGAAGGTTCAGGACGCCCGGCATCGCCGGCCGGATGCGGGAATCTCCCGCAGGATGAAGGACCGGAGGAAGAGCGGGGATGCCCCCTGCAAAACTCACTTTCTTGCTCAGGTAAAAGAACATCCTGGGACCCCCGAGAGGACGACCCCAGCCGTTAAGGCCCGCAACTGGAAACGTTCTAAGTCGCCAATCGCCAGTACCAGCGGCTCTTTGAGGCTCCCGTCGCCCTAGCAACCGCCGCCGCCCGGTCGCATCCGGGGCGCCGGGGGACACTTCCGGTGTCGGCAACTCCTCCGCCAAGGGGCTTCATGCGCTTGCGCGGAAGGAGGCCTTGTGCCATCGGCGATCCTGTCCCTAAGGTGTTACAAGTCATTAATTATATGACTTGTAACTCGCCTCTGCTCCTGGGCTTTCCTGCTCATAATTTAGGGCCAAGTCGCCGACCTTCATTGCCCTGCCCCTTCACCTTACATGCCCTTGCCCCAGCGGGCTCGGAGCGCACGCCACACTAAGGATGATTGCGGTGAAACTTGCATGAGATGTCAGTATTAATTTAAGAGGAAAGGCGCTCATTCTAATGAGGTCACAATTATTGGGTATTTTGGAAGCCCCGAAGCCCCAAAATTGTTGAAAGGGAAAAATCATTAACTGTATTTGGTTGGTTACTCTTTCGGGCAAAGGAAAGGACAAACATGCGTTTTCAGAGCTTGCAAATCTACCCTTGCGTCTTTGGGGATTGGGGAACACCCTGGAGCAATTTGGGGGTAGGCGTTTGCGTTTATTCTGTTTGTTTTAGGATTTTTTAACAGTTTATTTAAGCTGTTGCTGCAGCCCAAGGGGCCTTATAAAAAGAATATGTATGAGCTTTGGGCCATTGCAGCATATAACCGCCATTGGGGCATAGCCTTCCATTTTTAAATAGGTGTTTTGGCATTTTCTGGCCTGGAGTCAACTATTCTCTTCTACTTTATTTCTTTTTTCAATTCTCTCCTGTCCTTTTTGAATCCTTGGAGAGTTACAAAGCACCACAATTTTAGGGCACAAACTCCCGTGAAATTATTCAAGCTCGCCCATTTTTTATTTATCTCTGGTTTTCCCTTTTACCATTTCTGCAGCTACCACTATTGATTCTCATAATCTAGTATATACTTTATGCAGACAGTAGCTAATTTTACCACCTAGAGATTTTCCCCATCTCAGGCAAATAAAGTTCAAATTTTTGACCTGAGTCTGTCACCTCACCCAGCACACTCGAGAATTAACAATGGTCCTAGTGCCTTTCCTACCAAATCTAAACCTCAGCTAAAATCAGATCTTCCTTCAATCCTAAAATGTCTTTACTGTGGTGCCCCCACTCTAAGCATGCCCATATGCTGTCTGCATTCCACCATTACTCTCTGTTTCCAAGGCCATTTTACATATCCTATGATGTCTCTACCCTCTTGGTCAACTGTACCCAGCCAAACGCACCAATCAAGTCTCTCTGAGACATTCTTTCCACACTTAACCCCCCATTCCACTCAGATAATACATATTCATTTCAAATGTACATGTATCTGCATTTTCACAGCACCAAACTGTGAATTCCTAAGATATGTTGGCACCTACTCATGGGCTCCCTATACTAACTAGACTCTTGAAGAAAATGAGTATTATCTAAGATGGGATTCCAACCAACTGGTTAAATTTAAGGCATGGTTAGTTGTAGCCAGTTACTAATAGTCACACTCTTGGAAAATCACCTCTAAATAACCTTCCCCCAGTCCTTGCATGTGAGCTCTTCTTTACAGCACAATTGCTCTGTGCTCAAATGAGTTTGGGAAATAATACTGCTCAATGTTGTGTCCTTTCAACGGTGTTGAGAAATAACAATATATGTTGCATATAATATATGTGTTTATTATTCATTTCTTCCCCTTAAAGTTTATATTTTAGATTTTTGACTGTTTCTGGGTTTACATCTGTAAGTTATATTTGCTTTTAAGGCATATATATTAATGTACTCTCATCATTATTTTATCGAAATTTAGATAATTTTGTTTCAGTCCCTCTCCCACAACATTCTTGATCAAAGCCTTTCCGTTTAACCGGAAGTTACATTTTTAACCTTAAGAGCATGAGAATAAATTATAGGAAGAGTCACAACATTGTGTTCTTTGACAAGAAACTGTTGCATTGTCAACCTAATTCAGTGTAATTTAAGGAAATATGTTAAAAGACAAAATCGGTACAATAAGTCACCAAAAAGAAGCATGACAATAATAAATAGATATTAAGTTTTTTATTACACTAAAGACAATACAAACCAAAAAGAGAATTGAGTAGTACACAATTTAAAGGACTGTTTTCTTCTAAAAGTTATAAGCTTTAAAGCTGAAAAAAATTATACGCATCAAATATATAAGTGAAAAGAAGTTGTTAGGCTTATCACTAACATTTAAAAAGACGACATTAGGTTTTCTTGTTATATTTTATTATGAAATATATTTATTATTTATAAATATATAATTTTGTTGATTGGATCCTAAAGTAAAACAATAAAGTAAATTTAGGATTTATAACACTCTTAATTCACAACTAAAGTTTTTAGTCGTTTGTTCCTTTCTAACATCAGAATGAATGAAAAATGGCATGTAATGTTCACTTGATCTTTGTTAACTAGTTTTAGTTATATGTTTTATAATCCCCTGATCACAACTTCAATAATTAGCAAAAATGAGCAAAAAATGAAAAGTATTAAAGAAACAGTTCTAAATTCTATTCACCTCAATTTAATTAAAGGAACTTTTAATTAAATTCCTTAATTAAAAGTGTAAATACTTTGTACAATTTACACTCTCAGTATTAAAACTGGTTTATACTATAAATACTATCAAGAGAAAATAGATCAAATGTTCCCACTTAAGTGTGGTTATCTTACTAATATAAACATTTAAAAATTAAATGGCTCAATTAGTAAATAAAAGAATATTGAACTTTCATTCTATTGACTACCAACCATTTCACAGTCATAGCTTAGAGACACTAAAGTTTGCTTTTACTAAGGATCTGGACATTTATTTCCTTAGAAAAAATGACACTGATTCTCCAGAAGATCCTCAAACTACTTATCCAGTAATATTCAAGCATTTGTAATGGCAAATTATTATCAGGAACATTGGAGTATGCAAAAGTATTAAATATATTAAGTTCTCCATATTTGTGGGTGAAAATTTTGAGCAATTTAACGATGTATTTGTCCATATTCATTTGCTTGCAACTTCTCCAAAATGTCATCGAGTGGCTAGTTGTTAAGGCCAACACCATTTGTTTTTAGACATTAGAAAACATAGATACACTTTCAAACACTTTAGTACAAGATAAAAAAAATAATTGTTTTAGTGTAAATAAAGAAAAAGAGTGAAATTGTTTTCTCATCAAAAGTCTAATATAATCTAAAACTCAGAAATTCTGTTCTTTAGAGAGCTTGATATAAAGCATTGGTCTTCGAACATTTTTTACTCATATGTCCTCTAAAATAATTTTGATAAATAAGTGATGTCTTGAGCATATTTAAATTATATGAAAATTGTCTTAAGTTTTAGTTATAATATATGCAATTTCTGCTATTATAAATATTGAGTCTCTAAAATAAAATTTAAATCAGTCTTTCAAATATATTCCATGTAATATTAACACTATACTGAATTGATACCTAGTACTATTCTTCTAAAATAAAATATTTAAAATAAAGGAATTTGTATTTCTTTGAATTTATATTTCCTTCCCACCTTCTCCACAGAATTTTATTCTACTTTGAAACTTGGAAATCTTTTCTTGATCACTCTCTTATACTTCTCTGATGCAAACTTAAACAACAAGCACACACACATTTATATTGAAATTACCTTTAAATTAATTTTCTTTGACCATAAGGCCTTAATTTTTTTAATCACCTGGATTGAGTTATCATTACAACTATTATGAGCACATAAATGGATCCATATAACAAATATATTACAAATTTTGACATAAAATCATTAAAAATAAAAGGTAAAATTTAATTGAACAGGTATCGCTTAATGGAATGGATTGAGGGAGCAGTGTCACGAAGCCTTGATTTTTAAAAAATGTTGAATCGTTTCTTTGTTTTGGCTCTCTGCAGATTTTACTTTTCTAAGAAATTCACCTTGGTAAGATTCAGGTTACCTGAGAGGCATGCCTTTCCTGTGATACTGAAGTGAGAGATGGGACAAGAGAAAGCCAACTGATCCCAAGTAGCATTTCAGGCAGATCGACGTAAGGAAGTGAAGAATTTGGAAACTGGTCCCTTTAAAACTGTCCCCACCCTACACACACACAGACACACACACACACACACACACACACACACACACACACACACACACACACACACACACACACACACCATACCTCTTGAAAGCCTACTTACTCCTAGAGTATCCCTATCACAATTTGAATACCACTCCCCTAAGATCCCTAGGAAGAGTGTTAATTTGAGCTAAGAAAAAAAGACTTCTCCTGAATTACTCCTTTGGCTAAAGAACTGGTTTTGAAAGTTTCTGAGATGGCACCACATTACATTTTGAAATCTGCTTTTGCACCCCTGGGCTAGCCAAAGTGTACAACTACGCGCCGTCTCAGCTTTCACACCCCATTAATCAGGTGACTCATTCTGTGCATGTATAGACTCTAAACTAAGAAAGCCATAGTAAGGAATCACAGCATAATAGCTCCATCTGTTAAGATGGAAAAGGACAAGAAAAATAAACGTGCAGCTTTTATATGCAAATAGTGAATGGGGTGAAACAGCCTATTAAAGCATTTAAAAAGAACTCTAAATCCAAAAAATAAAAGCTGTACAGTATTACTATGGTTCATCTTAAAACTTAAAGAACATAGGGCCTTATCCTGTGGAATATCCTAAAATGATTGTTTCAACTGCAGTACCTAGGTTGGCTTCAGGCAGAAGCAGGAAACCTTCCAGAAAGGATATTTTTGGTGTTCAGCCTCTGCAGATACGAGCTGACTTTATCCTGGAATGCCAGCGTGGCTTTGCATCCACAAGCATCTTCTGTGGAGATGAGTCTTCGTGCTTCTTCAATGACTGATGACAACGAGAGTATACAAAAAGTTATAGCTAATTAGAAATCATAGCAAATCGGGAAATCTGTGATCCTATAGTTCCATTTTTAAGACAACTAGATGCATTTTCTGGAAGGTAGAAGGGTATAAGAGCACACAGAAAGAGGAGAAAATAGTTTGGAATGTTAATGTCACAGAAAAAATTGATTTAGGAGATGCTGAAGGCAAGTTTACAATCATCAGAGCTGGGTGATAGTTACATAAGAGCTCATTATATTGTTCTCTATACTTTTGTGATTGTCTAAAATCTTCCATGATAAAAAGTTTCAAAAGGATGATATAGCAGGAAACCAAGAATGCAGAAGTAAGACAATCTTCTTGTGATATAGTGTCCTCATTAAAAAGTGAAAATGAGAAAAACCTTTACTTGTGTGGCCAAAATACATCAAGGATTAAAACTAGATCATTCCTGATTTCCTATATAAAATAGTATTCTCTTGAATTGTTTCAGTTGAGAGTTACAGTTCTTACCCATAAATAATTTGGAACTAAAAATTAAGGTTTGTATTGACATTTAAGCAAAGAACCTGGGAGAATGACAATGCTAACTCCTATTTTTTTCTGTAATTCAGTGAGGCAGCTATTCCTACGTAGTATCATAGGCCCTAAAGATGCCTAATAGAAATAAGAGTGACATCACATCTGAGGACAGGGAGTGGTCCTTTGCTCCTACATTTTCTCCCATATTCCACAAAGATATGATATAGGGCTGGGGGACCACATTCACTCGATTAAATATAATCTATCTTCCTGTCTAAATCCTATTGAACCACTTAGGGACGGCCAGCTCAAATCCCATCTCGATCCGTAAATTAGTCAGTAAACGAGAAAGTTTCTACTGAATACCAAGTATATGCCCCTCACCCCCATACAGAATATAAAATTGGCCCTTTTGATACTTTCCCAGTGTGTGGCCTGGTAGACAGTAAGCTCTGTGAGGGCAGGGGCTCGGTGGGATATTCTAATTGAAACATCCCACAGAAATTTGGACAACTGGGTTGTAGCACAATGGAAAGTTAAGAGATGGATCCACTCCTGATAGCATCAAAAAGAATAAAACATTTAGGAATAAATTTAACAAAAGAAGTTCAAGACCTGTGTGCTGCAAACTACAAAACATCGATTTGTCTCCAGTTCCTGCCTCGGAATCTAGCAGAGTACTAGATAGGAAACAGTAGCTCCATGAATACTTGAAGAACAAATAAATAAGTGAATGGCTAAACAAACATGGTTAGGGCCTAAATCGTTATAAATCATACTGGAATTCCACCCCCCACCCCTCCACTTCCAGGAGTAGGAAAAAAAATGCCCGAGAGCGATTTTTCTTTCTAACTAAAGAGAGGATGGAACCAGATCATGGAGAGAAGAATCGCATGGCTCATTCTGATGACAGCTGGGACCCACTGGAGGATTCCAGCCAAGAGAAAGACTCAGAACTGTGCTTCAGGCTTGGCGAGAGGAAAGCGTACTCCTAGATCGTCCTACTAAACGAATTAAGATTAAAGGGACAGTCTTCACCTGAGCATGTCCTCCTGTCTTGATTCAAGGTGAAGCCGGTGTAACAGTCACAGTGGTAGGATGCAGGCCCATCACTCACACAAATGTGCTGGCAACCGTGAGAGCCCAGGGCACACTGGTCGCGAACTGACCAGGAGCGGTGCAGGGAAGAAAACAGTCACACATTACAACGAGAAACTAAACACAGGCTTCTGGTTTGGTCCCAAAAAGTGTTGAGAACAAATTCTTCACTCATCAGCAACAAATCTCCCATGTTTCAGACGAAGCCTATTTTTCTCCCCCACATCTCACATCCCTTTAGCCTCGCCTTTTATTAAATATACCCCTTTTCTTTTTATTTCTTGCTGACATCTGGGGGTGCCTTCTCGGTTTTCCTATCCATAGCAGTGGGGCTGCCCTCACTGAGTCTTGATTCTATTCCAGAACTCGCCTTCAGCCTTTCCTGATAACCATCAACGACTCCAACATCTCCAGCTCTACATGGATCTTCTTCGCCGCCACCAAAATTATGATTGGGGACCTAGTTGCCCATGGAGCTAAATTCGATGATGCACAAAAAGGACTCTGATGACCAAAAACTTGCCCTTGGTAGTTTACAAAGTGGGGCAGAAAACACTGGCCTTCACACACACACACACACACACACACACACACGTGCATGTGCGCACGTGTGCGCGATAGAAAAATGGTAATGATGATGATGATGTATATGATTGGATAGTGAAGTATGATCTCTCCATGAAGGGTCTTTCCAACTTTAACACTGATATTCCCTTTCATCGTTAAAACAACTCAGATCGTTCCAGCAAAATGCCTAATACAAATTTTCATCCTTCCCCTCAACCCAGCTTAGCAGCCAGGCCAGCTCTGGAGATGACACTGAACATGACTCCACTCCTGGCGCCTTCCTGGGCCTCCGCGTTTCATTTAGGAGCCTTCCTACTACCCAGCAAGGAGAAAGCAGGCCATTAGAAGGGATCCAACCGTGTTATGTACCCCAACTTTACATTGCTATCCATTATTACTCCAAAATACATAAATACTAACTCTCCACCATAGTCTTTCTTTTAATGTTGCCCTTTGCTTTGCACCATGAGACGGTATGGCTTAGTGTTTAAGAGCATTTATAACCATCGAAGCAAGTGCCTGAGTTCAAAAGCTGGCTCTGCTTGCTATTCATTCGCCAAGTCACCGTGGGCAAGTTACTTAATCTGTCTGAGACTCAGTTTCCTCATAAAGTTGCTGTGAGCACTGAACGTGTCTGTGTCTAAAATGCTAGAACCATGCGTGCACACAGTAGGCACTGAAGAATTTTGGCTACTGGCATCTAAGGCTATTCCTGGAGCCATCCACCCTGATTGAAAATTTTCTTTGCTGTTTCGTGGGTTCCTTTAAAAATAAAATGTTCCATTTTATTCCATAATATCTGTTTAAATGGAAATTCATGTTTTTTCCTTTTCCCAGGACTTCGATGTTCCTGGCAGCTTAAAATACCAAGTGGGACACTTGTAACAGTTTGAGAAGTGTAACCACGAGTCCTCTCTATGTCGCCTGAGGTAGCCTTACCCCCCTGAATAAGCCAAAGCAAGCCACTCCCCTCACCTGCGCCCTGTCTCCACTCCAGGATCTAAACCTCCACCATCCTCTAAGGCTCCCCTCCAGTCCCACCGGCTGTGTGTCGCCTTCCCGACTCCACAGTCCTTAAGTTACTGTCAGTCCCTCTCCCTGGCTATTCAGTCTCTGCTTTCTTAAGGCGTTGGTTCTTTTTGCATCCAACCTGTAAGGTGCTCAGAGGCAGAAACTCATGCTTCTTTATGCCCCCACGATGCTAGTTAGCACAGTCCCAGCACAGTCCTAGGAACTAAACGGGTGCTCAGTACTCTTTCACTGATGTCATTTTTTTAAAAAGAGAAAATTTGTGATATGTTATTTCCCTTCGTCTCTTTTGAAAAGGTTGCCTAATCTTTCTCCTCAAGGGAGAGGAAAATATACATAAAATCTAAAAAATATCGAATGTGTCAAAGCTAAACACCACCTGGAAGGCTAGGAATTTCTCTTAGGAGTGTTTTTATATTATAAATGCTGCCAGTGAGTTTAAATCAAGTTAATGAGAATGAGCATTCTGGCAGAGGCTCGTTAGCCAAGTCATAAGGCTCAGATTCACCGAAGATTGATCATCTAGAAACTGTCAGGGAACAACTTACTTCAAACTTACTGGAAGATCTGTGTGGGTCTAATTCAGTTATTTACAAAGTCTCCTTTACTAACACAATCTAGCTTTAAAATTAACGCTACAGAAAAGTTCCAAGCCAAATTTAAATTGGAAAAAGAAGTGTAATTTCAGCCTATCACAACAACAAATAGTTACTGTCCAATGGATTTCTTCTAAAGTTTCCCATTTGCTTTACAAGCCCCCAGTGTCCAGAACTATAAAATTTTCCTGGATAAGGATTCTACATTCGATTAGTTCTTCTCATATTCCCCCATTCCCTACCTATTTTCCAGTAATTTTCCAAAGTGATCTATGTTTTCAGAATCTAGTGATCTCATTGCCCTCTGGGCAATATGTCCCTTAGTCTATAAGCACAGTAAAATGTCTGAAGCCCGATTCTTTAAATTCCCTTGAAGAATCTCTCTAAATCGCAACTTGGTTTCACTGCAACAGAAGGAGCCAAGTATGAAAGAATTGGTCAAGTGGGCCTTACCTGAGCAAGTTTTGTTATCTTCATTCAGAGTGTAGCCCTCATAGCATTCACAGTGATGGGACCCAGCTCTGTCATTCACACAAACGTGCTGACAACCATGTGTGCCAGAAACACATTGATTCTGAGCTGCCAGACAGAAGTCCAGGGAAAAAGTGGAAAAGTCTTTTATTACCCATATATAGAAATCTTATTTGCAGCTAAAAATATGTAAAAATAAAATCTATTAAGAATCTATGAAAGCCATCCGTACTATTTACTCTTACTGGTTAACTGAGTGAAACAAAATCCTACACACACAATACATTTTCTTCTACTTCCCCCACCTCCTTTCCAAAATCATCTAATATCAAGTTTTTTATAATCTAAGTATCTCATAAATACTGTCTACAGCATTCCTTTTAGATTTGTTTGTATTTATGCTGAATCAGAGGGATACCAACAGTTGTGTGATTAATTATACTAGATTCAAAAAGACACAGAATTAGAGTTTGAAGAAATTATAGTTCAATCCTCTCCTGTTATAAATGAGGAAACTGAATCCAAAAGAGACCAGCTTACCCAGAGCAGCATCAGAACTCAGGACCCAAACTGTCACTCGATGCACTTTTCTCTGCACTGACATATTATTTTAACTATTTTCTATTTTCAAACTTTTCTTTTTGAAATAGTTTCGGGCATATGAAAAAGTTGCAAAAATAGTACAAAAAAGTCTTGTTCTTCATCCAGTTTCCCCAAATGTTAACGTCTTATATATCCATAGCATAAACAATCAAAACTAGGAATTAATACTAATATAATCCTATTAACTAATCTAAAGATTAGTTCATTACTAATCTACTAATCTAACTAATCATTCGAATTTTGCCAGTGATGCGACACCAATGTTTCTTTTCTGGTCTGGGATCCAAACGAGGATCACGCATTATAATAAGTTGTCACATTTCTTTAGTCTCTTCCAATCTATAACATTTCCTCAGCCTTTCTTTGGCACTTTTGAAAAGCACTGGAAAATTACTTTGTAGGATGTCCCTCGGTCTGGGGTGGTCTGATGTTTCCTTGTGATTCTGAAGTTTTATTAAGAATACCACAGAAGCACTGAAGTGGCGGTCCATTTTGTCAGGGGATGCATGATGTCACTATGTGTCATTGCTTTGATGTTAAATTTGATCACTTAATTAAAGTGCTGTCTGCCAGCTGACGCCACTATGAAGTTACTGTTTTCCCTCTGCAGGTAATAAATATCCTATGGGGTGTTATTTGACTTTAACTTATTAAATTGTCTTCCCTGTTGGGCTGGGTACAGAGAAGAGATTGAACTACACGCTCACACATGTGGGCCGTGATACACACATGCTACCCTTTCTAACTTTTCTAACAAGACTCGGAAATGGAAACAGCCAAAGGTGGCAAGAGAGGAAACCAGATCAAGTTCCATCAGTGTGACCTACCCCTCCAACACTGGCCAGGGAGATAGGTAGACAGAGAGGTAGCAATAGTAAAGCCTCCTCCCCGACTTACCTGAACACGTTTTCCTGTCTTCATTCAAGGTGTAACCTTCATAGCATTCACAATGATAAGAGCCAGTTCTGTCCTTCACACATTTATGTTCACATCCATGAGTGTTAAGAGCACATTTATCAATTGCTATCAAAAATGACCAAGACAAATGTGAACACATGAAAACGTGGTAAGTAAATAATTATGGACCATATTACACACGCACACTCACACACACACTGCTTGTGGAACGAGACAGCTTGGCCCAAGAGAGCTACTGAGCTGGAAGGTGCAAGCCGACTTTGTGGTCTTGGCTCTCACTAAGAGACCCTGTGACATGGGAAAGTCTTCTCCTATCTTTGGGTCTCAGTTTCACTATCTATAAAATGAGAATTAAATGATCTCCAAGTTTTCTTCCTCTCAAAAACTTTTATCTAGGATTTTTTTTTTTAATGGGCCTAATTCCCATTCTTCATTGACCATATGTAAGTATTCATATACCAGATGAGTGAGGACCTCCCTAAATTTTCTTCTAGATTCCATGAGCATCTATGGTCACAGAGGGGAAACGGTAGCTTGAATTTAGTTAAATAAAATCAAGAAAAAAATTCCAAATCCTCAAAAGGACAAAGAATTTTGGCCCCCTTCCTTATTAACCCTTTTCCCTATGAATCCTCTTCTCTAAAACTGGTCATAAATACTGTGATAGGCTCATTGATGTATTACCTCACTTTTCTTCTCATGTTCTTTTTTGAGAAAAATTGTGATAAACAACAGTAAACCAGCCAAAAGGCAGTTAGGACAAAAGCTTAAGTCCAGTCCAAAACCTGGAGACAGGTCCCCAAACGAGTTCTAGTCAGCCGGTAAGCGGGCCTCACCTGAGCAAGTCTTCTTATCGGCGTTCAAGGAATATCCTTGGCTGCACTCACAGTGGTGCTTGCCATCCCCGTCACTAACACACACATGCTGGCACTGGTGTGTGCCAAGCATGCACGGGTCCACAGCTGTGCAAAGGAAGTTGACAGTAGTCAGTGTCGACACGTAAGAAACATTTCAGGCACTTTCTCCCATGTCAAAAAGACATCGCTCTCCAGTTTCTTTCCCATTCTACCTTTAGTTCGCTATAACCACTGGCTATTTGTTCCTGCCTCTGGCTTATAAGAAATACCCTTCTTCAACTAGTAACGCTACTAATTTCAAATCACAGATCTTGTTATCGACTTTCTCAAAGGAGAACGAGGATTTTTAATTTGGAGTGGAAGCCAGACACACATGGGTCGGGCAGCTTGATATCTATTCAGCTTATCTACTTGTCCATGAAAAAGACTTTTGCTTCCCCAAAGCAAGAAATGGGGAGAATGATAATGTATTTCTCATAGTACTATAAGCTAGTTGTCTCATGACAGCCAGAATCTGGTTTCCAAGGGTTCTATAGTTTGTGTCTGAACAGAATTTACACACAGGCATTTTTCTAGGCCTGAAACTCGCTCACGCTTCGGCAATGATGCATATTTGAACATGCAAATGATAGACAGCACCATGCAAGGAACCGCCTACCTTCTGCATATGTAGCACATGTACACATATGCAACTTCAGGGCCTCAAATATCAGTAAGGGGAATAAACTCATACGCTATATGCAAATAGGTAAAAAGAAAAGAAAGAACAAAATAATTGAGATTACATGAGCTAAACTGTATCTCCATTTTTTCCTTTCTGGAGCCATTTATATCGCGTTGAATTTTTTTCCTAGTGCGATATTTTGAAAAAAGAATCAGTGAATTTAGTCATTTCTGTGAAACTGAGGAGGCCTGTTGGAGGAGGCTGGCACTCCTGTGGCAGGTAACCTGGCCTCCACTGCTTTGGCAACAAGACAAGGCTAATATTTTCCCAAGAAGAGCCTTTTCAGCCGATGGACCACAACAAGCTGCTCCTCAGTCTTTTTTTCCATAGCGAGGACATCCCCCCGCCCCCAGAACAAGCAGGTCTTTTGTACCAGAAGGAAAAGACTGCCACTCACCACTTGTTACTTTATGGCCTTCAAGCTCAATCCCAGGTGCTAGCTATGAGACCCAACTTTGCCACAGACCAGCGTGTCTATGGAAAATCTCTCACTCACAAGCGTGGGGGGATTTTCCTGGGAGAAAGAAAGCCATTTTCTCCTGGGAAACCAAGTGGATGCCACCAAAGCCAGCGACAGCTATGAAAGCCCAGTGTCCTAGGACAGGAAAGACAAGGGGATCCCAGCCAGGTCTGGCTCAGATGAGGCCAAACTTTGCTCCAGACCCAGACTTCATCTCCCATTTCCTGATAAACTGGCGATTGCTGAATTTCCCATTAATTTAGATATAAAAGCTCCTTGAAATTTACAGTCACAATTTTAGGTTCATTTGTTTGTCTCATCCTTACCCCAGGCTGTTGCTTGATGGTAGAGAGGGACTAACTTTACCTTTGTGTCATCAGCAGTCAATAAATGCATGTCGAATAAATAAATGTGGGATAGATTATATAGAAAAAGGTAGCTATGTTTTAAACTAAAACTAAACTAGAAATTTGTCCATATCTGCATGGAAAATTCCATTGAGGGCTTCAAAATAGTATCTACAGATCATAGAAAATAAAGCAAGAAGAAAGAAGATGATGATGATAGATAGAATAAACAAATAAGTTTTAAAATAAAAATAAAGTATGAATCCCACAAATTCATCATTCTGACCGGTGACTAATAATAAGCTCCGGCCTTGAATGGATTGATAGTCATAGATTTGGCTAATCCATGCTAAAAATTCCAATTTCAAACTATATCCTAAAGGAAGAATGGAGTAGTAGGGCAGTAGTAGGGCTGAAATCTTGGTCTCGCTCGCCGATTCCTAATCTTGTCCCTCCATAAAGAATAAATAGAGGAAGAGCTGAACCTGAAAGCTAGGTATTCACTACATGTGCACTCTGACTGCCAGTTACACTGGAACTCAGGCCAGCTGATTCTTGTGTGGACAGATGCAGGGTCCTGTCTTCTGCAGGAAAACAAGCAGAGTTCTGTGAAGTCTTGAGATGGTAAAGCTAAAGAAAATATCTGGAAAAAATGTAGTGGTGGGCAGAGGGGAGCAGAGAGGCGTCTTGAGTTCTTCTTTATTTTTATTTTTTTCTGAGCCCATCGGGGAACAGCAGGATCATTTATCCTGGATATTTCCAGACTTTCACATTTCTAATGCAAACACGGAGAGTTTATGAGCAAACTAAGTTATATATAAGGCAGCTCTATATTCCTAAACCAACAAAGTGTGCTTAAGTTGGTTAAAAAAAAAAAAAAAATCCAGACAAAAGCATTGCTACATTTCAGTTTTTCCGTAAAATTTCCACAAAAAAAAAAAAAAAAGAATTCTCTTTTTCTTTGGATTCATAATGTCTAACTCTAACATCTTTTCTAGTTGAAGGCAAAGACTTACCGCAAAAGGTTTCCTGGAACCTAGAGGAAAGTTTCTCAATGACCCCGTAGGTCTCCACGTAGAACACGTGCTCGTCCAGGGGTTTGCTGGCAATCATCTTGAGGGACTCCTTATCCGCCCGGTCCACACCCACGGCGTAGAGCTCAATACCAGACGCCCGGGCCCGAGCTGCCACCTCATTCACCTGGTCCTGGGGCCGTCCATCTGTCACGATGATGGCCACCTTAGGGATGTTGGAGCTGGACCCGCGAGCTCCGGCCTCCACTGTGAACACCTCCTCCATCGCTGTTTGGATGGCCAGGCCAGACATGGTGCCTGTGGACAAGGGTGTGATTCGCCCCACGGCCTTTTTCAGAGACTGCTTCTCCGAGTGGGTCTGGAGATGGAACTCGATCTTCACGGTGCTGGCATAGTTCACCACTGCCACCCGCGTGCCCGCCGCGCCAATGTCCAAAGTGTCGATTATCCGAGAGACAAAGGTTTTCACTTTGGTGAACTCCAAGGGCCGTACGCTGCGCGAACTGTCGATGATAAACACCAAGTCCAAGGGCCTGCTCTTGCAAACACCTGCAAGGAAGGGTGTGGGGAACAGAGGCGACTAAGCAAAGATCTGACCATACTCAGAAATGGGGCAATTCCTCACACCCAGAGAACTCTGGGATTGGAGGCCAAGAAAGGCAGCGTCCCCTACCTCCAAACGCCCCACTGCCTGCTGACATCTCAAGACTGTCACCCTTTGGGTGTCGGAAGCACCTAGGCCTTCAGAATCCCCTAGTGAGAATTCACATAGAGCGTGAAATATTTGCCAATACCTCAGCAACAGGCCGACTGAGCCTGGAAATTTCACTCAGAACTTCATCCCTCTGCTTCAAGTTCTGTTCCCAAGATTCCTCGTGACTCCCATGAATGAATGGATTCCAGACCTTTCTTGGGCATCTTGGCCCTCTTAGTCAAGGGGACAAAATGTCCCTAAGCAGTGTGAAAGGTGAACTCCCAGGGCAGCCCCTTGCCCACTTCCGTGAGGGGCGGACACTCTCCAGAGTAGCTTTACATCTCCCTCCCATCTGGTCATTCACTCGTGTTTAGTGAACTCTGGGCCCAGCTCCCCTGAGCCAAGTTGAAAATAGAAAGAAAGATGGCAACCTAATCTGATCCATGTTTATTGCACTTCCGATTTTGTGACTATGCCTTGTCTTAAGAAACAGAAATTGCAACTTGGTATCTGTCCTACTGCCCCATCGAACTCTTAGTCACCTCTTTCATTTTTCCATTCACCAAAATTTTTTGCAGGCCTCCCATGTATTAAGTAAGCCCTGGGGCTACAAAGGCAAATAAGCCAGATTCCTTGCCGTCAATGAACTTAGATCTTTCCTACACAAAAGTACCTGGCACATTACAGTAACAGTAATTTTTTTTTTAATCTATTCTTTCTTATCTTTTTGCCTCCAATCTTGTTCTGCTCGCTCTCTCTCTCTCTCTCCCTCTCTCAATAAAAATAAGCCCTAAATAAAAATAAGATCCCTGAGCATGAGGCACTAATCAAAGTTCTTTCCTTTCCTGACAGAGGCTAGAAGTTGATATTACTCTAAGGCAGTTCACTTAGTGAGTAGGGCAAAAAGGTGGATGCAGAACAAATTCCCACACTAAGCAGTTTATAGCCAATAAAAAAAAAACCCTACCTAGGACAAGAATTACCTCTTTTAAAAACTGAAAGTTATCCTTTTGTTTTTATCTTGCTTCTTGGAGGTTCAATTAAGAAAATAAATAATATCCTACTTTCAATAGCACCTTAGAGGTCACAGGGTGCCAGCACAACAACCCCGTGAAGTCAGAGGTGCACAGATTTTTCTATTCATTCTACAGTTGAGAAACTTGAGTCTCAGGGAGACGTAAGAGCTAGAAAGGGGTAGAACATGGATTGGTCCAGCTTTCCTGGCTCCCAGCCTAGGGGGCTTTTCATTACATGCTTACCTCTCTCTAAGGCAACATTTTCCACCCCAAAAATCAACATTATCTCATGTGCCTAGTAAACATCCTGCTTATTGACTTTCAGCCAGCACCCTGAAATATGCTGCATGTCATGTATTTAGTTAAGCCAAAAGGAATTAAGTCTTAAAAAAAAAAAAAAAAACTCCTGAATTTCACTTCACTTCTTCATTACCATGGATCAAGAGCAAGGAAAATTACATGATGACATGAACTCCATATCCGACAATGCTTTCATCAACACTAAAATGTGTCCTTATTAATATCAAGGTTATGTTCTTATAAGTAAACGTGCCTGATTCCTTCCTTCTCCACTTGGTTTTCCTACGGAATCCTCTATGCAAAGTTACAGGGGGTGCAGTGGGCAGAATAACACCTCCTCCCAAAGATGTCCATATCCTAAACTCCAGAACCTGTAAGTATGTTACTTTACAGGGCAAAAGAGACTTCGCAGGTGAGATTAAGTCAAAGATTTTAAGATGAGGAGGTTATCCTGGATTATTAGCGTGGGTCCAATGTAATTACAAGGGTCACTAGGAATGGAAGAGGGAGGCAGAAGAGATGTGAGAAGGACTCAATCTGCCTTCGGTGGCTTTGAAAATAGAGGGAAAAGGCCACAAGCTAAGGATAAGGGCAGCCTCAACAAACTGAAAAAGGCAGGGAAACAGATTCTCCCCTATATCCCTCCAAAAAGAACGCAGCCCGGCTGACATCTCGATTTTAGTCTGGTGAGACTAGTGTCAGCCTTCTGACCTGCAGAACTCTTAGATAATAAATGTGTTGTTTTTAAGCCATTAATTTCATGATAATTTACT
This sequence comes from Pteropus medius, assembly GCF_902729225.1. Taxonomy (NCBI): domain Eukaryota; kingdom Metazoa; phylum Chordata; class Mammalia; order Chiroptera; family Pteropodidae; genus Pteropus; species Pteropus medius. The sequence continues at coordinate 54,706,788 of NW_024349800.1, read as the reverse complement.
AGAGCAGCAAGAGGAAACTAATAATATAGGGGCTTGGCTCAGATGGTGGGAAATTCTGTGAACATCTGGTTACTTCCTGATTTGGACCCCCCTGGAAATTATTGGTTGCCCTATCATTAATTGCTTTTGAATCTCACCCCCCTTTACTAGACAGTAGCACTTTGATTCTCGGAAACCAAGACAATGAGAATCTGGATTTCCTAAAATGTTTCCATATTCACAATATTGCCAATTCTAATAGTTATGCTAGAAATAAAAGCTCATAGCAAAGTTTAGCAACTTTTCTGATTGAAAAGGGAGAGAATTTGGAAAAGGGTGGAATGTGATGTTTATTATGGGATTATCATTCAAGATGAGTTTGGATTCCAGGTAATAAAGGACCAGGCTGCTTAGGGGGAACAATAGCTGCCCCATGCAAAATCCTTCCTCCTTCTCCCAGTCCCATCCCCCAGGGAGCTGAGTCAGGACCCGAGGTTAAGATTTACTTCTAGAATAAAGGCTTTCCCTCTATTCCCAGTCTGGAGCAACCAGCTAGCTACCAGCAGATTTTAACCCTTGTGAACCCTGCCACCTTCTGGCTCAGCTACAATGCTGTCACCATTTCAAACCTACCCCACTGGGGGCTGGTGCAGGAAAGAATCCGTGTGCTCCTTCTCAACATTATCCAGAAAGATGCAGGAGAGGGAAAGACAACACGTATCAACCCGAGGCATGCAGCATCACTGGCCAGATGAGACTGAACACCCAGAAAATAGTTGAGTGCAGCCTCTCTCTAGCAAGACTGAAACTGGAGTTTTGGTAATGATGTTTAAATCTTACATAAACCATATTAGAGCCTGGGAGGTTGTAGCAGTGGAAAGACCCTTGCCTGGGATTTGAGCCCTGAGTTTTATTCCGGCTCTGATACTGATTGGCCAGATTCCTTCATTTCGACAAGCCTCCCTGTCCCATATGTGCTTTTGGGGGTTATGAGGTGATCTTCCATCTCCTCTGCCCTAAGAGCTTTGCTCTGCCACAGGAACCAACTGCTGACCCAAAAGGGAAATGGAATTGTTCGCCAAAGACCCAAAGTGTCTTGAACGTCTGAGGACCTAAGAGAGTACTGGTTGCGGTTGGGGTCCAGTCTGTTGAAGCACAGACGTGTGGTCAGCAACAAGAGAACAGACAGATCCCGCCATCCAGGGGCAATTCAGGTTTCATTTCTGGCCTCACACCCCATCCCAGAACTGGGAAGTCTGAATTCTGGCCCAGATCTGAGAGGGGACTGAGGCAGCCTGAGGGCTGGCAAGAGGGGGCGAAGGGTCAGGCACTGATCTGGGGCCATAGAGATGGAGCTATTTCCAGAGAACTAAAAGCAGAATCTCAGGGTTCAGCTGAACCAGAGACGGACTGGGACAGAGCTCGAAGGCACAGGTGTTCCCACAGCCGCCCTACCCTCCCTGCCCACATGGCAGGGGGCAGTTACTGGAGTTCGGGCTTGGGGAGACGCAAATCCTAGCCCTGACTAGGAGCGACCTAGGTCTCCTTTCCTTCTCTGGACCTCAGTTTCCCCCAAGGGATTCATCGGGGAGGGGATTCTGTCTCCTGCGCCACGGTGGCTCAGGCTGGGATGGAGAAAATGCATGGATGCCCGGATCCCCAGCCCACCTATGCCTCCCACCCTGCGCCCTGCCTGGTGTCCCTCCCCGGCGCGCCTCTCCCGCCCCGTCTGGGCAGTACCTGCGCTACGCGGCCCGCCTAGCTGGCCGCCCCCCGAATAGGGCGCGCCGGTGGGGGCTGCCGGAGCGGGGCGGTGCCCGGGGCTGCCCCCTGGGCCGCGGGTCCCCAGCCTCGGGAGGACGGGGCGGGCCGGAGTTCCGGGGACGGCGGGGGCGGCCAGGGGCGGCAGCAGCAGCAGCGGCCAGAGCAGCAGGCGCAGTCCCGGGAGGCGGCGCGGCATGGTGTCCGGCGTGGGTCGTCGCTCGCTCGCTCGCTCGCTGGCTGGGTCAGTCGCGGGCCTGAGCCCGCCGCCGCCGGGGCAGCGGATTTAAAGGTCCCGCGGCGGGGACCCGCCCCGCCCCGCCGGAACCCCGCCCAGGGCCACGAGGAGCCGGCCCCGCGCATTCCAGCGGCGCAAACGGAATGTCTGGGCCCAGCGGGCCAGCGGCGCGGTGCCCGGACCGCACCCGCCCTGCCCTGCGCCGCGGCCGGGCCTCGGCTGGGTGGGCTCGCCCGGCGCCTCCTGGCCCGGCTCCGCTTCTCTCCAATCCCCGGCGGGGCCCGTCCCGGGCCGCAGCCCTCCGCGGCCTCCACCCCCGCTCCGACCCCGGCCCGACCCCCCCCCCCCCCCCGCCGGGCGCCTTTGGCCCTTCCCCAGGGTCCTAGCGACGAGGCCCCGGCTCTGCCTTCCCGCTCTGGCCAGTTCTGCCCGCCTCGAGGTTTCACCCTGCTCCTCACACTGCATTCATTCACCCAGTCAAGTAACCCAAGTTTTGCTGTGTGTTCTCGGTTAAAAGAAAACAAATTTTAAAAACCACCTCAGATTCTAGCAGCATGAATAGCAATGCTTTCTTTCATCCCTGCTTCACACATCCGTAAACATTTGAACTTATATTACCGGGAATAAAAAGTCAAACATACATTTCCCAAAGAGCCCCCTGCTAGCTGGAAAGACAGCCTGTACCCACCCAGGCTTCAGAGGCTCTCTCCCTACATCCCATTTCCTCTCCGGAAGTGTGGTCAGGGCAGCACAGGGCTGGAGGCTGCCCAGGAGACCCTCCAGGAACTCGGTCTACTGGGACAGAAAGAAGAATCAATAGTGGACCAGCCTAAGGGAATGGTGACTTTAGGAAAGAGCGGCCGGCTCTGCCTGAGAACACCAGGAAGGCTTCTAAAAGCTGGTGATATGTGAGCTGGCTCATAAGACATGACAATGAGCGTGAATTTCAACAGACTCCATCTGGTCTTCCTGCTTCCAGACTTTTGCCTTTTGAAATCCACACTCCTCACGGTCACCTTAAAAGCACTTCTTAAGCCTTGCAACTTCACTTCCAGGAAAATCCAAACTGACCCCACTGGATGGTAGTTCCGGGAGCTGATGCCTGCTGTTCACTGTTGAAACCCAGTAAATTCTACCCAGCCACGTGCTGGTTCCCAATCAATGGTGGGACTGAGACCTCAGGAAATGGAAGATCACAGAACAGAGCAGATGATTAGCCCTGATGTGGCAGGACCGCAAACGGACAGGGCGGACTGTAGAAGAAATCGCCACTGGTTTTTACAGGTAGGACAGTGCCAAAGAAATGGCTCTGCTCTTCTCTCCATCGTCATTCTGGCAGCCAGACTTAAAGAATGGCTCCAATCCGGGACACGCTGGTCTAGTGACAAAGGAAAGAGAGAAGATGGCGGAACCAGATGACAGATCTTAACATTTTTGCAAGGAAGTGGCTTACATCAATTCCACTCATGTGCGATTAGCCAAAGCAAGTCACGCAGCCAAGTCTAATGTCAGTGGGTGGAGAATATAAGCCTTTTTACCAGAGGGATAGCAAATCAGTGGGAACCACAACACGATCTAGCACAATTCACTTCCACATCTTTTATAATGGGATGGCTTGGTACCCCCTGAGGTCTCCTCTCTCGATTCAACAAAAACCTATTTGTCTCTGCATCCAGTCGGCCTCTCACCAAGAGGCCCATCGCTTCGGCAGATCTAACCATTTTCTAACAGCTTCTCAGCTTCATAGGTAGAAAGCCTCGACAGCTGGGATTTTTGTTCTTGCCCCTGGCATCCTGTGAGCAGGGAGCCGCGCTCGCTCTCAGCTCAGGCAGAAGGGGAGCCTCACTGAAAGCCTCTTCCAGCAGGCGGTCACTCCCAGGAGCCAAGTCCGTCCTCCCTTCTGGTTGTGTACTACTGCCCAGGTCCAAAAGGCTCCCAAGACACATGCAAAGCGTGGTGTCAGGTTGGATTCCAAGAGATATTTTTTCCACATCCTGAACTTACTGATGCGTGACTAAAACACTCAGTCGTGCTATTTACAGAAAGTGCCAGGTTCAGTCCTGACTCTGTGAAAAAAAAAGGAACCCAGAGAAGGCCTGTCACACACCCGCCCTAGTGCGGAGTTTCTGCCGCTTGGCTGTGTATAAGAATCACCCAGGAGGCTTTTAAAAGGCAGATTCCTGGGCCCCTACCCCAGATATTGATTCAGATGGTTTAGGACACGGCCCAGGAATCTGCATTTTATCTCTGGTGGCAACTGCCACACTGAGGGAGTCTGCAATGTCTTGGTTCTAACTGTCTCACAGTAGGCCTGCATGTGTGTCCACTGCAAGGACAGGTGCAAGAAATGGCTGCCCAGCGTGGAAGGTGCTGGCGGGGCCACGTCCCTGTACAGAACGATCCTTGCCGAGGGGCTGGCTCTATGGTCATGAGACACCTTGGGCCAGGAAGTGACTACCCTCTCTCCTTCTCTCCTCATTTCTCAAGAGCAGTCACTAATCCACAGCCGTGCCACCCTGAACAAGCCTGATCCCGTCTGATCTCAGAAGTTAAGCAGGGTCGGGCCTGGTTAGTGCTTGGATGGGAGACCACCTAGGAAGACCAGGTGCTGTAGGCGTAAAAAATAATTTAAAAAAATAAGGGATTATAAACTGACAAGGTCTTTGCAATCTGTGAGGTCAACTAAGGGTTGCCTCGCCTAAAAAAAAAAAAGAGCCGTCACTAATGACTCGACCATCAAATCAAAGGCATCTCCTCAAAGTCCAGACAGCTTCCCTTTTGGCTGGCGCCCCATTTCGCCACCACCTTCAGATGGTGTATACACCACCTACCAGGCTGGTGTATAATCCTGATTCAGCACGTTGTCTATCTCCTTTGCCACTTCCTTTTCTGATTTCCACATTCCACAGATTCTGGAAATTCACAAGATTTTTTTTCTCGGTCAGCTTTTAAAAAGTTACAGTAAATTTTTTTGCTTACTTATGAAAGTAATATTACTGTAGAGAATTTAGAAAATGTTGATAAGCAAAAGTAAGAAAATAAAGATCATCCATAACACTATTACCCAAATCAAAGCTATGTGGCATTTTCTCTGCTTATGTATTTGCATATTTTTATTGAAAATGAGATCACACTATATATTACAGTCTTGTAACTTACTTTCCGTACGTAACATATAGTGAACAATTTTACTGGTTAGTTTTCTAATATATCATTTTGAATGGCTATACTGTATTTCACTGTATATTCCATTTACTTAACCAATTCTCCATTGTGGGACATTTAGTTTCTACCTTTTAAAATTGTAAACAGTGCTCCAATGAATCTCCTTTTGTGAATTGATGTGAATTATTATTCTTTCCTTAGAATAAACTGCTGGAAATGGAATGTCTGACTAACTAGGCCTTCTTTGGTCTTTCGTGTGCCATCTGTCAGGAAGTTCGTCAGTGTGGTTTCAGTGACCACATCTCTAGTGTTCATTCACAATTCTGTGTCTCTTGTCTAAATGCTGCTCCTGGGCAACAGTCGTATGTTAATAACTCAGCCTGTTGTACTCCCTATTCAAATGTCACAAAAGCACCTCAAGCTCAACCATGTCCAAGAATGAACCCAACGTCTTTCTCTTTAACAAACCCCCTCTCCTTCATTCCTCATTTCTGCCAGTGGTATCAGTATTTTCCCAGCCACACAGGCATGAAGTTTTGGTGTCTTCTTCCCTCTCTCGATCCCTTTATAAGTTACCAAATCTTCTACCCACATCTCCACCAGTTCAAATCTTGTTCAATTCTCAAGGCCTAGAGCAAATCACCACATTGTAGGAAGCCTATCCTTATCTTTCCAGACCTCATCCCCAAAAGAGAGGGAGGGGAAGACAGAAGAGATATTTGAAGAAATAATAGCTGAAAAAATTTCCAAAATTAACTAAACCTTTGGACAGACAGACCCAAGGTTGGTGAATCTCAAGGACAAGAAACAGAGGAGGGAAAAAAAAACATATGTTTAAATGTACATTGCACATTTTTGAAAAGGTGCAACTAAAGAACATCATCAACAAAGTGCTCAAAGCCAGTGATAGAGAAAAACTTTTAATCACTAGAAGGGAAAAAAAAGATGCTGTCAACGGAGAAATGAAGTTAAGGAAAACAGCGAATTTCTCAATAGAGACAATGTGCACAAGATAGCGGAGGCACATATTTAAAGTATTGCACGAAAAAACCCCGACAACTTAGAATTCTATACCCAGGAAAAAAATCTTTTGAAAATAAAGGTAAAATAAAAACCTTTTCAGACATACAAAAGCCAAAAGAATTCAGCAGCAACAGAACCACCCTGCCAAAAAAACATCAAAAGAGGTCCTCTGGCAGAAGAAAAACGAGAACAGATGGAAATGTGGCCCACGGAAGGAATGAAGAGCACCGGAAATGTAACTCAATGGTTACATAGGTAGGTTTTCTAAATTATTTTTCTCTTTAAAAGATAATTTAACTGTTTAACCAAAAATAAGAGTCTCAGAAGGTCAGAGCAAGGAGGAATCTGGTCGGCCGTCCATTGGCAATGAGTTGTTTACTACTGTCATTCAACTGGTAGGAGGGCCAGGAATATAAATTAGGTTTCCTCATGACTTGTCCAGATTTCAAGCTACCTGAGTGATGACAGACAGAAAGTGCCTAACAATCCAGAAGCAGTTACTTTCTCTGGTTTCTTCTCCCTCTTTAGCCCTTCCTCTAGTCATTCCTTGCTCACACACCTTGTGAAATTTGCACAGGGCTTTACAGTTGCCAACCTTTGAATGTCTGTTACCTCACTTGATCCGGAGAACAACTCCAAGACGTGTGTAGGTCAGGGGTTTGCATCTTCTTGATTTTACAAATACAAAAACTGAAGCTCAGACTCCAGTTAAATTTCCCAGGATGAAGGAATAATAGCTTGGTGAAGTTAGGAATTGAATGTCATTCAACCTTCTGACTCAAGAACTTCTGCTCATTCCACCGGCCCCACACGGCCTCTCTCATGTACCTGAATTCCATGTTATTTGGCAACATTCATCTTGCTCCTAAATTACTTTCTCATACTAAAATATGACTTTTGCAGAAAAACAAAGCAACCTCAGAAAAGCAAAGGTACAATTTTTTCTTTCAGACAATTCTTGGGCTTATTTATAACGCAGTCCTTCTCTGCAAGCAAAAGGAGTCTTATCATTTGCCTACAAGGAAGGCTGGTACAATTAGACCTAAAACAAACTAAGTTCCACGATGACTGCAAACAAATCAGTCACAGGCTGGAAAACAGATCGATTAGTACATCACCAAACAGAGGGAAGATGTACAGTTTATCAAAGGCAACTTCCTGGTTTCATATTGCAAGAAGCTTTAAATGTAGGTATGGTAGACCCTCCATTAGATGGTACCCAACTCATATTGAAAATAATCTATTAGCAGTGTAAAACTTGTGGAGACAAACTGTTTCATTCAGTAAACATTTACTACCCTCCCTCTCCCCAACAGCTTTGTTTGGATCACTGTGCTAAGACAGAAAAAGAGAAAGTGGCCTCACCTTGAAGTTGTTCACTAACAGGGACATAGTTACAATATAACATGAACTGTTATGGCGATTATGTCATAGGTCCTGGTGGGAGAGGAAAAGAAGCAGGGAAAGTCAACAAATCATTCTTCAAAGCGAATTCATTGAAAGCCCACTTGCCAAAAGATCAAAGGAGAGAATGGCCCTTTACAGAATCTACCAAAAACTTTAACATTTTTCAATATGTCATATATTTAGATGTATTCTTTTGAGTACTTACTACAAGTCTACCATTGTGCCAAGCCCTATACACAGTCTTCATCTTAGGAAGTTATTGTACAAATTAAAGGTCAGAGATTAAATAACTTGGCCACACTCACATGGTAAATCAGTGACGGAACTGGGATTTAACACCAACTCTGTCTGAATCCAACGTCTGGTGTATCAGACGCCCCTATACAACCCACCTTTATAGTATCTGCTGATTTTTTTGTTACGCGCTAGGCACGGTGCTAGGGTCTGCACGTAAATTATCTCATTTATTATTTATAAGTCCATGAGGTATCAGAGTCCTTCTCCAGATGAGAAAACAGCTTCGGAGAAGTCGAACTCTAAGTCCTGTCAGGACTCTGATCTGTTTGCAACCCCCAGCATCTTCCCATCCCACTAAGAATTAGGAGACAGTCACAATGACCTACGACGGCCAATTCAGTACCCCCGAGGCCGCCCCCCCCACTTCCCATTCCCCCTCTCCTCCACTCACTTTACTCCAGCTCTTCTCTGAACACATCGAGCATGCTCCAGCGGGCCCCTCTGCCTGGATGTTCTTCCTTCCTCATCCTTCAGGTCTTACATGTCACCTTCTAAGTGTGGCCTTTCCTGACATCCCTCCCACCCCAATCCTCATCCCGGTTTCCTTTTTTTCATAGCTCTATCACTAACTTACTAACTATATCATTTATTTTAAATTATGTCTCTCCCTGCTAAAATAAGACCAGGGATTTTCTTTTAATTCTTTCGCCCATCACGGCAGCCCCTACATCTGGAACAAAGTGCATGCTCAAAATATATTGGTTGAGTTTAACTTCCGTTTAAGGTTACACGGCGTGTGAACTGAGTATTGAACCTCACACATATGCCTCAAGGTCATGTCCATTATATCAAATGAGGAAATGGAGAACGCATGTTCCGGTGAACTCAATTTTGGGAACAGGGGCCGCATAGGATTCTTGAGTGTTTGACAAGCCTTGGAAAGACTTGGAACTTTATGGAGCTTTTGCAGTCTCACTCATAGTGTTGAAAGTGGAGAAAGTGAAGCAGGAAGGCCAAAACCAGAGTACAGAGTAGTATGGACAAAGGGAGAGACAGGTGAGAAGGCTCTACATAGAAGGAAACAGAATAAAAAGATGGTAACATGTTTTGAAAGCCAAGAGAATTATGATTAAGGCTATGTAGTTGACCATGTTGAATGATAAAGCCAAAACTGAAGTTAGAAAGGGTGACAGGACTCTGATTTAGGAGGGCTTCAGTATCTCAAGACTTTATTGTGGGAATTTCAGAGGGAGGGTCAAACTTGGGGGGTCAGAATGGGAAATTTATGAGCTACCCACGTAAAGTTGCTTCATATTTTAAAAAACAAGACTAAACATTTACACATTTATCTTTCGAAGTTATCTTTCCCTGAATTTTAGAATCAAATATACTAAGTAACCTACTAAAGATCTTCTTTAGAACTAGCAGAAGGGAGAAAAATAACTTAAGGCAATTTTGGTATATTTACCAGAATATTTAACTATTCTGTGACAACACATTTCCCTCTACTGGAAACACGACTCCTTAACTATCACGACTTCCCCCTTCCTTGGAAGAAATCACTGGGATTAACAAATGTGACTGTCCTCTATCAAGTCTAAGGCCTGTGTCCTCTGATAGAACATTAACCTGCTTCAAATGAAGTAGTGATTAGAGGTAGTGATAGCCCATCATTTCTGCCCTGGGGGAAAAACAATGCCTATTTGGGCCCACTGAGGTTGGCTGTAGGCAGTGGACAAACTCCTTTGCATCTACTCCTCCCTCAACACTAAAAGGAGCCCCCTGAAGGCAGGGCCCTGATATGTTCAAATGCTGATGTGATCCCACCACTGGCAAAGGGCTAATAACAGTTTGGTTAATATTTAAATACTGCGTATCTTCAACTGAGAACTACAGAATCAAACCAACAGTAACAGCTAAAAACCTTCCATTTCAGTTTTTATACAGAAACAAAGTGAGACCTAGCCCACAGACGTCATCCCTGATTCTGAAATGTTCTAAAACCAAAACGTATCAGTAAATTATCGTCCACTACCTAAAACCAGGTATACTCCCAGATGCAATTACACCTTTTTTCTGAATATAGTTTACTCTTTATTTTGGTGGTGATGGTGTAACAGCCCTAAAATACAAGCAATTCTAGTCTCCCTTTGAAAGAGTGTAAAACACACCCATGTGTCTATATGGCAGATGTGCGTGATGCCACCACTGCTGCATTCTTAGCAAGATGCAAACTGCAGTATCTTCAGGAGAAAATTTTAGATGTACGGTCTACAGGCTGCAGTTTGCTTCTGCTTTCCCTTTGGTTCCCCTGTGGAAGTCAACTGATACGCCTGAACGTGGATTGTTCTTCGTGAACTCATTACCTAACCAAATGATCTCCACATAAAAACAGCTTCTATACTAACCATATAATTTTTCTATCAAACCATCAATATTAATTTCTGGTCTGTGATTCGAATAATATCTTCCCTACAACTTTAAACAATACTTCTGAGTTACTGCATTAAAGAAATGCTTTCTAATGAAAAGTCTAGCATTGTATTCTCAAAGCATCAAAAACTGGCAACCTGCGTTTTCTGTAATGGAAAATGTTAGGTTTTATCTACAAAAAGGGGTCACAAAACTTTTAAAATGACAACAGTATATTTTAAGAGATTTATTGAAGCATCTTATCACAAAGATGGAAACATACAAATTAGAAACATGCAACCGTCATCTTCCACAGTCAAATTAAAATGTTATATATTTTTCCTGTTTTCACAGCTGAAAACTTCAGATCTTACACCCAACTCACTCTCCCTGAATATTTAATTCAGCCTTCCTGAATGTATCCAGGGCAGCAAATAACCCAAACACAAACTATTATATAAAGAAAGTGCAGTTAAAAAAGAAAATGTGTAGAGAATACCCCATTCCCACCCCCCAATTAAAGGCAAACAATGGCACTTTGATCTTGCTTAACCTAGATTGTCTTCAAAAACTACTAAACTATAATATTTTTAAAAAACTGACTTTTAATAGATGTCCAAAAAGCTTGTTAGTGTTTGAAAATAAATGCTTAAACAAAGGAAAATGTAGTTTATATCAAACAAGTTTAAAAAGCCCTGTATTGTAGCATTCTGTAAAATAAACAAGACAAAAAGCTGGTATAGGGTTTATTGACAAAGGCAGACCTTCTTCAGGCGGGTATGTAAGGAGGTGGTGGTTCTTTTTCAGGCATCTTCACTGCCATTTCATAGGTTGGCAAAACATACTGAAAAATAAAAATTATATCAGACTTAATTTTCCTTTTAAATCCTCTCTGGAATAATTCAGCCTTCAGATTTTACATTGTATATAGGGATATACAAACCCACAGAGAAGAGTTGAAGAAGCTATCAGCTAAGCAGTTCCTAAGAGGTGTCCGATAACTTGGAACTGTACATGCAAGTGAGATGTCTGATCCAAGACAGCCAGGGAGGGAGGAAGGGCAGAATTCTGCTTCTGAAGTGACCCCGAGGGACCACCAGGACACCTTGACAGGAAGTATGTGCCACTGCTTCTCCCTGCCCTTCCAGTGTGGCTGATAACGTACCAGTGCTAACTACACCCCAGGGGTTGCAAATCTAGGTTAAGGGTCCCACTGAACCATGCTATAAGAAGCTTCCGACAAGATGCTGGGTCCTGAATTTCATCATAATCTATAGTTAAAGGATCAGGTACTTATGTCATTTCTTCTGGAGTAAAGGGCACATCTATGTAGAACACAGTGGCATTCTAACCTAAGTGACTCCAAGAATAACAGGCTCACCATACCTGGGCCACATATATTCCGCATGTTGAAAACCTGGGAAGATAGTACAGTAGCACCTAGAAGGCTCCAAGCAGTAAGCCTCCCATACTCATGGGACCCACCGCATTCATCTGCCCCACAGAAACTCAGCTTCCCCTCTGGATCATATAAATGTTTTCTAAAAGCAACACAAGCTTCAAGTGATGGTACCCCCATCCTTAGAAGTTCCAGAAGCTACGAGTCTGCCATGGGTCACACTGCTGCTTTCTGTCTGACTTCTCAAAACGCAATACTCTTGGAGAAAGCACTTATGAATCAAACCTAACGTCACACTGATGAGATGAGCAGTGCAGGGTGTGTTCTCACCTATGTGCCCAGGATCTCAACAGGGAAATGCTCAATCTTGTGTGTTTAAGTTACTCATGCCCTAAACCATGGTCATGGCACTGAAGAGAAAGTCAAGATCCAGGTTCTTGGGAGTAATCAATAATGGCTAGCCAAGTTTTGATATATTAGAAGGTCACTCACCTGTGGAGGTGCTTCAAAGGCAGGGTACACAGCAATCTCTGGTGTGTTTCTGTTGTTGATATATTTATAGCAGTTCCAAACACAGTTGATTAGATAAGCCTAAAAGAATACAAACAAAATTTACATTTGCTAGAACCCAACAGACTACTTGTTCTGAAATCAAGGTGATTTATAGTACTTTCCCTCTCATTTTCTCTATGGAGAAAGGAACTAACATCCATTTGGACCTAGCCCAGGGCAGGCCCTTTCCCTACTTGCTCTCATTTAAATGTCATCAGTTTCATTATCATATTACAGAGAAACAAGTTGAGGTTTCATTTCAGGCCTGATAACCATGTGTTACAGAAGAAATTCTGTTTCTGAACCTTGAGAATTTTAACAGATTTTAAATCCAAATCATGAACCACTTCTCAAAACATGATAATCCTTGCACTTAGGAAGGATTCCAACCACTTTCTGGAAACAAGAAAGAGGATATTCCCTAGAATTTCTCCCTGCTATGTTGTCAGAATCAGCACTGTCACTTACTGTGCACTCTAGAGAGATAGGGAACATGAAGGTTTAGAAGGACAGTGCCACAGTCTAACCGGCCCCTCAAATATTTAGTCAGCAACTTACCTTAAAAATGATGAATAAGGCAAAGAACACAAGAACAATGAACAGGAGGCAGCTGGAGTCCAATGCCAGGAGGTCATCTTTATAGGGAAAATCAGGCTATAAAAAAAAAAAAAAGGAATGAAAAGGCAGAGCAGAGAGGATTTTTAAGGCACTGAAAGTATTCCATATGATACTGCAATGATGGATACATATCATGGTACACTTGGCCAAATCCACAGAATGCACAATACCGAGAGTGAACCCTAACGCAAACTATGGACTATGGATGATGATGATGATGTGTCAGTGCAGGTTCACAATTGTAACAAACATACCACTGTGGTCTGAGATGCGGATAGTGGGGGAGGTTCTGAGGGTGAAAGGGATTTTAGGGAACTCTCTGTATTTTCCATTCAATTTTGCTGTGAATCTAAAATTGCTCTAAAATATAGAAAGTTTATTAATTGAATACATATAGCCACAGCACTTGCACTTTGTGATAACCTAGAGTGTGTTAAGAATACAAACAAAAGGCACCAAAGCCAGAACTGATCTTTCCAATAAACATATAAACAGAACTTAACTCAAAGTATTTTAAGCCTTATCAACATTAATGCATGCTACTTACTGATCACTTAAAATACATTTGTTTGAATATCCAGAATACTCCTAAGAGTCTACACTGAGCTCATCTTCTCTTTACTTTTCACTATTTTATATCTTTCTGGCCTTTAAAAAAATACTATCTCCTGTACAAGACCCCAAATTTGTCCCTGGGTCACTGAGTCACTAAGTCAGGAGGTGCTGATACTTATCTAAGTTCCATGGGCCATTTAGTTCTACATAAGGAAAACTATTTTCCTAAAAGCCAATCATCTGTCTCAAAGCTTTTTAGAATGGGGCAAAAAGAAGGCATGCTATGTCCCTGGTTACAATGCCAGGCAAGAGCGTATGATTTATTGCAAACATACTGTGTTCTACTGAGAAGTATTGGCTATATTTATTCAAATATTTATTTAGCATTTACTGTGTGCAAGGCAATGAGCGAGGTTCAGCAAGAAGGGTATTACATAAGAATAATTTCAGATTTACAAGCTGGCCAACAGAGAAACTATCTTCCAGGAGAAACCACTGAAGTCTGTAAACTTAGTAGTAATAAATTCGTCTTCATGTTTTTCTAAAAAGCTCATCTAATTTTAAACTTATATCTGCTTTTAATAGAAACGTCAACACAAATAATCTCATTTTCATTTAAAAAAAAGCACAAAGAAATTCCAAAGGATCAAAAGAAAAGTATCCGCACACCAATCCCAAATCCTAGTAAGTGTTCCCTTGGGACAAAACTGTTAACTTTAAAAGCTTGCATCTATAACTGAAAGGACAAACACACAATGTGACCAGCTCCTGGGGGAATGCTGTAGATTCTATTCAGAAAGATTCCAATTTTTCGTCCAGAGAGGACATGATCACAGAGAACTACGCGTAGGAAGCTGCTGACCAGGCCAACAGGCCCTGCCCCACGACTTCCCTCCAGTCTTGTCACATGCTGCTCCCTCCCCTTCCCTTACTCTGAGTGCCAGCCACCATGGTCATCTTTTAGTCCCCTGACTGTACTAGGTTCCCTCCTGCCTCAAAAAAGGTGTCCCTTTTACCTGGAACATTTTCTTTCTTACATTCCCTATCTTAATTTCTACCTGGAATTAAATCTCACTTCCCAGCCCAGATCTGATACCTGTGTGATACCCATTCACACAGCAGCCTACACTTCTCCTTCCCAGCCTGCCCTTCTAGTGTGGCTGATAACGTACCAGTGCTAACTACATAAGAACATCATAATTTTAAATCAAAAGTTGTCAATTTTCTGATTCTTTCATTAGAAAGTAGGTTCTACTGCTGTATCCCTAGGATCCAGCAGAGTGCCTTGCGCATAAGGAGCAATCGACACATGTTTTTTGAATGAACAATAAATTCTGTGATATGCAAAATGGATTACACAGGAAATCTGAAAGTTGGGTGAAAATTTCTAAAAGATAGCACTTTTTAAATACACTTTCATGTATCTGGACCCTACCCCTCTCCTTCCAGACCTTACTCCAGCCCAGAGAATTCCATGCCCCGCCATCATACAGCTTTTAATCTAAGCTCCTCATCTACCGCTGTCCAGCGACAGTGCTAGTTCATTATCAGATAACATCTCCGTGTCTTAACTCCCCAAATACATGGTTTGCTCCTTGAAGAGAGGAAAGTTATCTTTATATCTACACCATTCACCCACAGTTTGCCTATAACGGAGTGAAGACTATAGTAGACACTCAAATATATGCTACTGATGCCTTCAAAGACAAAAGCTAAAACTTTAATGAGTGCCAAATACAGTCAAATCATTACACTTTTAGTATACTCAAAACAAAAGTTGAACTACTCCTTAAATTCCATAATATCCACCTTTAGGAACTTTTTTAAATATTGGATTATCCAAATGGTATGGTAAGAAGACATTCTATTTTCATCTTACTGGTTTCAACATGGTAGTAATGATATCACTTTAGAACAATTTAAAAAATAAATAGGTTAGGTTAAAACAAAGATACCTAAAGCTGACTCAGAATTTCAATTTAAATATTTTACTTAAAATGGAAAAAAATAGTTTCGTTAGCATAAGCACTTACTAATTGATCCAGATATTCTTTGATTCTTGGCAAATAAGTGAGAGAACTGATAGCAACCAGGCAACTGAGAACGAAGTCAAAAAGGCGGTAACAGAAGAATGGAATAAGCCAACCCACTTGATACTGCAGGAAAAAACAACACCATGTCACATCACATACATGGAATTACCAAGTACTACTCAGTAAAGATCGAACTCCAAAAGTCGAAAACATAGGATACTTACAGAAATTGCTCCATATACCAGCATTGAACTGATTATAAACATAAGAACAGAGACGGCAAAAAGAACGCAGGCATTATCTAAGAGAAAAAAAACACACGCACACACAAATCTGGTTAAGCTACGTATATAAAAACAACAAAACTCTTCATGACAAAATAGTTTTTTAAAGCTAGCTTCAAAACATCTAAGTATTTTCAAGATTGGCTATGAAAAAAATCTAAAGCCAAGAGGGTAAAAAGAAAAATCTGCCTCAACACTAAGTAAAGCAGCTTAAGAAATTCACGCCTTCATTTTTCTTGTTACACAGCTACAACTCACTGACGCTTGTTTAGTATGGCCCATGAACCAGGTACTCTGCTAGGGAGACAGATCCCTGCCCAGAGTCTAAGAGTCTGAAGATGTGCAAATAGATCATTACAATCCAATGTGGCAAGTGCTACAACAGAAGCAGAAACAATGAGCTTGGCCTGGAGAATCAGGAAAAAAACCAGAAAAGAAATAACACAAGTTGGGTCTTATGAGATGAGCAGGGTTCATCTGGAGGGAAAGGCTAGTATTTACTAGTAAACACAGAATGCTATAGATGTCCCCTCTTGCCTTAGGTAAAATTGATCATCTGAAATTCAAGGTTCCCCATGAATTCCCTCTCCCCCATCCCAATGGCCAAACTCACTGCTCTGCATTCCTTCACCTTGGCTTCTCTGCTGTACACAGATCTATTTTCTTCTTTGTTCTTCAACTCATTCTCAGAGGTTATTCCATTTCTCTATTTTAATCCATGTTCCCTAATTTTCTCACAAAACACACAAGTCATCTCAAACAATATTAAACCACACTTGACTAGCTGAGATTCTTAGCACAACTCTGAAGTTGATTCTGAAACTCCAGATCGATATTAAGAACCTGAAGGGCACTAGTAATAATGAATGATTAGAATAATTGCTGAAAATTCACACTATTGGATAAATGTTATATATCATCTTGTCACTTAGCAGTACAAACATCATCAATATTTGGCACTCAATTAAGAATAGCCCTCTTTAACTTTTCCTAGAGGATACAGGATAGCTAAATATTAAGGACTTAAAGGAGTTCCCCCTTGCAGCATACAAAATGGCACATAGGAAAAATTTCAGTAAAAAAATTAAACAAGATAGGTACTATCAAACTTGGAAGAAAACTTTATAACTCAAACAATTAGATTTTAAGAATCTGCTATAGAAGACTACACACGTTTCTATTTCTTAAAATATTGAAATAATTAAAGTGAAGTTCAAGGTCTTCTACTGGAGCAAGAAATAGCAAAATGGGGACAAATCAGATGGCAGGTGGGAAATATATACAATACCTGGAACAACAAATACTCCAGTATTTGTGAATCAATAAGGCAAACAAAATACGAAGGCTAGATGCCCAGATATGAACCTCAGGTTTCCACCCACCAACACATTCAGAAGCACCCTGTAAGGGGTCTCCAAGTGCTCACCCATTCCCAAGCTGAGTATAAATAAGGGTAAATTCACATTTGAAAAACAGCTTGCATATGTTACAAAAGTATTTCACATATATTGAGTGTCATATCGTGTTTAGCTGATTAAAAATAACTAATCACAAACCTCATTCTTTAAATTAGGCCGAAGAAATTAACTTGCCATTTTAACACTGGGTCTGTGGGAAAGTCGAATTTCAACTTCCAAAAAAATACAAACAACTACATGACCAAGAACTAGGTATTTTTTATATTCTCTCGACAAGTGCTTTTGTAGAGTTACAATCAACAAAAATTGATAATGACTCCAATTAATTCTCTTGAAGCAATCACAATACTCATGCAACATGCAATAAACTTGTGACTTCATCCCTGTTGCTCCAGCCAAGGCCTAGAGCCAGCTGTACAGATCTACAAGAATCTCAATAATCCTAAATATTTCTCTATACCTCAATTTTAAGAGAAACAAATATGACAAGGGAAAATGCTGACATTAGCAGGTTCAATAATATTTTATACCCTAAGGTAAAATTTTATAAATACCAAAACAGTCATTAGAAACTAAAGTTTTATTCATTGTTTTATTTTAGTTTTTAAATAAAAACAAACTAGTCAGAAAAAAAAAAAAATGCCAGAAGGAATGTTTCTAATATGTTCTTGGTATTTCTTTTATCACATTTGACAACAAAATTAAAGTATTATACTGTCTTTGAAAAGAAAAGAGGCTCATTAAAAAGAGCACTTTAGAAAACACAGTATAAACAATTGTTAGTGTTTTCATATAATTAATGACAGATGGCCACAAAACTCTACCTGGCTCCTAGAAACAGAGGAGTCTTGTGGACAATGAACCATCTGAATTAACAATCAAGTTTTTTTTAAAACAACTTTATAAATGGATCACAGCAGGTCATAAATGTAATGAAGCACAGAATTCTATATGAATCTAAAAATAAAATCCTATAATATTATAAATATAATATATACATGTGAACTTGAAACATTATTTTAAAGCAAAATTTTTAATAAATAAATATATAAATTGTCCACACTGCAAAGTCTGAGGTATAATTTTCTGTTTAGATAATAAATTTCTAACATAATTTATAATAATGTAAAACTTTAACTAGAATTTTTCTGCACCTGCATGTTAGAGGAAGATAAATAATAAAAATACTCCTATTAGGGAATAAATAGGTTTAAAAAGGCAATTTCCATGAATGTCCTAGGGTTACTCTATTTTTGACTCTAATGTCAAGTATTTTATCATCTAAACAAGAGAAACACATTTAGAATTGTGACCCTGAGCAAAAGATATCACCAAATATTCAAATAATCCATTTTGTATTTTACTGTACATCTACTTGTTCCATGAGCACGTCTCCCATTCTCTACCACACCTGTCAGCTGACCCTCGAATGCCCACAGTCCTTTTGTGATTCCTCCTTCCCCTCTTATCTCCACAGTACCCAAAAGGAGTCAAAGAACACAATACCAATTTCTCAAAAGTCTTCTAGTCATCCATTACATTTCCTGGCTAGAAATGCTCAATTATAATCCTGAGTAGCTTTGAAAAACGCACAAAAACACTTATCTATCTCAGCAAGTAGAATAACTTAAACATAATTTAATTAATCCTCTTCTAAAGAACAAGTGTGTATAGATTAGGAGATATTTTCAACTAAAAACATACCAGCCATTCTCTCAGACGAATAGTAATTGCCAATGACTTCATACTGAATGTTGACGGCAGGCACTGAGTTTGGATGTGTTACCTCCACAGTCAGCAAAATTGCCATCAACAGGTTTACCACCTGTGAAAGATAATATTTTATCAATTATATTATTAATCAGGAAGCAGTCTTCAGCAATCTTTAGATGTCTTCCCATATTTAAAACTTTTACTTGAAAAAAAGACATAAAATAGACTATCTGTGTAATAAAATACACAATACCACTATAAATATTTTATAAAGTATAAACATAATCCTTTCATAGAAAAGATGATTGATTCAATACAATAAAACAGCACAACATTGAAACATAAGGGATCATTACAAAATGTTCATGTTCAGAGTCACATATTTATATTCCAAACTCAGAATTTCTGGGTTAGAAGAAGCTAGTTCATTCAATATTCTTATCCATCAGATAAAATATCCGTTGGATAAACATACAATGATCCATCACATAAACCCAAAACTCCTCCACAGTATTTCCTACCCAGAGATACAGAACTATTTCCTCTTGACTAAATACTTGAAAGACTAGAATACTTCAAAGACTTTCCCAGATTTTGACTGTGTCACTTGACTTTCACCTACTGGTCTTAACTCTACTTTTGAGATAATCTGCTCACCTTTCTGAGTAACTGCTCCTCTAACGCCTAAGGGCAGCCGACATGTGCCACCAAATACTGTCTTTTCTAGAATAAACATTCAGGTACGTAAACCATCTCTCTCGCTGGCACATTGTCTAGTCATCTCATTAGTTCCTCTTCGCTCTCCTCTACACTCAGGCTCCCGTTGGCTGGACATACTATTAAAGTGAGTGAGCTAAGACTGGCCTGGAGAAAACATACTGGGATCTCAGTTCCTACAACCTAGCTAACAAATTTCAATTAATGCAGCCTGAAATTGCACTAGATTCGTAAAATTTTTTGAGTGTACACGAGAGTAACTCCCTGAAGTCCCTAATTCTTTTTCACACTCCATCCTGCTAAGCCACCACCTGTACCAGTACAGTTACAATCAGAGGCCCCAGCATACACCCTCATATTTTTGCAACAGAATTTCATCATACTTTCTTGCCTGTCAAGATTTTTCTAGATCTAGGTTCTGACACCCTACAGATGTCCTATCTTTCTCAGCTTCCCATATTCGAAAATATAATTAGTAATCGGTATGCAATCAATATGTCCTCTAAGTCACTAGCAAGAGAACAGGGTGGACAGCAAAGCTGCCAGAGGCTGTCCATGTCCAGTTATCAACAACCTTTAAATAAAATTCTTTATCTGATGGAGAGGAACATCTTGAGACTCTGTCCAACATCTTGCCTAAATCCCATAACATCTAGTGAACTGTTCTAGTCTAAGAGGGTTGTGACTCCATTTCAAAAGGACGTAATAATGCCTCTATTGGTTAGTGAATCCCTGGAGTACCCCAGAAAGCACTACTTCCTTTTAGTGCTCAAAACAGTCCTGTTAATGATTCAAGAAAGAAACCTCACCTAGGACTGGAGTTAGGCTTCCTTATCTAAGTTCACAGAATCTGTTCTCCTCCCCTTTTTGAAAATCTGAACATTTGATATGTTCAAGAGAGGT
Source organism: Pteropus medius (assembly GCF_902729225.1). Lineage (NCBI taxonomy): Eukaryota > Metazoa > Chordata > Mammalia > Chiroptera > Pteropodidae > Pteropus > Pteropus medius. The sequence continues at coordinate 54,686,374 of NW_024349800.1, read as the reverse complement.
CGGAGCCTTATCAATAGTATTTTAAACAAAGTCTATTATGTAGCTCTTTCCTGTCCACCCTGAATGATAAATAACACAGTTTATCAGGGCTTAAACTTTCCTAGAGGTGTTTATCAGTTGAAGGCATTAGCCATTCTCTAAGACAAACAGCCCAAGTTTTATCTTTAAATAAGGCTGGGTGATCTAAACAATGTCACAATATCAAATTCATAATCAACTAATATGTGACGATATATTATATACCAAGTATATGTATACATATTACTTCACTTATGTACTTAAGTGAAATAAATATTACTAAAGCCCATTTGCAGATGGGGAAACTAAGGTTCAGAAAAGCAAAATAACTTGTGTAAGCGGACAGAGGATAGAGCTAGGATATACAGACTTGGCTCTTTTTAAGACATCCTGCTTCTTAGCACTATATGATTACTTATATATCCTTTCCTAAGCATCTTCTGTTTTGAGGTCTTTCCGAAAGAAACTATTATCTAAGGCTATAAAATATTTATACTTTACTCTCTAAATAAAGTTTAGTTACATGCCTTTTTCCTTGCACTGCTCTAAGGCAAGGCCTTACAAGGAAAATCATTTTGACTGTCCATTTTCACTGCGATGGGTGTGACCAGTATATGTAATGTACGAGTATGAGTTAACAGGATTACGAGAATTATTGAATAATCATATATATCTACTGAAACGTTATATATTGTTTAAGGAAATAAGCTTGAAATCAATTCGGCAACCTCTTTGCTAAACATAATATGGCCAGAATTAAAAAGCTGTGAACAGAAAAACATTCTCATGTCAAGAAAAATATGCAAACTCAATTATCAAATGAAGGAAATGACAGACCCAAAATAATTTAATTTTCCCTAATTAAACATTTTTATCACATGTAGGATTTATAAAAATCTTTCTTCTCTTCGACAGGTAAGTCAGAATCATCCACTATTATCTTCTAGTATTAGTAATACCTCAAATTTCACGTTGAGTCATATCCCTGAACACTAAACAAATCATAGGTCTAATCAAAAGGACCAAGAAAAGGTAAAATAAATTTCAGTGCTATTCATTAAAAGCTCGCACAATTTTACAAATCTGCAGAATTATACTCCATTAAGTCATCATATTTCATTAGAACCTCAACTTACATTTTAAAGTACTAATCTGGAAAACCTATACTTGAAATCTTAAAAGATTCACTACTGTACTGTATTTGAGCTTGTGTTCAAATATAGGCCCTGTGCTATGCACTTTTGATTACACTTGATATTTCTAATAAGTTCCACGTAGCATTTTTCAAAAAAACACATAAAATTAACCACAGTCTTACAATATAAAATTTCTCTGAAAATAGCAACTATGTAAAATTCCAGAATAATTTATTCTCAATTCATTTTTCCTTTTATTGTACTTAAGAAAGCTAAAAATGTATTTAAAATACTAATTAACGAAACATAGAAATAAGGAATAGTGCAAAAAAATACAGCAACTACGTAAATATGTTAACAGCCTGGGCAATGGCCACATCACTCAATGTGGGAATGGTACTGTAAATTTAATGGGTCAAATTGTATAGTTTATTATTTTTGAAAGTTTTTTCCATACCTTATATTAGTAAACAAACAACAAAAGCCAGATGTGTTAGATTTCACTTATTACAAAGAAAACAGTATCAGATCCATGGAATCACTCAGCCGTTCTCATTTCATTGCCATGCCCATTCTAGAAGATTCTTTTGTGGACTGGGTTTTGGTTTTTAATTATTACTCTCTAGTTTTCCCACAGCATATTTTGCCCCAATCCAGTATCTGCTGAGACTATAATTAAAACGATGTGTTTGACTCAGGGCATCCTGATGAGGTTGTCACAGGCAGAGAGGGGGATCCACAGGGAGTCAGTGTACAACTCCAAGTCAGCAACTGTCCTAAGATAAAGATCAAAACCGACTATCTTTAAAATTTTAAGTACAAAACTTGTTATAATAAACGTAAATGGTTTTTGTTGTTTGTCCTTACGCAGTTACAAGTGAGTTACTCCCACCTTTTTTGGGGAGGAAACAATTCATTTAACAAATGTCTAATGAATATTTCAAATGTTCAAATTAGTAAGTTAGCAAATATACACATCTTATTGAGAAAGACATATCAACTTCCTCTCCCAAGGAGGACATCTTGTGTGGGGAGAAAAATAAAAGATAATTACACTAATGTATAATAAATACTACTTAAATGTACATATAAGAGGTGTGTAAAAACTTTTTCCAGGTACACAGGAAACCAGATCCCTCTGGCTGGAAAGCAAGGAAACATTTGATCTAACCATTAAAAAATTAACTAGAACTCGCAAAATGTTAATGGCTAAAGCTGGGTGATGTGTAAATGGGAGATTTTTATGCTATTTTTGTATATTTAAATTTTTCCTTAATAAATTTTTTTTTAAAAGTGACAAGGGGAGACAACATTTCATGGCATATGCAAAGGCACCGAGGCCCAGAACAAACTTTGAAATAAACAAACTATTCTTATTTAAAAGGGTTAGGGGTGAGGGCTGGAATGCAATATGACCTGAGGAAACCTATCTTCACTCTCCTCCCAGCTACATAACTTTAGATTGTTTATGGTTGGAATGCTCATGAAAAATTAGCCATATAGTAAATCTTTCCAAGACCTAAATTATTTCAAATGCTCAAAATGTGTCCTTGTACAGCATTAACCATGGAGGATACTTCCTACAGAATTTTAAGCCCATTTTCAATCATTCAATTAGCATTACATGGTAAATATACCACATAAGAAATTATTGTTTAAAATCACTTAGCTTCAAATTCCTTAATAAATAACAGTGAAAAAAATTTTAGGAATATCAGAATTTAAAGCAGAGCTCATTCTGAAATTCCATATATTACTTAACCAAGGTATTAAGTGAGGCATGCGTCATTCAAATCTGAAATGCCAAAGGCTAACACTTCTAGGGCTGGTGCATATAACTGGTTCTAGCTTCTCTATGTCCTACTGTACTATTCAATACCATACAATTAATACTTTAGTATACAGTGTTACACTCTCTTTAACACTAGACGGGTTCACTAGACTGGTAGAAGCAGTTGCTAGAAGGCAATGACAGTGTATCAGATACAAAGTCACTGATAGGGTGTCTGGGCCCCACAGGTGGGAGGGCTGCATCTCCAGGTTCCAAATATATACAGAGGCAATCTAAAGAGAATCATCTTGACAAGGTAGTTGGAGAGGGAAGTAACATTCTACTTCACTCACTCCCATATTATTCCCCAGTCTTTGTAAAGAAGCTTCTAACAACAAAATGCAATTTGGACGAATACACTTTGTTAGTATTAGCAAAACCAATGGCCCTTCCCAGTCTTTAATCTGATTAGAATCTGATACTATGATCATCTTCTCCCTCCTTAATGTACTGTAAGTTTTATCTTTGTATCTGTGCTCCCAAGTTCTTTGTAATACCATAAGTATCTTAAAAGACAGATGCCATGTTCAAGCCAAGAAACACCTGAGAGCCCCTATGTAGCAGGTTACTAAAAATATAAAAGATGAATGACACATGGTCCCTGAGATTTCTTTTTATATGCCCACCACTGCCTTTTCCATCGTAGATGATCAATAATCTCTTAAATTTAAGATTAATTGATCTAAGCAGCTTATAATGTTCTACTAGCCAGAAAAGTCCAAGCAAAGTAAGAAAAGCTATGGCTAAAGCATGGGAAATGGGAGATATGCAGAAATGTTTCCACGTCAAGTGCTTCCAGGGGTGGGGGGAAGACAGTTTTAACATCCTCACTCTGGGGAACAAACACACTTAGTAAAGTCTTTCTCCCTGAATTCTGAGTTTTGCTGTTTATAACTCCCTTTTTCCTGCTATTCCTTTCATTTTTATGAGCTGAGCCCAAAGCATACAAAAAAAATCTGCCTTGGAAAGAAAAACAGCCAATTACATTCAGATGGTTGAAATTGGGATGGTGGTTATTTCTTCTTGAGGAGGAGTTAGAAATCCTTTGTTCTGTGACTTGCGGGAAAGATCTGAGAAGAAACAGGAAGACTGGATTTGCAGGCAAGAGTCCCAAGCTACTAGACTCTCATTGCCAGTTAAGTAGGAGGGAGAAGGTCATCTTCTAGGGGAAGAGGAAGGCAGGGTTGTGTAAGAGGCTTGAGGACTCTAGAGATTTCAATTATTCCTTTAGGGGAACGAAGGCAGAACTAAAAACAAAAGAAATTCAAGACCCATGCCCTTAACAAAATGGATTAGAAATAAAAGAAAGTTAGAAATATAATACTGCTAATTGCCATTAACTGATCGATGTCCAATATTATGAATCAATTAAAATATAGAACAAAAGGGAGTCTTTTCCAGGATATGTGATATACTGATAAGATGATGTTTCTGAATATAAATACAGGAAATATTAAACCTAGAAACAAGCAAATAAGCCTACACATTCAAGTTTTGTAGTTTTTAATGTACACTAATGAAGTATGGCTGTAAAAAACAGGGTGGCTGGGAATAATGCAGAGGTCAGGTAGTCTCCTGGGGGTGGGCAATGAAACACTATCTGAAGATGATTCTCATCTGGTGTTTGTCCAAATGGTAACGATTTCAAGGCACTGGGTAGGGAAGTAAAGAGAACTGAGAAAGGCAAAAAGAATATGTGATAAAATAAATGTGATAAAGCTCTTCCCTTTTTCACCTAAGTTATCAGAACTGCACAGTAACACTAATGCCACAATTTCCCTCACCGCCACCAAAAAAGTTCAGTCATTAGCAAAAGTAGCCAAGTCGACAATATAAGAAGTTTGTCAAAAGTTATCATAACCTAAAACTACCTAAACAGAACCACATATCTAGAAGTCACAAATTAGCTTCAAAGTGTACGGATACTGGAGATAATGGTAGTGAACCGTCGATGAATAACTACCAATTTGGTTATGACAGAATGACATAGGTCTTGAAATCCAGGGAATGCTAGCGTACGTGGCCAGAAGAAGGGGAAAAAAGGAACGGGACTGACATGAAAGACGTCTAATGTGCAGGCAGTAGATGCATCAGGAACAAGCACATCGAGTGTAAATCCTGACAAATGGTATTGCCTCCAAGAGGATGTCTACACTCACGAGAGGCCTTCCTGCCTACATCATAAACACATTGTAACAAACAAGGTCCAGGAACCACACAAACTGCGTTGCAAAGTGGACCTTTTGCTTTCCCTTCGGGAAAGATTATGTTTAAACTAGACTACAATTATCAAGGTCCGTTCCTAATTGTTTCGTTACACAAAAAAAAAACTCCAGGGAGCAGGAAAGCCGGGGTGGGGGATAAAATCTTTCAGATCACATTAAGTACAAAAAAGAGCCTAAACCTGGTAATTTCCAGAACTCTCCACCAAAACCTAACACCCTCATCCTCCACCCCCGCCCACTACGCCTCAGCTTTCCCAACCCCATTCCCACCTACCCTTTTCTCTTATTTCTTACCAAGGAACCATCTCCCCATTCTCATCCACCCTCACTTCGAGTCCTGGACAGTCTCCTCCCTCAAAGTTAGAGCACCCTAAAAAGAAGCTCCCCTACGCCTTCCCGCCCCACCCAACACCCCGTTTTCAGTCCCACCCCTGCCAGTGAACACTCCCTTTCAGACTGGGCTCCCTCACCTCCTGCTCATGCGCATTTTCCCTAGGGCCCTACCCTCCTGCCCCGCCGGCCCGCCCTTACCATGTACCAGGTCCCCAAGATAATCGTCCCGGTGCGGACATGGCAACAGCCGCAGCACCGGGTGCTGTAGAACCGGTCGCTACGGCTCCGCTTGAAAGTCATGGACACCATTGGGAATCTCGCGGGCCTTATTCTTGGCCGGGACCCTCACAAAAGCCTTTCGCCCCGCGGTTGAACCCAGATAGCTCTGTCACTGTGTCCAAAACCAAACGACGAGTCTTCAAGCCCGCCCCAGCCCGAGCCTCAGCCAGCTTCTTGGCACCTGCGCACTGAACGCCGAGCTCCGCTCTCGCGGGACCTCGGTTTCCCTCTTTCTCCACCTTCCCTGCACACAGGCCAATGGAAGAGCGGAATGCTGGGGCGGATTCCGCCCCTGATTGGGAAAACTCGGAGATTGACAAGAAGTTATGCCCAATCAAAAGTGCAACTCGCCTCAGTGCTACTGAATCCCCGCCTCTTAAGTGAGGGCAAGGGCTGGCCTAGAGGCCTGGGGTAGTTTGGGTTGGGGGTAGCCTGGCAGGTCACCATCCCCCCCAGACGCGAGCGGCAAGAAGACAGGCGTTTAGTGTGAAAAGGGAGAGACGGGATGGGTAGATGACAGAAAGCAGTCACGAAGGACTTTTCTGAGTGACATCTTTGCCACGTACTGCTTCAGAGGTGCCAAGAGCCTGCTGCTGCTCACGTGACCTCTGCGCGCAGCTCGATTATTAGGCTGGCTGGGGCGGTGCCCGCGGGAAAGGGGGCGGGGCTAATTCCCACCCAGGGCCTATCCTCGCTGCTGTGGCGGAAATTGATTTCCTGGAGGGGTAAAAGATTAGGTTTCCTTTGTCCCTCACCCCGAATCCTCCTTGGTGGGAGCAAAGAAATACCGTTCAACCTTGCCAAAGGCAACTAAAAGACAAGAGGATTGAGGAAAATGCAAACAAGACAAAGCGAGAGAACTATTTAGGTGCTGGGTTTTTCCAAGTAATCAGAGTGATTTTTCTAGGGAAAATTTGGAAAACACATCGAAATGGACTGAGAGATTACTGGGTGTCTTCAATGAAAAACCAGCCATAGTCTGGCACACCTTCCGGGTATTCTGATTCTATGAGGACTTTCCATCTTCGTGGAGCTCTCTACAGCTCTGTATTGTAGCTAACATGGCAAACTTTTGTCCATTGAACTTCACATTGAATTTTCCCCCTCCTTAGAAAAAACCATTTTGCATCTATTTGTAAATTCATTTCCTATTTCCGATTCAATAATTTAAGTGGGTACTTTAAATTCTTTAAACGGTCTAACATGGTACTGGTACCCCCATTAATTAATGAGTAAATAAAACCTTTGACACATTCCTTTTGTATTTGTATGAGATTTATAACTTACTTTTTTAAAAAATATATATTGCCGACTTAAGAAACGCCCAAACTTGTAAAGAATTTTTGTAAGATTTTATTTAAGCCAAACTGGAAACAATTGCTGGGAAGCAAGATTGCAAATGCTCCCAGGAGTAGAGAGTGACAGTTTTACACTTTCTTTTGTGTTTTTGAAATTAAGGAGGGAATGTAAGAAAGATCACACGAAGGTGGGAGAAAGGCCAGGATTGGATTAAAGGCTAGTTAAGACAATGTGTTCTGACAGTGGTTATGTTTATTTCAGTTATGGTAACCTAGATGCTCAAAAACAATAGACGGGGTTTGCTTAAGGCAAAGAGAAATCTTTTTCTAAAAAGTTAAATGCCTGGGGAGGGACTGGACTACTCCCAATGACTGGCTCAGTAAGGAATTTATGATCAGATCACCTGTGAGGTTACTTTCCATTGAACCCCTTTTTTGCCCACAATATAGTTTAACTCTTTTGGAAAGTTCCTACACTTTTAGGGAATAGAAAGGCCTTCCTCTCTGCCAAGTATATATTCTTCTATGGAGAGACCACAGGGAATTCAGAGTAAAGGTTATTGTATTGGCTGGCTTCAATGAGCACTGCCTGAAATTATATATTGACTTGTTGATTATTTTTCTCACCCACTAAGTGTAAATTCTGGAAGAGTGCAGACTTTGTTTACTTCTGCGACACTGAAAGAATTGTCTGTGGATAATTATCCTAGTTTGGATGATACTTCCAAATTACCTGGTAGGCCATAATTAAGCCGAACTACACTAAAGAATGGAGTGGTGTAGTAGCAGTTTAACTCATAATGTATTAGGATATTTCTCCACTTATTAGGGAGTAGACTATAATAAACTCTCTCCCACCCAATTACTTAGCCCATACTGTGTTCTATGCCCAGATCTAATCATTTTGTTTATTTTAAATCATTTCATCCTTAAAAGAACTCTATAAGGCAGGTACTTCTGTATTATTTAACTCCACAGAGAAGTTAAATCACATGCACAATCTTAGAAGGCCAGTAAGTGTCAGAAATGAGATTAAAAACTACCAGGCAAGTGGTTTCCAAACTTTGCTGCACATTGTAATCACCTGAGAATGTTTAAAAACCGATACCTCGCTACTACCCTCAGACATTCTGATTTAGTTGTTAGGGAGTAAAACCTGGTCATCAGAATGTTTTAAAGCTCTTCAGGTGATTTTCATGTGCAGCACTGTTATTCTGTCTTGATATAAAAGTTGGCAGACAAAAATAAATACAATGAAATTAAATTAAAAAATAAAAGAATAGAGAGATGAGATAGAGGAAAGTTATCTGGCTTCTCTGAAAGCCCAAGTCAATCCATATTCTAAATCAGGTATATTTAATAAGGCATCAAATCAGCTCTTAAGGTTGGCTTTCCCTGTACTAACACATTCCCAGGAAAGGGACCAGAGGATTGTGGCTAACGAGAAAATATATGATTGTGGAGTTTTGTCTGGATAATGTTTATCTAACATGCACACCATTTTTTGAAGAAAACAATTTAAGGTACTATTAGGAAACAGTTTGTCTTTTTGTTGGGGGACAGTATTGGGGTGAGTCTGAAGCTCTTCGAGTAGCGTAGTTTAACCTACTTTTCTCTTTTAAATAATGGCTTAGTCTCACATTAGTTTAGCAAATTTTTATTGAGGATCTACTATATACCATGTGATGGGGATACCAAAATGAACAAGACAGACTTATGTCATCCCTTGTAGTTTGTATAGCCTAGAGGAGAAAAACTAATAAGCCATTATGGTAAAGATGATAGATGCTATCACCGGGTAATAAAATGTGTTATGGGAACACAGAACAAGAATACCTAACCTATCGGAATAGGATTCCTGAAGGAAGTGACACCTAAGCTGATAGAAGGAAACTAGGCTGGTGACAGAGAAAGGGTAAGCTGAGGCAGAGGGAATAATATGGAAAAAGTGTAGTAGAGAGGGAGGGCACGGTGGGGGGTGTTTGTGTGGCAGAAATGGTGCCTGCCCTGCTGGGGACTACATTTCCTAGCATCCCTTCTCCAGCATCCCTTATATCAGGGTGGCTGGAGGAATAATCATTACTAATTAAATGTGGGCAGAAATGACAGGTATCACAACTGGGTCAGGGTTTTCAAGATTTCAGAACTGAACTATCTGCTTTTTGCACAGAGCACCGTTTTTATTTGAACAGCTGATCGGCAAATATTAATATTCAGGCATGCGTATTTGGTGTTCGGTTTCTTGAAAACAAATGAAGTAGGCCTATCCTAACTGGAATATTTGTTGCCAATGATAAAATTAGAGCTTTCAAAGAAAAAAACTAGAGAAAAATTGTATCCACCACCGTGAGCTTGATAGTAATAGAGGGTTTTTTTGATGAGAATGGAAATGAAATAAACTGATATTTTTTATGTTGTATAATGTTGTCAACATTTGAATAGCTGTATAACTCTGTGAACCAACATTTCCAAGGTAACCAATGCATACTGTTACATCATGCACAGTAAAAGAGCCAGTCAAAATACAAAGTAGACCAATAATTTTTAATGTAATAGTATGAAAAGCTCATGGATATGTTTTCATTTTCTACATTGTAACTGACCTTTAAGGAATTACCACTTGCTAAATTTTAGAGTAAAATCGAATAGCCACAAGTATCTAAAAGGGCTATTAAAATTCTCCTTTATCCAACTACATGTCGCTGTGTGACTAAATTATCTCTGTATATTTCAACCAAAGAACACATCACAACAGAAGTAGATGTGGGAATCCAGCTACTTCTGTCCAGCCAAACATTAAAGAGATTTTCAAAACAAAACAATGCCACTCTTCTCACTTTCTTAAATTTTATAAAATACCATTATTTTTCATAAAATTATGTTGTCTATGTTAATGTGTAATGGATTTATTATTGTTAGTTTAAAATCAGTTTATAAATATTTTTAAATTACGTCCATTTTAATTTCTAATATGATAACTATCATTAGCTATAACCCAGATAAACAAAAGCTCTTTGATATCCTCTATAATTTTTAAGAGTGTAAAGGGTTCTAAGACTGAAAAGTTTGAGAACCACTAAACTAAGCCTTCTAACCACCACAATGGACAATGGTTACTGATATTTGAAATGGAGACTTGGGGGTACCAAGAGCTGCTATCACCAAATTTTTTCAACAGAAGAGGAAAGTGGATTTAGGATTTTCAAGATTCTTAATATTGTGGGTTTATAGAATTCTCACATTAACTTCAGTTTGGATTATTGGCTAATCAATGTTTGCTTCAGACAAAAAGCTTCTTGTCTGTTTCTTTACCTGTAAAATGGAAATAAGATTTGCTTCCTAATGAAGCTTTAATTTCTTGACTCTGATGAAAGCGGAAGGCAATCATGCCTTGAAATATTTCTGCCATAATTTAATTATTCATCTCCAGTCCCTGAAGGTATTTCTTGTCTGCTAATACTGGTAATTATCTCCTTCAGTCAAATTAAATACGTAGTTTTTATTTTTAATTGCTCCAAGGTATTGGGAGGAGTAATTGGTGTTGCCCAAGTACCCTGAAGATAAAAAGCACTACATAATTATCACCATGGGAAAATTACTTTCCATGCACTTGGCTGAAATCACTACTTGAGCTGTGGAATTAAATTTTAACCTTAAGGACTTCTGGTATGAACGTGGTGACATAGGTTTAGCATCTTTCTGTTTCTTTTCCTTTAAATCATACAAAAGCATCACGATAAAAGACAAATCAGTGAACCTGATATTTAGCAAAACTGGGAGCAGATATCCACAGCCTTCAAAACATGAATCAGGGCTGCTAAGAGCAGCTGAGATTAGACAAAAGCCATAAAGAGGGAAATGAGGAAGAGGTATGAGGCCCAAGTAGCAGCAGACTCTAAAAAGCATCAGCAAACATAGGCTTCTGAAGGTGAGAGACTCACCTTGAAGGGAAGGTGTGTGTCTTCTCATGTCAATAAACTTCAGGACTGTAGACAGTGACCTCTTGGAACCCGATCTGTTTTAAAGTAGCCAAGGAAGTAGTCTACACAAATAATCCAGCGGAGAAGCCATAGGCTTTAGTGTACTAGGGCTCCCAGCTAGGTACCACAAACTGGGGTACCTAGGAAGTAGTCTGCTGCTGCAATAGCAGAAGAGAGCCTTTGGGCAGTAAAACCTGAAGGATTGCCCTTTGCCTCTCCCCACAAGTTGATTTATTGTGTTTTTAAGTAACCTGAAGTAATTCCTCTCTGTGTGGTATGTCATCAAGTGGATACACAGCTATGATTATTAGATTTTTTTCTTCAAATTTTAAGGACTGCTTTTTCATTCTAATTAAGTAAAACTGGCATGTTTCCAAAGTCAAATCTACAAACCAAATATATTCATAGGTGTCCAGCTTTTGTACACTGTCCCTTCACTTCTCCCTATTTTTAATTCAAAAAGAATTGTAATCCAAGCACATACGTACTTATGTTCTTAACACCTCATTTATTAGATAAAGAGTTGCTTACTGAACCCTTCTCCACCTTGCTTTTTTTTTCTGTTAACAGTTTATGCCAGAGATCACACCCTGATAGTAAATAGAAACATTGCTTGTTCTTTTTTACAGCTGCATAGTAGTCCAGAGTGTGGATGTGCCACAGCTGATTCAACCAGCCTGTTATTGACGGATTTTTAGATTTGTTTCTAGTTTTTTGCTATTACAAATAGAGCCACAATGAACACTCTTGCAGATATATATATATATATATTTTTTTTTTTTTTTTTTTGCATTTTTGCAAGTATATCTTAAGGCTTCCTCTTCAATATTATCACCAGGTTTTGAAAAATGCGGCCCCGTGCCTTCTCCTGGCTCTGTTTCTGCCCTCCATTGGACCCTCGGCTTCCTCCGCCCCTAGTGTGCCCTGTTCTGTTCAGTTTGGACACTACCCCAGAGTTCTCTTTAATGTGGAGCTTTGTCTTGCAAGGGATCTTGGGATGATTGGTTTTGGGAATTCATAGGGCCCAGGTTGTACTAGCACCTTTCAACCTTACTGGCCGCTTTCCCACAAATTGGGGCCCGCAAAGCACCTTCCCAGTTTGGATGCTGTCCTCAGGGTATCCTGCTGAGCTTCCTGTGAGTATCTGTTAGCAAGTGGGGGGCTCTCCAGCTTGCAGGGCCCTTAGCAGTCCCTTACCCTCCCTCTGCATTGCCCCCCACCCCCGCCCCCACGCCCCAGTAACCAATACCATGCAAATCTTATTGTTCTCAGTGATTTGTCCCACCTGCCGGCATTTTGGCGTCCATGGGAACATCTTGCATCTAGTTTCGTTGATGATGTCGTCAGTCAGTTCTTTGGCTATACTCACAATTTCACTCTTAATTAGAAAAAAATGCAAGTTAAAACTCAACCAAGGATATATAAGAAGCCTTTGTATATTCTCACAAATTTTGTCAATTGTAAACTATATCAAATTTAAAAGTTACCAGCCCCTCAAAAATTAAACTGAAATCCATTTTGACTTAACAACTTGGCAAAAATCCAAAAGTTTGGTAATGCGTGCTCTCAACAAGGCTGTGGGAAAACAGTCCCTCTCATACACCACTAGGGGAACTTAAGCCTCTGTGGAAGGCAATTTGACAAAGTATGTCAAAGTTCAAATGTATTCACACCTTGTGGCCCAGCAATCCAACTTCTGGGAATTTATAGCACAGATGCATTTTCACATGTGTGCAATGAACAATGTTATTCATCAGAGTGGTGTCAGTAATAGCAAAAGTTTGGAGACCATCCAAGCTGGTTTAGGTTGTCATCGATAAACACTGGTCTCATAAACAGTGCTTCATTCTTTTAATGAGATAATAAAAGAAGTTCTCTGTATAAAGAAGCAGTAAGATCCCTAAGATATCAGAAAAATGTACAGAACAATGTATCACACCATTTTGTACACAAAAAAAAAATAAGGGGGAATAAAGTATACATTTGTGTATAAACATATTCTACAAAAAATATACAAAAGTAATAACTAATAATCTGGGAAGGGATGGAGCATAGGGTACTAGGAGTATTGGGGAACGAGGGTGGGAGAAAGCCTTTTCACTGAGTACTTTTATAGTGTTTTGATGGTTGAACCATGTGAATGCATTACCTAATCAAAATTGTGAAAACACAAAAAATTTGGAAGCTTATTTCATCAATGTATTTGTTAACATCTGATTTTAGGTGTTTCTTTAGAAGAGGAGCAAGCAACTGGGTACAATCTGGCTGATTCGAAGTCCATCTGAGAAGCAGATGTAATGTCATAAAGCTCAGCATTACAGAACATGTACCGTCCAAGCAGGATCAGACTCTTCCCAGCTGCACTAACGCCCTCTCATGAAGTCGGAGCGGGCAGCAGGGGGACCATCTGGAGAAGCTGGGCTGAGACTATTCATCCGCATGCGCATCATGTTCTTCCAGGTCTTTATGGCGTTGAGTCCACCGGTTGGAGTGGATTGGACTAGATACTGAGGGAACCAGAGTCTAGCCGGACCAAAGTATGTCTTTGGAGGGCCAAAGAAGTGGAACTATTTTCAGAGAAGCTTTCCGACAGAATTGTGCCTTTTCCTTCATCATCCTTTCCCGTGTCAATCTCACCGTGAGCCTGGTGATGGGAGGTGGACACGAACGGGTCCCTCTGGGCAACTCCGCCGTCCTGCCTCCGCTGGTTTCTGTGCCTCTCTCGACTGCCGGCCGCTGCGTGGGGCCTGATCTGGTCTTACGGTCCCCGTTATTACATCATTGCGATGAAAACAACACCTTTTGTCTCAAAACTGTTTCAAATGTAATTTTTTAATCAGGAAATATATTCGCATGGTTCAAAATGAAAACAAATTGTCTTCGGCCTGTCCTCAGAGGATAAGATTTCGAGCCTCCCACCCCCTCCCCCGCCACCTCACCCCCAGCGTCTCCTGGAGGGGCCTCTTCCCAGTGTGATCCAGAGCAGAGAGCTGATGGGGTAACGGTCTGCCTTTCTGGAGACCCTGATTCTATTGGTACAGCTATCCTGAGCAAACGATTCATGCCAAGGTAACATCGACTTAAGCATCCCCACCTCCACATTGCTGTTTCAGAAAAGGGGCTGGGAGGGTGCCAAATTTGCTGAAATTAGGCTCTCATGGTAAACATTTTTAGGTAAAACTTCCTCTCTGGAAAGGCATTCGGGGAAGTACTTGGGAAGGCTAGAGAAATGGGAAATGGCAAGTGGCCTCAGTAACGTGGTTGACAGAGCTGCCTGGGTCACCCCTGTGGGTGGGTACTCTCCAAGAGGCCAGGGGAGTAGACTGAAGCCTGGCTGGCTGTGACAGGGTGATGCCGTGGACGCTCACAAGGAAATCCGTATGGATGCGGAACATGGCTTGTCGGTGGACCACCCTGGTCAGGCTGGTGCCCCCCTTTATCCAGTGCTTCACCAGGTTGTCACCAGGCCTCCTACCCTCTGTCATTGGCAAAAGGCCCAGCCAGTGACTGCCAACAAGAGAAAACAAGGGGAGGGCTGTGGGCATCGAATGGCCACCTTCCCCGACCGGCCCTGCCCTCCGGGATGTTCCCCTCCTCTGAGTTCTCCGGCCCTGACTGCCCTGGCCAGGGCTGCCGCGATGCACAAGGGCAGAGGGCGCCATTCACGCGCCCTTCCCCATGCACACCTGGGCTGGTTTTCCTCTGTATCTGCGTGTGAGTTTGTCTCACTACCCAGCAAGACAGCCCCTGGTGGGCCGGGACGTGTTTATAAATCTTTGACTACGCCACACCACTTAGCGCTAAGCCCAGCTTGATAAATATTTGCTGATAGATGGGCAATCTAGAAACGGGGTCATCAACCCAGAATCACAGATAAAGGGACTATTTAGTCTGGTAAGAGCAGCGATGTTAGAGCTCTGTAAACCTGACTCTGCCCGGCTTTGGCACCTGGTGCTTACATTAGTCATTCAGAAAGGTGCCCTTTGTGACCCGGGATGTCTCTGAGCAGCAGTGTGACGTGACCCATGGTGGCTTTCCATCCCAGCAACCAGTGTCAGTTTCCTCCCCCCTGAAAGGGTTTAGTTTTAAGCTGGGATTTCACGAGCCACAGGGAGAGCTGACGCACTCTGCAAAGCCTGGAGTGGGTTCAGGTTAGTCACGGCTATAACCACTGTTTACGCAGCCTCGGAGCGGGCCAAGGCTCACATTTCTCCCAGAGGCCCACGCTAGTGCTCTATGTGATTCTTTTGAAGCATGAGACCTCAAAACCGTACTTGAATACTTCTCTTCTAGTGTAAGAGTTTGAGCCGCTACCTTATTGGGCCCTCTTAAGCCTGCCTACCTTCCTTCTGGCCACTAACTCACAGCAAAGTACTTAAAGGTACTTCTACAGTGTTGTATGTATGCTGGGCTGCCCTGCTGGAATCGATTGAAATAAGTGTTTCAATGGGGGGAGAAAAGGACGAAAACAGAGACACCGGCTTGAGAACTAGAGGACTGGAGTTGCGAGTCAATGGCTCCCTAGACGGCCTTGAGCTGATTATT
Organism: Pteropus medius; assembly: GCF_902729225.1. Lineage (NCBI taxonomy): Eukaryota > Metazoa > Chordata > Mammalia > Chiroptera > Pteropodidae > Pteropus > Pteropus medius. The sequence goes on along the minus strand of NW_024349800.1, from coordinate 54,670,729 downwards.
TCTCTGTGCTCCCTGTTGCCATTTGTAAGGTGCCTGAGAGGAACAAGAGACGGGTGGCTCCTGTCCTGAGCCATGTGTCCCCCGCCCCTCGGGGATGAGAACTCTAGAGGGCAGAGTAGGAGTGGCTTGCCAGAGCCACCAGCCCCTTCCTGGTGCCCTTGGATTGGATGGCTGAGATAAGAACACAGGACAGAGGTGGCTGTGTTTCTTTAGGGCAGAGACTAAGTTCGAAATTCTTCTCATGCCACTGTCCCCCAGCCCTCTAGTTCCTAAACTAATTATCTAAATTAATGAATTGGTTCTTCTTTTTCAAAAACACCAAACTCCAAATACCCAAAGGTGAGAGGAGCAGCCTTAGTGTCTCCAGCTCCCTGGAAGGGCGGGAGGGCTGGGGGACCCAGCACTGTCTCAGGAGGCCTGGGCCTGGCTCTGTTCCAGTTCTACCCTTAAGTCACAGAGTGACCTTGAGGAAGCTCCTTCCCCTCTTAGGGCCTCAGTTCCCCTGTGCAATCAGGGAGTGGACTTTGAGAGCCCTAGCTCTGAGCTTCGAGGATCCACTTGCCTTTCCTTCTTCATCAGGCCTTTTTCCTTCCGTCCTCCTCCTCAGTCTTCTAATTCCTTTCCCCATTCTTGCAGATAGGAGCCCTCGATTCTTTTTCTGGCTGGTGTTGGCTAATTTCATGATCAGGGTCTTGCCCATCTCTGATACTCTGGTCCTCCCCAAAGCCTGTGATGCAAAAAACCACATGGTACGCAGCTGGGTAGTGCCGGATAACCTGGGCTGGGGCCCTTCCATTCACCCATCACAGGGGGACTCATCTATCAGATGCCCCAGCTGCCACTCACCTACTGGTTACCAGACTTCTCAGGAGGACTCCATGAAAATGGCTCATTCTGAGGCCGACAGGTAAAATACGTTGTCATGGCTTTTTTACGTGTCAACTTGTTTTCACTTGTTCTATCAAATATTATCTAGGTGTTGCAGTGAAGATGTTCTATAGATGTGATCGAAATCCATAATCAGTTGACTTGAAGTAAAATAGATGATCGTAATCTGGGTGAAAAGCCTTAAAAGCAGAACTGAGGCTTCCCTGAACAAGAAGAAATTCTACCTGTGGACAGTATCTTCCGTCCATGTCCCTGAGTCCCTTCCTGGTGGCCTTCTCTACATATTTCAGGTTTGCTCAGCCAGCCCCCATAATCACAGAAGCCAATTCCTTGCAATACATCTCTTAATATCTACTTCCTGCTCATTCTATTTCTCTGGTGATCCTGACCAATATATTGTTCTGTGCCACCTCTAGTCTGACGCGTAGTCTCCAGGTTATTTCTGAAAAATATGAAACAGGGCTCCCTAATTTTCTGGTCCAGGCCCTCATGATTTTGACAACATGTGTCAAACATTTCTGACCTGGGCAGAATAAATTTGTCCCAACTCTCAGCCACATTCTGGCCAGGCAAAATGAGACTCTTGAACTCTTTTGTCTTTGCTGGTTTTTAAATACCTCACAAGTACCTGATCTTAGGATTCTTTGTATATATATAAATTTATTTTTTTTTACCCGATGTTACTTTTAATGATAGGATCTTCTGAATACATCTTCCTGAGAATGGACTATTTCTCCACCCTCATCTTATACCTAAAATGAAGAAAAATAGCCAAGCGTGACTAAGTGTGTGAGTCTCCAGAGAACTCTAGGATCCTAAGTCTGTGACCTAAGGCAATCCTACGAATGAGAGTCTACGGAATCAAGGGCTGGAAAGGCATCGTGGGCAAGTGAAACCAACTAACCCAGAGTCTTCTGCCTTTTTGTTTTCAAGAGCCGAGCTTTTAAACATCTCTCTCTCTCCATCCTGCAAATATAAACTTGCCAAACACCTGGGCTATAATTTTAAAAATTAATAAACAGCGCAGATTCCATTCATGTCTGTCCCTGCTGGGTGAGCAAGGGGTGGGCAGGATGTGTTGACCTTTTTTGTACAATTCATAAAGTGGAGAATATTGTCCTTTGAAGTCCAAGAGAAACATAATGAGCCCAGAAGATCCTTCTTTCAGGGGTTGGGGTGCTGGGATGGGGAGCGAGGGGGGTCCCTTTCACCAACAATGGATGTCAGTGGGAAGTTTGCCAGAGCCTTCAGCTTTCAAACAATCCCAGGCCGTGGGGTTCAGGGCTTGCTAAACTGCAGTGAGCATGAGACTTTGCAGAAGCTCCTAGTCCTCTCTGGTACGCAGCCTCAAAGGAGAGCTGGACCAGCTAGTGTCAAACACTATCAGCCCTTCCTGCCACGTGGGGCTCTTTCTCCTCTCTTCACTCGGTGCATCCATTTTCTTCTTGCTTCTGGCCTGTGTTGACATTCAGGAGGGACCGGCTGCTTCGTAATAGGAGCTTCTGATTGCTCATCCAGCCCTCTATCTGGGGCAGCTGCCGAGAATCTGTCTGGGCCTGGCACGAGGGCATCTGCACAGGCTGCCAAGCAGCAAGGGCTGCCCCGGCCTCTCAGCTGGCCTCTTGCAGGCTGCAATGTGGCACTGACTCATCTTTCTCCTCCCAGAGCTTGTGGCCTAGCAAGCAGAGCTCAGCTCAGAGCAGGGAAGGGAACCAGCCCATTGGACATCCTCAGGCTTCCACCCGCAAGGTGGCAGCGAGCTCTTGCTCTGGAGACTTTTGAAGCTGGACTCAGCTTAGCCTGCTCCGCAGGTCACAGTGGCCGCAGCTGGTGCATGTGGGGATCTGACAGTTCAGTAAGGCGTGGCTTAACCAGCCTTTTGGGGATGAGGCTGAAGAGCAGGGTGAGGGGTAGGGGGCACCTCACAGTATAAATTTGTAACTAACTGGGGAGATACTTTTCAAAAATATCCCTTTTCCCTTTTGCCTTTCTGAGTATGTGATATTCTCTAGTCTTCCCGAGGCATTCATTTACATGGAGATTAAGATCGTTTTACGAGGAATACAGAAAGAAAACAATATTCACCTTTTGACATTCAAAATAAGATTCTTATAGCTTTGTTGATATATAATTGAAATACAATAACTGCACATATTCAAAGTATCCAATTTGATGACTGTCGACATATGTATACAGCTGGGAAACAGACATCATGGTCAAGACAGAAAACATATTCCTCACTCTAAAAATTTCTTTGCTCCCTCACTTGGTTCCCAGGCAACCACTAATTTGTTTTCTGTCATAGATTAATTTGTACTTTCTAGAATTTTAGAGACATAAATTCATACAGTATTTACACGTGTTCTGCCTGGTTTCTTTCCCTCTGTGCAATTTGGGGACTCATCCTTGGTGTTGCATGAATCAGTATGTCTTTCTTTTTTATTGCTGAGTAATATTCGATTGTATAAATATCCTACAACATGTTTACTTACCCATTGATGGACATTTCATTGTTTCTAGTTTGGAGCTAATACAAATAAAGCTGCTATGAACGTTTATGTACAAGTCTTTGTGTGAATATATGCCGGCATTTTCTCCTGGAAAAATTCCTAGGAATGGAATGGCTGGATCATATCAATCAGTGTATTTTTATCTTTTAAAAAACTGTCAAACAGGTTTACAAAATAGTTGTAATATTTTATACTCCCACCGGCAGGATATGAGAGTTCCAGTTGCTTCACATCCTTGCCAACACTTAAGATAGCCAGTCTTTATAATGTTTACCATTTTAGTGGGTATATAGGGGATGTTCATTATGCTTGCAAGTTACTCTTCCATAATGACTAATGACATTCAAAATAAGCTAGCCTGGCTATTGTTTGGGATGAGGATTTTCTAAATTCCTTTATATAAGAAGCAAAATAACATAGTGGTTAAAACATGAGCATGGCATGTGCATAATGACACATACAAGAACATTCCTTGCAGCGTCGTTTATAATAATAGCAGAAAATCAAAAGCCTAAGTGTCCATTAGTAGAAGCCTGGTCAGACAGATTATAGTATTACATTAATCAGATTCTCCAGAGAAACAGAACCATGGAATGTGTATTTATATAGAAAGAGACTTATTTTAAGGACTTGGCTCATGTGATTGTGGATTTTAGTGAGTCCAAAATTTAATGAGGAAGGCCAGCAGGCTGGAGACTCAAGGAAGGATTGCAGTTCAAGTTCAAAAGCAGTCCGATGGTAGAATTCCCTTTCGCCCCCACAGAGGTCAGCTTTTCATTTTATTCGACTGATTGAATGAGACCCATTCACTTTATGGAAGTCTTATTCAAAGTCTGCCAATTTAAATGTAAATTTCATCCCAAAAATACCCTCGCAGAAACATCCAGAATAACATTTGATCAACGATCTGGAGAGCCAATGGCTCAGCCATGTTGACAGATAAAATTAGCTATCACAGCTATAAATGGAATAGTATACAGCCATTAAAAAGGAAAAGCCACTCTCTATGTACTAAAATGAAAGTTTCAAAGATACCTTATTAAATGAAAAAAATCCAGATACATATAGTGTATAAAATATGCTACCGTTATAAAAAAAATTTTTTAATATATGTGGTTATGATGATAGACGCACAGTATATATCTTAAAGGATGTAAAAGATATTGGTATAAGGTAGAAGAAGAAGGGTGCCTCTGAAGAACATAACTAAGTAATCGAGGAATAGGGAAGAAAGAAGACTTATTTTATTTCGCTCTATGTCATTTTGTAATTTCGAAGTTTTAGGTCATGTGCAGAAACGGCCTTGGCTTTAAACCCCAGCTCCACCAGTGAGAGGGCAGTCCCAGCCTTCCCGCTTGAGGGCTGCAGGCACGAGGGGTGGCCATTTGAGAGCAGACGCGGTGGCAAGGCGAGATGGGCGGGGATGCAAGGCAGAGTGTGCCCAGCGTGGACAAGGTCCAAGAGTGCAGTTCTCCTTTTTATTGCATGGTGGATGGTCCAGGCCGGGGACTGGAGAAGACAGGGCTGGAGCTTGGGGACACCTGTGAGAGCCAGGGTGAGGCTGAGCAGGCCAAAGAGTGCCACAGCTCCGCCACACAGTGCTTTTTGTTTGTGGTGGTCTGGCTGCTCACTTCTTGGTCTAAGGATGCGAAAGATGACATAGGTAGGTCCCACAGGCCTTTAACCCCATCCCGAAGAAATCTCTTTTTGGTTACAGACCAGACTCTGCTCTGATACTTTGGGTTCACGACGCTGTGTAAAGAGATCCCCCCTCCTCATAGGGGCCTGAAGAGGAATCCCTGCATGGGTTAGACAGGTAAACTCTGTGCTTTGCCAGCTCTTTAAGATTCTGACTTTGCAATGATAAGGCTTTGCTTTAAAAGGCAGTTATATGTTTAAAATTCATGATCAACATATGGCAGTAGTTAATAGGGTTCTGTATTTGCCTCTGTAATTCCAAATTCCTCCAAACCCTCTCTCTCTTTTTCCCATGTTCACTGCCCTTCCCACCTCCCACTCCCCTAACCTCCCCCCAAACTCTAGGCTGACTTGATTCCCTACTTCCCCATCTCACCACTCATTCCTTTGTCAGATGTGCTCACTGTCCAGTATAATAAAGATAAATGTCTCCCTTCAGGGAAATTTTGAGCAGGTTTGCTTTTAGTCCATGACAAAAATTGGGGTTTCCTAAGCTTGGGATTCCTCAGCTGTGAAACAAACCCACTGCATCTCCAGCATCCGCCTGGACCCCTCCATATCATTCTTGTGGGTTTGGAGGGACAAGAAGAAACAGCACAACCATGAAGTTTCTGTGACCTGCTGTGCTGTGAGCAATAAAATCCTTTGCCTGGAATCCAGGAGTCTCATGTCTTCTGGCAGCACCCATGAAACTGCAGCAGGCTAAGTTCCTAGGTTGCAAGTAGGATAAAATATTAGCTCTTTCACAGTGCTTGATATGTAGAAACTTGCACCCAACAGTAGACAATACTCCATCTTCTCAAGCAATATATTGGACATGTACAAATTACCTAGCGCAGTGCCTGCCACATGAAAGACATTCATTCAGTAAATGTTAGTTCTCACTTCTCTCCAGCGCTCCTGCCCCTCTTCCTTCCTTAAGTAGCCACAGGGGAGAAATGAACCAGGTCAACAGAAATCATAAACAAATGGGAAATGGCTCTGTCCCTCCCCAGCATGAAATGAGAGCACAGGAAGCTATAGTGATGAGGGACAACCTCTCCTGTGTTGGCCCTATGACTTCATTATTTGATTTGAGGCACGACCATCCTCAGAAAGCAAATATTGTATACTTATATTCAAATGTCCAGACACTTTTCTAAGGTCTTATGGAAATCAATATTATCAACCATTTTCTTATAACTCAAATCAACAATAATCTGACTTAGTAAACAATTATAAACTCATGTTTTAAGGACCTTCTGAGAATGACATTTCTCCATCTTCCCTCTTTCTAGAGCTACAAAAGCTTAATTAATTTGGATAGGCTTTTTTTTCTTCTGAAACTGGCTTCTTTTGTTTCTGTAGCAACTTTTACCACCTACACACCCAGATAGGGAAGAATCACATGTGCATTAGGTCTCAATCCTATACCTGAAAACTTATTCATAATCGACTAGAACGGGTTCTCCTGATGTACAAAAGTCTAGGTGTCTGCAAGAAAACTCAAGGTCCGACCCCTACTCTGAAACCACACTTCGGGAAGGAGGCGGGTCGAGTGGACCAGGCTTTGAACATATGGAGGCAGGGCTGTTGCGCCCTCCGTTAGCCACCTGCTCTACTCCTTTCCAAATCATCCCAGCTCTGTGTGTAACTGGGCCTCTTGAGATAGTCACGCTCTTCACCACATTTGCCTTGTGACCCATCTCAGCTGTCACTGTAGCCCTTCAAATCACTTATCTACCACCAAGGCACTGGTGTGCTGGTGGATCTCGCTGAAGATTTCGCGGGGAGGAGGAGATGTTATTTTGCACTCACTCGTCTATGCTTTTCCCCAGAGTTCTCCCTAGAACAGTTCCTCCTAACGTCTCCTTCTCTGCCTCCCCAATCTCCTCTTTTTCCCAAACAGCTCCAGCGCCCTGCCCCAAATCTGAATCTGGGGCTGCCTGTGTATCCCACTCAGCGAATCCAAAGCCAAGGCAAACGGTCCATCAGCTATTCTGTCAAACGCCTTCCTGCAGGGCCACCCCTCCCTTCTAGCCATGCAGCTTCTGGTTCGCAACACAAGAACTCACTTAGCTGAACTCCTGTCTTTACCAAGATTCCTCCTGGGGGCGTGCTCTCCAACTTTAGGGCTTTACTGCATCCCTGAGCGCATTTGGTTCTTCTTGCAAATTAGGAGACTGAAGGACAGAGGACTGAGTGAGGGTTAGCCCGCTACGAGCTGTGAAGCCTGGATTTTAGCCGAGTTCTCCTGTCCTGGGGTCAAGTGTGTCTTCCACTTATTAATCTCTGCAAAGGAGATGCCTGTAGAGTGGGCAAGTTTTCCAATCATCGAAAATCCTGAGAAGTTTCTAGTTCCCACTGGTTTTCAGGAAAGGCAAATAAAATGGACAAGGTCGATTTCTTGGTCTTGATCCCCGGGCAAATTAAATTTAAGGCATGTTTGGTAATACATACTCAGTGACAACCTAGAAAATGTTGGTTTGCCTGATCCAACCTATCCATGGTTTAGTTTTTTCAGTCTAAAGAGTGGAAACTATTCGTTCCCTCATCCTTTTATTTGGCTGGTATCAAGCCATGAATAAGACGAGGTCATCCTCGAAGAGCTCCCAGTCTTGTCGGGGATGGCAATGGGCGGGAGGATGGGGATTGGCAGGTAAACCACTAACTAACAAAATGTGATATGTCCCCAGACACCAAGGGAGCGCAATCCGTAATTAATTCTGCTGAGAGAAGGAGATTTCACAGAAGAGGTGACATTTGAGAACTGAGCTGGGTTTGAAATAGTGTCAGGTAGAAAGTGATGAGCAAAGTCTCAGCTTCCAGTTTGCAGGGCCCCAACGTGTAAAAGTTCCTTTAGTTGTTCTGGAGTCTGGTTCACCCCAGCCTCTGCCACGTGGGACCCAGATTTGACCCCAGTGCTATTCTAGTCATATTTTGGAGGTAGCAGTGGTGGTAAAGGTGGTACCACATCTTCCCAAGGCCCTAGGATCAGTCCGGTGGGTCTGTTTCCTAGAAAGCTTGCAATGATTTTGCCAAAGCATCCAGTGACTGAGGGTCTTAGAATTAGAGCCGATGTGATCACTGTGTATGGACAGGCTCAGACAGAGAACGAAACCGGCAAATCTTCTCAGATCATCAGACCTCTACAAACCATCCTAAGAGGCGGGGGGAGAGGAATTTGATGCAACAGAAGGCGTCAACATTGCCCAAGAGCTGAGACCCAGTCTTCAGCCTGGGGCTTTCCCGGAACTGTTATAGGGGCCCTGGCACGTCCAGTGTGTTCGATGAGGAGTGAGGCTGTTCCACCCTGGTCCAGCCCTTTCACTTTTCAGTTAACCAAAAAGAGTTAAAGGACTGGACCAGGGTGGAAGTGTAGACAGAGTTAAGAGAATCAAAGGGATGTCAAAGCACTTCCAGGACAGCATCAGAGGAAAAGTGAAGGGACCAAGAACGCATACTACAAGGAAGGCAGTGTGTGTGTGTGTGTGTGTGTGTGAAAGAGAGAGAGAGAGAGAAAGAGAGAGAGAGAGAATTCCTAGCTCTTAACCCTCCTCTTGTCCTGCCATCTTCTGCTCATGCTTCCCATTGACCAAACCCAAGTGGAAGCCAAAGAGCATGACATGTAGGTGACACAGTTTATGTTTGTCAGCCTTCCAGGGCAGATCAGAGCAGAGAAGGAGGGGCAGATGGGTTCTAACCAGCACTCCCAAAGCAAAAGAATGGGGAGCATTGGGAAGAGAAGCCACAGTTGAGTGACAGAGCTCACAGATTGGCGGAGGGACAGAGATCTAGCACATGATCTCTGAGGTCCTCTCTAAAACGAGCCTAGATGCTGTGTGAGGGTCCTTTCTCCCTTTTAAGAAGGATGAAGCATGTCTTTCAAAGATCCCGCCAGACACCTGAATGGGTCAAGGATGACAAATGTCAGTGAGAGGCTGGAGTGTGGGGCTGTTTCAGCCACGATCAGCAGGACCCTCTCCAGCTCTGCAGCAGGTACATAGCCACACACAGCTGTCCTTGTCCTCAGAGCTGTGGCCACCTGAAATACACCCTGAGCCCAGGTCCTCTGGCCCTGACATGTGGCCATAGAGAGACAGATTGTTGCTAAAACAACTGAATAGAGAGAACTCAGAAGATTACTAGGTCATGACTCATGTCTACTTTATAACAGATGTAAAGTACACCATCCTGGATGTTGGTCTCAAACTTGTCCTCAAATCACCCTTGGTTCCCTCCGTGGCCTATTGACTCCATAATTCTTGACTGTATTTAAATACTTTCTCCATATGCCACAGTGTCCACGGTAGGTCTCCATCACAGCTAGGACTTGCAGAAAACACAGCTTCATAATTTTTATACAAGGAGATTCAGTCTTCCTAACATAATACCATCCTCTGAGCAGAAAGAAATGCAAACCGCCTTTCATCCATTCCGAACATTTCATCTGATGCCTTCACTTAAATTATTCATCCAGGCGATGCCATTCGGGCAGCTTAGTCTCAGCTTTCCATCCCCTTGTCTGCCTCTCTGCAGAGCAGCATCTGGGACATGGATGGGAGTGGGTCTGTGGCTTGTGTCCCCACGGCAGAGGAATGAGCCCTGGGATGTGCCAGGTGGCTCTGATCCTCCCTGGTCTCCACTGGTTTACCTCTGGCCTGGCCTGGCCTGGCTCCCAGTGTGGGGTTTCGGTGGGGAGCTCTGGAGGTCTGAGTGCAGGAGGGGGCTGCCCTTTGTGTGGCCGAGTGTCGCTAACTGTGTTTATTCTGCAAAGCCCAGACGAGGCCTGCGCTGGGTGGTCTGTGACCCATACCCAGCCCAGGGTCAAACCAGGAGTCAGCTGGCCCAGGGTCCTCAGAGGCCTCGCTGTCGTCTATGAGTAGGGGCGTCTAAGCTGTGCTTTTGGGCTTCTTAAATGGGCCCTTTCACCATCCTTCTAGAATCCATCTCAAAATCCCTCGGCTTCTGGCTCCAGGTATCCCAGAGCTGGTCATTGAGCTGTGGCCCAGGAGAAACCAGCCAAAATCAGGCTGGTTCTGCCAGGCTGTGGCCCCGGAGGAGAAATCCTGTCTCTTCTGAGAAGCAGGAGGAGCCAGAGGGCTGCTGACCACCTTCGGACAGGAAGCCGCTTGCCCCCAAAATGCCCTGCCCCAGTCTTACCTCCCAGTACGGGATCATATAATAGATAGATAAAGCTTGTACTTAGTGTATCAGCAAAGCTGGGTCACATGTGAAAAAAGATGGTGGGAGTTACTGATAGCTGAAAAAAGTATCATAATGATCATGCCAACTCTGTCATCCTTTCCAATAGGCTTCGAGGCCTTAAAAGGTTCAAATCTGGCCTCTCATAATAAGCTCTCCCTTCTGAGAAGCCTGGCACACAGCAGAAGCTCTCGCTCTCCCCATGCTGTGAGCTTTGTCAGCGGTCAATGCAGATTAACTCACACTTCACTGACATTCTGAGCACTGCCCTCTGCCAGGCCCTGGGCAGATGCTGAGAAGACAGAAGTGGGTAAGACACCCCTCGAAGGCTCACAGCCTCACGTGGGAGGCAGACATGTACAGTTAAGGATAATTACTATAATTACTATTTTTGGAATGCCTTCTATGTGCCACAATTTTTACATATATCATCTTTATTCTTCCTGAGGGGTGGAGGGTGAGTACATCCCCAAGTTATGGATGGAGAAACTGAAGTTCAGAGAGGTCAAGGCCACCCAGCCAGTAAGTGGCACTGCCCGGTCAAGTGTATGGCGCCCGGCTGCTCCATGGCCGGTGTCACCTCCAGCCACAAAGCTTCAGGCACCATAGGGGTCTCCTCCCAGACGTTCAGGCCTGTGGGGAAGGCTGAGTCTATTCAGCTGTCATTCTCAGGCACAGGCCAGCATGAGGCCTTGCCCCATGCATGTCACTGGTACCTCCTGAGTCGCAAAAAGGGATCCTTCGAGGCCTCCGTGCATCATGCACTGAGGAGGCAGCGGGAGCAGGAGGTGCGTGTTGGCAGACCTAGGCATTGGGGCTTAGAGCCTGGCAAAGTCTCCCCCTCAGTGAGGGGCAGGGCCTGGCACCGCTGCTGCTACACCCAGAACCTCCGTGGAAAGTGGAAGGTTTGGGTGGGGGCCAGAAACGGCAGGAAATGGAGCACCGCACCAGACGCTTTTCCTGAAAAGAAAGGTTTAATGAGGGACCCGCTAGAAAATGTGGGCAGGATTAGGGGCATTAAAACAGGGTTATCAGACTGAGCACATAAAAATACAGGACGCCCAATTAAATTCGAATTTCTTATGAACAATGAATAATTTTTTAGGATACTTACAGCTATAATATTTGAGACGTACTAAAACCTATTCATTACTTACCTGAAATGCAATTCTAACTGGGCGTGTTGCATTTTTTTCTGGCAACACGAAGTTAGGGACCCTCAAAGACTCTCTATAGCAGGCAGCTAGGCGGGGAGGGTAAGTGGGGAGAGGGGGCAGGGAATGCCCCAGGACCTGGTGGAGGTGGAGCTTCCCGGAGGCAGAGAAATGCAGCCGGCTAACGCCAGAGCTCGGCAAAGCAGGGAGGGGATGGCAGAGGGGGTGGTGGGTGAGAGGAGGAATAAATACCCCGTCTCCTTCTCTCCCCACCTCTGAGTGCCCGCTGTTCCTCCCTTTATCCGTGGTGTCCCTGATGTGATCTTCTGTGGGTCCTTGGCACTGAGCAGGACAGGGAATGGATCTGGGTGGAGAAACAGACAGAAAATATGCAATACAGCTCACGGACTGACTTCTCTCCTCTCCTCACGGTATTCCCAGCAGTTCGGATTAATCATAGCACTTCCTCCCTCCCCTAGGACCTACGATGGCTCCCACTGCCCATAGCACCAAGAGCAATCTCTTCAGCATCAAGAAGTCTTTTTCCCTCTCGTCCTCTGAAACACTGAAACATCCACTGCTAGCAGCAGGCAGGACTTGGAGAACAATGACTTCGTTGTGGCTCAATCCAGCCTCGGGGACTTTGATTATGCTGTTCCCTTGGGCGGTCATGGAATTTGGAGCTGGAAAACGGCCCTCAGGGGGATCAGTTCTCACCCCCTTATGGGTCAGAAAGGAAACTGCAGCCTTGGCCAAGGGAAAGGACACATTTAAAGCTACTTCTTCTCCAGCCAATCAGCTCCGCCTGGTCTTTGAAGGCCCAGCCGCGGTCTGTGCCGGGAAGCCATCCACCCAGGGCTGCCCGGCCCACACTCAGACGTGGTTCTGAGCGGTTCTCTCCTTTCTTCACCGACTGCCTCGTTCCTACTCACTGCCTGTCGCTGAGTCCATTTTCCCCGACCAGAATAAAAGGTTCTTTTGCTAAGCTTTCCCTTCAGCACAGTTCTGGGAATGTAAACCCAATGATTTTCTTTTTAAATTACATCCTTTGATTATAGTTCAACAATTTAATCATAGTTATTAAATTACTAAAGATCTGCCTAATTTGGTACTCGTGGTATAATGAAAAAAAATCACACAAAACATAGGGTTTGGAGCCAGATAGCCTGGGTTTGTTTACTTTTTTTTTTTTTTCCCAATAAATCTGTGTTGAATTTACTCTGGTAGAATAATTTTTTACTGCAGCTGGAAGTGTCACACAGGATTGGGGATCCAGTGTCCAGTCTCGATAGACAAAGGACTTTTCTGATGGATATTTAAACATCTTCTGCTTTCCACACCTCTTCCCCTACGACATGATAGCATTTGAAATCAAGAGTACCGAACATCTTTTTCCTATTTTTTTCTTACAAGGACTTGCTGATTCAGATGACTTATGGTGCTTTTTCCTTGGGAGAAAGCGTTTTCTCTAGTTTTTTGCCGTTCTGAACTTGTGTCCCTGGATGACTTTCAAGGGGTCCGTGAACTCTTTTAAACAGAATAGAGAAAGCTGTTTTCAGTGTTCAGTGCAGCATCCTCAGCCCCTTCTCGCTGCTCATCTCGCACCCGCCCTGAGAACCCTCTCTCCACTTAGGGCTTCCCAGCTGCCACTACGCACACGCCAGAGCACCAGCTTGGGGAGGGGTTAAAAATATACAGTTTAGTGACACTACATACTTATACACATCAGCTATTGATTTTTGCCTGTTAATGATACAGCTTTTATAATATTTTATTTTTTAGAAACAGCTCTTTTACTTCAAAGCAATATTATGCAATTATCTGTTAGCATGTGTGCGTGGTGTTTATATATACTGAATTTTTACATCTCTGAAGAAAAAATAATTTTAAAAAATCACAGACTGTCTGGTGCAGTATCACCCCTATGTCAGCAATCACCTATGTCCTCAGGAACAAGCAACGGTAAAGGTACAGTGTTGCCATCGATCCTACGTGCTTCCGGAAGCTTTCTCCTCCCTTCCTTCTGTGCCTCATCACCAGCCATACACATTGCCAGTGGCCTTGGTGACATAATCCAGACACATCTATATACGATTTTTTATAAGTTAATAACTTGATCATTCGCCCCAAGAACAACGGTCATATTATTTTTGTGAGACTCACCCTTTTGGATGATGAAAGAAAGAAGGCAGGAAGGAAGGAAAGAAAAAGGAAGGAAGGGAGGGAGGGAAGAACTGGCCTAAAGGCTAATTGAAGCTGTCACCTCTGACATCAGAAGCTACGTGCAGCCCCTTCCCCACTATGGAAATGTTGAAGCAGTTAGGTTCAGCCTTAGGCGGGAATCCTGTTTGCAGGCGTGAGCAAGCAAGTGTGTGATGCCAGCATGCTTGTGAGGTCTGCGTGTGTTGAAACACTGTGCAGGGTTATACCGGCATGTCCCAAGGGTCCATCCGCTCCGCTCACGCGGCCGCCTGCGTCCACAATCTCCTTCCTCTGCCGTTTCCCCCTTCTGGGATCCTCGCTGTTCTGCAAACACACCTCCTCCTAGGCGCTTTGTCTGAACCTTTCTTCCCTTTGACTGTGATCACTTTCTGTCATCCACTGGGACCTTTAAGATGACAGCAGGGCCTAGTCGGGAGAGAGTATAAAGGGTCACAAGGGCAGAACAAAGCGAAAGGACCGTTACGAGATCTCTGTTAGAAATGGCTGTTGAAGAAAAACAGCATGAAACAGATCTCTGGCATGCAGCAGAAGAATCTGGGGATGGGCGCCCCAAAGGGAGGGGCAGCTGCAAGGACGGGGAGCAGCTGGCCACGCGGGCAGAGGGGGAGGGGCGCAACTGGTCATTTTCACACACCGTGATTGTTTTTTCCTGAGGGTCAGAATGGAGCAGACAAGAAATATTCATGAATGATAATGATTCGATGAATGGTTTTCCAGAGGTTGGGGGATTTACAGGGGCTGTAAGCCCCCAGAATCCAACGTGCTGAGTCTTCAGAAAAGAAATAAAGTTCCTGAGTCTGGGCTGCAGAGGGAACAATAATGGTTTTCAGCCTAACCTGTGTGTCACCATGGTGGGGGCCCCAGGGGGGCGAGGGAACAGCTGGGTCCAGCATCTAGCGAAGGCCCTGGTTTGGCCAGCAAAATGCAATATCATCAATCAAAGGAAGGGCGTTAAAGGACACTCCAGATCTGACTTCTCTCTGCATCAAATTTCGTGAGGCTTGCACGTCAAATATCGAGATTATGGATGACATCAGTTTTCTTCTTTATACAGTTCTGGATTGTAAAAACATTTTTCTCTCATCGGGGTGTCTCACCAGCCTCCCCCACTGCACCTGCCATGACACCCTCCATTCTTTTCTCTGCACATCTGGCTCTCCTCGGATGTTTCACTGATGTCCACGGGCATTGTCCAAAAGCGCCTGGCCTCAGAGCAAGGCCAAAATTCAGACTGAGTCCTATTTGTCAAGCCCCGCTTCAGACCACAAGAGGGGTGCCTTTTTATAATTCTCACCTTCCCAGAAGGGGAGCCTGCTTCTGATCCTCACAAAGGTACTGTATGTGCCAGCCAAAGCCAGGCCGATGTTCCCTGGGGAGCGACTCTAGACAAAGGTATCTGCTGCCGCCACCATCACCCACTTCGGACATGCTGTCAGATCCCAGTGGGCTAAGCCGTCCTTGCTAAGCACTCCTGCTATTGCTGGAAGCGTGATTGTCACTCTAGGACACCACCATGACGGTGAATGGGACCCCCCATGAGGTGCCACAGTGGCACTATGTTCTCTGGGATCCTCAAAGCCAGTGGTCCCCAACCTTTATGGCACCAGGGACCAGTGCTCCTATGAGACTCTAATGCCTGACGATCTGAGGGGGAGCTGAGGCGGTGATGCTAGCGCTGGGGAGCGGCTGCAAACACAGATGAAGCTGCACTTGCTCGCCCGCTGTTCCCCTCCTGCCGTGTGGCCCATGGATGGTACCAGTCCACGGCCTGGGGGCTGGGGACCCCTGCTCAAAGCCACCTCACTCCAGGAAAAGTGCTACACTTTGCCACATGATGTCGAAGCCGAGCCTGGATCGTTCAGAGCTTTAGTGAAGCCATGCGCTCTATTTTTACTTCACTAGGGGATTAACTTAACTGTCAACAGAGTGTGCTGGGCAAGGGAATAAATCTGCGTGACACACCTTCCATCGTTCCTCCTCTTGGAGGGCTGAGGGACTCAGCGATTCAAATTTGTATATGGGCTCTTGAGGATGCACTGCCTCAAATTTGAATGCTCCTCCAGGCAGACAGATTTCTGGGGCTCTTCCCACCAGTGACTCAGACAGGCCCACACAGGTCCATCCCCAACTTAGGAATAATGTCTTACTTTTATAACCAGAAAGAACGAATTAGTCTTCTTTCCTTCCTCCCTTCCTTTCAGATTAAATGGTAACATACCACCAACTTCAGAAATTCTCAAGATAGAACACATGGAAACAGGTATGAGCAGACATGGCAGCTTCCTACTCTACAGCCTTCCTGGTCCACCTTCTGTATCAGTCAAGGATCAGGTGGCCATGAACTCAAGGACCCCTCCCCGGCCTCAAGAGATAAACCTTAATTAGCTTACACCATCTGCATTAATTCCTTTCCCTTTGCCCATGGTCTCAGCACATCTTGGTACCCAGGCACTGGTCTGGCACTGCCAGATGACCTCCCATCGGGGATGCCCTCCCCAGAGGCAAAAGTCTTCCTTACCCAGAGGCCAGCCTGTTCGCACTCAGCTCCAGGCAGGCCCTGCGATCCCATAGTGTGTATGGCTCCACTGACTCACATCTTTAATTCTTCCAAATCGACTTTGATCTGAGCCCCAAGCATTCCCACATCCCCACTAGGACTGTGTGGAAACTTCGGGGGCTTCCTCCTGTCATCAGTCACTGGCCTGCGCTGGTTACCACTGGGATACCCACTGCCTTAGGCAGTCTGGCGTGGACCCTTCAGACCAGGTGGCTCTGTGCTTTCTGTACAATACCCCCAGCGTAGAGGTATCTGGCAAGGCTGGAAGCCCCAAGAGGCCCTGGTTCACCATGGCACCACGGGGCTGGCATTTTGTTTACAGGCCTCACTGTGATCTCCCTGGGGGACAGGGGGGTCTCTTTTCTGTGCCACTTTCAAAGGTGGCTCCTGCAGGCCATCAGCACAATCTCTTGAACTTGGACTATGATTCGAAGCAGATCAGGCCTGCTTTGCAAAATTCTGTCAGGCAGTGACATACCACAGGTTACCTGTTTGTAACCGGGAGGAGAAAACACAGAGAGGACACGTACTAATATCTCAATCAATTGTCCCTCCACCTATTCCCAGGAAATCTGCTTTATCCTGTACCAACTTGCGTTCTAACGAGGGTGGGAGTCTGGAGGCATAGGGCCAGAGCTCCAAAGGGGAGTGCTGGGATTGGCCAGTAGATGGAGGGGAGAGGGGGCTTGTTGGCCAGTCCAGCAAGGGAAGGAGGAGCAGGAGGAAGTCACAGTCAATTACCCTCCCAGCCCAGAGCCTGGGTTTCTGGAGCTCCTGGATCACCCTCCGTAAACATGCATCTGGCCCTGATGCCAAGACCTGAGATTGAACAAGTCCAGTAGAGGCCGGACACAGTGTGCTGGGCCCTGTAGGAGAGATTGACAAGGATCGCGGTCTCTCAGAATCTGATGGGGAGGCAGCCTCGTGCACTGATACATAGACCGTGATGAGCAGGATGACCTGGCGTATGGATGAGGAAGCCCGAAAAGTCGATTCCCGTTTGGGAGCTGGGTGGGGCCTATGAGATCTAAGAAGGGTTCTCGGATGAGGTTGGGTTTAAGTTGCCTTTTGTTAGGAGGTTGACAAGAGTCAGAGAGGGAAATGCATTGTAAACAGAGGTGACAGCTTCTGGATAGGAGATCTAATCGAGCCTGAAATATCATAGGTGTGTGGGTCGGGGGAAAGGCAGTGCAAAATCAGCTTACGAAAACAGCTTGGGATCGAATTGCAAAGAACACTGAATGCCTGACAGAGTGTGGGGTATGTGTCTAACTTTAGTTTGAAGCTTTATCAGTTACCCTCCCTGAACCGAAGGTCATGTCCCCAGTCCAGCTCTCATCTCTCCCCCACCCCCCGTTTTCCCAGCTGGTTTGCTTCAAGTATTTACATCCACGGCTCTACATGTTATATCACTACTATTTGATTTTCCAATTTAGCTTGTCATTTATCGAATTTCCACTGTAGAAGATGAGGCTTTCGCTCCTTCCCACTGTGCATAAACATATTTCCTATCCCTCTAAATATAGTTACATCATAATTTTATTTAGATCATTATGTTTGCATTGACAATATTATTACTGTCTCAGTGATAGTCACAGCTGAATTATGTAGTGTAGTATGGCAATTTTTCTTGCTTGCTTATTTTTGTGCTTTTCCTGAAATTAATCATCGTCATTTGGTTAGTTGGCTGGTTGGTTGTTGGCTTCGTTTAGATTTCGAAGTATTTATCACCGACTAAACCTCAAAGTTTTTGTCAGGTATATAAATCTCCTTTCAAGATGTTCAGAAGCCCTGGTGTCCTTCCGGTTTCGCCTTCCCCATTTGTCTCTCCTGAAGCACTGCCGCCATCTGGAAAACTCCCCTGGAGGCCTGTGCATAACCATGGCGGAGACATTCCTTCACCTCTCCCCCGGGTGAGCACTCCCTTGCCTCCCTCTGTCTCGTTTTGCCCCCGTATTTTGGTGGAACACATCCCCCAATAGCTTCCTGTAAAGAAGTGCATTCGAGGCAAATTTTTTGACACTCGGACATCCTGAAAAGTTGTTTTTTTTTTTAATTACAGTTGACAGTCAGTGTTATGTTAGCTTCAGGTGTACGGCATAGTGGTTAGAGAAAGTCTATTCTACTCTTGCAGTTGATTGTTTCGCTAATTTTTTCTTAAGGTGGTGAATAAAACCGATATTTATATCAGCAATCCCTGTATGGAGCTTTACAAGAAATCTGCCGATTGGTAAGGGCGCCCTCGTGTGTCGCTCCGGTGTAATGTCAACTTGGTCTTCGCAGTAGCAACAATCGGCCCCGTGCGTTTGTCTCCTTCCCGCTGGCCTGGCAGACGCTTCGTGTGCACTAAGGAGAAACACCGGGCTGAGGCCCGCCCTCCGGGCGGGACCCCAGAAACCCATCTTCTCCACTAGCCAGACTGTAGGTTTTGTCTCGTTCCACTCCACATATGTTTATACTCTTAAAATTTATTGTTTATGTGCATAGTATCCATTGATTTATACTCTATTAGAAACTAAAGATGAGAATTTAAAAAATATTAATCCATTTTAAGTAGCAATAATAAACCCAGTTTAACATTTTAATGAAAAATAACTAGACTTTTTGAAACAAAAGAATAAGAAAGGTGGCATTCTTTTACACTGTTGCAAATCCCTCTTACGTCTGGCTTAGGAGAAGAGAACTAGATTCTTATATTAGCTTCTGCATTCAGTCTCTTGTTACGTCACATGTCATGTAGCCTCTGGAACATACTGTACACTCGTGAGAGAATGAGTGAAAAAGACATAAAATCTTAGTACTGCTGTGAAAACAGTTTGACCTTGGCACCCGCGGAAAGATTCTTGGGAATCACCTCCCTGGGGTCCCCAGACCACTTCGTGAACTGCTGAGTGAAGAAGCTGGTCACATGAGCCGCAGGCCTGGGTACAGATCTAGAACCTGAAATCTTTTTATTAATGGCTGTTGTTGACCTTCAGTTCTCCCTCTTCTTTGGTATCCAAAGAAATATACAGTGCACTGAGATGGGCAGAGTGCATGCTCCTGCCACCTTCTCTATGCCAGAGCAGGGAGCAAGTGTCTCCCAACGCCTACTCTCTGTCCAGTGAGGTCCTGACCTGCAGGCCCCTCCCCAGCAGAACGGTGAAGCTTCCAGGGAGGCATCGCAGCCACCTCTGTTTGTCTGAACACTTTCTGGTGTTTGTCACCCATCTTTCCTGCTGGGCTACTGTTTGGAGCCTGGAGATTTCGAGATAACATATGCCAAGCACCAGTGGTAACATCGCCAGGGCCCTGCCTTCAGTTCGGGCTGCTCCTGGACCCCTGAGCAGAAGTGGGGGACAACCACTCTTTTCTCTAAAACAAGAAAACTGAGAAAGATTTCTTGATTGTCTCAAGAAACAGTCCTGTCCCTGAGCCAACCCTTGCCACTCAAAAGTACTGCTCAGGGGGCTATACCCAGGTCCTCTGTTTTCCCTTCCCCCAAACCCCCCCCAACCCCCCGCGAGGTCCCTGGTCAACGCCTCATACCTTAACCTTCACCAGGATTCAATTAATCACTCTTTACAAACAGTAGACAGTAGCCTGCAAAGCCTTCAGAGAAATCTCTAGCAATGGGGATTTCAGACTAGTGGGAGAGCCACCAAAGGGGGCAGGTTAGGGTGGGAGATTTGGGGGTGCGCTCACAGCCATCCTCACTCCGTGGGACTGGCCCCATCACAGAGCTGATTGAGATTTCCAGGAAGGAGTTGGCATCTTACTCTCCTTGAGTCTCCTGATCACATCATAGTTGCTCAATGTCTGTTGAATTGGGTTGAATTTGGATTATCTGGGTTACAATCTTTCCATCTTTAAAATGAGAGGGTTGAACTAGAATTCTCAGAGTCTCACTGGCTCTAATGTTTTGTAACTATGTTTATGTCTCTGTGTTGGAAAATGACTTATAAATGACAACAAAATAGTTTCTGTAAATATGTTTGTCTGCCTGCGTTTAATGAATTATTGAACACAACAAGCAAGAGGCCCATTACAGCCTCCGATACAGCATACAGTACATCACAGGAGCGTGAACCCTGCCCATCTCTATGCAGTGTAGGTTTTTTGAATGAACAAAGAAAAGGGACCTTGAGCTCCAAAGACAGCCATACTTTCAAAAAATTTAGGTTTCAGATTTTTATCCAGGCCCATGGCTCACATGACTGTATTCTTAACTCAGCAGTTTTCAAGGTGGTCTGGGTTCTCTTGGGAGTCTCCAAGACCCCTTCAGGGAACCCCGAGGTTAAAACAGAGGCCCCACTTCGGCTCACCTCTCCCTCAACCCTGGCAGCAGCCCCGGGCCCTCTCCTCCATTGGAGCAGCCAGAGTGATCTTTAACAAATGCCACCTGACCCCCGCCCTGCCCACTACTTCCCATGGCTTTGCTGGAATTTCCACAGATGCCGCTCAGGTCATGACAGAGAGAAAGATGTCCCATGCCTGGGACACATCCTGAAGCAGCCCACCACAGCTCAGATGGCATGGAAGTCCCCTATTTCAGCTTTAAATGCACAGGGATTCTCCATTTTAAGTTCTATAAGATAGCCATTTTATCCATTTTAAATTTATGTATTTAATTATGTATTCTCGAGCAAACTCAAGAAAGGCAAGTCACGTTTATCTTGTGACTTCTGGATTTCTTTGCACATCATCAGATGCCTCTGGAAGCAAGGGTACGATCTCCAAGAAAGTACCCCGCTCTTCAGTGGGGCATGGCCGGGGACCCCAGGGCCTACCCCTCCAACCTTGACACCCATTTGTGATCTCCTCTCCCCTGGAAGGCTCCTATCCTATGTGGACGGGTCCTCCTGGCTTTCTGGTGTCCTTATCTACCCAACACACTCCTCTCTTGCCCCTGTCCCTCTTTAGCATCGGTCACTCCGCTGCCCATTCTGTCGCCTGACTCCGGGTTTGCGCCAGTGGTGGAGAGCGTACCCCGGGTTCCTCCTGGCACGGGGTGACGCTAGGTAAAGATGAGGCCTGTGGAGTGGAGCGGTCGGACCCGAGGGGAGCACGAGGGCGGGGCGGGGAGGATGAGGGCGCGCCCCGCAGTTCCCGCTCCGGCCGCACGGTGGGGCACCCGGCTCTGCACTAGCCCGCGACCTCTCCAGGCGTCCAGCCCGCCCTGGGCACCTCGCCCGGGAAAGGGCCGTCTGGAGCAAGCGGAGTCCCGGGAGGAGGCAGGGTCCCTGGGGCACCCGCCCTCCCCGGATGGGACCCAACAGGAGACGTACGGGAGGCCAGAGGCGCTCACATCCTGTGGACACTTTCTAGAACAGAAGACTCCACTCACTGTACATTTCCAAACTGTGAGAATCACCGTTGGCGACCTCCCACCTCCTCAGCCCAACGGCCTCTCCACGTCATCTTGGTCCCGAAAGCTGCAGTGAGTGTGCGCCTTGCCACTGCGCAGTTGTGTGACCCCAGACAACTGACTGCACCAGTCTGGGCCCAGATCTCCTCATTTGAGTAAAGCAGAGATGCGACTGGCTAGCCAGAGCACTTAACAGAAGGCAAAAGCTGTGGGGGGTGCGGTGGGGCACGAGGTCGCCCCTGCTCCACTCCTGGGGTCTCTGGAGCAAAGACCAGAATTCCCCGCTGACCCTGCCCTCCCAGAACCCCCACTAGGACATGACCCTGCCCTCACTATGTGTGGCCTCATAGACCCTCAGAGCTCTGCAAGGCCAGGCCTCGGGGACACGGGTTAGCTGAGTTCCGACCATGCCAGGTATGCACCAGGCACCTCCCGAACCCTTCCAGGGTCTTCCCTAGGACCTTTGAGTACCACATTTTCTGGGTCATCTCAAACCAGCTGCTTTTAGGGGGTTGGAAAGACACGTGCAAGAGTGCTCCCCACCTCTTGTAAATTTGAGAAGAAAACTTTTCTTTCGTTGTGGAGTTGGTGGATGAGGCGCGCGAGGGAGGGAGTGCGTGCGTTCTCAGCCATACTGCTTGAAAGCGATTTCAGCGTGAGGGAACGAAAGGCTTACGTTTCACTTTGATGTTTGTCTATTAAGACAAGCTGGAGTGACAGGCCCCACAGCCGGGGGAGCTCGGGCACTGCCCCCCACGCCGCCTTCACACTGGGGCTCTACCAGCCTGGCCTCTGACGCCCCGTTCCTCCATCTCCCGCCCTCCTCCACGCGCCTGCCCTCTTACTGTTTGTTTCCTGGTGGTCTCCCCCACCCATCCCCAACCCCAGGTCTCCTGGAGGGAGGACCACAAGTTGTCCATCAGCCAGCAATCCTGAGGGACCCCCAGCATGCTTCCTGACCTCTCTACTCCTCGTTCTCTCAGGGGACCCTTGGTTGGCTTTGTCCACACCTCGAGCCTGTCAACATCTTGGGGAACCTGAGCTTTGCTCAGTATTAGCTGTCCCTCCAACATGTGTCACTGCAGGTCTCCCCACAGCCTTCCCTGAAACCCCTGGCAGCCTTTCCTCCTGACTGTCCCATGTACCCATGCCTGGCCACACTGGGTCATAGCCAGCCTCTACTTTCCTGTGTGTCCCCCAACTGTTCCCGTGCAGTGACCTTGCCTCATCAGCCAGACTGCGAGCTCTTGGAAGCCGGGGTCATGGCTCAGCCTGCCTAGCAATCCCACTGAGTGTGCGGCCAGGTGCTGGACACTTAGCAGACTTAAGAGAATGCTCGCCCGCCCAGTGGAATCTAAGGAGGCTGGATCAAGGTTGGAGGAGGTTTCGGGGCAGGGCATGGAATTAGGCTGAGGTTCCTGTAGGAGGGTGGTGGCCCCGAAGTTACTGTGAATGACAATAAACACCAATTGCAGGAAGGAAAAGAAACTGTTCTATGTAAAAAAAAAAAAAAAATTTAAATAACTAAATAGAAGAGGGTCACTGATAGGTCACCAGCTACAGTAACTGCTTCTGGACCTGGAGCTGTTGAAATGCGTAGGATGTAAAGGGTCTCTGAGTAGCCAAGATTAATGTCACGGACTCCAGGCACTAAACTCCTGTACTTTACCCCGAATTGAACCCCTCAGTTTGATGTGCTCAGGAATTCCTGCTTTTATGAACATTTCTAACAAACGCAGGCATCTGGCCCAGAACTCCACAACAGATTAGGAGCAACAAATAAAAGTGTCATTACATTGCTTTGGGCCGACATTCTGACAGTGCAGAGAGGTGACAGCTGACAGCCTTGGTGAGCGATGAGTCTGATGATGTATACAGGGCTATCGTAAGGACTCCAAGAGCCAGCACCCTGGAGGCATCCGGCGTGGGCACCCAGCCACACCTACCCTGGGCAGTGCCCTCTAAGCCTGCCGTCTCTTTGCAACGGAATATGGAAATGGATGTTCATCATGATTAAACCTGAGTCATGAAAAAAGTTAAATGACATTCAAGACTGTTTAAGTAGTCAAAAAAACACGTTATTCATTTGAAGTAAATTTCCCTCCAGGACGATTCAAATCTCCCTAAGGAAGCTTAAAAGGATGCATCCTCTGCTAGTTAGAAAACCAAGTGACAGCTTCCGTTTCTGGTTTCCCAAGCACTTTGTGCGCATGCTCTCATCTGGGAGGCTGCACAACTTATCGCCACTTCAGAGATGAGGGCAGGTGACACACTGAGGGTCTAATGGCCAGAGTTAAAGGGCAAAGCTCAATGTCAGGTGTCCTTGACAGTTCTACCAGCTCTACTTCCCCCAACCCCCAGTCCCATCTGTCTCCAGGATGATTCAGCCCCCTGAGGGCTCCAGATGGGTATCACTGTCCTGATGTTGCAAAATGTCCTCTTCCTTGGCTGTTGTTTTCCCTCCCAGTCTGTCACCACCCCCAACCCCACCCCCCACCACCCCCCATAGCAGCCCAGGGCTGCTGGGCGTGACTTTCACTCCCATTAGGACACCTCAGCACTAGGCATCCCACCGTTGATAACACATTGGTTCAAGCCCTGGATGTCTCCAGATTAGTTCTTCAGGAAGGGCATGGGCTGGGCACTCACGCCACCAGCACCCCTGACCCAGAGTTAACCAGTTGCTGAGAGGCAGTGTGGCATAGTGGGCTCTAACGTCAAATTTCAGCTCTGTTACCTATTAACTGTGCAGCCTTAAGAAAGTTACTTAATCTCTCTGTGCCTTAGCTTTCCCATCTGTAAAATGCAGGTAATAGTGCTAGTTAATGCATCAGGTTGTTGTGACCACCAAATAAGTTACTATGTGCCTGGCACCTAATAAGCATTTGACAAATATCAGTTGTTATTGATATGTCAAGGAAATTTACATAGGTCATTTCCATAACCTGTCTCAAATCCCTTTTTTAGAATAAGACTAGCTGTAAAGAATCTCGAATTATCATGCCAACCCAGTAAGGTAGATATGAGTATCCCTATTTTGTAGCTGAGGATTCTGAAGCACAGAGAAGAACAGTGTGCCAGGACAGAGTGCCAAGAAGTGGCAGAATTTGGATTTGTACCTGTGTGCTACGGTCTGAATGTCTGTGTCCCCCCAAAATGGGATATTAGGAAGTGGGGCTTTGGGAAAATGATTAGATCATAGGGGCTCCACCCTTTTAATTAGGATTACTGCCTATGAAAGAGACCCCAGAGAACTAACTTGTCCCTTCTGCCATGTGACATTACAGCTAGAAGGTGCCTTCTGTGCATGAGAAGGCAGGCCCTCCTCAGACACCAAATCTGCCAGTTCCATGATCATGGACTTCTGAGCCTCCAGAAATGTGAGAAATAAATGTTCGCTGTTTATAAGCCTCTCGGTCTCTGGCATCTTGCTTTGTCATCCTGAACAGACTAAGACACTGGGTCTACCTGACATCTGAGTCATGCTCTTTCCATGACATTATACCTGCCTCTCAGGAGGAATGTTCAGGAGATGAACTTCCATGGGAAAGTGAGTGGGAGAGCAGCCCTACAGCTTCCGAAAACTGGAATTCCCACTTTCAAATCCTGCCTTGAGAGATTGAATCATCCAGATAATATAAAATTTCAGAACCTAAGAAGGAAAAATGGGGAGGAAGAGATGCGCTTCCATTTTTCAATAACAGAGAAGCCTCAGAGGCAAAGGCTGTCCATTATCATGTCCGCTCAGGAGTGTCCTGGTGATCCATTGCTATGTAACCAGCCACCTCAAATCTCAGTGGCTTCAAACAACCACAGTCCTTTTATTATTATCGCTCACTGTTCTGGAAGTTGGCTAGGCTCAGCTAGGCAGTGCTCACTCAGGGTCCTTCATGCAGTTGCAGACAGACGCTGGCCGGGGTCATCTGGAAAGTTTCCTTGCTGACATGGCTGGTGGCTGATGCTGGTGGTCAGCTGAGACCTAGTGGGAGCTATGGACCAGAACACCTACAAGTGGCCTCTCCATGTGGTCTGGGCTTCCTGACGGAATGGCAGCTGAATTCCAAGAGCAAAAGTCTCAAAACGGTAGGGTGGGAGTACATGGCATTTTTCTGACCTAACTTTGAAAGTCGCGTAGTATCATTTCTGCAGTGACTTCTAATCACCAAGCCAGTCACAAAGGCTCACCCAGGTCCAAGGAGAGGAGACATAGACCGCTACTCACTGGGAGAGTCAAGAAGAGTGAATGACATAGGATGTACCAGAGAGGCCACCTTGGAAAAATACAATCTGCCACGTGGCAGGCTTTCCTGAAAGAACTTGCTATTTGAAGAAAACAGGTGACGAATTGTGAATTGAGACTCTCACAAGGACCCTTCCCCGTAGTCATGTCTGACAATAGCTCCTTCGGGGAACAGGCCACAAGAGACACTGTCGGCAGCAAGATTTACTGTTCTGTCTAAGCTGTCATTGAAATAAATAGGATTAGGGCTGCAGTGACTTCATCATCCGGACTGTTCTAACAGCATGTAATTTGCAGCCATGCTGTGACCAGCAAAGCCGCCAGGGCATGTGAGTAGGAATGCCTGGTCACTCCTGGGACAGGTTCGTTGGCTGGAAATCTTGCAGGCCCTTGACCTTGTCCACCAGCAGACAGATATTAAATCCTCCCCTTATCAGCTTTTTTTATGCAGACAAAAGCTGGAGGTGATTTTGTTTTTGAAGTCCCAGAGTTAAAAAGTGTCCCCCGTCTTCCCCCAGCCCCTCTCCGTGAGGTCCCAGTTCCAAGCTTGAGAGCCCTGGAAATTCAGTCAATCAGGGTCCGGGGGAAGGGGAGGAGGCAGGGTGGCCCCATCCAGCAGGGTCTGGCGCCAGAGAAGTCTGGACTTAGCCCAGCAGGCTCCAAGGACAGCACCCAAGCAGCTGCCTAGGGGAGCAAGGGGCAGGCCAGACTCTGGGCAAGGCCAGCATCTGACAAGGTCAGGCCAGGGACACAAACACCCCTGGGGCTCAGGACTCTGGGGATGGGGTGGGTGGCCGTGGGAACTACCAACCCAGGACTGTCTCCAGTATGCCAGCTGTTTTTGCCTACACCTTCTCAGGTAGTTCTTACAACCCCCATCCTGGTTTCACAGATGAGGAAATCGGGCTTAAAAGCACTAAATGGTTGGAACGGCTCCATAGCGTAGTGGTTAGCACTTCTGCTTTACACGCAGAAGATCCATGGGTTCGCGCCCCAGGTGGAGCCACGGACCATCCCCCGAGTGCACGGGGGAGGGTGCCAGGCCCCAGGTGCAGGCCTTGAGAGCCAGGTGCAGGCCTCGAGCGCATGGGAGGAGACGCCCCGCCTTCAGAGATCCAGTTCTTAAGGGGAGACGACAACATTTGTAGGTCAGGAGTGGAAGTGGGGGAGGGGGATTAAAGAAGGGGGGGAAAAAATACTAAATGTCTTTGCCCCAGACCTCAATCAGGAAGGTCCGGAGCTGAGATTCGAACCCAAGACCATTTTCCGTTGCACCCAGCAGAAGAGAAGGAAAGAGTGAGAAAGAGTGAGTGGGCCCCCTGGGGTAAGACCTCCCCCTGGGGCAAGACCTTGTTTGCTGGGAACCCAACCCAAGAGAATTCTGCGTGGGGGCTGTGAGAGTGCCCGCTGCTCACAGGGTGCCCGACGGGCGGGAGCACCGGACAGGAAAGGCAGGTTTCCTGCCAGCCTCGGGCTCTGCAGCAGCCAGGCCAGACCAGGAATTTCCGGCAGAGCGGCCCAGTCACCCCTCTCATAGCCCTTAGACATGAGCACCTTCCCCCCATGACCCCGTCACCCACATTTATAGTCCCTGGTGTGTCAAAACACAGCAGACCACCCTCTCCCAAAAACGCAGAGGAAGGAAAGAATGGGATGGTTGGATCCAGGTCTCTCCGACCATCCTTCACGGGTCTCATTTCATCCGCTGTGACAACGCCCCTTCTCCAAGTGGGCCAGGTGTTGTCCCTGTGAAGGGCAGCACAGCCCATGTCCACTCATGGGAATGAGGGAATTCCGCCACCAAAAGACAGAATCTTGGAAGCCGTGGTCGAGAGGGATGAATGACACAGGAGAAGTGGCTGCTGTGGGCCATTGGAGGCCTGGTTTGCCCAGAAGTGTCCATCAGAGGCCAGGCTGGTGTTTGGCCCTAGGTAGTCCTGCCCCACACCCAACTCCTCCGGGCAGGGCCCAGCAGGGACCAAAGGCCACGTTCCCACGCCAGTCCCGCTGGAGTCGGGCCAGGCCCCAGTCAGCGCCTCTCACTGCTGTGCCAGCTCAGAGCCCAGAGCACCTCAGAGTCTGGTCTGAGGGGAACCAGTCAGTTTCAATTACCTGCCAAGAGGGCTCCTCAATCAATGCCTCTTTATTTCCCAAAAAGCTCTACAGTCCCAGCAACAACCTGAGACAGACCTGCAGCCTCTTCTCACTTAGGCAACTTCCTGTGGGCTCCTAGTGAAATGGAGAGGTGTCCACCACATGCCTGCACCAAGGAACTGAACTCGAGTCCTTGACTGTGACCCCTGGTTGGGGGGTGCACGGAACAGGGGGATTTGAACTACCCGGGGACCTGAATTTATTTACTCATTCAACAGATACACGTATGTTTGAATGTCCCCCACCTTCCAGGCTGTGGTTGCCTTGGGGTATGACAGCCATCAAGACAATGCATGCAGAGCCTGGGAGCTAGCTTGAGCAAGTGAGTTATCTGGCCCCATTCTCCACACTGTCAATGAGAGGGCTGAACAGAGTGATCCTTGAGGCGACCGTCCAGCTGGTCACCTCTGTTCTGGCCTCTGATGGAAGCTGGACCAGGATGGGACCGAACCCTGAGGCGAGTTAGGAGAAGAGGTCCCAAATTGCCCATGTCATCTGGCTGTCAGATCGACTCACAGGCCGCCATATCCAAGGAGAGGTCACGACAGTCAAAATTAGACCCAAAGTTGCAGACGGGGACACTCTAGGCCCTTAAGCAGTTGCTTGGTTAGAAGAAGCTGACAGTAAAACATGAACAGATCTCCAAGCCAAGACCCCTCCCCTGGGGACCCCTCACTCGCCACAGCCAGGTTAAGGAAGGACTTGCCCTCTGGCCTCCCGTCCAGCATGGCCATGGAGGAGGCACTGGAGAGCCTGAACTTTTTGGAATCGTCTAGATAAAACTTTCTAACAGGAAACCCAAGAAGGTCTCAGCCAGTGGGCGGAACCAAGGCTGGATGTGCCCCGCCCATAGGGACCTGCCCTGGGGAGGCTCAAAGGAAGTCTCCAGAAGCCTGCGCAGAGCCTGGGGGCTGGGGCCCAGCAGGGATGGAGCCCTGCCCTCTGGATCTGGTACCTGTCAGGTCCCCTGAAAATCACTGAGTTTGCCAGAGCCCGAATATCAAATGAGTCAAGAAGATAAGACTCTACACTAGCCAGCCTCATGAGTCACTCCACCTTCAGGGAGCAGGTTGCACCTCCGTCCCCTCCTACTTCACACAGGTAGAGAGTACAGGTACCTGACTATGGAGGCTCTTCCAGCTGGACAGTGTGAGAGCCTCGGACTCATCCTTGCTAGAAAGCATGGGGCAGGGAGAACCTGGGATGCCTGGGCCGCCTGGTAAAGGCTCCAGGGCTGCCCCTTGCCTGCTGTTGGCTTGGGCAACTCGCTTCGACTCTGTATAATAGGTCAGTAATGCCTGTCCTTTTCTGAAGTTCTGGAGAAAATCAGGTGAGCCCAAGGAAGCAGACCTGTTAGGTGAATAGTTGGAGGCTGTGCATGTGTGAGTGTGAGTACACACGTACACACACACACACACGAGGAACGCTTACCCCTGTTGTTCGGGTTATTATTATTTGGGCCCTGAAGTCAATTACTCAATAACATGCACAGCCACAATCAAGGTAATGTTCCCATAGTCACTTTTAGGGACTGAACTGTGTCCCCCCCAAATTCATAAGTTGAACCCCTAACCCCCAGTTCCTCGGAATGTGACTAGATTCTGAGATAGGGCCTTGCAGGAGGAGATTAAGGTTATATGAAGTCATATGGGGTGTATAATCAACCTGATGGAGTGTCATAAAGAGAGAAGAGAAACCGGAAAAGGCCACATGAAAGCGCAGCAGGCTGAGGCTGTCCTCACGCCAAGGAGAGAGGCCCTAGGAGACTGCAACCCTGCCGACACCTTGATCGTGGACTTCCAGCCTCCAGAACTGTGAGAAAATAAATTTCTGTTGTTTAAGCCCCCAGTGTGTGGTGCTTTGTTGTGACAGACACAGGACACGAATAGAGTTGCTAAAGGGATGACCAGGCTGGTCCTGGACTCCTCATGGGGGCGTTTCCTTGAACCTGGCTCTGCGAGGCAGGGGAATGCCCCTCTCCCAGCCCTCACATTTGGGACGCGGTCACCCTTACCATCTCCTAGAGAGTAGCTCCCTCCTGGCCATTGGCCCTCTGAGGCGTCCATGGCGCTTGGGGCATCTGTCTCGGGCAGGGCTCCGTTAGGCCCTTAGCCCACTTGGCCTTACCCTCTCTTGGCTCACAACCAAACTGAGAACCCCTTCAGGAGGACTCAGCAAGTGTTCCCTGAGGTCGGCCTCTCAGATTTCTTCCAGAAATCCAACTGGGGTTTCCATTCCTTATCTAGCTGACTGGGGCATTCAGGAGGGTCCCAAAGACGAAGGACAGGAACAGAGAGTGGAGCAGGAGGATGGGCGTGATGGCCCGTCCCCCCCAGGCCTGGATCCCCAGGGACAGGTCTCCCTTGGCACTCCCTTCAGCCTGAACCCGAACTGGGAGCCCTGCTGAAAAAGACCATGCTCTTTGGCACGGGCCCTGACTGGCTGATCTCCTGGCCCTGTGGTTACTGAAATGGCCCTTCTGCTCAGAGAGTCCCTCAGCCTGAAGTCAGGAGCCTCTCACTGCTGCCGGGAGGTGCTGAGGCTCATGCACCAGAGGCTGCTCATGCCACCAAGGGGTCATGAGGAAAAGCAGTCTCCGTGTCCAGAACTGAATTGACACCAGGCCCTTTTGTACCAGACTCAAGGAGGGAAAGGCTTGCTCTCCTTGCCCAGACCCCAAGGTCTCTGCCCTCTCCTCCCAGGAGGAACTTCCTTGAACCTGGAGACCTTCTGGCTCATCCCTAGGTCCTAGTCACCCAGTAGCAGTGTAGGGAAGAGGTGAGGGAGAAGCTGCTCAGTCTGGCCAGGTGGAAGGCAAGGTTTCCTGCCCTTGGATGGGTGGATGCTTTGATGTGTTCACTCATCCATTTACTCAATAAGAATTTATGAAGCACCTCTCCGTGCCAGCCTCTGTGCTAGGCTCTGGCTCAGAGTGGGTGAGAACGCTGTGGAAAGGACCAGTTGTTTGTGCACGGGTCGATGACTCATGTGAGGGATGAAGAAGCCCTTTCTCTGGAGGCGAGTGGGTGCCTGACAATGAAACAGACACACACACGCACCCCAATAAAACTCCTCCGAGAAGCTCTTTGTAGCTGAGCTGGATCCTGGGCCAGCTCGTTGGTCGAAGCCCCATACTGTGTTATCTTGGCGTTTCAGGGTTCACCGTATGGGAGTGGTTACTCTATGTCCTGCTGGAGCGGGGATCGGAGGAGGGTTGGGTGAGCAGAAATGAGCATCTCGTACAGTGATCTCACCCCTCTACCCCGCAGCCCGCCCCCAGGTACTTCCCCAGCCATCGAAAGGGCCGATTTTGCTTGCGTGTTGAATGCAGCTGACAGTGTGCTGAGACAGACTTCTCTGTCGGTGAGGCCAAGGTCAGCAGGGACGTTTGAGACATTTCATCCTGTCGGTCAGGCCCAAGCTTTGGGTTGCCCCAAAACCATGTACCTTAACTCACTGTTGGCACTTCGCCTGCACCCATGTGGCTGAATGTGGCTGAATGTGGCTGGAGAGAAACACACACCGTGCTGACTGATCTCACTCCGCTAACAGAATTCTCAAATGGGCGCCCAACGTGTCCCTGGCATTTCCGCTCTACCTTCTTCTCTGTCCTCTACTGCCACTTGTCCCTCAGTTCATCATTTTGTCTTATATTATGTTGAGAAAATAGAAAATATTAGAAGGTGGCCCGTCATTTTCCCACCACCAAAACCATAAGCCTCCTCGCATACCGCATCTGCCCGCAGCCCCAATTTCTATCTAAAGCCAACTCCGCCTTGAGCTCTGGATTTCATCCCTCTTGTTCAAGAAATTATCTTATTATCTTCCCTTCTTTATCATAATTCCCCCTAAGAATCTTTCCTGTCAGCTTACGTAACAGCTCTAGGTGCTCCTGTCTCCTCGAAACAAAACACAAAAACAAAACAAACAAAAAAACTTCCCCCTCGAAGCTCCTTCCCTCTCCAGCAGCTACTGCTCCAATTGTTTGCTCCCCGCCACAGGGGAGAATCTTTAAGAAGCTCTCTCTACAGGCTGCTCTGCCTTCTTCACGCCCATTCTCTTCACATCCACCCCCAGCACTCCACTGGAACGGCCCTTGTCAAGGCCTCCAGCAACCTGCACGCTGGGGAGGCCAGTGGTCACTTCTCTGCCCACTTGTTGGATCTATCGGCAGTGCTGGAGAGTTTGGCTCTGTCTCCTCATTAAAGTGTTCTTGCAGCTTCAGTGAAAACCACCTTCCTGGTTTTCTCCTCTCTGTCTCTCTCTCTCTGTCTCTCTCTCTGTCTCTCTCTCATCCTCTGTTGGTTTCAATCAACCCCTAAACATCGTTGTGTGTCAGGGCCTGGTCACAGGCTTTCCACTATTCTGTAGACATTCTCTACATAGATGATCTCATCGAGGCTTTAAAACCACCCATATGCTGATGCCTCCTACACGCGCATCTGCAACTCTGACCTCTCCACTGAGCTACAGGCTCACCTCTAGGTGTTGTCTCCATTTGGACATCAACCAGGCATTTCAAAATTAATGCAGGTAAAACAAAACTTTCCATTTCTGTCCCCACCCCAACCTGGTCCTTCCCATTTTGATAACTGGCACTCAGTTTCCCAGGACTGGAAGGCATCCTGGATTCACCGGTTTCTCTTCCTAGCCACATGAGCTTCATCACCAAGTCTTGTAAACTCGGCTCAGTACATCTCAATCCCTCCTTTCTGCTCCGTCTCTATCGCTGCCACAGTCTCACCCACATGATTGTCAGAGTCTCCCAATCAATCCTCTTGTCCCCTATGATCCATTCTAACCCAACAGCCAGCATGATCTTTAAAGATTTTAAATAAGATGATGTCACTTTCCGATTGTTATTGGAATAAAACCTAGATGCCTTGTCATGGCCTGTCATTCCATACGAAATAGGGCCCTTTTCTGCCTCTCGGCCTCAGCCCTTCCCATTCTTTCTCTACACCAACTTTCATCCTGCTGGGCACGCTTGGGGAGCAGGCCTACTGACATCCCAGCTCAAGACCTCACCAGGAGACCCCAAGAACTCACCTAAGGGAGAGTTCTTCAGCTCTTCCCTCTGCTCAGATCTCTGCCTGTCTCAGCTCAAACATGGTCTCCTTGAAGAGGCATTCTCTTGACCCCGCAAGGCTCCCCGGGCTACGTGAGACCCTGATTGGTTTTATTTCTAGGACTCATCATCATCGGAATGATCTGTTTTGCGTATTTGTTTACTTGCTTGCTGTCTCTCCCCCTCCCCAAGGTGGATGCTCCGTGAGAGCAGGGAACACCTCTGTCATGCTCACTGCCATATCTGTTGTATCCGGAACAGAGCCCGGCGCATTAGCAGGTGTTCGTTAAAAAAAAAAAATAGCTGGTGAATAAATGGTAAACGGAGACTGGGCAGTGGGGATAAAACCAAAACAGAATCTGATGTCCTAGCCCCAAGGGCTCAACTACGGAGTTATGACAGAAACAAACTGGCATTTATAACGCAGCATGGTAAGCACTTCCATAAATGCTAGGATGGGTGCCGTGGGCCCTGGAAGGGGCACTGCCTGGAGTGCAAGCACGTGCAGGGCAGGCGTCCTGGGGAAGTCATGCTCAAGCTGAGACCTACCAGAAAGTAAGCAGGGATAGGTGAGGTAGAGGAGCATGTCTCAAGCAGGGACACCTGAACTTACAAAGAGCCGAGGTGAGTGAGGGCACAGGGAGGGGTTTCCTGCAGACCACCTGGCCCGCCCCACTGGAGAAGGGCAGTTCTACTTTCTCCCTGGGCTGCTTGGGGGAGCGGAGGCCATCACCTGGATCAGACCGCTCGTTCCTTCATTTATTCCTTTAACACCAGCCGACGGGCTCTGAAAATGTTCCAGGGCCTGTGCTAGGCATTGGGGAGGCAGAAACAAAAAGGCTCAGGCCTTTCGGTTGAAGAGACAAAGCTGAGCTCTGAAGGTGGAGGAAGTCCCAGCTCAAGACCTCACCAGGAGACCCCAGGCACTCGGTGCAGGGGGTGCTGCTGGATCCCTCTGCCACACACATGCCTGGGCCTCGAGGCTAGAGCAGGGACACTCCTGCCAGCCCTGCAGGGACTTGTCCCTGAACTCGTCCCTCTGCCTGAAGAACCTGTCTTACTGCTCATGCGCTCACACACTCACCACACATGCAGATGTGCATATCACCTCTGCTCTGGTCACATGTACACACCCACACCTGCCCTCATGACCTCACACACTCACGCACCCCACCCCAGGCAGTGAAACCAGTATGCAGATCCTCACAGGGCGCACAATGCACTCCTGCACCCCAGAATCTCCTACGTTGCTTGACAGGAACACATGGCTTCCAGAAACATTCTCTTCCCAAGACGTTTATAATGTTACAGACAAATTAGTACAAGATAATGTAATCTGAACTATATAGACCACGTGATGGGGTAATTCAAGCAGACTTCTTGGAAGAAGAGAATTTGAGCCAGGTCTTGAAGAAAGTCATAGAATGGTAAAAATGAAAAGAGGTTTTTTGTTTGTTTGTTCATTTGTTCGTTTGTTCGTTTGTTTTGTTTAGATACTGAATTAATCAGGCTCTTTAGGCTACCAAAAAAGATAATGTACTGTTTGACCCAGGGAGCTGAAAAGTTAGGGTGGGCCTGACTTCAGGCACTGTTGGATCCAGGGGCTAGAATGATGTCAACAGGGCTTTGCCTACTTTTATAGATATTTCCCAGCTGAGTTCTTATGACATGGGAGGCCAGACTGACCTTATCAATTTAAGTGGACAAACTGTCTTCCCCCAGAGCTATAGCAGAAAGGCTTGGAGGACCCTGATTGGCCTCTTCTGAGGTCACGTCCTCATGTCTGAACCAATCCTCATGGTCAAAGATATGGAGTTCTTGGATTGGCTACGCCTGAAGCATATTCCTAATGCTCTAGCAGTCTGGTCCTATCCGAGCCACATGGAATGGGTTTCCTAAGGGGAAATGGGTCTCTGCTACCTGAAGAAGTAGGGAATGGTCACTTATGGAGCTCCGATACCCCTTCCTTAAATATCAATCCCTCCCTTAGTTATAGCACCCCACATTTTTTAACAATTCCACATAATTTATCCAGTTTTCTTATCAGGAGATAATCTCGAGTCAGGCATGGTTAGCACCTTCATTGTACTATGGACCAAGAGCACTGCCAAACATTGAACTTGATTTTTCTATTCTACTACAATAAAGGCCAGAGAATCACTTTGGAGTCCCTTGGCCATCTCCTCTAGAAGGGCAAATGACCTTGGAGCTCTTGGGTAAGCCTCCCTCAGTAGAAGTGGTTGGTGGTAGGAGATGAGGGATTAGTTTCTGATGCATTAAATTTGAGAGGTGCCTTTGGGGTACCCAAGTGGAATGGTCCAGGTAGCAGTTGAGTATATGAGACTGGTGTTTCCCCCCGCAATGGCCAGACACCCACTGCCATGCTGAGAGCTCCTTTTTCCCTGCGTGTTAAAATGGCCAGTCGGAGTGCATCCAGGGGACAGTGGGGCCGAAGCCCTGAGCACAGGCAAGTGGTGGGGGCAGAGTTGGGGGAGTGTTGTACACAAGGAGATCTGCCTGCAGTTGCCTCCTCTGTGCCAGAAAGAGCAGAGATCAGCCCAGGACCTCCTTAGCCCAGCTGAGAGGACCTGGAGCCCTGAACCTAGCACTCACCCCTGATCTCCTCCCTGGGTGTCAGCCGCCACCTCTAACACTCCACAGGGCTGTGTAAGCTGGTTTCCAAAGATGGTCCCCCATGACGCACACCTCCCAGCACTCACCCCGTGATGTCATTCCCTTCCATGCTGAATCTAGACTGACCTGTGACACACATTATTCAACAGAACGTGGCAGAAGTGATTCCATGCCAGTTCCAGACTTAGCCTTTAAGAGGAATGATAGCTTCTACTTCCTCTTTCTCAGAAGGTTCACTGTTGAGATCCCTGAGTCACTGTGTGAGATGTCTGGCTACCCCGCTAAAGGGAGCGTGTGGAGAGGCCACGTGAAGAGGAACAGAGGCCCAGCTGACCCATCATTTTAGTTGAGCCTCCGGCGACACCAGTCTCAGCCTTTATCTGAATGCACCTGCATGAAAGACCCCCAAACATGACCAGCAGCAGAACTCGTCAGCCGAACCCAGTTAACCCACAGAACAACGAGAGATCATAAAATAGTAGTTGTTTTGGAGTTTGTTATGCAGTGGTAGATGACAAAAACAATCTTCTTGTTGGGGAGACTGGCTGGTATGCCCGAGTCTTGTGCCACCTTCCTCCTTAAGCCCTCTGTACTTGACATGGTTAAGTCAGGTCTTGGTTAATGACCAAGAGAATAATCACATTAATAACCATTAATTGCAGGCCAATTTTAGGACAAGTACAAGAGGGGGCTCACGCATGCTGTCAGATTCTAGGACTGAGCTTCCAAAAGACACACACACAAAAAAAACGGTTTCCACAGAGCTGGAGACCAAAGCAGGAGGACTAGATGGTTACCCAGCTCCACCTCTGAGGACTGGCCCAGATAAGCAAAATGGCGAGGTTCAGGTGCCATTCAGATGCCTTTGCAAGTCTCTGAGATTGAAGACTTGCTATGACAAATCGAGCGGGTAGAAATGGGCCAGCTGAGCACAGCTCTGCCATCTTGGCCTCGCCCGGGTTCCCCCAGTATTGCCCACCGCACCGGATTCAAACCCTCTGCTGCAGGCCCCATGCTTCGCCCGTCCTAGACCAGCTCTTTTTCGACTCCCATCTTGTGCAGGCTGGATGCCACTCCTGAAACTGTAATCACGTCTCTGCCCTGGGGAATCTTCCCTTCTCTTCTCCCTCACCCCCGGATCTCCAGTATTGTAGAGTCATTGTCATATGTAGCCTGAAATGTGTCATGTGTGACTCTTGCCCCACTACTAGACCATGAGCTTCTAGAGAACATTCACTACAGCTTCATTTTTCCCTCTAATGTATGCATTATAAATTCAGCCATTCATTCATTCCTTCCACAATCTACTGCGTGCTGACATCTCCGTTCAGTACAGGGACATAAAGTGAAAGACTATTGTCCCTGCCCTGGAGTTTGGCCCAGTCGGACAGGCAGGCATATAAATACGCAATGGTTTACACAATGATGAATGCTAGAAGGAGGTGTGTACACAATGCAGTGGGAACACAGAGAAGTACCCAAGTCAGATAAAATTTGCTAATGATTATTGTATGCCAGGCTCTGTTCTAAGCACTTCATTTATTTATATTGTCATTATTTCAAAGTGATTAAAACAGTAAATTATGATTATTTTAGAACAGGTAAATATAGGCCAACTATACAAAATTCCAAAGGTACTCATGCCACCTCTGAGCCTGCCCAGAGGAGCCCATCCTTCAGCATATTTTGTGCCTTCCAGATCTACTGTATTTTATGCATAAGATAAGTCTGCACGCGCGCACTCATGCACACATACACAGCTTCTACATAAATGGTTGCCCGATATTCTGCATTTTGGTTTTGGTTTTTGTTCTCATTTAACATATCTTGAAGCTCATTTCATGTCACTGTTGAGATACTTCAAGCTTGGCTAATGACTGCACAGTATCAGAGTATTCCATCATATGAATGAACTATAATTTAATCATCTATTAATAGCTATTTATGCTTTTTCTAGTCATTCACCATCATCGTTACAAATCATAGCACAAGGTTTTGTGCTTACGTGATTTTGAACAAGTGTCATATTTCAAGATAAATTCATATTCTGTGGAAATTAAAGGTCTGTTTAAAATTTTAAATGCCCATCTAATATTTAGGTCTAAATAACACACCACTAAGCTTTACAGAGCTTTTCTACTAATCTACTAGAACTCCCTTCTGCTGTGGCCAGAAGACCCAGGTGGGCAGAGGAGGAGGAGGAAGACGGCGCTTCATTTTAAAACGCTTCTCTTTCCTTCTTTACCTTTTAAATAAAACTTAATGTACAAAATTATATATAAATATATATTTTAAAAATATGTAATTTAATAATATGATAATACAAATATGAAATTTATATAGATGCAAATAACTTAAATATAACATTCCTCAGGGGAGTGTGTGGAACCATATACAGCCACCTTGGGACCGCAAGGGAGAGTCCACCAGAGAAGTGAGGGCAGGAAACTCGGGCCAGCATCTCACCTGCCGCAAGCCTAGCCTTGGGTTGTTTGGGTTCATAAGCCAGCATGTGGCATTTTTGCTTATGCCTGTTTGGGTCAGGCTTTTTGTCACTTCCTCCAGAAGGGCCTGCCTGATGCCACAGCTGGTATGAGAGCTGGACTGAGTGCCCGGGGAGCAGTGTTTACGGATGTGACACCCAGAGGGTCAGGACCGGTCAGACCAGGATGGAGAAAGGCACCCGGAGAAAGAGCCTGACATCCACGGAGGTGTGGGAGCATTCCGAGGACTCCCATGGTTCACCTGTGAGCTTCACCTGTGAGGTGGGGTGGGCAAGGGCAGGGTGTGTGCACCACAGGTGCTATGTGATTAATGTGATTCATCTTGATCTCTCAGACGAAGTGACCAGAGTTTCACCTTAGCAGTGATCACAGGTGTGAGTAAAAAATGAGTTTCCTGCACCCCTTTGAGCATCCCTACCCAGGGTTCAGACCTCTGACACCTACCCCTTGGCTCCACGGCCCGGATGCCCCAAAAGGCAGTCACTCTTTGAGACCTGGCATCAGACAGGCCTGGGGCTCCTGTGATTGGGGAGAGTGAGCCTCCTCACCCTGGCCCCATGAGGGAGAAAGCTGCCGAGGAGAAAGGCCATGGGCGTGCTGGAACCCCTCCCGGTGGGCGTGTGTGTGCATGTGTGTGCCCTTGTGTGGGCGTGCTTGTGTGCATACACAGGATGCTAATTACCCTTTCTCAACGGAGCCCTCAGGAACATTCTCCAGTATTTACTCTTTTTCCAAAGTCATTACCTTATCTCAGGGGCCCTTCGGAGCCTTTGACCCAGAGCTGGGCGAGGCAGGAAAGGAAAGGATGAGGGCTGGGAGGAAAGGAATTTGCCCTTTGCTGTGTGTGGGCATGTGGGGGGGCGGCGGGGGGTAGCAGACTATGTCCCTCTGAACTGCCAATAGCTGGACCCGAGTCATGTTATTGTCCACCACATCCGCAGCGGGCCTTCTAGAAGAGGCCCCTAGTCACTTCCTCCCAGTCCATCTTCTACATCGAGGGTCCTCCTAAATGTCACTCCCCTGTGAATAGCCCTGATGGGCTGCCTGATGACTAAGACATATTCTTTCCTATGACATAGAAGGTCTTTTGTAGTTCCGGCCTGCTTACCTACCCTCATCTGCTCCCATTCCCCCCTCACTCTGGGCTCCAGGCAGGACGTCCCACGGCCATTCCCAGAAAGCACGTATTAGTTGCAATGGCTGCTGTAACGAAGAACCACAAACACTGTGGCTCAAAACAACACAGATTCATTATCATCCAGTCCTGGCAGTCAGAAGTCCAAAAATGGGTCTTAAGGGGCTAAAATCAAGGTGCCAGCGGGGCTGCGTCCCCTCCGGAGGTTCTACGGAGGAATCTGTTTTTTACCTTCTCCACCTTCAAAATGCCGCCTGGTTCCTTGGTCCGTGGCCCCTTCCTTCATCATCAAAGCCAGCAACGTATTTTCCAGTCGGTGCCGAGCCACGCGTATCTCTCGGAACAACTGGCACAAGCACCACGAGAGCAGGGGCAAGAGAAAGTCCTAACACAAGAAGCGAAAATACGAGCCGGGGCGCCCCACTGCCAACACGAAGACTGGCCCCCGCCACGGACAAACCCTCTGCGCACGGGAGGCAACAGGAAGTACCGCGCCTGGAGGCTGGAGGTGGGGAACCTCTCCTGGGGCTTCGAGCATCGTCCAAGCATCGTCCAAGCATCGTCCAAGCATCGTCCGCGCAAAACGAGCATTACCCATGTTGTCTACGATGCATCCCACAATGAACTGGTCTGCGCAGTGCTCACTAACAGCGCAGGGGACCCACAGAGGTAAGAGCCACACTGCGCACTGCCTCTGGGACACGAGAAGGGGCCAACCTGACTTCTGAGGAGATTGAAGAGATTTTAAACCGAAAACGATCAAAGAAAACTCAGAAGAAATATGATGAAAGGAAGAAGCACACCAAAATTGGCAGTCTTCTAGAGGAGCAGTTCCGGCAGGCCAGCTTCTCACTGGCATGGCTTCAAGACCAGGCCAATGTGGCTGAGCAGATGGCCATGTGCTAGAGGCTGGAGACCTGGAGGTCCACCTGAGGAGAATCAGGGCCCGGAAAGGCAAATTAGTCCTCCTCCTCTTGTCTCAGCTCCTGTAATAAAGGTGTTTATTATGGGTGGGAAAAAAGCCCGCAGTACAGCATATTTCAATCTTTCTTTCTGACCTCTGTTTCCATGGTCACGTCTTCTCTCTCTGAGTCCCACACTCCTGTCTCTCACTTGTAAGGGCCCTTGTGATTGCATTTAGGGCCAGCCCAGATAATCCAGGATAATCTCCCCATCTCGAGATCCTTAATTTAATTGCATCGGCAAAGTCCCCTTTGCCATGTAAGATTGCGCACTCCTAGGTTCCAGGGATTAAGATGGGGACTTAATTGGGGGCCATTATCACTCTGAGTTTCAGCATGTGCAGGGCCCTTGGCACTGTGATAGGCAGAATAATGGCTGGCCAAGAGGCCAAGTCAAGGCTCAGATTCAGGCCATGCTCTGCTCATCAAGCTGTGTGCACAGGCTCGGGCTGCACCTGCCCAGAGGTGGCACCTCTCTCTAATTCGCACAAAGGTACCGACCACAGGGGCCAGCAGAGGCCCTGTCTGGAACACCCACCTGCTTCCACCCCTTCCTCCACTGACGGGGAGCTACTCATTGTTAAAGACTCACCTCAGTCTAGAACATTTCCCTAACTTTCCCCTGATCTCCACCCACACTCCCAGTGGGTTAGTCACACCCTCTCCTAGCTCCCCGCTCCATCCTGTACTTTCCATATCGACCACAGGACATTGGGCACGTCTGTCTGCGTGTCTGTGTGGGCAAGTTCTGAGCTCAGCCCTGAAGCCTTCCCCTGGAGCCCTGACCTTCCCCCAGGCCCTGCCATCTCTCTTTCCAGGACAGACACCCCCTCTGGGTTCTTCTAGCTCCTGCCTTTTTTGTCGACCCTGGGTGCAGACTTAGGTAGGCCTATAACGTTGCTGTGAGGAAGGCAGAAAGGAAGCAGAGGTGGCCCTCACCTTGGAAATGGCCCCAGCCCTGGGGGAGCCAGCCCTCTACCCGGGGGACCCCAGGGCAGACAGTGAGCAGTCTGAGGTCCTGCTGCCAGAAGAACCCAGGCTGCGGCTGAAGGGAGAACAGCCAGAGAGTCAGGAAAAGGCCAGGGGAGGCTGCATGGAGGAGGCGACATCTGGGAAAGGGAGGCTTCTACCTTGAGTGAGAAGGACTCATAACGTGGAAAATTCTCCAGACATAGGAAGTGTGTGCAGAAGAGGCAGGAAGGCCACAGACATGACAAATACTGTTGGAAGGGCAGAGTGGAGCAGTTGGGTAGAGGGAGTCATTTTCAAGCCCAACGGAGCAGCCAGGAAAGCAGGACTGACGGAAGCTGGGCTGCCCAGGGACTCTGGGACCTGGCTGGGGTTGGAGCAGGGCAGACGGGGGCTGGCCCCTACTCTCCATCCTCAGGTCCTGCCTGGATTCAGTCTCCTATCCTTGGACCATGGTTCTGAGACCACCCTAGCTGCTCAATGTGCCCACAGCCCTGCCCACCCTTCATTCAAACAGCCACCCTTCACCCCCAGGATCCAGGACCACAGCCTTGGTTCTAGCATCTCCCATCTCACCCTGATGTTCCCATCCCACTACCTGTGTCCTCAGGACCCAGAGGCTTCTCCCAAGGCTTGACCGAGGGACCAGAGCCCGAGGAAGTCACAATTAAGCCGCTGATGGAGGCTGTGGTGCAGCTGAGAGAAAGGCTTTGTGGAAGCCACAGAGCATTTGGGGTCTGAGGACAAATCTCTGAGACATGGAGCGGAACCAGTCCCTGAGACGAGGGCTGGGGGCCGGGGCAGCCAGAGTCGCAGGAGTGCCTGTGGCCTGATCCGGCAGGGGGCAGCCCTAAATGACAACGGAAGGGCGCTGCTGGACCACGTGTGCACGAAGCTTTCCGGAAGTGGGCACTGTTTCCGGGAGTCTGTCTATTCTTGTGGCACTGCTGTCCACCCAGCCGGGCGCTTTGGTGCAACACCGAGGTGTTCAAAGACCTCCGAAGGCACTTCTGGGAAACAGAGAGAGGTAGGAATCATCTGCAGCCAGTTCCTAACTCCAACCTGGCCTGTGCAGGGACGAGCCTTGCACGTCCCCAGCTCGGAGACAGGCCCTGGCGGAGGTGGCAGTGGAGGGAGCCAGCTCTGCTCTCCTGTCCCCTCCCATCCACAGGCCTCCCCGGCCCGCCTTAGACCAGGACAGGGTGCTGGCAGCCTCTCCGCTTTAACTGCACGCCACAAGCCGAGGTGGGGCAGGCTGGGGTCCAGGAGATGCCTCCTCCTGCATTCCATGGATGTGGCGCCCGGGGCCAGGCTGCGGAGGCCGCCAGGCCTGGCACGGGCCGCACAGAGCCAGCGCTTCAGAGAGGCGGGGGCAGCGCGAATGAACTCATTCTTTCCTCCTCTGGGCTCTGATCGTAAAACCGGGACGCTGAGCCAATGGCCCCAGGTGCGCCCACTTCCAGTTTCGCCGGGATAGTCAGGCGCTGCGAGAGGCTGACCTGGTTTCGATGCAGCGGCTGCTGCTCTGGCACCGTGGGGCTCTGCTCCCCTCCTTCTCCTCCCGCTCACTGGCTTACTGGAGGGGCCAGGCCTTCTCCAAGGCCCCAGGGAGCTGTGGCAAGACAGCAAGGAAGTGTTCCAGAGGGGATCCCCCAAAGCCCCTCCCCCAGAGAGGCTCTTCCAGGAGAGGCCCAGGATGTCCCAACGGGACACGGGGCCCCGTACCCGCCATGGGGTCCTCTTGCTCTCAACCCCTTTGAGGCACTGATTACTTCCCAAAGATCTAGAATCAGATGCCCTCTAGTCTCTGAAACCGCTTTCTTTCACAGATGGGGAAACCGAGGCCCACAAAGAGGACAGGAGCAGTCAACAATAGGTAGCGGCAGAGCCAGCCGGGACTTCACCGATTTCTAGAATCCCAGCCCGTTCTTGTCTCTGCACCTCTATGAACAGCCTGAGAAGGAATCGGGAGGCCTTCCAGGCTGCCGTCAGAGGACAGAAGCCATTCTCTTCATGTGACACCTCAGGGTGAGGTCCTCAGACCCGCATGAAATGGCCTTGCCCCGAACGCTAACTTTCCCACTGTGCTTCCCCTGGGAAAGGCAGCGACCTGGCAGTGGAGTGGAGAGGCCACCGGGTCAGCCTCCTTGTCCTCTGTGCCCCAGGTCCTCCCGAGCTGCCCCCGCATTCACAAGTCACCTGGGAGGGGGGTGCCCAGGGCAGCTGGAGAGCACGCCCCTTGCTCTCAGGGGACACACCCTCCCCTGCGGGCTGTGGAGACAGACGGCGTCCCAGCACCCAGTTACTCCGCATTCTTGAAAGGCCCTCACCAGCCTCCAAGGGCCTCTACCTGCCTCCCCGACGACGCAGCAGCTGGTCTCACCGCCTTTGACTTCTCGAGCTCCCACGGTAAGCCCACCTCCTCCAGGAGGACGTCCTGGGGAGGCGGACGCTCTGGAGGCCTGAATCCTAACTGGCCACCTAGAGCTTTGTGATCACAAGTCACCTGGCCTTTATACATGAGTTTTCTCAAGCCGTCAAGTGGGGCCACACCCTCCCTGCGTGCTTTCAGTAAGGACTGGAGACTCGCACACATAGTACCATGGCTATTATTACTGAGGATGTCTAGGAAGTCCCTTCGACGCCCCAACCCTCAGGTTCTCGGGCCACGTCCTTCCCTGGGGTCACATGGTGCGGTCATTGTCCCCTGTGTGCTGTGGAGTCAGGCTCTGGTCTCTCCCACTCGACCCATCTGGAGCAGAGTGAGTAAGAGTAAAGAGGGCCCCTCGGTGGGACACTTAGAGACACCTCGCCTTCCTGTTGCTTTACTCATCATCCCCCAAAACTGGGAGAAACAAAACACTCATCAGCTGGGGAACAGACAGACTGGGGTGCACCCGTGCAAGAGAACGATGCTCAGTAATAAAAAGGAACAAACCAGCGATACATACAACCACATGGGTGAATCTCAGAAGCATTATGCTGAAATTTAACAGCAAAATAGAACTAGACGAACACAAACGGCGACATGCTATGTGCGTCCATGTCCGTAAACACCCGAAAAGGCGAAATTGCGACACAAAGCACTTGAGTGGGTGCTGAGGTGGGCGGCGGGAGTTGGGGATCGATGGCAATGGGGCATGAGGGGATTTTTATGGGGAGATACAAATATTTAAAATCTTGTTTGGTGGTAAGTATATGGCTATTTCCGTTTGGTGGA
Organism: Pteropus medius; assembly: GCF_902729225.1. Classification (NCBI taxonomy): domain Eukaryota; kingdom Metazoa; phylum Chordata; class Mammalia; order Chiroptera; family Pteropodidae; genus Pteropus; species Pteropus medius. Next base: position 54,626,282 of record NW_024349800.1, on the reverse strand, counting down.
ACTTATCCAACTGTATGCTTACGATGGGTGTGTTTCACTGTATGTAAACTACAGCTCCATAGAGCCGGCTAGGAAAAGACCTTCCGCTTTGGGAACTCTGATCTGAGACGCAGCCCACATCTTGCTCGGCCATCTACACAAAGAAAGATTTTTCTACTTAGAGAACTCTTCAGAAGTATTTGATACTTAACAAAAATAAGAAATTGAGTGACTGGGGGAAATGAGGGAGGGTTTGAAAAACTACAATGCCAGGGCATCGTGGAACAATTGGCCTTAAACAGACCCTGCAGATAAATGGATTCAAGCCGTGGTGCCTTTCTACACTGCTTTTCTGCCTGAAGTATAACCTTGATCCCTTATCTGATATTTTCATTCCTTCTTGCTCTGCCTGCAAAATCTCATCCATCTTTCATGAATACTAAAAAGCTAACCTTTAATAAGATGATATTCTGTTTCCCCTGACCCAGTATGGGGAAGGCGCCGGCCCACTCGAGTCACCAGCCCAGGACGTGGTGTCCTCTCTCTCCTCAGCCTGCTCTTAGGTCTTCTCCAGGCCACCTGGGCAAGACAGTCCTGCTGTCCTCTGGGCCTGGCCACCCTCCTGCCCTCTGCAGCTGGCGACTCTACCCCGTCCCTCCTCTGCCTTCCCTGTCCCAGGAATTGACAGCATCTTCCGGCACCTTTCACTTTGGGCTGTTGACTCCTCAACATCAAGGTCAGCTCTTGAGGGCAGGAGTTCTGTCCCAGCTGCTACGTTTTCTCTCCTTCCCGCTGCTCCCTCCCATGAAAGTCCAGGGCGAGGTGAGAGCAGAACACTCCACCGACGCTTCGCTAATGCCGCCATTCATTCCGCTGTTCACGCGCACGAGGCAGGAGAGAAGCCCAGCTCACTCTCGCTTGAGCGCAAAGGGAGTTTACTGGGCCATAGCACTGAAAAGTCCTGGATTTCTCAGCCACCTCTGGACATAGCTGAATTCAAGCATGTGCACAGGAGCCTCTCTGGAGCAACCTTGTCCTCCTCTCGTGCCCGCTCTCCCGACCTTTCCTCTTCTGCCTCTCTCTGCTCCTCCCCACCTCAGTGTGTCTCCCTCCCTTCCATGTTCTCTCCCCAGTGTCTTTCTGTCTCCCTCTGAAGTCTCTAAGTGTCCCATATATATACATACCTCTTCCCTCCTCCTTCAGCCAAAAAACGAAAGAAAAGAACAGAAGACAATAAAACTCTCCTGCAAACAAACACCCTCGGACTGAGCAAGCCTGAGACTTCACAGCACAGTCAGTCGATCATTTCATGTTATTTCCAGCTGGGTTCCTAGCTCGCTTTTCTGCTGGACTTAACATCCTCACAACACTCAACGCAGAGCCAGGCCCATGGTCATCCCTCGAGGAAGGATGTGACCCTTGGGCCAGGTGAGGTCAGAGTGGGAAGGGGAAGAGGTCGGGGTCAGGGATGGGTCAAGGCCGGGGTGGGGGAGGGGCTGCAAGGAGAAGGAGCTTTGGGGGCTGTTAATTCTCTCTCTCAGAGCAGGAATTAACTCCCTACGCCCTCTGTCCTCCCCCCAGAGCCCAAAGGCTGAGGCTGGGGCTGCTCAGGCTGGGGTCCTGGTCAGCATCAGCCTGCCCGATGCCAATTAAGACCCAAGAATCCCCGCCCCTGGGCTCAGATCAAAGCCCTTCCCTCGGATGACCGTAAATCTGCAGGGCCAGCTAACGAGCTGCTGTGACTCGGCCCGGAGCAGGGTCCTGGATCCTGTTTCGTTCCAGGGATCAAGGGGCCAGCAAGGCCTAAGACCCCAGAGCACCCTGTCCCCTCACAGCACCCAGCTTTGCCCAGTAAATCCTGAGGTCAGTGTCCTGAAGGAGACCTGAGAAATCCCATTGTGTCCTCTGGGAGGCTCCTGCCCCACCAGGCCCCCGGAGCTGCTCTCAAAGCCCATTGTCTGGCCCCACAAAAATTTTAACCGCTAACATCTGGGTTCAGGAGACTCCGGAAGAGCAAATGTCTTCACCTCCTTTGATTCCCTTCACACAGAGGGCTTTTTAAATTTTAATTTGAGGTAACCTCTGACCCCAGTTCCCATTCCCATAGATTCCAGATATTTCCTGTGCCCTCAGATAACCTCCCAAGCAGGCCTTCACCTGACCAGAAACCCCTGCCTCCCCATTCATGGCCCAGGCTGGGCTGGGAACCCCCAACCCCCACCCCTGGTTCATTCCCAGTACCCTTCCCCCACGGGACCAAAGAAGTCTGCAGCCCATCACACATCTCCCCAGGGACCTGGGCCCAGCTCAGCCCAACCCTCAGGAAGCCAGGGACACAGACGCCTTTGGTCCCCTGCAGTAAGGATGTCCAATAATGTAACAGAACCATGGGTGAAGCACTCACCCTGTACAGGTAATGTGGCCACTCAGGAGTAACTGAGCAAAGCTGGGTGCTCCCAACTTACACATGGAGAAGCCGACGCTAAAAAAGCAGAGAGACATCAAGAGTGCATGGCTATTGTGTGGCAGAGCCGGAAGCATGTCAGCCGTAGCGGAGCCAAGTGCCCCCTGGGAGGGAAGCTCAGGCCGAGGGCACCGGGATGCCTGGTCTTGGAGCCGCTGGAGCCTGGGTGAGTCTCCACCCGGTTCGTTAGCCTGCGAGGCTAAGGCCCTTTCACCTGGGTGAAGCCTTCCCATCTCAGTATGGTGATCAGCCCTCGAAGATCCCAAGGTCTCAGCAAAAGCCACAGAGGGCAGAGAAGGGACCGAGGAGGAGGAGCAGGGCTCATCAGATCCTCAGCCTCCACCCTTCTCTTTCCAATCCTCTTTGGACTAAATTGGAGAGTCGCCTCTCTGTGGGTCGCCACCGTGTGCCCTGCACCATGCTAAGCTGTGAGCAGGTGTCTGGTCCCTGTCTCCGAGGCACTAAGAGATGAGCAGAGCAGCAGGAACACACTCGTGTGACATGGCCCCAGGACTGGAGCCCAGAGCTGAGAGGCTCAGATGGGCTCCTTGCAGGTGGGACTTTCCAGCAGGGCCTAGTTACGCAGAGGCTTCCCGTAGGTCAGCCACACAGCACTGGGTCAGGGCCCCGGCAGCCAGCACTGCAGGTGGCCACTCCCGACGATTGCCTGTGGCTCTCCAGAGCCCAGAGCCTCAAAGATCCAGCCAGAGCCAGGGGCAACCACTGCCCCACCACCCGTCCCACCGCCAAAGGCTAAATGGCACCATTGGACAGCCTCACTGACCCCAAAGCCCAGCTCCGCTGCCAGCCCCAGCCTTCTCGCCAGTGATTGGAACCCATGACTCCTCAATAAAGCCTCCTGACTCCTATCCATCCTCGTCATGCCCAGTGACTCAGCTCCCTTCCCAGACCTAGCTCACCACAGCTGACATCACCTGCACCCCCCGCCCCTTCACGGCGAGCCCTGCGAGCCTTCTGCTTCTCTGATCCATCTCCCTCCTCAGGGTCAAGAATGCTAGAACTGGAAAAGGTCTTGGGGCGTATCTGGGATGGCCTTACTTTACAGTTGGGGAAACTGAGACCCCGAGAGGGCCAGACATTTGTTCCAGGTCCTAGGCTGTGAGGTATTTAGAACTTGGCTCTGTGACTGAAAGGGGATGATTTCGGGCTTCATGGGATGTCAGGGGAACAATCACCACTGCCAATAACTAAACTCTTATCCCTTACACCTGCCCAGTGGGGCCTGGAGACCAGGGTGCAGACTCCCTGTGTCCATGGCTCCCCGCTGGGCACGGAGGCGCCAGAAGCAGCAGGTCAAAGGATTGCCTCAGTCCCTTCCTACTGCCCAAATTGGGAAGTGTCAATTCTTTTCCAGAGATCAGTTGGTTCAGAGACAGTCGAGAATAGAAGGAAGGAACGGGTGTGAATCCTGCCAGGAAGAGGAGATGAGCCACAGCCTCACAGAGGCCTGGAGGGATGGTGGGAAAGGGGACGCTCAAAGTAGCCAGAGCTGACAAGCAGGAGCGGATAGGAGACAAGCATTGGCCAGTTCTCAGAGAAGGCCTGTGTTTCAGGAGGTAGGAACCGTTCCGGAGCAGTGATTTTCAAAGTGTGGTCACCGATCCACCAGCATCACGTGGGAACTTGCTAGAATACGAAATCTAAATCTGCCATCTCCACTCCAGACCTACTGAACCAAACACTCAGAAGTGGAGCCCAGAGAGCTCTCCAGATGATTCGAATGCATGCTCAAGAATAAAGAATGGACAAAGCGATCAGTACCTCTGCTACCTACCTCGTCAGCTCCCGCTAGTCCCAGCCCCCTGTGGGGCTCACTGATGCTCCCACAAGCCCACTCTGCTTACACTTGCTGTGATTCCCTCCCACTAAACCAAGCAGGACTTCTGCAGGCAGGACATTCCAGAGGGATCTGGAATGAGTCTCATGGCCACAGATGAGACTCATTTGCCCGCCATGTTCCCTCTGTCTTACAAGCAGGATTCTGCCTCAGTATCCCTGCCTCACACTCCTGTTCACCATTGACCTTAAAACTCTGCCCTGGACCTTGGCCCACTCCACTGGGCCCTGCACCATGCCATACCCTGGTCTGGTCTCCTCACTAGACAGCACATCCTTCTCCTATCCCCCAGTGCTAACCAGGTCATTTGTGGACAAACAACCATCCATAACGATATGTGGCCTCTCAGGGCCTCCGTGTAAAAATGCACGGGCTGTTTCCTAAACAAGGGCAGCTGGCTGAAGGAGTGGGAGGAGAAAATCCAGCTCGCATTCCACTCGCCCATGTCCCCTAGTGCAAGGTGGCATCTGCCCAGTTAGGGCACCTTTTTCTAATTTGTACAAATGCATTATACAGTCTAGTGATTGAATGCCACACACATCCCCTTCCTTCCCCAAGGTTCCTCCGCTTCTGAGCCGGACCGCCCCCTGCCTTTCCCATGTCTACACCAGCCAGACCTCTACTGTCTCCTCGTGTCTACACCAGCTGGAATCTCATTCTCCCAAAGTGACCATGCCCGTTGGCCCCACACGTGTCCAAATCATTTTCTTTCTTGGGAACCTCTTGGCCGTATCAGCTGTCCCGCCTTTCTCTCCTTACTGCTCATCCTTACTGACCCTCCCGTCACGGTTAAAGTGTCATAACAACCAGCAGACAAAACATCTTTGTCGACTCAAGTTCGCGGTCATTTCATGACAGCATTTCCTAAGACATCCTTTCACGGACACACTGGAAAGGCCTTCCTTATACAGCTGGCCTTCCATTCTGCACCTTGTAATTTCTGCACATTAGGGGCCTCGGCTCCCTCTGCCCCAGGCAGCCCTCAGAGACTAGGAAGCCAAGCTCCACGCCTGGCCCCACCTGGAGCTTCTCCTCCCCACTGCTCTGACGAGTCCACTTGTGGCTCCGTCTCTCCCACCCCTGCAAGTCGAACTCTGCTATTTTGATCCTGCCATTGATTTTTTTTTCCAAACAGCTGAACACACCTGAGTAGTCACTTAACTTTTCTATTTTAACCATTTGAGATTAAGAAAAATCTTTCCAAAACATAATGTGTTCTTCCCCCACCTCCTGGAACAGATGAAAGCAGATATATATAATGTGTTTTTAATAATTCCCCATGATCACTATTTTAAAAAATGGAAAAAAAAAACAGATAAAGGAAAAGAAAAAGTGGTATCACCTGATATCTTACCAACCAGAGGCAATAATTAATGATCTTTCATTGTATAACTTTCTGGACTTTTGCCTAAGCAAACACACTTCACCAGTTTTGGGCATAAATTCAGTCTCTCTTAATAATTGCTGGCACTCCATAGGCCCGTATGAACAGGAAAACTCACGCCACACCCACCGTTCCATACCCACTTTCCCAAGAAAACTGGGAGCAAACTCCGTCCTTGGAGAGATTTGATTGCAAACAGCAGCCAGAGAGAAGTTGAGATGTCCCAAGGTCCCAGTTCCCATTGATCTGTCACAGTAGTGTGGTGTCTCTATGGAAACAGTCTTGCAAAGCCTGCTGGGATCATGCCTCGCTGGGCCTGCCCCTTGCCTGGCCCACAGAGGCGACCAGTGTCAGGCTCCAAGATTACTGCACTTCTAAGTTCAGTCATGTTCTCAAGCCAAGTGTGACCATGGCAGAGGCAGGGAGGCTTCTATCCTTAGCACACATCAAGCCTGCGCACACTGAGGTCATGAAGTTAAGCCAGGTCACCAACCTGATGCCCCCCTTCTTCTTGGTGCCATCCCCTTGGGGGCTGCAGATGCCTCCAACTGGGGCACCTCACCCCAGACTTCATCAGAGGAATTCCAACTTCAACATGGAAGTGGCCTTTGTGTTCATCCCTTTCTTCCCCAAGCAAATGAACTCCTCCAGGTACTTAGAGGGGCCCAGAAACCTGTTTCCTCCTTTCCCCTGGGAAATCAAGGCCCGCTAGCCTAACCTGTGGGTAACCGAGAGGGGCCACTCAAGGGTCACTTCCCTGGACAAAGAAGTCAGTTCTTGCCAGTTGTCTAGATAAAGGAGCTGCAGACAACGTGCATTAAAAAAAAAAAAAAAAATTAGTTCTGACCTACCAGACCACCTGGAACCAGCAAATTTGCCATACACCCATTCCCCGGATGAGGACACTGAGATCATCCAGTTACTTCTTGAGAAACTGAAGCACCAGCCTCCAGCACTGAAGATTTTATCACAAAGCTTTTCCTCAGTAATTATTCTCTTGCTGAGAGGAAGTGAGCGGCCCTCTGCCCCCAAGCCCCCAGCCCTCAGGCCATGTAACCACAGCTGACCTGACAGCATTGCTCACTGGGCTCCAGGTGCTGGGAGGATTTTGTGTCGGGGGCCAGAACTGCATTTTGTTCCCGGCTGCCAGGGCCAGGGATACGTCTTGTCAGCTCAGGGGCATGGCAGGAGCTGAGCTGGGACAGTCTACACAGTTAGTGCCCTCCTTGGCCACCATGAATGCAAGGGGTGAGAAGGCTGGCGTGCATTTATGTGTTGATGCTCTGAGATTATTTGAGATCATTTTAAATATGTTTTTCCTAGATTAAGAGAATAGGAAAATGAAGGGGCTGGAGTGGTTGGGAGCTGGCTTTTCTGCTCTCCAGCTCTCTTTCCTCTCCCCAGGATCCCACCCCAGCTGTGGACCACGTGTTTGGCAGGACGGCTCCCCTCCATGCCCCGAAAGCACTCTATTAGGGAGCACTGCCAGTGCTGGGGGAAAGGTGGGTTTGCCTCTTCCTTCCAAATCCAGCCCTTAAGCCAACACTTTCTGCTTTGGGGGTCAAGAGGTATGGAGGGCAAAGGCCTGACCTGGTGTCACCTGCCCATCTAGCTTCTGGGAAGAGGAACACCAATGCACAGAGGCTGGCCCAAATTCTCACGCTTATAGTCAAACACACCCAGTTTTGGGCCTCAGGCTGGTGGACAGGTGTATATCTCACCTGACAAGCTCTGTGAGGCAAGAGACAAAGTCGGGGGGGCGAGGGGGGAGGGGGCGGGGCGGGGGAGAGGAGGCACAGACAGCAGCACCTCCCATTGATCCGGAAGCTGGAGTAGAAGTGGAGGATGGGGTCTCCCCGAGAGGTAGACACACCCAGGGGAGTGGCCCGGACATTGCAGAGCTTGGGCAGGGCACCGGGACATCTGGGGAAGCTGTCCCCTATAGCCTCTCCCAAGAGGCTTCCTGGGGTTCTCACAATTTACAATTGAGCAGAGGGAACTGTGCAAATACCCGCTCCCAGAATGAGGCTGCCTTTGTTCTGGGGAAGCCCTTGGCCCCTATTTCTTACCCCTTGTCAGGCGGGAGGAGGAGGAGGCAACAACTGGAGGCTATAGACTTCTCCTGAAGAAGCCACTGCCCAGCAAGACACCATTTTTATTTAAAAGGAAAGTTTATTTGGAGACGTCTTGAGGGAATGCTTCTTGTTCTTCTGCTTTATCTGCCTTCTCATTTTCCCAGTTCAATCCTCCCCAGATTCCTCCGCTTTCCTGTCTCCAGCCTCTCCCTTTCAATCTAGCCAAGCCTTCTGCTTCCTTAATCCTCTTAAAACACAAATTTTATTAGCTGCTCCTAAATCTTCACTGGCTCCCACTCGTGATGGGGTGAAGTTCAAGTCCCATAGCCTGCATTTAAGGTCTGTGGTTAGGGCAACCATATAGTGCAGTTTGTCTGGGACAGTCTAGTTTATACCGCTGCCCTGGCAATAATTATTAATAGCACCTCCTCTCGTGCAAAAAATAAATTATGTGGTCAACTTGTCTACAGTCCACTCCCAACCTGATGCTCCAGGCTAACGTCCCACTGTCCCTCCTTGAATCCTCCAGATCAGTGGTTCTTAGCTCTGGCTGCTCATTAGAGTCACTTGCAGAGCTTTTAATAAACACTGCTGCCTGGGCTCACCCTAAAGCAATTTAATTAAAACGGAATCTCTAGGGCTGGGCCCAGGCTTTGGTGTTTTGTTTTTGATTTTGTTGTTTGTCGTTGTTGTTGTTGTTGTTATTGTTGTTTAAAGCCTTAGATGACTCTGATGTGCAGCCAGGGTTGAAAACAATTGACCTAAGTCAAACAGGTGTCCTGGAACTCTGTCCTTGAGCCCGTCTCAGACATTTCTGTCCCTGTTTTTTCAGAATTTGCTCCTCTTTTCTATGGCCCATCTGAGTCCTACCAAAGCTGCTAAGCCAAGTTCCAGGGCTGCCTCCTCCTTCATCTGTTCTAGCCCCTGAGCTGCTAGGAGCCTCCCCTCTAGCACCTGTGTTAGGCTATAATCTAGGTCTGTGCGTTGCCTTCTTCATAGCGTATGAGCTCGGTGGGGTGGATTGTGTCCGATTCATTTCAAGGACCACACCCAATGTGCAGTAAAAGTCCCCCCATCTGGCTGAGTGACTGTCACTGTTGATCCAGAACTTGGGTGGCAGCATCCGCCACCCACCTAAGCACCATGCAGACTCTCCAGGTTAACTTTCTTTTCCTGCGTATGTAGCCTCCATTCATTCGTTCATTCGTTCATTCTGCTTTGTGCCAGATCCTTTCTTCTCTATCCTCTCTTCTTGATGCCTTGCATTTTGAGGGAACTCATCTCCACCTCCTGTGCAGCCCACCAGACTGTCTTGCACATAAATGGTACTCGGTATTTACTGATTGATGTTAACTCATTAATAAGCAAAATGCAATATGTCCATATAATAGAATATGATTCAGTAATGAAAAAGAAGTACTAATACATCTTACAATATAGATAAACCTTGAAACCATGATGCTAAGTGGAAGAAACCAAACACAAAAGGCCATAAATTATGTGATACCATTTATATGAAATATCCAGAATAAGCAAATCCATAGAAACAGAAAATAGATTAGTGGTTGCCAGAGGCTTGGGGAGGGAGAAATTGGGACCGTGGACAGGTACAGGGCTTCTTTTTTGGATGTGAGAAATGCTCTGAAATTGGGTAGTGGTAATGGTTGCACAACCTTGTGACTATAAGAAAAACCACTGAATCGTACACTTTAAAATGATGAATTTTATGGTATTTGAATCGTACGGCAATTAAAAAGAAATATTGCTGATGGATTTTTTTCTTCCTTTACCCTGTTCTCAAATTTTACTGTTCACTAGAATCCCCCGGAATGTTTGCAGCTTCCTGGGCCCCACCTTGGAGCTTGAGAGTTAGCAGATGGGGGCAGAGCCCAGGAATCTGCATTCGACGGTGGTATTTTAAGTACCACTTCCCCACTCCCCAAAGGACTTGGGTCAGGGCATTTAGGAGCCAACCTCAGAACCTCAGAAGACAAATAAAATTCTTGAACCTATTATTTCAGGGGAAAAAAAAAAAAACTGAAGATTTCAAACACAACCGAAACTTTGTTTTTTGTCTGCTTCTTATTAAAAACAGACTGGGACCCAAAGAAACCCCATCAGGGGTAGGTAATGAAGTAATCATGATCATAATAAAAGAACAGAGTGGAAAAACTGCCTGGCCTCGAGCAAACCGCAGAAAAATTGTCTTCTGCCTCCAGTGCTCGACCGAGCCATTCAAACGAAAATATCCCACTAGCCACATGGAGAGCTTAATTTGGGGAAGGAGAACTAAATATTAGAAAGCCGCTGCTCACTGCCTCCTGTATAAAAACATACTTATAGACGCCCACCCCTACACAGCCAGAATTCTAATTTTTGGTATGCGCTCCATGATTAGGCCTTTCTTTGGAATTACAAGGAAGCAGAGTTGTAAATCGGTGTGAGAACGTGATCAAAAGGAATGTCTGCATGCAATTATTTTGTTTTGAGGCCAGCGTTCAGAGGCACCGGCTTTCAAGCTCTGACTTGGTCACAGTGCTGTGCCCTCTCGCATGTGACTTTGGTCCCCACGAAAGGGGGAAGACAAAGGCTTGGGTTTTATCATTGCTGTTTCTTTGTTACAGAAAGAAGTCTCACCCCAAGACCTCCAAAAGAACCCTCTCCACCATCTCCCCCGGCTTGTCCTAAACCATTGCAAGTCGCAATCTTGCGAATAACTTCTTGCCCCAGAAAGTAGCAGTAGCTGTAAGTTGAGAACAAACATCCCTTGCTTAACAGAAATTCACTTAACAAAGCTCCGAATTGAATAAGGAGTAAATGAGCAGACATAACATTTGTGATGCATATCTACTGAGTTCTGGGTGCTGCCCTGGGCAATGTCTCATCTATTTTCACATTTCATTCAGTGAGCCATCACAACCACCCCACGACTAAGATATTATTACGCCCCACAGGACAGCAGAGAACCTGAGGCTCAAAGTGGTTGTGTAAATTTCTCATGGTCACGAAGTGAGTAAGTGGTATTGTTAAACCAAGTAAAAGTTCTCAAAGGAACAACACAGGAAAACAAAAATTCTAGGGAATGCAGGTGTCCCGTGAATCCATCTCATGGCAGCTGGCTTGCTAAGGCTGCTGCCATCTGTGACACATGCATGTGGGAAGGCAAAACTTAGTTCATTAGATAACGTCTGATGCATTCGGCATTTTGCTAGGCCCGCAAGCCACCTTTGTCAATGGGCGTAAAACCGTTGGGCCATGTTTGGAAACGGAACTATTAGCACAGATATGTTCTAGTGATCACATTATTGGCATCCTAAGTCTCAAGGTTCTTTGTCTGGACTCTTGTCTACCAGTCCAGCCTTGTCTGTAGCTGCCTCTCCACTTCCTCCCTGGGTTCTGGCCAAATGGTGCATTGCTGTCCCTTGAAGGTGCCATGTTCCTTTCTGCCTCAGGCCACTGCCTCCTGCTCTCCCTCTACCTGCCGTTCTCATGACCCCAACTTCATTCATTAACTGTGACTCAGGGAAGCTCCACAAGGACAGGAACCTTGGTTGGCTATGTCACTGCTGCATCCCCAAAGCCTAGAACAGTGCCTGGAATATAGTCAATGCTCAATAAATATCTGTCGAGAGAGCACATAAACAAACAAACAAACAAATAATATGGATTAATTAGGAACGACTAGCTCCTTATTTCCTCGCTTTAGTTTTCTCTGAGTCATGTCCTCTTTATAAAATGTTCTGATTTCTGACCTACAGTTGTGTGATTATCTGTCTAATGTCCAGCTCTCCCATCAGATTCTAAGCTCTATGATGGCAAAAACTATGCCAGTTCCACTCACCATGATATTCTCAGTGACAACTGTAGGTATTCCATAAATGTGTGGTGCATGAATAGATGGCCGAGCAAGTCTTGGAGAGGTCAAGTCTTTCTGAGCTATTTTCATAATAAAGTACTCAGAGGAATTGAGAAAAAAAAAATGGGTCAGGAATCAACAAATAAAAAAGGCAATAATCCAATTTTAAAGTGGGCAAAGGAGCTAAATAAACACGTTTCCAAAGAAGACATCCAAATGGCCAACAGGTACATGAAAAGATGCTTGACATCGCTCGTCATCAGGGATGATCGTCAGAGAAGATCTGGATGGCTATTATCAAAAAGACAAGTAATAATGAATGTCAGCAAGGACGTGGAGAACAGGGAAACTGCACACTGTCGGTGTGAATGATACAGCCGTTATGGAAAACACTGTGGAGGTTCCTCAAAGAATTAAAAATAGAACTACCGTATGATGCAGCCATCCCACTTCTGGGTATGTAGCCAAAGGAAATGAAATCAGAATCCGAAAGAGGTATGTGCACTGCCATGTTCACTGCAGCGTCATTCACAGTAGCCAAGATATGGAAACAACCTAAATGTCTGTTGACAGATGAGTGGATAAAGAAAATGCGATATATAATAATATATATTTATAATGGAATAGTATACTGCCGTTAAAAAGCAGTTGTTTGCAATGACGTGGATGAAACTGGAGGGCATTATGCGAAGTGAAATAAGCCAGACAGAGAAAGACAAACCCTAGACGGTATCCCTTACATAAGGAATCTAAAAAAAAAAGTCAGACTTATTGAACCAGAGTAGATTGTTGGTTGACCGTGACGGAGGGTCGAGGGTGGGGGTGGGGAATGGACAACTATCGGTCAAGGGAACAAAATTTCAGTTATAAGATGAATAAGTTCCGAGGACCTAATGTACAGCATGGTGACTATAATTAGCAATACTATACTGTATACTTGAAATTTGCTGAGAGGGTGGATCTTCAGCGTATTCACCACACACACACACACAAAGTAACTATTTGAGGTGATGGATGTGTTAATTAACTTGATTGTGGTAATCATTTCACAATGTGTATTTATACCGAATCATCACATTATACACTTTAAACAGATACAATTTTATTTGTTAATTATACTTCAATAAAGCTGGGGAGGGGGGGACATGTCTAAATGGCCAATTATTTTTCTCTAGAAGAACACATTCCTGATTTTAGAAAGAACATCAGTGGGAAAATGAGGTTTATTTAAAAGTCCATCACCTTGTAGCCATCTTTGATGGAGAACGTGTGTCCCATTAAGTTAGGGGACATTCATGAGATGAATTTGATTTACTGCTTATGCATTTCCTATAGCATATGGTGGCGGGCAGAAGATGCAGGCTGTGAAAATCTGGAGGGATGTATAAAATCTTCTTAGGAGCCAAAGGCCATTTTGTTTTCATGGCTTAGTTTGCAGGGCTGCCTGGCAGACACTGGTACAAACCTCAGCTGCGTGGGGCAGCCTTAAAACCTGGACATGTGGAGGCCAGAGACTGGGCTGGGACAAGCCATCAATTGACAGATTTCCCACAGACCATCCTGCCACTTCCTCTTTGCTGGCACAAGTTTTGCTGTCTGTGCCCACACGGGGACTACCTCGGTCATGCGCGTGCACATGAGCATGGGTCCTGGGTGCACTGTGGCTCCAAATGCTGCAGAGTTCTTGGGAACAAGCAGAAGCCACTGGACCCCGGAGCATGTGGAATCCGGGGGTACAGGGGCTGCAACTGGTGCTCCCCAAGGGCCCAGGCCCCCAGTCATCCAACACAGCTACCATCTCCTAGGTCTAGATGTCTTATCTGTCACCTTTATTTTGGTTCTGACTAGGGGAGAGGGTGTCTTTGAAAACAAGGTAGTTTTTTTTTTTTAACCTGCCCTAGCTCGCTGGGTGGGTGTCCTACTGTCAGGAAGAAAGACAAATAACTAATAATAACTCTTTTATGTATGTGAGGGGGTCATATATACAAAACAACTCTTACCATTTTAACCCTTTTGAATTTTGCAATACAGTGGCATTTAGTACATTCAAAATGTTGTGCAACCATCACCACTATCCATATCCAAATCTTTATAATCATCCCAAACAGAAACCTGTACCCATTAAATGTTAACTTCCCGATCCTCCCTCTCCCCAGCCCCCGAGCAATGTCTTTTCCAGTTTCTGTCTCTATGAATGTGCCTATTCTAGAAAACTCATGTAAGTGGAATTCTACAATATTTGTCCTTTCGTGCCTGGCTTGTTTCATTTAGCGTAATATTTTCAAAGTTTGTCCACATCATAGCATGTGTCAGAATTTCATTGCTTTTTAAAGCTGCATAATATTTTATTATATGGATATACCACATTTAGTTTATCCACTCATCTGTTGGTGGACATTTGGGTTGTTTCTACCTTTGAGTTGTTGTAAATAATGCTGCTATGAACATGGGTATGCAAATATCCCTTCGAGATCTCATTTTCAGTTCTTTTGGATACATACCCAGAAGTGGGATTCCTAGATCCTCATATGGTAATTCTATTTAAAAAAAATTTTTTCGGTTGAAGTGTTAAGCAAAGTCATCAACTGGATGTGAAGTAGGGAGGGGATGTGAGAGATGTGGAGAGAAAAGATACAAAATAATCATTTTAGAAAGAATATAAACTTACTAGGGAAACATTTTAGGATTACCAGTTTGTGTTACATGATCATTTGAGGTTTGTGGTCATGAATTTAAAATGAGAATTACTCCCAGGAATTGTGTGTATGTGTTTACAAAAGTGGTATCTATCATTCTCTGTGTATTATTTAGCAACTTGCTTTTACTACTTTCAATGTTCTGAACACACGGTATTTCATGGAATCGAGGCATCAGAATTTAGCTGAGCATCCCCTCAATGACAGACAGTGAGGCCACTTCCAATTATTCACTGTGATAAGGGAAGCCACAATAAGGACCATCTGCCTGCTGCCTTAGGCACACAGGACTCTTTCTCCACTGATGTACCCAGAAGCAGATTTGTTGGGTCATAAGGTAAATGCATTTTAAAGTTTAATAGATCCTTCAATTGTCCTCCAAAGTTTCTCTACCAATGTATATTCTCACCAACTGAATATGAGAATACCCCACATCTTCACCAACCCTAGGTTCATCAGACTTTCTGTTTTGCTTCTCTGATAGAATAACTTATATTTCCTTTATTATTTGAGATATTACATCTTTTCATAGGTTTCTTGACCATTTGGATTTCTCCTCTTGTGAACCTTCCTTTCATATCCTCTGCCTTATTTTCTTTTGCATTGCTTACTTTTTCGTATCGATTTACAACATCTTTGCAATATTAATTATGTGTATGTTATAACTGTTACAAATATTTTCCTTAGTTGGTTAAAAGTTTCCAGTTTTATTTATGGTGTCTTCTGAAGTGACTGAATTTACCGACACCTTTGATGGCTTTCGTGTTGTGTCTTATTTCACAAGCTTTCCCTGTCACGATCCCTAAAAATATCTTTTCTTCTAATCCTTTTGCAGTTGTTTTAATAAAACTTTTTATTTTGAGATCATTATAGATTCACATGCAGTTGAAAAAAATAATACAGAGAGATTTTCTGTACCTTTTACCCACTTTCTGCCAATGGTAACATCTTGCAAAACTGTATCACTATGTCACAACCAAGATATCACCATTGATACAGTCAAGATACAGAACAATTCCGTCACCTCTAAGAGCCGCCATGTTGCCCTTTATAACTACATCCACTTCTCTTTCCGCCAGTCCCTACCCACTGCCACCTCATCCTTAACTCCAGCAACCAGTAATCTGTTCCCCATTTCTATAATTTTGTCATTTCAAAAATGTTCTATAAATGGCATCACACAGTATGTAACCCTTTGGGTTTGGCTTTCTTCATTCATCATCATTTCCTGGACATTTGAGCTGTTTTCTGTATCGATAGTTTGTTCCTGCTGAGAAGTAGTCCATGGTGTGGATGCAGCCCACTTTGTTTAATTATCCATCTAGGACATCTGGGTTGCTTCTAGTTTGGGGCTATTACAGATAAAGTTGTTATGAACATTTGTATATAGATTGTTCAAAAGTAAAATTGTTAGGTCAAATGATAGGAACATGTTTCATTTTTTAAGAAACTGTGAAACCGTTTTTCAATGGCTATGTCATTTTACATTCCCACTTGCAAAGTGTAAGTTATTCAATTTCTTCACATACTGGTCAGCAGTTAATGCTATCACCGTTTTTTATTTTAGCTATTTTCATAGGTGTGTAGTGGTATCTTGTGTGGTTTTAATTTGTATTTCTCTAATGCCTAAGTATGTTGAACATCCTTTCATGTACTTATTTACCACAAGTATATTCTCTGGGTTCTTGGTCCAGTTTATCAGTGTCTCCTTTTAAGGTCAGTCCTTTTGGTGTCAAGGCTAAGAACTCTGCTTAGCCCAAGATCCCAGAGATTTTTCTCTTATATTTGTTTTTCTAACAGTTTTAGAGTTTTATGTTTCGCATTTAAGGTTGGGATTCATTTTAAGTTCATCTTTGTATAAAGTGTGGGGTCCAGGGCAAGGTTAAAGGGTCATCACACCACGAGATTTATATATGGAGGTAGGACACTGACCAATCCCTGAGGACAAGGTGAGAGGTGAATATGAAGGAGCCTGATAGGTAGGGTTAGGACCAAATACCTGGCTGGCTTGGGCAGCAAAGCAGTCCAGGAATAAAGGAGACTGGCCCTCAGGTACCAGGGTGCAGGATGGCACCCTCCATGGAGGGGAAAACCTGCAGCAGGAATTGAGGGGCCAAGCCAGCAGCTTGTGAAGTAGCTTCCATCCGGGGTGGGGTGTGGGGTGGGATGGCCTGGGAGCCTGGGAAGAAGGAATGCTGCAGATCCACTTCTGAGCAGCAGGAGTGGCCCAGGGAGCTTTATCATGTGCATGACCCTTGGCCCCTCTGTTTCCATGTCAGTCTCAGAATTCATGGCTACAGTAAGAGTTCCCACCTATCTCAGCTGAGTCAGGAGGCCAAGGGACAGAACATCAAAAGGGGATTCAGGATCAGTATCCTGGGGGCCAGTGTAGAAGTGTCGATGGAAAGCAGAGAGAGAGTTCCTCAGAGGGACAGAGAATCCCACCTGCTCTTCCTCGCCTGAAATACTCATTTCAATTGCACCATGCCAATTGAGAGTTCCATTAATAAAAGAAGTTTATTCACCTTCTTAGCTTTGCAGCCAAAGCTATTTTCTCATCTGCAAAATTGGGATAACAATTCCACAGTTTCCCAAATTGTAGAATGCTTATCACTGGATATTTGGGGTGGTGTAATAGATTACTTTACAAAGTATGTAGACATACTTTTAAATAATGATGAATCACCTGGTGAGAAATGTAGTCCTTTTTCATGTTTTCCCTAGTTCTTCTGATTACATAAGGAGAAAGTCTCCGGTACGTGTGTAAGTTGGGATGCTTTGGGTACAATAACAAAACACTCACATTAAAGGTGAATAAAAAAATGAGGACAATGTGTTACCTCACACGACCTTACAGGGAAAGACAGTTCCAGGGAAGTTCAATGAAGTCAGCAAATGAGTCCAGTAGCTTAGTGAAGTCATCAAAGACCCAGGTTCTTTTCATCTTTCCCTGTCATCTTTATCTTATTGGCTTGGTCCTCAGACATGTTCCCTCATGGCTACAAAATGGCTGCGCCTGCACTCGGAGTGATACATGTCTCTGACCTTAGTTACAGATGTTAAGAGCAACTTAAATCAGAATTTGTTTGTTTGTTTGTTTAAAGAGACCCATACGAAACTTTACTGAAATTACCATAAAATAACCATTTTAAAGTGAATCATTCAGTGGTTCACAATATTGTGCAGCCATCGCCACTGTCTAATCTCAAAACTTATTTTTACTGTCATAAAAAACATATAACATAAAATTTGCCATCTTAATCATTTTTAGGTGTACGATAGTAACTCTGTGTACACTGTTGCATAAGAAATCTCTAAACTTTTTTTTTTTTGCAAAACTGAAACACTATCCCCAACAAACAACTCCCCATTTCCCCCTCTCCCTAGCCCCTGGCAACCACCACTTCACTTTCTGTTTCTAAGAGTTTGCTTTAGCTACTTCATATAAATATAAGAGGAATCATACAGTATTTGTCATTTTGCGATTGGCTTATTTCGCTTAGCAAAATGTCCTTAAGGTTAATCCAGATTGTAGTGTAGGACAGGGTTTCCCTCTTTTTTTAAGGTTGAATAACATTCCATTGTGTGTATATACCACATTTTTTAATCCATTCATCCTAAAATGGGCATTTGGCTTGCTTTCAGGGTTTGCTTCTAAAACAGGGAAGTAAATCGTCCTAGAATCTTCCAGAGGGCTTCACTCACATCTCAGTGGCCACGGTTGAGCCATAATCCGGTGCCCTGGCTGAAGGAAGGATAGGAAAAGGAGCCTAGCATTTTTAACCTCTCTTAGAGCAAAAGGATTCTTTCAGCAAGAAAAAAGATACAAGACAGCTGCAGGTAAAAGTGTCAGCCACAGTGAGTCTGGAACCTCTCTGATAGTAATGAAAATACCTCGGAATACCTCAGCCCCCAACAGGCAACATAATGATAACATTGTGTTTAATTTTACAGCTATTTATGACAAGCGATAGTGAGTATAAATTTTCCTTTAAAAATAAGTGTATTTAAGATGTTTTTTTTAAAAAAAAAAAAGGAAATTGATCTAAAGAAAAGAATTAAATAAAAAAATAGTACAGGCGGTGTTCAAAAGATTTGATGAACATCTTAAAGGCGGTAGGCAAACTGCTCAAGTCTGGGATGCAGGGTAATGGTGAGGTTTAAATGAAATACACTCAAAGGCTTGGCCAGCTGCTGGAACACAGAAAGGGCTCTCTTAATGACTTGCGACATAATTGTGGTTCCTTTCAAGTTAAGTTGCCAGGTTTAACAAATAAGATCATAGAATGCCCAGTTAAATTTGAATTTCAGATGAACAACGAATAATTTTTTTAGTACAAGTATGCCCCATAAAATATTTAGGACATACTTGTACTTAAAAAATTACTCGTTTAACTGAAATTCATAATAACTGAGCAACCTGTGTTTTATCTGGCAAGCTTTCTCTGGAAACTCTGGGACACAGCTCGGGGACCCTGGTATGTCACCAGAGCTGCCTGCCCTCCCCCTCCCAGGGAGCTGGAGAAATCAGAAAAGGCGGAAGCTCCTTGGAAGGCTGGAGAACCCTTGGCTGGGGAGCGGCCTCCTCTCCCCGAACCCTGGGATGGCCACCTGGACTCTCCAGTGCCTGCTTCCCGGCTCCCACTGGCTGTGATGTGGGAGGGGCCCACAGCGGTCTGGGAGGGAGTGTTGCTGGGGCAGCATATTACAGACAGAAAGGATCTTATGAACACACAGGAGTCTGCTATGCGACTTTAAAGGCTTACCACCGGGACCTGGGCCCATAAACACTCAGACGAAGAG
The DNA here is from genome assembly GCF_902729225.1 of Pteropus medius. Classification (NCBI taxonomy): domain Eukaryota; kingdom Metazoa; phylum Chordata; class Mammalia; order Chiroptera; family Pteropodidae; genus Pteropus; species Pteropus medius. Next base: position 54,607,167 of record NW_024349800.1, on the reverse strand, counting down.
GTTTTATGAGTATTGGAGCTGAACCGTCCCTCCCTCTCCCCCTCCCTTCTCCCTGTCTGCTCTGAGCCGGGCCAGGGAACCTCTCCTGTCCAGAGAAGGGAGCGAGCCTGGCCCATGGGCCAGATGTGCCACTTTTCCTTTTACCATCCTCTCTGGCCATGCTGAGCAGGACACACACACACACACACACACACACACACACACACACACACTGTCAACTCCAGCAAAGCCTGCCTCATCACTTCCGTGTGCTGACTCAGCTCTTTTTCGGGGGGAGGAGGAGGGTAGATCCTCAAACCAAGAGTTTCCTGCAATCATCCACATCTCTAGGATGACAGACCAGCACATTCGTCGTTCCCAGAAACACACCCAGATGCGCCAGACAGGAAGAGGCTGTCGTAACTACACAGGCCTGGATACTCCATCCCCACCCGCCTCCTGCAGCATCTCGGTCCTCAGCAGACCCTGTTAAACTCTCCAGATCTCCTAGACGCTGAAACTGCCTCCCAATTATGTCGTGGGAAAGTTGGATGTAAATGGGGCTCACTCCAGACAGGAGGGGAATGTCACTAGGGAGTCTCTAGGGAGAAAAATCTCAAAAATCTAGGGATGCTCCCATCTTAACAACAGTGGCCGTGATTCACACCAAGCCGAGAAGAAAGAGATTCATGAGCCCAGTGCCTCTTCTGTTTGTCCCATGGCATTGTTTAGCCCCATTACTCACACCACAGACCAGGGTGACACAGCCACTGTCTAGTGCTTGCTCATACAGCGCTTATGCCCTCCGCGTCTGGTGTGTGGGTGGGCGTGTCCTTCCCAGACAGGTTGAAGACCCTCTGTGGAGAGACATCCTCTTCCTTAAAGGCTCCGTGAGATACAGGAAGTGCTTAATGGTAGCTGCCTGCCTTGTTCAGAGCTTCCGTATCCAGCATCTCATTCTGGTGTATGTGGGAGGGGGGACGATACATGCGCCCATTCACAGACGAGCCCGCCCCCCCATGTCCAGCCCCATATCTGCTCTTAACAGCCTTATTACTATTGCACAGCTTGCTATCTGCCCACTGGGCACATACAGAGACCCCTGAAGCAAACCCGAACGGCCCTTTATTCCAGGGTAATGTCTACCAGCCCGTGCAGAGGCCTTGAGGGGACGGTTCTGCTGCGGGGCCCCCACTCCGTTCCTCTGACCCCCTTGTTCCAGGGCCCCCTCCCTTCTGCTGGCCACAGGGAGCAAAGCCGTTCGGCTCAGGCCTCTCTCCTCTGTCCACTCAGGCGCTTTGCTCCTGTCCCTTCTGGCAAGATGCAGGCTCGCCCTCCCGCGACCACTGGCTCGTGCTGTCAGCTCTTCTGCTCCATCTGCTCTCACGCTCAGTGTGCCCAGAGGCAGGGAGACAGACTTCAAGCCCCACGACTGTGGGTCTCCAAGATAAACAGTCCACTCACAGTGCCACCGTGGGCCACCTGGCAGCATCGGGCCAGTGCGGGGTTATGCTCACTCTCTCTCTCTCTTCGCCTTGAGTTCGGTGCCCCTTGTATCACCCTGGCATCGGTATGTGCCAGGAATACAGGTGTTTGCCAGAAAGGGGGATGTGGACAGTGTGGAAAGAAAGAAAACCCATCTCCCATCACGGAGAAACCGGGGCACGGAGGCACCACCAGCTGCCCAGCTCATCTCGCCGGGGGTCCTGGGTCTAAGCATGAGTTACCTGCTCCAGCTAAGGGGGTGTGCTCTGAGACACTTGTCCCCAGTCCTGCAGAGGAAGGAGGGGCAGGAGCACTGTGGCTGGTGACCAGCACTGGACTGAGAGGAAACCCTTCTCAGCCTATTAAGCTCCCCCACCCCTGAAGCCCCTCCTCCCTGAAGGCTCTGTGGAAATTCCAGCACAGGCGGGCCAGGAGCAGAGGGCCCAGAGGCATGAGGAGAGCCCCCTCGGCAGCTGTTCCCCTGAGATGCCCCCCAGTTCCCACCATCCATTGGGCCCTGATGCTCACAATCTCTAGGCACACTGACGGCTGTCAGCCACACGGCCGGGGAGTACCATCCTCCTTGTTCCCTAAAAGGCCCCAGAGTGAATGCCAAGTTCAGTCAATCAATTTGCACTTCAGCTGCACCAGCTACGATCACACCTCGTTCCCGTGAAGGTGCAGCCCCCGTCCCAGGAGCGCATGGCTTCAGGGCCCTTTCGGCGTGGATGTGGACACTGAGGCAAGGCTGTGACACACAGCACAAGGCTGACCTGCCTTTCCATCAGGGTAACTCCTCGATATCAGGGACCAAGACGACTTCTTTTGACAGGAGTTAGGGAGATGGAGAAAAAGATGTGCTAGAGATACGGCCTCCACTGTGGGGACTGACCTAGCTGCTGGGTTCTCCTCCGACAGCACAGCCCTGAGTCTGACAGGCTGCTTTTATGTTGATAGTTAATGTTTTATAGATATTTCTCCTGCAGCAAGTTAAATCGCATCTGCTCCGGCAGACATCCAGGCCTAGGGCAGGCGGGCGGATGGAGCGGCCAGCCCTGAGGCTCTGGCGGGCAGGCCTTCCTGCTGTAAAGCTGTGTCTAAGAGGAAATGCAGGCAAAGTGGTGGGCAGGGGGCAGGGCAGCCTGGGTTCCTTCCTTTATGGTCTACAGACCACTCAGCCTTTTCTTCAGTGGCATCTTTACATGGATTCTGAGTTCTGAGCTGATTATCAGACATGGCTTATACAACCAGCCAGGTGGGGGGATATGGAGACCCTCTCTGCCAGCTGTGATGGGGCAGGGGATATAGGAGGCTGGCCTGGCAGGCAGCCAAAGTTCCAGCAGTGGGCAGGGAGCTGGCGGGGTGTCAGCCATGGGACCGCCATCCCACAGGACAGCTGGTGCTGGAGGGGTTACCGCCAGGGTATTGGGTCATGGAATATGGGGCACAAAGCAAGACAGAGACCTCCAAACTAGGCCTGAGGTAATAATGCTGCCCCCCAGGTCTCTTCTCCCCATGTGGAAGGTGGAAGATGTTCCCACCTTAGTCCTTCAGCCACCAGCACGGCAAGCTTTGGTGGGGCCGCTTCGCCTCAGTCACCTCCTGCCTTGGTCCTGGGCTGCTCAGTGAGATGCTCAGAGAACTTCAACACACATCCACTGGACACCTAACTCTCACCAACCTGAGTATTAAGTTCTGGGGGCTGCAGAACTTAATAAAATACAATGCCTCCCAAAGGACTTCCGGGCTGGGAGGCAGGAGCAGCAAATAGACAGGGTGACTGCGCAATGATAACGAAATGCACAGAGGGGAGACCCCTGGCCTTGGAGTGAGGGCACAGGGCACGGACGGAGCGGGGCAGGCTGTGGATCCTTCAGGGGCCACCATCACCCAGCCCAGACTCAGCGCACTTCCCCCGGGCATACTCCTTGCTCTCCCGACTCCTTCCTGGGAAGCCTATCGTGGCCAAGAGCCAACCTGAAGAACACTCTCCGTCTCAGCCCTTCCTCCATAGAGTTTGTTTCTGGTCTGGGGATACACACCCCTCCCCCACGAAACCAGCCAATTGGCTGAGCTGGGGTGACTAATCCTCTGCACCTCCAAATAACCCAGAGTGACTTAGCTTAGTTAAACAGAACTTCCATCAGGTAGTGGCCAGGTTACCCTGTCACGTGATTAACAGTCGCTCACGTGGGCCCAATTTTCAGGTCACATGTATTCCATTTTATTGAGTGCCTGCCATGTGGAAGGTATGTTAGGTGATGCTTTCAATTCCCCATGAAGGTAGGCAGGTTGTTAGGTTATTATCTAATGCTGAGTAACTAACCCCCCAAAAAACTCAGTGGCTTAAAACAACAGCAACACTTATTTTGTTTATGAATGTGCAAAGTGAGCAGGCCTCAGCAGGGCCAGCTTGTCTCTGCTCCAGTTGGCGTGGGTCGGGGCAGCTCAGAGGCTGAGAGCAATAGTCATCAGAAGGCGTTCACTCACATGCCTGGCTCCCAGCTGAGAAGATCCAGTAGCTCGGGGCAGGAACAGCTGGGCTCCTCACACACGGCTGTGTCTCCCTGCAGTCACGTCTGCTGTCTCTCCAACACCACAACTTCTCGGTAGCCAGACTTACATGTGACCCCAGGGCTCCTGGGCATGAGTCCTGGGTGAGAAAAAGCCAGGCAGGCACTGTATTCCCTTTTCTAACCTCGAATCTGGGGTCACGCAGCGTGATTCCTACTTTTATTAATTAGAAGCATCTCGTCAAAGCCGGCCCATGTGCAAGGAGAAGACAGATCTGCCTTTCAGTGGTGTGTCAAAGAATATGACTCTGAACATATAGTAAACTCACCGCACAAGACAAGTGTCATTGTCCCTTTGTAGCAGGGGCCTGGAATAAAGTAGTTTGTCCAGCTTTGGCAGGAATTCGGAACCAGAGGAGAACTTTAAGCCATGTCTCTGGCTCCAAGCCCAGGCCCTCCTTCTATCCACCACCTGGCTCAGTGACAAAGGGCTCAGACTCTCTTGGAGTAGCTGATGAAATCTATAGACAATTTTCCCAGAAAAGAAATGCACATATAAAAATGTATGTCTATAAATTTGTGGAGGAATTTCCTCTTTCCGGCCCAGTACGTAAGAAGCCACAAGTCACCACTCCATCCTAACAAGAAAAATCTGGACAAACTGGAAAATCAATAACTCCCCTTAGATCAGAGAGGTGGAGTCACAGGGCAAACCACAGCCCCCCAAATTAGAGAGACCAACAGGTGAATGCAGAGAATGGCAGCTCGCCAGAGCAGAAACCCACCAGCACAAAATTTCCCAGGAACCAGGGCTGGGCAGAGAAACCTCAAGTGTAACCAATGAATTGCTAGAGACTCAGTGAGGACAAGGCTGAGAGAGAAAAAACTCCAGGGAGGACCCACACATCAGGGGCTCCCACACTTTTGCGAGTGTTCCTTCCAAGAGCTCACCAGGTTCCCAGAGTAAGTAGCAGAGAAAAATCCCCTTGTGCTTCCGGCAAGGGACGGAGGAGGAACCATCTTTAAATACCCAGAGCTCTCTGTTCTTAACAAGGCCTGCCTTCAGGAGAAACTAGTTAACCGGAGCCTAACTGACCTGGGAAAATGAAAATAATCAACCCCAACCTGTCCCACCAAAGTGGAAAAAAATACGATGACGTTGACAGTCCAGAGGCGCAGGCTCGCCAAAACACCAGACCAAATCGCAGGGCTTTGGAACACCTCCCTTCCCCCACATCGCACCACCACAGCGCTAAAAGGCCTCTTTACAGCTGTTCCTTTAACCCTGTACATCGTGTCCAACAAGCAAGAAAATTTACAAGACATTCTAAAAGGCAAAAACGCAATTTGAAGAGGCGGCGCGAGCATTAGAACCGGACTCAGACATGGCTGGGATGTTGGAATTATTGGACTGGGAATTTCAAACAACCATGATTAATATGCTAATGGCTCTAATGGATAAAGTAGACGGCATGCAGAACTAAAGGTCGATGGAAGCAGAGACATGGTAATTCTAGGAATGAACCAAAAAAAAAAAAAAATGCTAGCGATCAGGAATACGAACAGAAATGTCGAATGCTCTTGATGGCGTATTAGTAGACTGAACACAGCTGAGGAAAGAATCTCTGAGCTTGAGGATATCTCAGTGAGTGTGTGGAGTCGCAGAATAAATACAACCAACATACAAGGCTGAGCTCACTAATTCGGACTTCCACTTGCCCCCAGGGCAGCCGGGGCTTAGCCCGGAGCAGGTTCCTGTCCCCACAGCGGCCTGGCAGTCTGGAGGCCTCTCCTTGGGCCAGACTCAGGGTCTGGGGAAGGCCCAGCTTGTAAACCTGTGTCAGCCAGGACCTCCTCCTCGTACACACCACCTGGACGAAAATGCAAAGCTCCCTTCCTGCTCCTGATGTGGGCAGACTCCGAGGGCCTGGAAGGACAGAACCCGAACACGGGCTCCCTGCCCAGCAGCCAGCAGCCTTCTCACACTCTGGAGCAGCCAGGCCGGGGCCCCAGCCCAGCCACACCACAGAATAAAAGGCCTCTTCGCGGCCGTTTTGGGTTCTGCGTTTGACGCAGGAGAAGTAGCCTCATGGGTCCCCATGCTCCTCTCCTCTGCTCATACCCGAGAGAGGGACTGGGCTTCAGACACCGCAGACCATGGAGGATGTGACTGCATCCGGTTCCCCGCCCATTCCCCGGGCTAGTTTTTGAGGCTGTATGGAGAGAAGGGATATAGACAAAAACTGAAAATAGCTTTGTTTCACTTTATTTTCTTGAAGTAAATAGCTTACTTACCTTAAGGCTCAGGTGACAAAACGGGTACAGATTGGAAGGAGAAAGGACCTCAATGTGGGGCCCAAGCCAGTGGGGTCTGAAGGGAACGGTGACCTGGCTTGAAGCCTCGAGCATTTTGGCATTTTGGAACGTAAGCCAGCAGAAGTGGAAGGAGCAGGTGACAAGGCTGCCAGCAGGCAGGTATGGTTTATTCTTGAACACACCTGTGACACATTGGGGGGTGGGGGCAGTGACCCTGTACTGTCCTGAAGTCCCACAGTGGTGTGGAACGGTGGAGGGTAGGGTCGTCACGCTCATGTGGCCTCATGTGAGCTCAGGCTGTGGCGGGAGCTGAGAACTCCCTGGGGTCTCACTGGGGACATTAGCTGAAGTTTTATAGAGAGATGCAGAACACAAGCGAAGCTGGGAAGAGCGAGATGGCAAAACTTCACATTTTGTTTCGGAAAGTAACGTTAAAGGGCCAGGGGGCTGACGCACACAGACACAGGGGGCGGGCGGGCCATTCCAGGTGGAGGAAGCACCTGATTCGGGGACATGAACACGCTCCATTCTGAGTCCGGTCATCATTAGGTTCCAACAGGAATATTACAGGACTCTGAGAGGACATCCTGCAGGGCTTCTTTGGGGTTTCTGTAGGGGTTACGGTGACATTGCTGTCAAGCTGGGGTGCTGGATTACTTCTGCCCTGCTTCTGAGGGTGGGAAACGTACCTAAAGGCTGGCAGGTATATCTTCAGAGGTACGACGTTATTCCCGGTGAGAGAGGGGCAAAAGTTAGTCCCCGGTCCCAACAGTGACCCAGGGAGAGTCGGGTAAGCGGAAGGGAAGACAGGCTTGTCCTGGACTGCAGAGCTATCAAAGTGTCCATGGCAGACAGGCCAGGGGCCTGGGAGGGTGTCGCGGCCCTCTGAGAGACAGAGTGGCCCCCGTCAGACTGGGTGTGGCCTGAGCTGACCCAACAGCCCCAGGAGGAGGTCTGAGCAGCCACCACTCAGGTAATATCACCTTTTGTGGTGTGACCAGGGCAGGCCACTCTTCAGACCCCTTGGTCTGCAAACCTGGCCCCTTAGGAAGAGGGGAACCATTTGCATAAGGATCCTAGGACTTCTGAGATGAGAAGGGCCTTCATCCCCTGTATGAAAACTCATCGTGGTGGCCTAGGTGCAGTGCCCGCAGGAATGAGCCCCATGAGGCAGGGGGCTTGCTTCATACTGCTTGTATGCGTCCCGGCACCTACTCTGGTGCTTGGCACATAGTAGGTCCACAATCAATATTCGTTTAGCAAACAAATATATGAAGGTGTGCTAGGAGGAGAGGGCAACGAGGGCCCGGGAGGGCGCCCCCAGGAAGGCGGGGCGAACACAAGGCCGATACGAGGACTAGGCCAGGCTCTGAGCACTACAGTGGCCTGGCCGGGGTTCTGGACAAAGGAGGCCTTCCTTTTGGGTAGACAGAGGAAGACCCATCTAGTGAGGAACCCCTCTAGTGAGAGGGAAACCAGGGAACGGGGTTCTGGAAGCACCAGGGTAAGATCTGTCTCTCAGGCAACCTGGTGGTGATAGCCAGGACCCATGCGGGCTGGTCTCCCACCTGGGCACATGGCAAGAGACAGAGCTGAGCACTGTGTGTCTTTGCAGGATCTGGAAGAGTGTTCTGGTTATATTTTTGTTTCACATCAGGCAAAATAACTTGTTTCTTATCAAGCCAGGAGCTTGGTAGAGACAGGGAGATGGAGTCTCACCCAGCGAGCCTGGCTGTGGGCTCAGGTCTTCAGACAGGAAGGACAATCTGCCTCTTCCAGGCAGAGAGGGTGTGATGACTCCTTTCCTGGGAGCCTGGGCTCTGAGAAGCCCGCGGAGGGAAGCGGCGGGCCTGCCTGGTCAAACGGGAACTTCGTGCGTCCGTTGGCCTGTCTATGTTGGGGCGATGGCACCTCCACTCTCAGCGGCTCCCTCTGCATGCCTTGACCAAGCTCCGGCTCTGTGCCCTCCCCTGGGCATGGTTGAGAATGGACAAGAAGCCCCAGCATTTGGAAGTAAGTTATTTCAGTCTCGCAAGAGCAAAGTAGGCCCTGGATATATGTTTGAAAAAGAACAGAGGGTAGAAAGACACACACACACAAAAGAAAAAGAAGTTCAGGCCAGGCTGAGCCACCTCCGGCCCAGAAATGTTTCACAGCAAACATCAGACATCCTGCTCTGCCAACATTCAAATTCGGGTGCCTGGACAAGACAGCTAGAACTCAACGTGAACAGAAGAACCACGTCCAGTTCACTCCCAGGGCCTCCCTGCGCGCACAGCCCCCGCCCCACGTGCCACAGGGAGCGAGGGGCTGGACCTCTCGGGAGACTACGGCGCCAGATGTAACCTCGGCTGCAGCGGGAGAAAGATGAGAGAATGAGAGAGAAGACGAGGGGCCACGTCACAGCGACCTCGGGGGTCAGCGTGGGTTGGGATCGCGTTTCGGCACGGAGGCAGGGGCTGACTTTGGAGGTTTGTTGAGCAGGGAGATGATTTTTCAGACACATGTACCCGAAGGGTTCTGTTTAGGGAAACCAAATGTCCCATGTGCCTGGCTGGGTCCCGGTTCACCTGACAGTCCCCGTTTGTGCCTCGCTATCCCCGTTAACTCTTCGTGACACTCTCAAGAGTGTCCTCCTTTTACTTACAGGATATTTTATGATGTCAAAGAATTACTTCTAATTTTTTAAGATGATAATAGCATTGTGGTTATTTTTTTAAAAAGTTCTTCTCTCTTAGAGATATCTACTTCAATATTTATAGGTGAATGTTGCACTCAATTTACTTCCAAATAGTGGGAGGGATGGGCAGGGAGTGGATGGGGGTAGAGATGAAGCGAGGTTGGCCGAATGAACAGCTGTCGAGGTTTGGTGTGGGGACATATTTGGTTGAAATTTTCTGGTATAAAAAATTTTAAAAGTTTAAGAAGAAAGTGTCCTAGATTGGACAATAAATGTGGTCACTCTAGTTCAATCATCAGGAGGGATTTTGCCCCCAGGAGACAGTGGGCAGTATCTGGGAACATTTTGGGTTGTCGTTACTAGGGGTGGGGGGTTTGCCACGGTCATCTCGTGGGTACCAGCCAAGGATGCTGGTAAATGCTACGGTGGACAAGGCAGACCCCACAACAAAGCATTATCCAGCCCGAAGAGTCAGAAGTGCCGAGGCTGAGGAAGCCAGGTTAGTGGGATTGTCTGCGATTAAAGCCCACTGTGTAAACAAGAGGGTGTCTGTGAGTTCACTATAATTTATGCTCTAGGGGTGATTAGTTTACACTGGCTGACAAGTGCTTCAATGTGGTTATCTAAACCTGCTCCCTAAAATTCGTTACTTAGCATAAAGGGTAATCTAGATAACTGGTCACTGTCAAAATAAATGATGTTCAAGAAATGTGTTTGGCTGGAAATATGAGATAGGCACCTCTATCTTTACTTGAACAAGAGAGAAGAATCTAGCAAGCCTGGCTGCCTGACACCCAGGGACTAGTGCTCTGGGTGTGTTTCCATTTGGTTCTGGATTCCCCTCTGGGCCCAAACCACACCCCCAAACTCTGATACAAGTCTCTGTCTCCTAGTCCAACCAGAGCTGGTCCTGCCGACAAAATATAAGCTTATTTTTGGGGCGCTCACCTGTCATGCAAGTGCTTGTTGGCATAGCTAGGGACAAAGAAAGGGGATGCCCCTATGCTTAGTGGAAGGAGTCAAATGTCTGTTTTGTGCCTACTTGCTATTAAAAATACGTCATTGTGGCAGCATCTCATCTGAAATTTGCTTTCATTTTAACATGCCTCCTTGTAGCAAGGGTGTCACCTGAAAACTCAGCCCCCACCCAAGCCTTGGAGACTCCAATGTTTACCTAAAACCTGATAATCATTGGACAGCCAGGTTGGCGGGGACCAGGAGGATAACGCTGTTGGCGTATGCTGAGAGTAGATCAGAGAGATTAGACTTCTTTCATTTCCTTCAGGATCTTTCTAATGTCTTCCACGACCGTCCCTGGCACTGACAACAGGTATCACACCGCTTCCCACCCCACCAGAGTCTCATCCGTGTCTCCCAACACCTACATCTGTGGCTTCAACCAGAGCCAAGAGTGGTTTGTCAGTGCCCAAGGCCTCCAAGGCATGACAGTAAACATGCAGGAGAATTGCATGGCCTGAGTCTGGCCTCTGGGGCTGGAATTCGTCATGGTGGCCAAGAATGGTTTTCAGCTCCCTTCCTTTCATCGGCCTCCAGCTGCAGCCAAGCAGGAACAGGCTGCCTCAGTGTCCTAGAAAGCCAGGGGGGCTCGCCACTCAGTGCCACACTTCCTGCCCGGAGCTTAGCTCCCTGGTCACAGGCAGCGGCCATGCATTTGGGGACAGGGAATAGTTACAGAACCGTGACAGCAGCTAGAAGGAGCCACTGAAGAAGGCTTGCTTTCGGTCATCAACAGCTCAAAGGAAGTGAGCTTATCAGAGCATATTCTGAGAGCCCGTTTTGCTGGAGAGAGATGGAGAGAGAGAGCACTGCCCCTCTGAGTAGGGGAAGCGGCGGGTGGCATGGCAGGGAAAGAACACCAGCACCAGGAGGGAGGCGGGAGAATCCAGAGAGTTTTCTAGAACAACCATGAACTCCACTAACTTCACCATTTCGAAGAGCATTGCCGCCCTAGCCAGCCCTAAACACTCGTGCACATGCACACACACACACACACACACACACACACACACACACACACACATCCCTGGGCTGCATTAGTTGGCCTCATGGCACTTTCTCTGCCAAGGTCTGAAATGACACGTGTGACATAAATTTTGTCCAGCTGCAAATCCCAGGGTGTGCGGAGTCCCATGCATCCCCCCAAAATACTCCCGTCAGCCCAGGGGCAAGCTACTTGACCCCCAGGACTGTCCCCAAGGTGCACCTCTGCCAGGGTTACTCCGCAGGGTCTCTGGCACGGTCTCGTTGTCACCGTCTTCACCTCCATCCCAGCCAGTAGCTGCACCGCAAGGAGGCTCGGGGTGGAAAGGAGAAAGGATTCTAGTCCTCCTACAATCTCTACAGCTCACCTTTCCCCAAACCATGACAAATAAACACATGCTTTTTTAAAATCCCAGTGTGCAGCTTCAAGGCCCTTTTCCCAGTAGCTACCACCCAGGCCCTGCCTGTCTAGAGGTCCTGGGGCCCCCCAGATCCCCGTCCACAGTGCCATGTGCACGGCTCTCCCTGTCTCCTCTTCTGTCTGGGGTTCTCTGAGCACACGGACTGAGCTGGACATTGTTGGTCTCAGTCTTTCTCACAGCAGAACTCAGCCCAGAACCCACCCCTACCCCTGGCCCCACACTTGGAGGACGTCAGTCAGTGTGGGCAGAATTTAATTGCCTGACAAGTTCGGATTTGCATCTTTGATCTGCAAACCTGGCCGTGCTGGGTAGTGGAGAGAACTCAGAATGCTGGCGCGGACGGACCTGGGCTTAAATCCCAGCTTTGTCACTTATACCATGTGACCTTCGTTGCTTCACTCCCCTGAGCCTGGGTGTCTGTGTCTGGGGATAGTTGTACCTAACTCACAAGGAACTACGTGAGGGGCGATTACACAGCCCAGCCTGGTGACTGCAAGACTTTCCCTAGGGGATTGGCTGAGCCCAGCAGTGAGCGGTTTAGTCTTGGTTTGGGCACCGGGGTTTCTGTGTTATTGGCATAGTAAGCACGTTATGTGTATCCTGGTCCTCACGACAGTCTTTTGAGGAAAGCAGCATTGCTATTATCAACAATACCTTCTCATAGCCCACGAAACTGAGGCACAGAGAGATTACGAGGCTTGGCCAAGGTCGCACAGCTGGTAAGTGGCAGAGCTAAGATTTGAACCGAGGCATATGGGCGTTGGTGCTCATGTTCCTAGTTACACCACCGAATTGCTTTGAGTTCACTCTAAGATAGGAAATCAAGAAAAGGACATTCTTTTATGTGATAAAAAATGTTGCTGAGTTCCCACTAAAGAATTAAGAGAGGTGGTCTCAGCCCCACTGTAGGGACCTGGGGACCGGCTCAGGCCCCAGGTCTGCTGGGGGAGATTTCCTGAGACCTGGCAGAGCGGCCCTGCCCGTCACGTCTTCTTCCGCAGCCTGCTCCCTGCCAGGGCGTTTGAACAATGATTAACTGCAGCGGACAGGCCGATGCAGGCCAAGGCGGGCATGGCGGGTGAGCTCAGCCCTTACACAACCGCTGCCACACCCGCCCACCCGGCTCAGGGGCAACCCAGAGGCGCGGGGCCAGGCAGGATCCCAAAAGCTGAGGAAATGGCCCTGGGAAGGGACAGTCTGGCTTGACGTGAAGACCTGATCACTGCCACATTCTGGCCCCAGCTGGTAGATCCTTTTCTAGAGGCTCCTGTGCACCCCGGGAGCAGACTGCGGTGCTCAGTGGAATCAGCCTTACTGGAGATTTTCCTCAAACAATGTCACCCGAGCCCGCCCCTTCTGCTTCGGGCACAGAACAGCACACACCTCAGATTGGACTGGAGGAGGCAGGAGCTCACCTTTGGGGCCCCCCGCAAGCTGCAGAGAGCTTGGTCCCCTGCGCCTCCCTCCCCTGGTCCTTGCTAGGCCAGGGAGCTCAGGCACATGTTCGCGGCTGAGGTGCACCCACACACAACAGTCCCCCGGATCCCTTCCCCATGAGCACCCCAGTTCCTGGAGCGGTGGAGGTAATGAACTCACGTTCGGACTGAGCCAAATCTGCCGCCGTACTCACCGCCGTCCCCACACCCTCACACTCCAGCCTGGCCTGAGGCTGGGCCTCTACTTGTTTGTTGAATGAAACACTGAAGTTCTTTGTCCTAAACAAAGTCTGCACTCATGTCAGGCCTGGTTTCACTGCTCCAGGAGTCTGGAGCAGGTTGGGATGTTGGTTGAGAGGCAGGGTGGGGGAGTGAAAGATAATTTTCTCTGAAGGCAGAAGGGGTGTGGAGGGTGCCGCAGACAAGGCTGACCCTCTGCCCACCGCCACTCCCGTTTCTCAATATTCCAAAACGGCCAGTCTTGCTGGGTGCCCCTCAGAGAGCTGCCCCCACCCCAACTACAATCCCCAAGAGTCTGGGCGCTAAGGAAGGCCTGGGCCGACCTGGGCTGCCCCGCCCCTCCTCGCAACCTGGGCTTTGCAAAGACATTTCAGCAAGAAACAAAAAGTGGGCTCCTCCTGACTGACATGTGGGCCTTTTTTTGGTCCCAGATTCACCTGCCCAGCCTCAGGGACCCCCAAGTTCTGGGCCATGTACTAAAGGTACCATACATCCTGTTTATTCTCTTGTAAGACCCCACCACCACCACCACCCACAATCTGGACTGAGAAAATCTGGGTCTTATCCTCTCAGGGCCATGTGAGACCCCAGCCGCGACCCCTCCGGGGCATGTGAAGAGAGTAGAACATACTTGCGCCCTCAGGAGCAGGACCTTGTCGGGGAGACAGGCACATGGACAAACAGTAGAGAACAGGCGAGAAGTTCCAGGATGGAGGTCTGTCTGTCCTGGCCGCCGTGATGCTGAGCTCTGACTTCTATACACCAGGCCCTGTTCTAAGCAGGTCACATGTATTTACTTATTTTTATCACATGGGCTTCACGACAAGATATGAAGTAGATCATTTCGCGACACCCATTGTAGCTGATGAGGGAAAAAAACAAGTGCAGAGAAATCGAGTCTTGCCCTAGGATGTGAGTAGAAGGACTGGGATTCAAACTTGGACACCTGCGCTCTGAGCCGCCACACTGGGCTGCCCTTGAAGCAGCAGAGATGAGAAAGGGTGTCAGGAGCAGCTTTCTAGATCAGCGGGGCCTGGGGTATGGAATAGGAATTTGTCAGAGAAGCAGCATGGGGCAGCTCGAACAAAGGGAACGAGATCTGCAAAGCTGGGGGAGGTTAACGTGTGCACCTCAGGGAAGAGTCCCCCCAACCCTGCAAGGTTTGAATGTCAGGTATTCACATATTCATGTCTTACAAGTGAAATTTAAACACAAACAAGCATAAGAAAGACTGACCCAGGAGCAACATCCTGACCCAGGAGTTAGCAAACTTATCTTATACAGGGCCAGAGGGTAAATTTTTGAAGCTTTGCAGCCCATACTTTTTCTGTCACAACTACTCAACTCTGCCACAGATGCCCAAAGCTCCAACAATGGGTGGGGCTGTGTACCAATAAAACTTTATTTATGAACATTGACATGTCACATAATTTTCAAAAAATTATTCTTCAAAATTTTTCAACCGTTTAAAATGTAAAAAACATGTTTAGCTCGAAGTCTATACAAAAAACAGGCATGGGGAGTGATGTGGCCATGGGCCACAGTTTGATACAGAGGCTCAGATAAGTGAGGTGTGTATGGGGACTTCAGAGAAAGAGTTACAAATATTGGCCAGAGTCCAGGAGCCCCAGGAGAGAGGAGCATGGCTAGGCCAAGATTGGAGGGGGCCAGGGTCACCCCCGGGGGGTCTTCAGGACTGACCCAGGAGATGATACTGCGGGGTCAGCCCCAGGCTCAGGCTCCAGTGTCACCCAGCCCGGCATCTATTCCTCTGAGCTAAATTTCTGGGTAACTGGGAAGATGGAGATGCTGAGAGTAGACAGCCAAGGGCAGAGGCAGGTATTTGGAATGGAAATGAGTTTAGGTGGTGACTGCAAGACATCCAGGTGGCTAATTCTCAGGTACCCCCCAGCCTTGCTGCAACCCCGATTTTCTACCTGACCTTTAGCCATGACCCACCCACATCTCCCAGATGAGCCACAGTGTCAGGAATGGCCTGGGAGCCTTGGAGAGCCATCAGCATGTCAGTGGTTGCTGGCCTGTTCTTTTCCATTCAGATGCAGAAAGAAGGCTCTCAGATGCATGAGCTTTGCCGGGAGGAGTGATGGGGACATGTTGAGGTTCTAAGGAGAGGCCCAGGAGGACCCCATCCCGGTGGGGCCATGGGTTAGATAAATCCAAAGCAGCCAGCCAACGATGTTGACAATAGATGCTGTGGCCCATCAGCCAGAGAGGCTGAATATGGTGAAGTTCCTCCATCTGGGGGTCTTTCCAGTTAAATCTTCCTTTTAACCACCCATTTCTGGTGGCTTGCGGGAGGCAGAGGTCAGATCCCGGCTTTCCTCCAGAATGGGTCTTGGTACTGGGAGAAAACACAGGTTGGGGCAAGACAGGAGTAACGGCTTGAGACCTCTCCAGGGCTCCCTCTCCTTCACAGCGGGGCTGCCCTCCGATTATTACAGTGTCCTTCCAGAAACAAGCACTTGATTGAATATTTCTCAACTGAGTCACCCTTCGGTTTGCCTTCTCTCAGGAAATCAAACCCTCTGGTTTTGCCTCTTCACTATTTCACCAAGGTCAGGCTTTACCCTCTCGTGGGATGGGCATTCAGGGTTCTCCGCTCTCTCTCACCCACGGACCATCGGGCAGTTAAAGTCTGACATTCACTGGCTCTGAAGGGGACAGCTGTTTGCACAACGCTCCTCTCCATTTGCCCACAATGAATCGCCACAGCTCCTTCTCCCGAGAGGCTGGCCTGCCTTCGAGCCCCCCGCCCCCAGTCCACGGATCTGGAATTCATTAACGTCTAGTCAAGTCCCGACTCAGCCACGTTGCTTCACAGGCAGCCCAGCGGGCAGACCGCTAACGCTTTGAGCAATCCAGGTCTGACCAACTGGTTGGTCGAGTCAGATGGTGATGTAGCTAACAGGAGCAGCTGGGTGGACTTCAGTTCGTATAAGGATGGGTGACACAGGGGTCCCTACAGAGTGTGGGCTTGCTCAGCCATGCTCATGGAAACCTCTGAGGCCCCAACAATCCCTGAGTAGGGGCCCTGGGCAGTTTCACACATGGGAGCCTTTAGGGCCTGTGGGTTCGGTGCTGGGTTCCCAGGGCTCATGTTCAGGATCCATTCTCCTAAGTCTCCTGAGGGGGAGGAAGGAAAGTGCCAGAACCAACTTCTTGTGGGAAGATCAGCTTCCTCTTGGGA
Source organism: Pteropus medius (assembly GCF_902729225.1). Lineage (NCBI taxonomy): Eukaryota > Metazoa > Chordata > Mammalia > Chiroptera > Pteropodidae > Pteropus > Pteropus medius. The sequence continues at coordinate 54,590,887 of NW_024349800.1, read as the reverse complement.
TTCCCCTGCTGAGTTCCTGAGCTTCAAGGCCGCCAAGTGGCCTCTGTGGTGCCAGCAACTCTGTCCAGCCTATTGGAATAGGTGAGCCTGGATTTCGATGCCCCAGGGTGGGCTCGGCCCTAAAGCAGCTCTGCTTCAAGAAGCGTGACGCCCAGGGCTCACCCTGACTGTGCCCGGGACATTTGCAAAGGTCAGGAGCCCCAAAGGTCACTTGAACAGGAAGTCCTCAGGTCACATCAAATGTTCCATGTCACAAAGCCCCAATTTAACCCCTTTTCAGGAAGTCATCAGTCTCACTGGCAGGATGGGGGAGGAGCATGGTATTGTAACCATCACAAGTCGGCAGCTTACAGCTGTCCCTGTGGTCAGTGCACCTGGCTAACACACCGGCTATCTGCACTGGGCACTAGGGGTTGGACACCTGCAGCACAGCACAGGGAGAAGGCCCCTTGGGAGTGGACACCACTGACCCTGAAATCACCAGGGGCTCCAGAGAAAAGCTGGGGGCGTTGCCTAGCAACAGAGATCCCAAGACGCTGTGTGAAAGCCAGGAAGGCTCCTGTGCTCAGGATGGGAGGCAGTGAGGGGAGATGGCCTCATCCCCATCTGCCTCTGTGCCCACCTTGTCTCTCTCTCCCTCTGGGTTCTAAATCCTCCTGCTGAGTCGCCAGTCAGCGGCCTGGACCTGAAGATCCTCCCAGGAAGACAAAATTCTTTGTCCAACAGACAGAGGACTCTTCAATCTAGTCCTGCCTTCTTCTTACTGGTCAAACACCCCCCCACCCCCCACTCCCCCTTGTGCCTGAAGAGAATCTGTGGGTGAGAGCGAGGTAGGGAAACGAGGGGCCAGGCTGCTTCGACTCACAGCCTCAGCCTCAGGAAGCCTCCGAGAAACTCTTGGAAATTTGTAGAGTCACAGACGGATCTTCTTGCACCCTAGGATCCAGCTCAATGACCACCTCCTCCTAGCAGCCCACCCCGTGAGTGCTGACGGTCTTAGAACCAGAGCGCGGCTGCTGAGAAGGTAATTAGGAAATGCAGAGGCTGGAGCAGCATGTGGGACGAGGAGCGAGGGAGAGGAGAAGCCACAAAGTCCGTCCTGGGACTCCTGCTCCCCGGGAGGCTGCCTCCTTTGTTGTGTGGCCCCAGCTGCTGAGGATGCCTCTTCCAGGTGGCCACCTGTGGCACGCAGGGAGCTGTGGGGCGGAGTGGCAGTGAAAGGGAAGGCTTCCTGTACAGGACAAAGGGAGTGTCCGGAAGGCCCAAGAGAAGCTGCTCCTCACTCCCAAAGAGGAGCATTGGGTGGTGGGGGGACACGCTAACTGTGCCGTCTGAGGTCCCCCACCTGGGGACACCCACAGAGCTGACTAACCCTCACAGGAAGTCATCCTTATGCAGGGGGGGCGTGCTGGGAATCAGGGGTCAGGAGTGGCCCTGACTCAATGGAGTCTGTGTCATCACTGTCCCCTGAGTCCATCATGCCCCTTAGGGGTGGCCTACTCTGGCCACTGTGTCAGCTGCCACAGGGAAACTACTTCTGGAGGGCCAGCACCCATGTCAGTGCCGCCCAGAGAAGCTGGGGTTCAGTCCCCCTAACCCGGCTACCAACTCACGTCAGTTTCCGGCCTACCAAGGGACCTCAGTTTCCTAGTTTCCTAATTTTTTGTCTTTCTAGACTTTTCCCATGGAGAAATTCTGCCCATTGTTCCAGGCCAGGCTGAGGGCCCCTCCCTTGACACCCACAGCCCCCAGCAGGCGATTCTTCCCTTCCCTCCATCCTGCAGGGCTTAGAGTCCAGCTCAGTGCTAAGTGCCCGAGAGACGATGTATGTCTTCTCAGCAGGAACATGAGGGCCTAGGCTCAGGGTACCTACTCCCAGGGGAGCCAGGCTGGGCATCCTGTAGGTGCTCAGTGAGGACTCAGTGACCGATCGATTGCTCAGCTCCAAGCCCTCTGCTCCGCGGGCTCAGCCTTGCCGCAGGCTGCACAGGCAGCAGCCCCGCTTCTTCCAGGCCGCACAGACCTGGGGTCTGGTCTTAGCAACTGACCCTCCCAGGGAGCTCTCGGCAGCTTGGTGGCCGCTGGCCACGGCTCCTTTCCTTTCAATGAACTGCAACTCCGTGAGTCAGTGACGGGACAAAGGAGAGGGTGGCCTCATGTGATGGCTACAGTCATGGAGGGAGGAGCATCTGCTTCTGCTTCTCCGGGGGGGCGTCTTCCTTCCTTGGAAAGGAGGTCCCAGTCATGATACGGGCTCTGTGTGCTTGCAGTCTAACCAGATCCGTTTCTCAACAGCCAGCCTGAGCGGCAGAAAGAGCACCAGGTTGGGACCAAGGAGCCCTGGGGAATCTTGGTTCCCACTCTGACTGGCAAATCACTGTCCTCTCAACCTCAATTTCAAGGGCATGGCCTCAAGAACCCTAAGAATCCTCACAGTTTTGTGACTTCCAGAAATCCATGGATGTGAAGAAGTACTAAGGGGCTGGCCATATCCTATAGGACCCCTTGAGCAGCATGTCCCAGTTAGCCCCGGCTGCCCCGGCCACCACGGCTGCCAGAGGAACTGTGTGGTGCTTCGAGGAAGCTTTGAAGCCAGGCAGTTCTGGGGGCCAGGCCCAGCTCTGCCTGTCCCTTGCACGTTGCATAACTTTCTGACCCTGCTTCACTGATGAGGTGACCTGAGGCCCAGGAGAGAAGGAATGAGTCCAGCTCTAGGCCGGGCCCCTGGGCGTGCTGGCTGCAGCTCTGTGCTCCTCCCTGAGGACTAGTGTGGAACCGGCCGTGGGCAAAGGAGAGCCAGTGTGCAGGAGGGCATTCGACTTCCAAGGGCCCAGATGGAGGTGACCACCTTTCATAGCCCACCTGGCAAGGCCTGTTCCTCTACCCAGGAGTGTCTGGTGGCGGGGGTGGGGGCCGGATGGGACCACAGGCCACCCGAGGGAAGCCCCGAGGGATGGCCTCCCGCGTGGTGTCTGGGACCTCGGGTCCTGTGCTTCTCATCTCCGGATGTCTGGGCCTCCCTCCCCACATGGCGCCCAGAAGGAGAGCGGGGCTTCCCCTCCTAGAAACAACTTGTGGCAGAACTGTCAGCCGGAGGAGGTGGGTGGTTAGGGCGGGATTTCGCGTGGGCGAGGCTTCCCACAGCCCTTGAACTGTGTGAGGATTCCTGCGTTCCCTGCCCTCCCCAGCACCCTCCGAGGCCCTCCCTTCTTTTTCGGGGCTGTTTGTTGAGGAGGGCTGGGGTGGCCCATGGATGGGGGAGGGGCACGAGGGGGGCCATGGAAACTGGAGTTCTACGTATGCAAAGGGAGACCTCTCCTCCGGCTGCTGGAGGGTGTGCTCGGGGCCAAAGGGTGCATCCGCTCACACGGGTCACCGTGCCAGTGCGGCATCCTCCTCCGTTCTCATTGCAATCAAGGCTGTGTCTACTGACCATGCCAGGTGCCCACAGGACTGGATCTGCCCAGAGAGGGCGCTGTTTCTAATGTGCACAGAGATGCTCCGTGTGTCCCCGATGCCCCAAGGTTGTGCCTGCGGTCACCCATCTCTGGGAAAAATGTGGGTGGGGAAGAGGGCTCAGAAGGTGCACAACGGGTGGGAGCTCAGCTCCCGAAGTAGCTCCCTCTGGTGCCAGAACAGCTTTTTTCCAGTTTCTGACCCACCTGGTTGGTGACCACTGGCACTTGCAACCGGGAGCCTGAGCGCTGTATTAGTCAGCACAGGTCTGGGGGTCCCACGGCCACTTCCACACCAGCCCTCAACCCTCTTGAGAAGCCACAGAGAAATGATGCCTGGATGGAATTCCCAAGACAAGCCCTGCCCTGCCGGTGCCTCCCTCAAGAGAAGGATGAGCAGAGGAGGGCCTGGAGCCCGGCCCTCTCTGTGACCATCCCAGAGCTCCAGCCACTAAAGCCCATAGGTAAGTTCTGATTTGAAGGCCAGACTGGGCCAGGCCAAGCCCCAGTGGGCCCTCAGATCAGCCAAGTCTCCCCTTTGGGTGTCTCAGACACTCCGTGCTCCATGAACCCTGTGGGGGAGGTCACAGGAGGAGGGGACTCAGCCTTCATCCTTCCTTCACTCTCACCAATCCAGCCCCCACTACACACACAGACACACAGACACACACAGACACACACACAGACACACACACACATACACACAGACACACACACACACATACACACAAATACACAGAGGACCCTGGGACATGGGAAGTCCAGGACCTAGTCTAGTTGTGGCTGTGACACACTGTGACCTCGGCCAGAAGTTTCCATGGATTAAGCAGCCACACACTCGGCACTCTGGCTCGGTGATCGCCAGGGGCCTGCGTTCCGTGATCCCATCACTGTGTTGTCTTTAGCCCTCTTCCTGCAGGGCTCATTCTCCTCGCCCAGGCCCAGGCCCAGGCCCGGGCCCAGGGAGCTGAATGAAAGACTTGGAGGAGCAGATGAACCAGCAAACGAACGCATGGAGTGCAAGGTCCTTCCTTCTCCACCATTGCTTCCAATCCCCTGGCCCACCCCCACCTTCCCCAGCTCACAGCCTGGCTGGGGCAGAGCCCAGGTGTTTTTCATTAAGGGTTTTATTGCGGATTCTCAGGCTCTGGCTGAGGAAGGCTGCAGGAGCTACCTAATCCTACACCCCACCCCCAGGCTGAGCCAGCACAGCGGTCAGGTGACTAAGGAGCCTGTCCTCTCCCACTGCCAGCCCTTCTCGAGGAAGCCTCTCACCCCTACCCGGAGGTCACCCAAGACCCAGCTCCAGGCTCCAAGCCCATACCCTCCCACCCATCGTCCACACTGCAACAGCTGGAGCGTTTAACAAGGCCAATTATTCAATGCCCTTCTTCAAAATCTACCAAAGGCTGCCCTTTATAATTTCAGTTCTTGTTTTTTTAAACAACTGGTTCCGATGTGCAGCGTTTGCCAATTCCCATGGTGTAAATATTCCCACAATGGCCAGTTTCAAACTCCCAGCGTGAGGTCACGGAACTCAGTGCACAATCGGCTCTCACAGCCAGGAGGAGCGGCCCCAGCTCACCACCACGTATTCCCCTCACCCTTGACCTCGGGTACAAAGCCCCCTTTGCTGGTTCCAGTTGTTGCTCCAGCCTCATCTCTCACTGTTTTCCCACGTTCAGCACAGACACTGCACACTGGACGGCACCTGTGGGTCCCCGACTGTGCCAGCACTTGCCTGAAACACCCCACTCCTTCAGGCTGTACCTCTAACTCCATGAGCTGGATCAGTGCCCTTCATCTGTGTCCCCAGCACTGCGTTGGACATCTATATTATTTAATAAAGTGTATCTATCCTTGCCACAAAACTGTGGGTTCTGCAAAAGCCAGCGCTGTATTCTAGGTGGGGTCTCTGGGTCCCGGCCCCTGACGCAGAAGAGGCCTTAGTGAGATGCACGAAGTGACGTGCTCAGGCCCGGGACTCCTGGCTCTGGGGCCTGTCCCAGAAGAGCTCAGTGCCACCTCCTCAGCCAGCTTCCTTGGAGAGCTGCCGGACAGGAGCAGGAGACACTGTCCACACTCACCTCCCTACCGGGAGAGAGGAAAGTCCCCAGATCTCGGATCTGAGCTATGCCGGTGTCACCTCCAGCCCACCCCCTAGAACAGAGGGACACAGAGCTGGCAGGGGCTGGGGCGGAGGTGAGGCTGAACCCTCATGACCACGGTTTCCTGCAGGGCAGGTTATCATTGTTGATCTTGGCACCAGCACCCAGGCATTTCAGTAAAGCCACCCTTTCCCATGCTTGGAATAGCCTTGGGGCTCTCTGGGGCAGTCCCAGCCTGGGAGAACCTCCCCCACGTTCTGTCCAGGTGGTCCTTTGTGACACGGGAAGCAATGGTGGTCCAGGGCAGTGCCATGGACTTCTGAGCGACAAAGAGCTGGGTTTGCATGTCAGCATGGCCACTCAGTACCTCTATTAAGTAACAGCTTAGGGCCTCTATTTCCCCGTTTGAAAAATGGGGTAGCAATACCTGCCTCTCGGGAGTTTTATGAACGTAAGAGTAACAGCCACTATTTATGGAGTGCTTGCGAAGTGCCCACAACAAAATGCCGGTTTTGCAATGCAATTTACCCACATTACCTTACGTCGTCCTGCCTTGGCCATAGAAGATAAGGACCGTTAGCCCCATTTTACAGATGAGAATGCCAAGGCTCTGAGTGTATAGCCACACAGGAAGTAAGATGGGGTCAAACTCGTATCGAGCATAAAGAAATGAGGACTTTTTGGACTTTACAGAATGGATTCCATGGGAGCCAAGACAGTCATGTCAACTTGCACATAAGGGGAATACCCTTAGGGTGTGACCAGACCTCCAAAACCACAGACAGCAGCCCCCATCTGCAGGAGCCGATAAGCATGAGGCTCCCACCTTGTTAGATCCACATAAGCTGAACACCTTAGACAGATGATGCTTGGGCCTGACCTGAGAGCATCACGGACTGGTGTGCTAGAGCCGAAAACTCTGGCCTTCTGACCCATTGTGGCCTCTGGCTTGAGAGTCACGGGCAGCTCTCTGAGCCACCAGTCCACAGAGCTCGCTTGGGAGACGCTAAGGGCTTTCATCCCCTTGCTCTGTGGCGTGAGACTCTGTCCTTCCCCTCCCAGTGTGTTGTGTGTTGTGCGTGGTACCTGATTGGTGTATCTGAGAAGGTTCCACTCAGTAAACCTGGCCTTCTGTAGCCACTTTCTTGCAATAAAACTAAAGCTCCAGCCACGATGCTACTCTGTAGCTAAAATCAGAGAGTGGGTGACTGCAGAGCCTGGCACATCCTAGGCACAGAGTAGTTGGTAGCTATGATTAATAATCATCTAAAGTTCAAGTGTTAGGAGATGGAATTGTTTATTTCTTTATTTTTTTAAGAAATCTTTTTCCCCCTCTTTAATTCCCCTCCCCCACTTCCACCCCTGACCTAGCAGATGTGCTAACCACTACACTATGGAGCCACCCCAGGAGATGGGATTCATTAAAGTCTCTTTCGAAGTCTACCTCTTTTTCCACTCATTTTGACCTTTGCATAAATTTGAATATTAACGGTTCTCACTTAGTGGATATTCCTGTGTGCCGTTTGCTCTTCTCTGCACAGAGAAGGCAGTGGGCCCCAGAAGCTGGTGCTCGCTCGGGGAACCCCGTCCCTCCTCAGCTGTGTCTTCAGCCTGCCCCTCACCCACACCTCCCAGTGCACCCCTGTTTCCTTCTTAGGGGGACTCTGGATCGCTTCAGAGTAATGCCAACTGATGTGGGTCAATCGGCAACTATGTGACGAAACACTGGAATTTCTGAGACGTTTCCGTGGTTTACGGGACCATAATATCTGAAGTGGAAACCTGGGAACCGTCCTTGACGCCTCCCTCCTCCCTGTCACCCACCCCTCTCATACCCTGCACAGTCAGGGTAGGGAGGTGCCACAAACTACCAGGCAGGTGGCCTGAAGGGGACTCAGGCCCAACTATGTGGCTTATCAGTACAACTCTTGTGTCACAACTTTTGGGAATGGCAGTTGGCAATGTTTTCTTTTTCACTAACCCGAAAGTGCCCATGACTCTTATGCAAAAAATCGATCAGCTGGCTCCTCCTGTAGTCTGCCTCCCTGAATGTCTTTATGGCTCCCGTCCTCAAGGCCACCACTTGTTCCAGGCCATGCACCAACCACAGGGGCCCTGACTATTCCTCTCACACCGCAGCCAGAGGGATATTTGGAGAAGAAAGCCACTCCCTCAAACTCATTAGCACACAAGGAACACATGCCAATTCCTGAGGATAAAACAAAAGACCCATTAGAAAAATGGGTCCCCAAATATGCAACAGTTTCCCTACAAAAAAAAGAAATACAAATGGCGAAAACATGAAACGTTTCCTCCGTTCACTGACAAATTAATAAATATCAAAGCAACCGTGTCATCTCCAACCCCCACCACGGGGGGAAAAAGAAAATGAAACTGTTTAGTGATACCTGAGGTGGCCTTTGCGGCTTCCACACGCAGTCTGAGTGTAGGGACTAGTGTGGCAAATTGGTGAAACTTCTGGAGGGTGATCATGAGGAACGCCCCCCTCTGATCCAGAACCCATTGCTGGAAAGGTGTCCCGGTGTAGACTTGGAAAAGTTTCCCGCGTCTGATTCAGACGATGCTGTGCAATGGCCCTGTGGGAACTTTATTCCAGCAACGCTTAAAATAGCAAAAGCCTGAAAGTGAGATGCCCACCCAGAGGGAAGAGCCGAGTCAGTATCCTTCATCCGCACAACTAAATGCTCTGAAGATATTGAGAAGAACGGGGCGGGACCGACTTCTCGTGTTGAAATGAAACCGGAAAGGAACGGCATATAGAACCGTCCTTTCGGCGAAACGCTTTAAAAGCGTGGGCTTATTCTCCCAAGAATACGCATGGAAAAAATGTCTGCACCCACACGACGAAGGCCTGTGAAGTGGAATGGCCTTTGGCGGGAGAGACAGGTGGGGAGAAGGAGGCCTTTTTTCACTTTCCATCGAGACTTTTCTGTTCCGCTGGGATTTCTCATCGTGTGCCCAGAGTATGGTAATTTTTAAAATGTTATCGGGAAATATCTGGGTGATGGGAATCGACGTCAATTTTGTTTTCTTCTTTATACTTTCCAGTCTCAAAAAGAATCAAAATCAATGTGTTTAAATGTTGCGAAACAAACAAAAACTTTTGCTGCCCGGGGGATGAAGTTCCGGTTCCTGAGCTTGTGCCGAGAGGCTCCATGGGGCAAGGTGCGGGGTGCCCTGCCTCCTGGGTCTCCATCACAGCCGGCCCCACCCACTTTCCACCCCCAGAGCCCGGATCTCTCCTGCCTCAGGGCCTTTGCTCTCCATGTACCTGGAATCCTCTGCCTGCCGCCTCCCACTGCCCCTTAACTCTGCCTCGCTCATCCTTCAGCCCGACGCCAGGTGCCGGCCCAGTCCTGTCCCCAGTGGCCATCCTGCCCAGCCTGGCTGGCTCCCCGGCCCCCTGGCCAGGGCTCCTGGACTCTGTTAACGGCCTTTCCACTGGTCAGCCTCCCTCACAACAGCCTCGAAGGTGAGGCCAGGGCCCTGATTCGCCAGCAGCGTCCAGGGCCCAGCCCTGTGCCTGGCACAGAGTCAGCTCCGTAAATGCTTGCCGACCGAACCGACAGCCGAGTCCCGAACCAAAGGGCAGAAGAGCTGGCCGCAAGCAGGCAGGGTGTGGGGCGGGATTCCCAGGCCGGCCGCAGACAAGGGCGCTCCGCAGGCGCAGACAAAGCAACGCCCGCTCGGCTCCAAGGTGGCGTTTATTTCCTCTTCTGCGGTGCCAAGTCCCTGAACAAATATTTTCCTGGAGTGGAGGAGCGGCTCAGCTCCTCGCCTTAAGTGCTGGAAACACCGCCGAGCTGTGTCGGGCAGGTTCCAGGAAGCAGAGGAGGAGCGGGGTCTGGCGGCGGCTGGGGGAGGGGGTGTCACAGGGGCTGCCCCCTGGGCAGTGCCCACCCACGGGCCCGCGGAGGAGGCGGCCTGCTCCTCCGGCCACTCAGGCCGGGCATAGCCCGCAGCGTGCCAGGCTCTTGCCCTGGGCCTCTCCGCCCATCAGTGAGAAAGAACCCTCTTGGATCCTGAAGAAAACATAGGCCATGTGGACCTCCATCATTTTTCCTAAAAGAGCTACAGTGAGGTTTAAAGGAACTAATTAGAATCTCAGAAGCCCTTTTATAAGCTTCTCCCCCCAACCCCCATGCTCTTTACCTTTCTTATTGCAGAATTACATACACGGAGTACACTCGTCTTAAGTGTATAACTTAACGATTTATTTAGATATACAGACACCCTGCAATCACCACCTACATCAAGCCAGAGGACCTTTGTGTCCTTTCTAGCCCATGCCACACCCCAGCAGAGGTGCCCTGGCTTCTAGGACCATCGGTTAGTTTTGCCTGTTCCTGAACTCTATGTTTGAAGTATGGGTTCTTTCGTGCCTGGCTTCTTGCACTTAATATATATATTGCCTGTGATCTTCATGTGTGTGGTATGTTTAGCAATCATTTATTCTTTTTTATCACCAAGTAATATTCCATGATGCGAATGCACCACAATTTATTTATCCATTCATTCTCCGGCTGATGGACATTTGGGTCATTTCCACATGTGAGCTGTGACGAATGGAGCGGCTGTGAGCATTCTTCCAGCAGATGCGTGCTCTCGTTCCGCTTGGATCAAAGAGTAGGCAGATGCTTAGCTTTCGAAGATAATGCCACATGGGTATCCAAAGTGCTCATGTTGATTGGCATGCTTTCTAAGCACACAGGGGACTTCCCGTTGAGCCACACACCCTCCAACAACTGTCCTTCCCTGATGTCAGCCTTTCTGGTGGGCGTGCGGTGCTGTCCGGTACCGTTAATAAGCTCCTAAAGATCGCTGGACATTCGGAGCAGGACAGCAGCCCCAGGTGGCCACGGTGAGCTCCCCAAAGGCAGAGATTGGATCGTAATACAGCATCTGCCCTCAGAAAGCCCCCAGGGTCTCAGGAAGCCAGTGTGGAACCAAACACCTGCGATGACATGGAGAGAGGTCACGGGGAGTGCCCCAGAAGTTGTGGGGGCACAGAGGACTCAGTGCCTCTCCCTAGAGAAGTTTTGAGCCCAGACTTGAAGCTGAGCAGGTGTGGGGCACAGCACTGCCGGGGGCCTGACTTGGAGGCACAGTCACAATCACTCACACCCATGCACACACCCTGAGTAGGTGCAAAGGTGGTGTACCCCAAAGATAGGCACTGGGTGGGGGTGGGGGTGCAGTGGTGCTGGGGAATAGGAGTTGGGGACAAAGCCAGGCGAGGCCTGTGCCCATGGCTGGGCAGAACCTGCAGAATTCCAAGCGCCTCCGGGCTCCTGGCCAGGGCACTCCCCCAGCTCCCACTCGGGCAGCTCCAGGAACCCAGAACTCACCTGTACCTGCCACTCGCTCCTGCCAGGCTTTGGAGTTGGGGGCGGGACAGGGTTGGCTGGAGAGGTGGATAGGGTGCATCCTCAGCGGGAGCATGGCCCTGGCATTCCTCTCGGTGGGCTAGGCCCCTGCAGACCCATTTAACAGAAGACTTCTCTCCCAACGCTGCTGTGGGTTCCACCTACCTCCAGAGCCCAACGTGGGAGGGAGGCATGAGACATCCCCCTCAAGGGCCAGCTCTGGGACTACTGTCCTTCTGGCCCCATCCTTGACCGCCAGCCCAGAAAATAGCCTCATCGCAGGCACCTCTTCCCTCAGTGAGGCAGGGACATGCCTCACAGGTCCTGCCGGTTTTGCCTCTTCACAAGTTCTCAAACCCAGCCCCTCCCCGCTCCTCACACTGCCAGCCTCTACTGTCACTGGGACTCCTTACTGTCACCGGGCCTCCTTCTCCCATCCTTCTATAATTTCTAATCTCTCCGGCTTGCACCCTGAGGCTCCAGGCCCTCCCTGGGGTCCACTGAGAGGTTACAGGTAGAGTGCCTGTCCACTTTCTCACCATACTCCAGCTTCGTTTCTTCCGACACCTGCCTTCAGTTCCCACCCACTGTGAGGCCTCTTGCGTTCCGATTTTTGCCAAAACTGTACCTTCTGCCAGGAATTCCTTCTCCTCGTTTGAGAGGCAGATTCGAGTTTGTCCTTCAAGACCCAGTTCAAACACCATCTCTGGATATTTCTTTGACACACCAGATGCCAAGCTGGGTGAGATGCCCCCGACCCCCAACAGCCTACACCAAGCACTGCCACTGAAAACCGCTGCCACCTGTCTGTCTCCCCTGGACCACAAATTCCGACAGTGGGACCCCGAATCTTTGTTGTGGTTGTGAAAACGCGGTGCTGCTACCCAGAGCAAAGCCCCAGAGACAAGGCAGAACGTGCAACGTACGGCAGAAGCTGGCTGCGAATTCAGGCAACACGATCACAGAGAAGATGGCTCATGCATGTAGAAAATCACTTGAATGAACTCAGTGGAAAATCCAGTGAGCCCCCCCCATTCCCATACAATGTAGGACACACGCATGCATGCACACACGTGTGTCTTAACCACAAACACACACTGCGCTTTTACACACACCTGCAGCACACCATGATCCAAAGAGGACAATGAAATCCCACTCAACTGCTCCATTCCAGGGTGGGAAGAGTCTTGGAAAGCAAAAAAGAGGGGCGGCAGGCCGAGGCGGGGAGACCTGCGCAGACATTTCCTGAGGCCAGGGTGCCAAAGGGACTTGAAGACCGCGTTTGAACTCCTTCATTCTGCTTCTTCGGTTAGTCTCACTCAGGAAAGCCCCTTTCATGCCGCCACCTGTCTTGGCAGTTCCTGGGGCAAGAGGGAGAATTCGGCAGAGCAAGAAAGTGGTGGGACAGGGGTGCAGTTTAACCTACAGGGATACGACCGGAGCAGGTGGACCAGGAGACTGGGGGCTCGGAAGCTGGCAGGTGGAGGGGCCGCCCTCCTGGTCCTAGCGCCACCCTCAGTGTGTGGACGGCCTGTCGGGGCTCAGGGGCCAGGTTGCCCACGTCCAGTTCCCAGCTCCACTGCTCACTGCCGTGAGATCCCGGGCAAGACCCTTCTGTCCCGCAGCTGTTGTCTGTCAGGCAGGGTCATTAACAGCAGGGCCGTCTCGGCCGATTAGCTCTTGGTGGTGAATGAAATAATCCAGGTGTCAAGTCCAGCAGTGTCTGGCCCTCAATGTGCTCAGTAAAAGCTTTAAATTCCAAGGAATCTCTTCTACAACTGTCCTCACTGTCCAGCCAAGGGACTGGCAGAAAACAGATACCGTGGTTTTCAGTGTTTGTTGAACAAATGATTGAGCTGAGGATTTTGTCTCAGCCTCCAAACCCTTCAAACACAGTGTGTCAGGGAGAGTAACGTTCTCCACTTCCCAAAGCCACCCAGGGCCTGCATTCCCTGCCCCACCAGGAAAGAATGGTCCCTCCTGCTCTGGCGGCCCGCACCCAGGGACAGACTGTGGGTCAGGTGCTAAGGAACCCAGGCAGGGCGACCTGCCATGGAGCAGCTGAGGGGCTGGGTTGGGGGGTCCGCAGGAGGTGGGAGACTAAGGGGAGGACAGCTAGGTGCTGAGAACGCTGGGCTCCTGCAGTGCACCGAGCCTTTCACCCTCCCCCCCAATTTCCACTGTTTTCCCCTAATGTGCAATTTGTGCAGACCTTTGGCACTTGAGACCATTTGCTAGTGAGTTTCTAGGAGTTGCATGAGCAATGGAAGAGCTAGAAACCTGGTCAGTAGGGAGCCTCTGTCCTTGAGCAGGGGATGATCGAGGACAGCGAGGAGGGGCTGGGAAGGAGGGGATGACGAGGGCTCCATCAGCTCTTCTTCATCAAGCCACAGCCCAGCCCAGCCCCAGGTCAAGAAGACTCAACCACCACCATAGCCCGGAACGACAAGTACCATTTATTAAAATTACATGAATGGGATCAGCCAGCCACAGGCTCAGTGCCATCCCGGGGACCAGCAGAGATGAGCATGGTCACAGACCCCTTTTTCCCCACCCGCCGTCACGTCCAGTCATACACTCCAGGCAGAAAGTCCCAGTATTGAACACAGGGCACAGGTTCCCTTTGTTGGGCGATGCGTCTGAGTCACAGATGTCCCCACCTCTCGAGGCAGCCAACAGAGCAGCTGGAACATTGTCAAATTAAATAAGCAAGTATAAGAGTTCCCAGAAGCCCCAGGCTGGCGGCCTCTGATCCTAGCTAAGGTGTGAGAGGAGGCCTGTCCAAGGTGTCTGAGAGGCAGGCCTTGGCTCCAGGCCTCGGTGGGGCCAGTGGCCTCAGGTCAAGCTGTGCTGGGGCTGTCACAGCTTCTTTAACCATTTAGGGGATGGGTGCTTTGAGCTTGGCAACACACAAATTTACATCAGGCCTTATGTAACCTTGGCTGAACCTACTGACCTCCAGAATTTTAGCAAAGACAAAAAACAAACCGACCAGAGGGACTCTGGCCCCAGAATCCCTCCCCACGAGAAAGATGAAGGCACAGAGCTTTTAGTCTCCCAATATCGTTGCTGTTTAGAGAAAAGTCTGGTCACATCCACAGGACCAGCGCAGAGTGAAGCACAGGCGGCAGAGTCCACGTGACTACTTTATATTAAAGTTTATTACATTTGGAAAATCTACTGTACAGGGAAAAACCCATTGGATTAAGTAGAGTTTTGCCAAAAGCAAAAGACTATCACTCTTTGGAACATTCCTGATTCCAGCCCAGGGCAGGGCCACAGGAGCTAAGCAAAGGTGAACCCGGTCCTTCGTGGAGCAGCTCAGTGCCAGGTGTGCCCAGGACCCCTCTCATTATCTTCCAGAAGAAAATGTCCCTGGAGATGGCATCAAAGGAAGGGTGTGATCTGCAGGACATTCTTTGGGCCCATTGCCACCTCTCCCACCCCATAGTTCTCTCTCGTCCCCAGCCTGAGGTGCCAGGATTCAATGCTCACATCGGCGCCTCGACATCACAGCAGCCCGGGCCATGGCCGCGGCCCCAAGTTCATGGACACAGGCGTGACTGCTCAAAAGAAGTGACTGCCCACGGCAGCTGGGATCGGCCGGCCACCGACGGGGCCGCTCAGCACATTCCATACCCTGTTGCACACGTGAGTGTCAAACTCAAGAGACAACACATAAACTAAGGCTTCCAGATTTGGTTCTCATAGTAAAAAAAAAAAAAAAAAAAAAAGTCTCCTTAACCCTGATGCTGTCTCCTGATGGTAGATTAGCAAGATGGGGGATAACCAAATCAACTTAACTTACGTCAAAAGTAATCAAGTCTACTGGGCTATGGAACAAAGGAACTAGAAGAAATATGTGCAAAAACGAGTTGATACCTAAATGAGACCTCCCCACAAAACAAAGTGAATTTGGATGGAGCCCCGGACTCCTCTCCCGGCCACTCGGTGAGTGGTAAACGCCCCCGAGACTGCTGGTCTCTCCCAGTAAGTGCTACAGCTGTGTCAGCCCCATAGCCACAGCATCTTCCAGCTGCAGTGGGCTATCCAAGTCCAAAGCGGTGGGGTCCCTTTTCTCTCCAGACCTGGGCTTGGGGAGGGGCTATTCCAGTTTGGAGAAACTGAGTCAGAACGGTGTGATGCCAGGTGCCGAGGTGGAAAGGTCGGGTGCAGAAAGCCCTTGCGCCCTGGTCTCCAGGCAGAAGTCAGAGAAGCAGAGAACGTCCGTGCCCCAGACCTCCGTGGGGAGTGGGCTGCAGGGTCAGGGAGCACTGGGGAGGTGGCATGGTGGCAGGGGAGGGCCTGCAGTTCTTCACGGAAGAGGCAAGTGGGGGCCTAGCGAGTGGCAGGGGGAGGGGGAGGACTGCTCCCGTCAGGCGTAGAACTCTTCCTGCTTGCTGGGCTTCTGGTAGGCCCCGCCGTTGGCTTGTTTTGGCTCCTCCAAGGAGTAGCTGCCCTCGTCCTTCTTCTTCATCCGGTACAGCATGAAGCCCACCAGGCACACAGCAAAGATGAGCCCCACGAGGCCTCCGGCAATGACCCCTGGATGGGTGGACAGAAGCTGGCTCAGCCTGGCTACTCCTGGGGGTGAGCTGCAGCCCCTGCCCCACTGGGCAGCCCCAGAAGTGGCCTTGGCTATGGTCAGCCCCGCACCGAGGCTAAAGGCAGCCCCCCCACTCCGGAGTAGCAGTTTGCCCCCCTCCTCATCCACCTGAGAAAAAACTCACCTCCCAGCACTTCCTTCCTTTCCAGGAGGCCCTGGGAGGCGCCAGTGGCCCCATGACCATCTCGGGGCTCGTTCTGCTGGTCAAATTCCATAGCAGCCCCAACTGTGCTCTCTCCGGACACATCAAAGGTGAAGTCCTACGGGAAGACAGGGACAGATCAGGCTGGGGCGGGACCTTGCCAGCAGTGGCATCCAGGTCTATTTCCAAACCCCGAAGCAGCTTGGGCCTCCCCAGTGACAGCAGCCACCAGCTCGGATAGAGCCAAACCGGGGCCTCTGGACCCCAAAGCCAGGCCCCTCTCGCTACGTCAGGCTGAGCCCTGGCTGGACTGACTGTGGCAGAGATATGTCAAGTGATATAAAGCACACATTTTTATGTGCAAATTAAAAGGCCCATTCTAGTAGAAAGTGTGAAATTACCAAGTCCCTATAAGATAAACAAAGGACTTAGGAGAACTCTCAGCAGGGGCCTTGCCCAAGTTTGGGAAGCTCTCATCTTGGTGATCTGGAAGGACTCTTGCTCTCTCTCCGGGTCCCACCCTGGGCTCAGTCCTGGGGGCAGGGAAGGTGGGGCCTTGTGATGCTGTCTTTCACAGTGGGGAGTACAACATGCTCACAGGGCACAGGGTGTTGAGTGGGCCAGATGACCAACCTGTGCCCCCACGCCAAGGCACTGTGCTCAACCAGGCATTAAGGGGCCACCCAACGTGCTAGGCACAGAGGACTATACAGTAGGCACTCACCTGCTCCCCAGAGCCCTCTCCTGCTGGGAACTCAGTGACAACTCCATCCTCGGCAGCCCTCTCAGTGGCAGAAGGACCTCTGTCCTCCATGTTGGGAGTGTGAGGGTCGGGATGGCCGGGTCCTACCGGAGGTGAGGTCTCATGGAGGTCAGGCTGAACGGCCCTGTGGGAATGGGAGGTGACAGGTGCCTGGGAGGCGGTGGCTCTTGCTGTTGATGCTCGGTGGGTGGCTGGGTGCAGCGTGGTCTCACTGGGTGGGTGGGTGGTCTCCTTCTCCAGGGTGGTAAAGCCAGGCTCCACCTCTGCCAGTAACACCCCCTCTCCCTCCTCAGGCACCTCTCTAGCCGGCAAGATGGAGGTGGAGGCAGCGATGCCATCAGTGTTGGTGGGCTCTGCAGCTGTGGGCATGACCGTCAGGAGCCCTGTGTCCTTCCAGGTGGAGGTCTGATGTGATAAGGTGATATCTTGCAGACCACCTGGAAGGCCAGAAGCAGAGCTTGTTTGGGTGGGAGAACCTAAGAGCATTGAGACCAGCCAAGCTCAGGCTGCAAGGACGGCCTAGGGGAGGACCCGCGTCTCTGGGCCCCAGGCCAGCGTAACAAACTCTCTTTCCGTCAGAAGCTCTGTCCCCCAAGGTAGATTAGCTGAGGCTAAACTTGACTTTGGAAAGTGGACAGGAGAGATGCTTTTGTCTGCTTCCTGTGCCTGGGAACAGCCTGGTCTCTGGAATCATGGGACACCAAGGCCATCTGGGAAGAAACCTTTCCTGTAGTAGCTGAAGCCCCTTCCCTGGGTGGGGGAGCCTTCAGGAGCCTGAGTGTCTCATCCCCACTGCACATACCGCCCTGGGCCACTCGCTCCCAAGGACAGAGGTCCGAGTCCCACCTCCCAGTTCCTGGGCCCCTGCCTAGGCCACTCGCCCCATAGATAATCTCAGCCCTCTTCCAAGGTTCAGCTCAAAAGCACCTCCCTGACCACCTCTAGCTCAGGGATGTCACTCCCCCCGGGAAGTGGGGACAGGGACATTTATAAAGATACACACCAGGCTCAGTGCTGCCGTACATACAGCTCCCAACAACCTTATGAAGTCAAGATATTATCCCCGTTGATGGAGGAAACAGAAGCTTGAAAGGGTTGCCCAGGAGCAAAGAGAACGGGGCGCCATGTCTGCGGCAGGCAGCCTCTGGGGCCTGCTAGCACGCACTGTGGCCACTCCCTGCCAATTCACGTTTCCTCCTCTGGACGAGGACGCCATCCTATTCCCCAGCATCACCCTTTGGGCCCAGCTAAGAAGCTGCCTGACCACCGTCCCCAGTCCACGGCCTGCGGCCTCATGGGGCCCTCCCGCCAGCTTACCTGCGCCTGAGCCAGAGAAGATGTCGGAGTCATCCCCAGAGCCATCCTGATCTTCAGGGGGCATGTTCGTGGCCACAATTTGCTGGAAAAGGATCAGAGAAGGGTATGAGTGGAGGTTTGGCCAGGGCCCTGCTATCCCAGGGTCCCTGTCCTAGACAGCTCAGTAAATGCCACAAACGCCCTCCCACACACAGACAGCACAAGGAGGAAGCCCTGGTGGGTGGCTCAGGACCCTCAGCTCTGAGTAGCCCTTTGGTCCCCTGCACATCCCCTAATGCTATGACGACATAGCCCTGTGTCAGGTGCTAGGCATGTAGAAACACACGAGAAGGGCCACGGCCTTCGCCCCCTCAGAAAAGTAGACAGAAGATGCCATTACCAGGAACACAAGCCATGGCTCCTATGGGACCCCATTAGCCCACCCTACAGAGAATCAGGTCTTGGGGCCGCTGGCCAGGGAACTTAGGGGTCCAAGATTGGGGCTTTTCCAAGCTCCCAGGAACAATGCCACAACACTCTGGCTCCAGAAAGGCAGCCTCCAGGAACACTGGGCCCCAGGGTGTGGACAACAAGGGCCCCGGGGTGAGGGGCAGGGACAGGCGCAGGCTGAACCGTCCGTACTGAGGCAGGTCCGGCCATGAAGCTCCTTCCCACAGCCGGCCCATTTTCTCATCCATGAGAAAGACGGGTGGGGAAGGAAGGACAGGGATGCCCATTAGGCTGGGGACACATAAGGGTCACCTAGAAGGAGCCCTGCACTAAGGAGGCATCGACAAATGGGCTGTGGGCCTGGGGTGGGCCCTGTGTGCCGACAGCCACCCTGGAAGTGCTACTTGCCTGGCCCAGAGGCTTCAGGCGCCAGAGTCCCCAAGGCAGGGGCTACATAGGCAGCACCAGGGAGTGGTGCCAGCAGGAGGCAGGATACACCACGCAGCCTGTGCAGAAACACGGGCTCTAGGACAGCAGGTGGAGAAGGGAGGACCCAGCATCCAGGTGGCGGGAAGGGTAGCTATGAGTATCCTGTTCAGCAACAAGAATTTGACCCGCCCTGTAATACAGTCCAATTAGAAGGGGCCCCAAGGTTGGGGGTGGGGAACAAAAAACGAAGAGAAGCAGATCAGCATAGTCCAGAGCACACAGGCTCTAGCGATCCCCGATCTCTGCCACTTGCTGCTGAGTGGCCCCGAGACATCATTAACCCTCTCATGGCCTCGGTCTCCCCATCTGTGAAATGGGGCAATAGTGCTATCTATATTCCAAGATTACTGTAAAAATCCAATGAGTTTATGCACATTTAGAACCTAACAGAGCCTGGCCCGCAGTAAGCACCCCACCAGCCGTGGCGGCTGCCAGAACTTGGGGAGCAAGAGCTGCTCAGCATGGGGAGGATTCTGGGGCCTGTTTGGGAGGACGTGGGATAGAGGTGGGTAGGGTTTCATAAGAGAAGCAGGAGGGAGCGGGTTCACAGGAGGCTCTGTTCGGACTTGCTGGAAGGCAGGCCCCGCCCGGAGTCAGGGACCAGGCCTTCTCGGCCCAAAAGGCCTTGCCAAATCCTGGCCACAGGCCACAGGGCCTTACTCTTGAGTGGAGCAAAGCAGGGAAAGACAAGCCCTGGGGCCTCCTGAGGCCTCCTGGGGCAGAGCCAGACCAGGTGGGGGCTTCACGTCCGGGGCCTAGATGAAAAGGAAGCTTCAGACATGTGTAGAAACTGAGAGGCTAGAAATACCACCGAACTTCCTTTGAAAGCGCAAGACCCAAGCCGTACACTCCCCAGTACCGCCCAAGAAAAGGGTTTTGGCCCCAGAAGAGCCCGTGTGAGCTGGCATGGCCCACCTGCAACACACGGTCAAGCCCCCGACCTCCACTTGCACCCCAGGCCACACCCTGTCTCTGCCATCCCCAGTGGCGTTTCAAACACCTGTCCTATGTCCACAGAGCTTCCAGATACCCCAGCCTCCCCAAGTCCGTCACCTTCGGTAACAAAGACTGCTGCCCATCAGGCAGGTGTAGAGTAGGCTCCGCACCCCCAACATCCTCCCATCTGGGCCCACGACAGACTGCTCCCAGGGCAAGCATTCAGGTGCCCCCGCTCACCCACACTCACCAAGACCCTGCTTCACCCTTGTCTAACACCTCTGCCTACCCTCACTGTCCCCAAGAGGCCCTGGGGCTGAGTACTGGTCCTGACACACCGGCCCCCTCCCTTGGAGACAAAGCTGGGCATGCGGCAGGGGTCAGGGCTCCAGCCAGACCAGCCTCCACCGCACTGGAAAGTGTGATGAACCTTCCCGCAGAAGCCAGAGCCGTGGGTCCAGGCTGGGGACCTTGGAGGCACCGTGTACCACCCAAGACCCAAGCAAAGCCCAGGGAGGCCCAGCCTCTCACCCACACAACAGGTTAGCAGTTTCCTAAGAGCAGGGCCTCTCTCCTGAACAGGCAAGACTTCAGATCTGCCAAGTCACTAAAAACAATTTGTTTCCTCAACTCTGCTCAGCTTATCCCTCTTGTGGATCTTGTTTACACAACAAGCTCTTAAGCAAACACTTTCTCCAGTGAAACCAGCTCCCTGGCCTCAGGGCGGCCTCTCCCCTCTCAGGTCTCCACTGACTGGGTGGGCTACGGTGACCTCCTCAAATCCCCTCCACCGGAACCTCCTGGCCTCCGCTCCCTGGGGAGGAAATTAGCAGAAACTGCTGAGTTTGAACTAGGACTGCCAGGTGCCAGCTGACCCTGGAGTTTGGGGTGACATTTCCGGTTTCACTTAGTCCTGCGAGAGTCTGTGGCCAGCTGCCTCTGAGGCCTCGTGTGGGGCTCTCCTCAGGATCGCCTCTGACCCTGGTCCTTCCGAAAGACCACTTGGCCATGGCTCGGGGCTCCTCGGGGACAGGTTGGCCCAGCTCGGAACTCACCTCATGCCTGGGGCGGGTGAGGCAAGACAAACTATACCTTTAACGGGGCCCCTTTAACCTCTCCTAGTCTCAGGAAAATCGGCTTTTCATACAACCAAAACCCTTGTGGTGGACAAAGTCTAAACTTCTACACGTTCAGTCTGTTCAAAGCCAAGGCCAATTTGCGCCTTCCCTCCCCCACAACACGGACCCTGGAAGCCCACCGCCTAAAAGGGCCAGGCCAGGTGTGACTCTGGTGGGGGCCGGGGGTTGTGGGACAGGTGCATGAAGCCTCGGGGACAGGGAGGACAAGAGGAAGACTCAGCCCATCTCTGTCTCAGCCCCCTGGTCTCCTGGCCACACCTGGGCGGCTGCGAGGGAAGAGCCCAGACCTGGGGCCAGGGCTCCAGCCAAGCAGGACGGAGGACATGGAAGGAGTGAGGGCTTCCTTTCCCTCTTCATCCCCTGCCCTTGCAGGTGAGGCGAGCTGGGCTGAGACTGGGTCTCGGACGGGTGCCGGACTTGCCCCAGGCCACCAGGCAGCAGCAGTGTCTGCAGACTCTCCCTCCCCCAGGATGCACTTCCACTTCCTCTCCTCCCCAGCCCCAAGGGGACCACCTTCCCCGGCTGGCCCATCGAGAGCATCACCAAGTAAGAATTCCCCACCCTATCCCAGAGGCAGAGTGGAGGAAGGTGCCAGCTCATACTCCAGAGGCGGAGAGGGGACAGCACAGCCAAGCACAGCATCAGGGCTACCACGGGCTGACTTCATCATGCTGCTGCAGCCATTCCCAAGAGCAGGTCAGGGTCTGTGGGTAGGTAGGTGGCAGAGAAGCTTCAAGAAGGCAGCCTCAAGCCAAGTCTTGCCAGCTTTCACCCTGCACTGGCCACAAGGAAGGCCACCCTCCTTAGGAACCTCCATCTGAGCTGAGCCCTTGCCCCGGCCAGCCGCGGGGACTGGGCTGTGTTTCAGAGTCCCTCCAAACCACCTTGGGCGTGAAAGCTCCTTGGCAGGGTCACAAAGCAGGACACCAAGTGGGCATCTCAGGGACGTTCGAGTAAGGAGCTTCTAACTCCAGGCTGACCACTCCCCTAACTCCACCACCTTACCAGCCACAGCCACTGCAGTCCTGTGGGTTCTGGGCCCGCAGCCCGAGTCCCTAACGTGTCCCTTGCTGCTTGACTGGAGTGATGGATAAAACACAGATCCTTTAAAAACACACTAACTTAACAGAATCGTGTTGCTTTCTCGATACCGTGTAAAAAGGTCACGGACTTTGATATTTAACAGGGTCCTCAACTTTAAAACTTAGGGGACTATCATCCAGGGTCTTTGGGGAGAAGAACAGGTAAAAAGTGGTCTGGTCCGGGCTTCCAGAAGGAGGGGAGCAGCTGTGGAGGCTGGGGCACAGAGAGTCACCCTACGGGGACACTAGGACTAAGCCTTGAAACCCTCAGGCAGGCTGGAGAGGATTAGACCCCACTGAGCCCGGAGTCACTAACATTAGCAATGGTGTGGCAGCCTCTGCAGCATCTGGTGAGAAAGAGGGTTTAGGTGTCTGTTGGTCATGAACGTCCTCACCTTGAAGCTGGAAAGTTCCTGAACTTCCAGAGGCTTTGACCCCTATTCCCAGCAATGGGAGTAGCAGGAAACAAAGGAAAGCAGTATCAGACCTGAGGCCGGGCTGGGCCTGCCCCGCCTGCCTGGGGGCTGAGCACCCCCACCCTTACCTCTTCCTCCCCCTCCTAGGTGTTCCGGGCAGCTGTCTTCCCCTCAGCTGGCCTGATGCAGTGACCTGGCTAAAACCAACAGGAGAGCTAGAAACTGCCAACACTCTTTTCTGGGGTGGGCCCTGTCTGGAGGCAGAGGCAGAGCTGGGATGGGCCAGGGAGGGGAGCTGCGTTTACGGAGTCTCAGGGTGACTTAAAGGCTACCTGCTTGTCCAGGGGTGTTCGGGAAGAGAATGCTGCGAAACATGAACCCCATTCCTGCAGCCCACTGAACACCCTGGAGCCCTGTGGCACTGGGGTTTGTGACTCTGCCTTCCCTCATCTGGGGGGATCACCTGTACTCCCAACTTTAGCCCTGGCCACCACGGCCTAAAGATGGACCCAAGAGGCCAGGAAGGTCAAATCCAAAGCATCTTGAAAAGCAAGGGTCTCAGGGAACGGACCAGAGCCAGATCCAGCTCTTTGCTCCCTTGCTGGGTGACCTGGGAAAACTCTCTGCCTCTCTCTGGACCTGTTTTTCACCTTGGCTGCAGAACCCTAAACTCCCTCAGGACTTTGATGGGCTAGGCTGGGATGTGGGAGCAGTGGCCCCAATTCCTCATCCGTGGGAATGTTGTATGGGATGCTAAGCTAGCAATGGACAGGTACGCCTGCTGGGGTAGGTGAGAAGGACAGAGCCACAGCTCAGGGCCTAGGAAGACACTGGCCTCCCTCTTGCCCCAGATATCATGGTGGTGGCTGATAAATCGCTTCCTCTCCCAAGGCTTTTGTCCTAACTCAGGAGCTGCCAGGGAAGCAAGCTTAGGCCACCGAGGAGGCACAGAAGTCCAACCTTGGCCTCCAGACCCTGAAATCGCCCGCGGGCCTGGCGGGAGGCGGGGTCCCGCCAAGCTGCAGGGCAACATCGGCACCGCCCGGCCTGACAGCACAGTGCTGTCACTACACTGAGAACCGAGTCAAGCTGGGACCTGCAGAGGGGGTAATGGGACTGACCCCGGGTAGGAGGGGCGTGGGGAACAGGGGGAGAGGTAGACAAGAGGGGGCTTCTTCCACTTTCAGTCCGAGAAAGTACACCCGTCAGGGAACCAAAAAGGCCCCCAAGCCCCACCAGCAATTCCACTGGGAGGAGTGCTTTTCCGAGACCTCCTGGGTACCCACCCCACACACACAACCCCACTTCAGCTGTCACCACACTGCCACCAGGAGACAAACCTCACCACTCTGGGGGGATTCCAGGGCAGGGCCAGGGTGCAGGGCGTCACCCGTACTTGGCCTTGGAGACCCCTCCACGGTAGTTACCTCTCATAGCCCCGTATGCCGGGGCTTCACAGATGGGAAACCCAAGGTCAAGGTCACAGAGTCCTTTCCCCTGCCCCATGTTGACTACTTGGGGTACCCCCAGGAGGCCAGGGCTGTGTTGAGAGGGAATCCTGGTAGCCAGTGCCAGCCCCGATGCCCAAACCAGGTCAGAGCCGCCACCAGCACCCCCATACCCACCCCTCCAGAGCGGGCGCCACCTCCCGCTACATGCTGGGACTAGCCTCAGAACAGACCCAGCTGAGGGCTGGGTGTGGGGCCAGGAGCTGGAAGACCAGTTCCTCTGCTTTTCCCCGCCTGCCAGAACCTGGGCCAGGCTGGACAGGACTCCGCTCAGTGTTGAGCAAGGCCTGCGAGCCAGACAAGGAGTGGCCGGGGGACAGGAAAGTGACCAGACCGAGCACTAGGAAAACCCATTTATAGCCTGGGCTCTGTTCCCAGCGGAGTTGGTGATCTTGAAAAAGACCTCGCCTCAGGTTGCCCCTCTGTACAACAGGGGCTTGGTTAATTGGTGGCGAGGGGGCTCCTAGTTGCAAGGCTGTGGCTGGGGAGCCAAGGCTCGCCCTCGAGGGCAGCCAGATGCAGCAGCCACAGCAGGCTGCCACCTGAGGGAGGGCTCACCGTAAACCAGGTACTCGACAGTGGCAAGTTGTGGGGCGGAAAGAGACTTGATCACAGTGACTCGGCGTCATCGCTTTCAGCTTCCCAAAGGGGATTATGGCCTAAGCAAGATGCTGGAGGTGTCCCAAATCAAGGATGGCAACTGGCAACCCACAGGGACAAAGGGAGCAGCCAAGGCCTGCAGAGCCTTGTCTCTCCCCAGTCCTAACAAGACAGGCAAGGCCAGAAGCTCTGTGCAGGATCTCCCAGTCAGCCTCCCACGAGGGCCCCTGGAACTGCTCTCTAGCTGATTAATCCCCAACTCCACCAGGCTTCGGGGCCTGACACCTCTGGCACATGGGCTTGTAGAGGCATCCTCCCCCTGCTCTGGCTAAATAAAGTGTTCTTAAGTTTCAACAGAGGCAGAAACTTGCAGCTTTTGACACACCTGCCACCAGCCGGGGCTCCAGCTGTGCATATGGAGTGGGGAGGGGCACTTTATCTTTCAATCTCTCTCATCAATGTCCCTCTAGTCGGCAGAGTATGCCTTTCTAAGTGTGAAGGCCTCCGAGAAGGTTAAGAGGTGCTAATCATTCACAGTAGATTATAAATCCGCTCTACATGGGGGAGGCACTAATTTTGGAACTGGGGTACTAGGGGTGAATAGGAGCTATGGAAGATGGGCAAGGATTGCAAGAGGGGTGCTGGAGGATGCAAAAGCAGACGTTTCCACCTATGTCAGAATGTGGTTGCCAGCCAACCCCCACACACAAGAAAGAAAGACGAAATTCCCTTTGCTCTAGCTTTGAGCCACAGATAAGCTCAGACAAAGACCCGGGAAGAGCAGAGCGCCCTTCAAGGAGTCCGGGAGGGGCCCCATGGCAGGATGGAGCTGGTACTTTCTGGCCTGAGTAACGGAAGGCAGGATTTTTTGTGCAGGCTGGGTCTGAATAAACTGGGCTTGCTCCCTAGATGACTGGTGGGACCCCAGCCTAAACAGAAGCAAAGGAGCACGGGCCCCCCCCGTTCACCGTCAGCTTGCTCTCCCCTCCAGGGGCCCTCCTGATGGCTGGAAGGTTTGCACAGGCTGAAACGCCCAGCTGAGCTCCCAGACCCTAGCAGCACCTGCACATAGTAGGTGTTAAGTTAAGGTGGTTGAAAGAGGGACTACAGATGCAGCCCCAGTCTTAGAAGCTGAGTTACCCCAGAAAAAGAAGTGGCCCTTAGGCCTTCCCCAGGGCTCAGGGACAGTCATGAGGTGGCAGGAAGAACCTAAGGATCTAACCTGGGCTGAGTTTACCTGAAAAATAGAAATACCTGAATTAGACCTTGGAAAAAATAGCAGTCACAACTAATATTTATTAAGTACCGTGTGCCAGGTACTAGTCTAAGCACTTAACTTGAATTAATTCATTTAATCTTCACGATAACCTTAGCTTCTAGCACCATACCCATCTTACAAATGGGAAAACTGAGGCGAAGGGGACAAGCCATTTATCCCAGGGCACACAGCTACTGAAGTGCTAGAGAGAGGCTTGAGACCAAGCAGCCTTGTTCTGGCAGGCATGCTGTTAGCCACCCCATCACAGCAACACAGGGAAGACCCCAGGGCTGGCTCTCTTATCCCTGGGAAGAAAACTGCCATCATTTCCACTGGAGGTGGCAGGGAAACGTGTAAAAAGGAGGACCCTAGGGGAGGGGCCCCCCTCAGCCTGCAGTTCTGGACACAGGCTCCCTTCCCCCACAGCCAGGGGCTCTGCTCAGTTGGGCTGAGCCCCCTCCCATGGCCTGCCGGCCCAGCCCACACCTCCGTGGGTCAGGAGCCAGCCCTTGGCAGAGGCCAGGCGGAGGTGAGCAAGGTCTGCCTGCCAGGGGAGGCTCATATTTCTGAGAAGGGGCAAAAGCCACGTTTGCAGACCCTGTTACGTCAATACTCTGGGGTAAGCCCAGCCAGCCAGCCACACGCAGTGGCTACATGGCCAGGCCCGATCAGACTGTACCTTCTCCCAGTCCCAGCCATCACGGGCTCTTCTCAGGGACCCCCCAAGCACAGTCAGCCCCAAAGTTCCCCCAGACTTGCTCTTCTGAGCCCAGAGAAAGAAGGGACTCAAAATCATGCCACATGGTATTTCACTGGGTCTTTTCAAAAGCTCTGGGAGGCAGGACATGAAAAATCCCAATTTACAGATAACAAAACTGAGGTTTACAGGCAGATGAAGAAACATGCCCAAGGGTACACAGGGAGGAAGTGATGGAGCCTGCTAATGAGCTGGGTCGGACAGACTCCATGTCCCAGGCTCTTCCCCGGCCCCAGCACCTCACTGTTCCATCCAGTCCTAGGTGGGACTGACCAAGGCAGACTAGCCAGCCAGTCCTGGGGCCTTCCTCATCTGCCCGACAACAAGGCTTCAGGACCCCAGACTGAGCCCCAGTACCTACTCCAAAGGTAAGCAGACCTGACATGGGGGCGTCTAGCAGAATGATCCTGTTCCCCAGAGGGGCAGAACAGGGAGGGGGGATCGAGAGGTCGTGGGTTCTCGGCTCCTCACACAATTCCCAAAGCCCAGGAGGCCTCAGCCACTGCTCCAGACTCACCATGGAGACTTCGGGGCCAGGACTTTGTAACAACCAAGCCTGACCCAAGAAAACTGCCCCTATGCTCAACCCCACCCCCAGGCCCTGTCCCGTCCAGAGTGCCTAGAGTGTGGGAAGGGGAGGCAGGGGTGGAACCTGAAGATCTCACTCAGCCCAGTGGGTCCATTCTCCTAGCCTGGACCACAGCTCAGCAGGTCTCGCTGCCCAGACCCTCCCCACGCCCTGTTCTGGAGATGCGGTCACCAATGACAGCAGCGCCACACCCAGCGCTTCCTTCTGGGAGAAGGTGGAGTGACGTCAGAGGCTCCTGAAACACCCTGCAGCCTGGGGCTCTGCAAGCCCAAACCTGACCTTGTGTCCATCTGGGACACTCCCCAGAGATGGGACACCAGGGCCCGGGATAGTTCCCTGGGCAGCAGGAATGCTGAGAAGCTACTGGAGAGAAAAGCCAATGCTGTCCCTGTGCCCCTGCCATGGGGCTGAAACAGTCAAGTCCCCAACCAGGCCAGGCCAGGCCCTGGGTATCAGAGGCCACCGCAGTGGCATGGAAACAACAGTGCGAGTCCTCCTGAGGACTCCTTGTGCCCAGCACATGCCAGGGGTGGACGAGCTCACCTCCACCTCCCCATGTCCCATCCACCCAAAAGGCATCCAGTGAGAGCCAATGTGGCCACAGGAAGTGCAGGGTAGCCCCAAGTGGGAAAGATGGTGAATTCAACATCATTGTGATGCGACAGTTCCCAACACTTTTAAGAGATCGATGATGGCCGAGAGTGATCCCAGAGCGGGACTGGCAGCCTCTGCTGTTCCTGCTGCTCCCATCACGTGGTACTCCAACCCCCATCTTCCCTAATGCTTCCCATGTCCAGAAAATGCCCTGCCTTACAGCCTGAGCTCTTGATTTGAAACTGTTATATTGTGGAACTCTGGGACAAAGAGCTGAGATGACCTTCAGCTCTTGCTACCCCTCTGGTCTGTCTGCACAGACTGTCCCTTCTGTCTGGTCCCACAAATGGTCACCTGCTCTTACATGCACTCCTGGACCAGGCATGGACCCCTCCCCATCTGCACAGGCTGTGCACAGAGCAGGTGCCCAGGCTCTGGGCTTCAGATCTGATCAAGCCAGGTAGTGCTCACGACCCCCGTGCTTGACGCAGAACTCTCCGGGGCAGCAGGAGCAGAGACAGGCCATGCCCACGAGTCCTGCGTCACAGCCGTAAGACTTCACAAACACCCTAATGCATGACTTTGTCTTGGCTTCTCAGACCCTCCCCGCTTTCAAAGATGAACTCACTGAGGCCAAGAGAGGCCCATACACAAAGTCTCTTCACAGCAAAGAGGGTCAGGGCTGGAAGCCAGGTCCCGAAGCCCTAACCTACCTGGCTGTACTCCCCCTAACCCCATGGCTGGCACACAGTGGGCTCACTGTCAAGGCTGGCTGGGTGAGTCTCAGGGGAGGACCCGTGGGCCTGGCACCATGACTCAGCTGATGAGTGGAGTGATAAATACATCCGCCTTCCCCACTGCCCCAACCTGCCCGACGTGGCTTCCATTCCTGCTGATGAGCAGACTGGGGCAGGCGGCCAGCAGGCCTGGGTGTGTGCAGACAACATCGCCTGGCCCCTACTCCCGGCCTGACCTTGCCCAAGGACCAACATCCACCTCTGGTTCCTACACTGAGCTCCAAGTTCACCTCCTCCAAGCAGCCTGCCCTGACTCTACTCCCACAGACGACCCCTCAGCCAGCTACTGCTCCCTCGAGCTCCTAGAGGAATAATGAAGGACCAGCCTGAGCTTCCCCCAGGACCACCTTTACCTTTCCCGGGACAAGATCCTTCTGCAACCACACGACTGTCAGAGCTAAAGAAGGGAAAGAAGGTCACTTGAACAGGTGGAGAAACTGAAGTGCAGAGGGAGCGAGGACCTGCCACAAAGTCAGAGGCCAAACTGGGACTGGGAAGGCCAGGTGTCTGGCTGCCCTTCTCTGTAGAAATAACTTCCTCTTCCTCAGACTTCTAAAGCCAGGGACCGAGAGAGGAAGACAGCTTCCGGGCTTCTGAGGAGGAAGTTGTAAGGCAGGTGGTGACCACGTTTCCCAAAAAAAAACTCAGACTGCAGCCTAACTAACCAGCAGGAAGCCCAAAGGGACTGTCCAGGCAAAGCTCAGCCTTAGCTGCAACACAAGCTTCGAGGCCCCGTCCCCCATCTACGTGTGCACGCCACCCCCATACACACACGTACGGCCTCCCCATGGGGCTGTAACCCCCAGGTGAGTCACTAGGAAGAGTTTTTCCCAGGGTTGAAGGCCAGAGGAGGAGCAGCCTCTACATATAATTAGGCAGCCCACGGAGCCATAGCTGCCAGGAGATCCTCAAGAGCCTCCAGAGGTAAGAGGGGACACATCTGGAAGCCTGAGTTCGAGTCAACAGGAAAGATGACTGGGCAGACGACAGAGCCCAGGAGTAGGTCCAGCCACCAGCCTCCCCTCTCCCGACTGCATGGTGCCAAAGCACCGAGACTGCCTCCTGTACCCGCTTTCCTATAAGCCTGCCTCCGAAGGCTTTTGGTCCCTAACAGACCCACAGGTTCTCCAAACCTGCACAGCTTGACAGGCAGCAGAACACCTTCCAGAGAAGCTTAAGCCACCCTGCACTGTGGACCCCACGGCACCAAGACAGGGGAACTGATTTAGTGGCCCTGCTTGGGGCTTGGGAATGCAGCTTCTTGGGGACCCGCAGAACTGATAACATCACACAGATAAAGCTAGCTCTTCCTGGGGCTGTGGAAGGGCTTCCCCTGACCACCGGAGCTGGACAGGGCAGCTACTGAAGTGACCCTGAGAGCACAGGGTCTTGCCTCTGTAGTCTACAGCCTGGACCCCAAACAAGACAGATGCATGCCTGCCCTCCCCAGGCACTGTCAGGGTGCTCGTGACCCACCCAGAGAGAGGTTCCAGAACACACACTCCCATCCAAAGCCCAGCCTCTGCTGGAACAGCTGAAGGGGAAATGACACCGTGCTGACTTTGTTCCAGGGTGCTGGATCCTGGCGCCAAAAGCCCTCTTTCCACAGACTCTCTTAATCCCATTCCTCCTCTCTAGACACACTCAGGCAGGCCCTGGGGGTGGGGGGACTTTCAATCTAAGACTCCAAAACTGGTTGTTGAAAAGGAGAAAATCAGGAAATAGTCTGTCCTGTAAAACTCTCATGGTTGAGCTAGAAATCACTTAACGACCAATTTCTCCCGTCGTTGCTCCCGCAGCAGGACCTGGCACTGGACGGGGTCGGGTAGGTGAACCCCGCACGGGAGCCAGATCGTGCCATGGTGCCCGCCTCTCAGGCTTCAAAAAGCATCCACTAATTCTGCAAATGTTGCCCAGTGCCCAAGATGAAAAACAGCACAGGCTGGCTGCTGCCCTCAGGGCAAAACTGCGGGTACCATCCAAACATGGGACAGTATGGCCCCCATCAGGCCTCTCCACACCAGCCCTGATGCACATCCACACCCTGCTGCCTGAACTAGGCTCCTGGGAGGAGCTCTTGCCTGTCCCTAAGTGACCATCAGGTGAACCAAAACCAAGTCCAGGATGCTGCCTAAATCCTGGGTTTGCCTAAATCTGCTGTTTAGGCGAGCTCAGCCCATCCCAACATCCCTCCCACCTCCATCCAAAGCACGCATGTCCATGGTTCTTTAGGATGGAACAGCAAATACCCACCAGGGCCTTGCCAGATCCAGGCAGCCCCGTAAATTGGGCTTCATGGGGGAGACTTGACAGTCCATCAATTTATTCATACCATGCATATCCACACACACACACACACACACACACACACACACACACACACACACACACACATCCTGGTTCTGCCCCTTGGTGGGGCTCAGCTCTACAGGTTTTATCCACAAAGAAGGCAATGACATAGATTGTAAAGATCTGGGGTAAAGATTAAGTAAAGCATGGAGCACTCAATGAAAGGCAACTCTAATCGTTATCAACAGCTAACTTTCCTCTGGCAATTTCATTACCAAACACTTTCACGCATTCATTATGAAATGGATATGCAAATGATAGCATGAGGACAGGGAGAACAGGTATGTTATCTGCTTTATATGGGATATCAAGACTTGGATGTGAAGTGACTCACCCGAGATTACACGGTGAATTAGTGGCAGAGGTGAGACTGGGTCCTGGGGCTCTTCTTAACCTGCAGCTGTTTCGGACCTGCCAAATAGTATGGGTGCACCGAAACAGGTGCGCTACGATCCAAATAAACGCGGTCAACAGATGGGGATGGGACCTGAGCTAGGTTCGAGGCCCTTGCCCATCATGATTTATAGAGTTGGCCTTGCTGGGTCCAGGCTGCCTGTGACTGGCAAGTCACTTACAACTCAAGCCAGGTAGAGGAACATGGAGTCATCAGGAGCTTCCACCCAGAGGTCATTCACATCTGGTCATCATGGAAGGAGCTGTAAGCACCTCCCTTGACAGCCTTTGTTATTCTAGTTATTAGCAGGGGACACTGCAGAAGTCCCAGCTCAGATCCACATGTCACAGATCATGAACATTACTTGCAGGCAGGATCCTTACTCGAGCTGAAAACTCTCTGTCTTAGAAATAATTCTAACATATCTGATTCGTTTCTTAATACTGCTGGAGAAAAGTGCCCATTAGAACTAAACTGAAAAGCCGCTACCCACACTTTGGCATACTCATGTCATTTTTGGCTGCTATCGGACAGGGGTGGAAGAAGGAAAAGAACAAACCAGAATTCAAAATGTAGTCACCTGGGGGCACCGGGCACAGGGGCAAAGTGCTCTTCGGAGCTCAGCAAACCCAGGAGACATACCGTAACCTAATACAGTGACAACAGTGAGGACCCTGGCATCCAGAGTCAATCAATTATGCTTAGTGTTCTTCTGTTAATAAAGGGAAAGAGAAATAAGTATTTCAGAGAGCCCTGCCCAAAGTAAGAATGCTTTTGAGGGTAATATGGATTCTTAGCTCCCTGAAGAAACCTGTATATTTCATTCTAAAGGGATTTCAGAATCTCACATTCTGCAATCGAAAAGACTCCTCTATAAAAATATTCCAAAATCCAAGCTTTTCACTAATTCTTTCCAGGCCCCTTCTCCTTTCTCATCTCTCTCCCCACCAATCTGGGTTAATGAGGTTTTACTGGAACCCACCATGAGCCACAGGTAGAGACTTAAACCAGCTCCACCCTCCCTGTAGAGCTGAAGCCAGGAGTGACATCACTGTTGGAAGGCTCTCTCAGCCCGGGCAGAGGCAGTTAGCGCTTCTCGCTTCTCCCACCCCCACCCCCACCCCGCCGGGCCGTAGGGAAATGTCTCTACTGGCCCCCCTAATTAAGGCAAAAAGAGATTTTATGCCTTTCAAGAAAGAGAAGAGAAACAGAGGAAAATAGCAAATAACAATTCCAGAGCAAGACATTTTTCTTGCATGGCAGAAACAAAAGACCACAGGAAACCACACACGCACACGCACACGCACTTTTAGACAAACCTGTTCTCTTGGGAGTGGTTTTGAGCAGCCTCCAGCCTTACCAGACCTCCCTTATCCATTCAAAGTCAGGCGCCCAGGGATTACACCCTACCTCCTCAGGCCCCAGGGGGATTCTGACCTGCTTCCCACTGGGTCCAAAGCGAACCTTCAGAGAGAGCCAGATCTCTGCAACCCGTGGATACCTTCTCTCACTTTAAGCAAACATCACTGTCTCGTTTCTTTTAGGCAGTGAGTAGAGGAGAGCTCTGGGAAGATATTTTATGCCACTTTATGCCCTCACTTCTAACCAAACCTGGACATTCATTGTAACAGAAAGAGGGCAGGGCAGAAAAAAAAAAAAACACTAAACCTTATATATGAAAAGAGAAAACCTACTCTCCAAGCCTGAGTCTTACTCTTACCCCAAAGCTTAGTGCTTTCAGGCTCAGTGCAACCACCCCCTCCAAGAAGCTCTCCCAGTACCTAAGTTCTAAGGAGCCTTTCCTGCTCCAGACTCAGTATAGGCCCCGGGTCTGGGTCTTCATAATGTGTCAGAGTTTCTAGGCAAGAAATAAAAGCCTCATACTATAGCATCTGCCCCTTACCAGAGCACAGGAGACTCCACAGACAATCTCAAATCTCATCTGCCTTCCCATGTTAACGGTCATATGGGCACTTCAGCCTCACCCAAGGCAGGCAAAGAAAAAACCACCACCACCACCACGGCCGCCCCTCCGGATTCTGGCTGAAAATAGGTAAACTCCACCTCGGCATCGCTGCTGAAGCCCTATCTTGGGCCTGAAGATAGTGGGGCAGCCAGGTAAGGCCAGGTGGGCAACGGAAGTAAGTAGGCCAAGCAGCTCCATTCTTTTCTCCAGAGTATTAACTATGATTCAAGCTACAAGCTGAGTACTACTGAAGCCACAACCCTAAAGGGCAAAGCAGAAGACAGACGCCAACTTCTTAGACCTGAAAGCCTGGATTGCACTGGAGACCCAGCTCAGAAATCCTGTCCCCATGCCTCCTCAGATAGGCACCCCCCACACACTCCAACTCATCAGCAGTTCAAGAGGCATCAGAGACCTTCTCAAGAACAGTCACCTGGAAAGGAGGGAGGGCACTCACAGATCTGCCTGGAAAATACCTCGCCGGTGCCAGACCCTTTAAAATATCCGAAGTTCTCAATAACTGGGAGTTACTATTATTCTAGAGGGGCAGGCTTACAGAGGGTCGGCGTGGCTAAGAGTCTTGTCCCGATGCCACTTTACAAGTGGAGGACCCACCCCCAGCTGGCGCTCCTTCCCTGCCCACGTGCCTCCCAGTGCCAGAGCCCGGGAAGTCGAGCCGTCCAGATGTGGTGGCGAGACCGCCACTTCCGGAAGGGGAAGCGCCCCTCGTTCCGCACCTCCCCTCTCCATCCCAGCGGATGGCCGACCTGGCCCGCGGAGAGGCCCGCGGGATTCTAGAACCCGGTGTGGGGGCTGCGGGGTGGCCGTGGGCACTGCGCGGCCAGCGCTGACACCTGGCGGCGGCCCGGGTCCCAGCCCACGTCAGGGCCGGCGCTGAGGGGCGGCTGCCAGAAATGGGTTACAGGGGCCGAGAACAAAGCGCCCCCATTGGGGAAAGCGGGCTAGCGGCGGCGGCCGGGAAGGGAGAGCACTTTCGGGGGACCCTCGGGATGCTCTTTGTCGGCTAAGTCCTTCTTTAGGGGGAACCCACCCCTCGTCAAAGGTGGATGCTGGAGTCCTAACCAAACCCTCCCCCGGCCTCGGGCTCCACGTTTGTCCCGCTTTCCCCCAGGCTCCACTGGGCGGGCCAAGGGACCCGCCTTCCCTCCGCGCGGCTCCAGCACAAAGCCGGGCCGGGGGAGGGGAAGGGCCCCTCCGGGTCCGCTCGCCCACCCGGGCGTCCCCAGCACGGACACGCGACCCTCCGCAGGCAGCACAACTCCAGCCCAGAAGTTGGGTTCCTGCTGCTCTCTAGTGTTCTGGGGCCAACTTCCCGGAACCTCCCGCTGCCAGCTAGGCCGGCTCCGCTCCGACAGCCAAGGAAAGCACGAGGGCCCCGCCTCCGCCCGCCGCCCGCGCCCCGCGCAGCCCCGGCCCCAGCTTCCTGGCGAACGCGCCCGCTGCACCGCGCCCCACCTTGCAGGCGCCCGCGCTCGGCGGGTCTGCGGGCGGGCGCTGTGGCCGCGGTCACTGCCTCCTCCCAGGTCACCGGCCGGGCTCCCGACCGTCGCGGTGCCCGGGGTGACGGGGTGGGAGCCGCGACCCCGGGCGCTGGCGCTGCCTGGCGGGCTCCGGCGCAAGTGGAGCCGTTTTACATAATTGAGCGCCAGGCCCGGGCGCAGGCTCCGCTCCGCGGGGCGCCCCAGGCCCCCGCCCGGAGCGGCGCGAGCCGCGCGGCCCCCACCGACGGCGGAGGAAACTGGGAAGAGAGCCCGGGTTTCGGGATTCACCGTCCCCGGGGCTAGCGCGGGAAGAAGCGAAGTCCGCGGTTCCCCTCCCCCTCCACGTGCCGCCGCGGGCATCCGCGGGTCTGCAAGCCCCGGCTTCCCGCCGCCTCCCGCCCGGCCACGGCCGCACTCACCGGGAGGGCCGGCTGCAGGCGCAGCGCCAGCGCGCAGAGCCAGAGCCAGAGCGCCGCGCGCCTCATGCTGTCCGGACCGGCGGCGGGGGCGCGGCGGGCTGCGCAGGTCGGGGTTGCGCCGACTGAGCGGGGCTCGGGACCGGCTCCGCCGGGTGCTCTGCGCTCGGCTTCCTCGGGCGATGCCCAGCGCGCGGCTGTCGCGGGCGAGGGCTGTGGGGTCCGCCGGCTGCAGTCCGCTTTCTACCAATGGATTCCTCGCAGCTCAGCTCCCGTCCGCACCTCTCCCGCCGAGCTCCGCCTTATAATAAACCCCACAGGCCCTTAGCCGTTGCAAAAACTAGCCCCCCACCCCCAGCTCGCCAGGTCTCCTGGCCAGCCCCAGTCCCCACCCCCAGGACCCCGCCCCCTGAGCCACCCAGCCCAGCCCCTTGGATCGCCCCACCCCCCAGCGCCCAGCCCCGCCCCCTCCCGCAAAGCCCCGGCAGAGCCTCGCCGGTCTCCGAGCTCTGCGCCCGCAGGCAGTGGCTCCCAGCGTTTCATATCCGCTGCTCCCGGGTGGTGGGGGCCCGGACCTTGAGGCGCTGTCCGCGAGAGGGGCGGGAGGGGAGGTAGCTGGTCCTCGACTGCGGGCGCCAGTCTGCAGCGCCCTCTGGGCGTGGGCACCAAGCGCCTTTCAGGTGCGTTGGACTCCCAGATCCCGGCGGGAACAGTTTCAGCGGCTGGGCGGCACCCCGAGGCGGTGGGGCGCTCGCGTTTTGCCGGCACTCCACAAAGTGCTGGAAACTCTGGGCCTTACTTTAAACAGCTGGACACGCTCTAATAAAAGTTTCTGGAGTCTTTCTATGGAACACAATTCTCTCTTCATCCGCTGAGTTTAAAGGAGAAATAAACGGCTTTGTTTCCAGGTGACCTCTGTCCTGCAGATCTAAGAAGGTCTCCCTTGAGTTCCTGGTCCTTCCTGATTCCATGAGAGGCCCTGGACCTGTGTCTACATCACCGACCAGGCACCATGCAAAAGGCTATGGAAGGACCGCTGGCCTTGGGCAACAGGCCCTAAGGAAGAGGGGGGAAACTACTTGGCCCCGCCTGCAATCTGGTAGGCGGGAGAAATGACCTTCGGACCTAGGCCTGGACACCAAAGATGGCGTTCTCCCCACCCAGCCTCCCCAGGAAGAGGACTGGCCGGCTTCAGTTCGCCTGAACTGGGAACCAAGGTCCCCTAAGGCTTCTTGGCCTCAAACAATCTCCAGTGTTTCTCTTTAAACAGATTAAACATTCCTGGGTCCGGGGTTATGCGGGCAGGGACAATTGGCTGCGGGCTCCTGGATTCAACCCCAGAGCTCAGGAAGGCCAGGCAGGTTAAGCTCTGCTGGTAGAAGGCCGTGAGTGTATGTCCCAGGGGCCCGCCCACTGCCTGAAGTTGGCTCTCTTGTCCTTTCAACCCAACGTGGAGGAAAACTAGGTCAGTTTGGAATCTTGTCTTTCTCTAATGCCCCAAATAATGCCCAATAAAGAAAATAAAGTCAGGGAGGTTTTGATGGAGTCTTTTCATATTATAAAAAGCACCAGTGTACAATTTCTTTCAAACTGAGTCAGTTTGTCCCAGATTGATGTGTGTTTCTTTGCGCAGTTTAGGAAGAGGAGGAGCCCCAAGGGGGACAGTACACAGAGAAGGGAAAGAGAGGATCAGGGCTTGCCTTGACCCAGGTGACCCCTGGCCTACTTGCTACTCTTCCCAGCTGTAATGAAAGTCTCTTGTATGAAAGTCTCTTCCTCCTAGAAGCTTCCTCAGGGTCCCACTCCTCAGATCCCTACAGCCTTTTAGAATGCCACTGTGACATCAACCCATATGCATTAGTATGTCCAGCCCCGTCTGCATTCATCAGCCCCTTCCTTGGGACACCGCGCCCCCCACCCCCCAGATCCTTGTAGATCTAATGAGTTCATGTCTGGCTGAGCAGGGGGCCTCTAGCCTCCCACCTGGGGCACTCAGGCAGGGCCTGCGTTCTGTATTCCTAACACAGGTTATTAAATATTATCAGTATTATCCCTGGTGAATCACTAACTGCCTCGAATGTTGCTTCCTCTTCCGGGAAGGCAGGGCCAGCGTCTCCTCCCCTCATTTCTCTCATTCTTCCCATGGACACACAGCGCTTCACTTGGGGAGAAATGCACACACACCATTGCCACTGGGGCGGGACCTGGAGGAGAGCAGGTAGGAAGGGGCCAGCAGCTGTGTGAGAGGGGGCCTTGGGCAGAGGTTGCCTCTTTGATGCTTTAGGCACCTAAACTCTACAGGCATTCTCTGGGCAAGTCGACATCTATCAAAACTTAAAATGCTCTTATCCTTTAACTCAGAAATTCTGCTTCTGTGAATGTACTCTTCAGAAGTATTTTCACGTGTGTCCAAAGAGGCATGTTTAAATGATCATCAAGAAAGGAAAGGTGA
Source organism: Pteropus medius (assembly GCF_902729225.1). Classification (NCBI taxonomy): domain Eukaryota; kingdom Metazoa; phylum Chordata; class Mammalia; order Chiroptera; family Pteropodidae; genus Pteropus; species Pteropus medius. The sequence goes on along the minus strand of NW_024349800.1, from coordinate 54,553,436 downwards.
AATAAATGTGAGTTTTCCCACACTGTGGAATACTGTAAAACACTTTTTAAAATAAAGTGGTGGTTAAGTCCTAACATGAAAGGATTTCAAAACCTATTTTTAAGTTTAAAAAAAAAAGAGCAAGTTAAAGACTGATCTATATATAGTATGGCTAAATTTTTCTTAAAACTGTGTGTAATGTACATAGACTCTATATGTATGTAATAAAAAAAGATCTAGGGAAGTTTACCTCTGTATTCTTAGGTGTTTATAATTTTGTTTAATTTTTTAAATTGGAAGTTATTTTCTGAATTGATGAGGACACTTTCAACCTCAACTGATAATTTCACTTCAAAAAGCTTGACTAATAGGACAATTATTGCAGATACCTGTACCTGCATTACCCACTGTACAACCAAAACCTCCACAACTCTGGAACTGAAGCCCTGCTCACTCTCCAGCTCTGCCATCCCTTGTGTGGCTCCATCTTTGGAATGGTGGCAAGATGGTGGCATTGTTTCCCAGCCATCACAGCTACCACAGCCATTCCAGAAACAAGGCCTCCTTCTCCCAGTGTCTTCCTTAGGAGCAAGGAAATAGTTCCCTGAAGACCCCCTTACACACACACACACACACACACACACACACACACACTCACACACACTTTTCCCATCTCACAAGCCCGAAGTGGGTCCTATGCCTTCATAAAGCCATCACTGGCAAGGGGATCTTGAGCACCAGTACGAGCTGTAGATTAAACTTCTAGGTGCCTGGATGTGAGAGAGCCAATGCCACGTCCGCTAAATATTTTGATTTCTTATCAACTATCAGATGCATGTAAGGACATTCTACTTCAAGGTGATACAAAACACACCTTTTTTCATCCAACTTCTTACCATCACAAAACGTTTTAAAAGATAATTAATTCTTTTTACTGTAAACCATTTCGAACATGTAATAAAGAATAATGTTCCTCAAAAAATTAAAAATAGAATTACCATATGATCTAGCAATTCTGCTCCTGTGTATACACCCAAGAGAATTAAAAGCGGGAATTCAACAGGTATTTGTACACCCACGTTCATAGCAGTATTATTCACAATAGCCAAAAGGTGGAAGCAACCCATGTGTCCATTGACAGATCAATCTTATTTCAAATGTGGTACATACACACAATGGGATATTATTCAAACCTAAAAAGGTTGGAACACTACAACACTGATAAACCTTAAAGACGTTATGCTAAGTGAAATAAGCCAGTCACAAAAGAACAAATACTTTATGATTCCACTTATATGAGATCGATACAGTACTCTAACTCGTAGAGGCAGAAAATGGATGGTGGTTGCCCAGGACTGGAAGCCGGTGTGTGTCTGGGGGAGTGATAGGGGGTTAGGAGGTGGAAATGAGGCAATATCATTTAATGGATATGAAATTTTAGTTTGAGAAGATGAAAAAAGTTCTGGACATGGATGGTGGTGATGGTTGCACAACAATGTGAATGTACTTAATGCCACTGAACTGTACACTTAAATGGTTAAAATGGTAAATTTTATGCATATTTTACCCCCTAAAATGCAAAAAAACCCAATTGCAATTCTAAAAAATAATAATATAATGAACACCTGCAGAGTTTATCAAAACTTAGCATGATGTCTTTTTTCTTTACTTTTTAATCTTTTTTTTAGGAAATGAAATATTACAGATATATTGAATCTTCTCAATTTATGTTTTGAGATTTGTCCATGTTGATACATGTGCCTCTGGATCATTTATATTAATTGCTGTATTATAATTCAATGCATGCATATACCACAGTTTATTAATCCTTGGACATTTGGTGGTTTCCAGTTTTTCAATGCTACAGTTAATCCTTGAACCTTTCTCTGCATGTGAGATTTTCTCCAGAAGTGGCTTTAGCTCCTGGGTTACAGGTACAATTAGCTTCAGCTTTCTTAGGCGTAGCTCTACGCAATTTCTCTAAACAAATTGCTATCTAAAGGGCTTACAGCAATTTACGCTCCAAGCAGCAGTTGTGAGAGTTCCCATTTTTCTACATCCTCTATGTGACTTGGCATGTATTGGACTTTTATACTTTGCCAATCTGATGCAGGTAAAATGATATTTAATCATCATTTGATTTTGAGTGGCCCTCTCATTATAAAGCATTTTGCCAAAAGCTTTGTTGCTGACTGCCTGGACAGGTACTACCCGTTGCTTCCCACAGCGGTTTTCCTCCCCCTTTTCAGTAAGAGGATTCCTAAAATTCAGCTGGGCTCATGGCCACTCAAAATAGACTACCTTTTCCAGTATCCCTTACAGCTACATGTAGCCACGTGTTCAGGGTTTTGCCAATGGGACATGAGGAGGAGAAGTGGCGTATGTACCTTCAGGAAAGTGACAAAGGGAGGAGGCATGCCCTTCTCTTTCTCTCTTTCCTCCTGGCTGGAATGCAGATTCAATAGCTGCAGCCGGAGCAGCCATTTTGGACCATGAAATGAACTTGGGAACAGAGGCCATGCATGGCAGGTTAGAAGGAACAGGTTAGAAGGAGCGTGGGTCCCTGGCCCATGAAGCACCATGCTGGCCCTGGACTGCGCACCCAGACATGTACATGGTGGAGAAATAGACTTCTTTTCTTCAGACACCGTCATCCCGGATTTTCTACCGCTTGCCAGCGAAACTAATCCTAACAATACACTGATCAATTCAGTCTTCTGCATGACCAAGAGAGTGCTTGGAGGATGATTTTGCCTGGGGAGGAGAGAAAGAGGAATGTCTCTTAAGATGCCATCAATAAGTGCTTGTAGGAGGTGACCCGGCCAGTTTCCCAGTCCTGAACCGTGTGTTGAATTCTGGATTTGACTCAAGGCACCCAACAACCTCTGTCCCCAAAAGAAGTACAGGCAGACAAGAAGGATCTTATTTGAGAGAGGAGGTGTTTTCAGAGTCTGAAGCCCATACGGGTCCTCTGTTCCTCTCATGCTCTTTGGGTCCACCCTCATGGGGTGCAGGTAGCACGGCTGTCATGCGAGGCTCTGTAGGAAGCTCCTCTCCCAGGCCTGCTACGGGGCTGTGCTTGTGTTCACTGCGAGACGTGAAGAACTAAGGGCCGTGGGAAGTTCTTTCGTTTCTTTTAAGCACCTGATATGTTTTTTCTCATAGATGTTGAAAACTTCATGTGTGTCCTGTTTTCACTTTTGTGCTCAGGTAGCTCTGAAACCACAGGTGATGGGGTTACTGCAAGTGTACTGGCCTTGACATCCTGTTCTCAGTTCCCATCCTCACACCCTGCCTCACCCCTGCACTCTGTCCATTTCTCATGTATGCCTTCTCAGTTGCCTCTAATATTTGCTAGAATGTCAGCAGAGGAGAGAGAATAAATATGGGTTTTTTGTAAATGTCATTGGAATTTACACATCCAAATCAGAGGGTTTTCCTGCCCAAAGAGATCCCCTGGGGAGACTGCGCTTATCACCTGATACTGCCCATCTGATTGCCTTAAGATGCCGTTTATTTTTTTTGGGTGGTCTGTAGTTCATTCTTTTGATAAATGTGTCCAGAGCTGCAGTGTTGCCCAGCTCCAGGAAGCAACACTCCCGTGCCTTCCAGGTCAACTGCGACGCTTGGGACTGTGCTCTGAGAATTGACATCCAGCAGCACCCAGCCTGAACAGTGCCCCTGGAATTGGGCAATGCAGCAGTGTGACAGCTGCGGGAGGATCTTCCGGGACCAGCGCCCCAGCTGGATGCTGGTTCTCAGTTTTGAAGTTTTGAGGAAGTCACACTCTTTGGGGAGAGACAGTTATAAATAATCATTATAAAACGAAGTGTGTGTCACATCGGCCAATTTACCGGCAACTGGAGGGAACAATTGATTTGGAAAGCAAAGAAAAGATTTCGAAAGGTTTCCAGGATGAGGGAGGAGCTGGGGTGGCAGGGGGTGAGGTGAAGTGGGGTGGGGGGGGTGGGGGGTGGGAGCCATTGAACCTGACCCTAGATAAAGAAAGAGGCTTTGGGCAGTGTTTTCCCTTCCTGTTGCTGCTGTAACAAATTATTACAAGTTTGGTGGTTTAAAATAATACAGATTTATTCTTACCGTTATGGAAGTCATTAGTCCTGAATCAGTTTCAGAAATCAAGGTATCAGCAGGGCTACACTCCCTCCAGGGGCTTTAAAGAAGAATCTGTCCCTTACCTCTTCCAACTTCTGGTGGCCGCCAGCATTTCTGGGCTTGTGGCCACATCCCACCAATCTTCAGAGCCGGCATCTTCAAATCTCTGCTCCATCCTCTTGTCACCTTCTCTTCCGTGTAATAAAATCCCCCTCTGCCTCCCTCTTAGAAAGATACGTAGTATAACTGGAGCATTGGGGGCCCACCTGGATAATTATAATTCAGGATAATCTCTCCATCTAAAAACGCTCGACTGGGCTTCCGGTGGCGGGACCTGGGGAAGGGGTGGCAAGAGCCATGTCTGGCCACGAAGGTGGCAAGAAGAAGCCCCTGAAACAGTTCAAGAAGCAGGCCATGGAGATGGAAGAAATGCAGCGTTCAAACAGAGACGAAAAGAGGAGCAGAAGAAACTCGAGGAGTTAAAAGTGAAGGCCATGGGGAAGGGCCCCCGGCCACAAATGGGATTAAGAAATCTGGCAAGAAGTGAGCTGTGTCCTTGTGCCTGGGGCAATAGTGATACTTCATCCCATTCCTGTTTTAACATCTGGATTGGCTGCCAGAACATCTGTTGCCACCTATAGCTAGAATTAAGTGTTATTTTGGAGATTGTTGTACATTTAACTTCTGTAAAAAATAGTAATAATAATAATTGTGCAATGGCTCGTGTCTTTAACTTTTCTTACTCAGCCATTTCAACCTTAGCGGTGAGGTCAGAGAAAACCCAACTCAGAATCCTGCCAAAGTGTGTTCTTTAGTCTTCATTCTATCCCGAATTCTGTACCGCCTGGAATTAAACCAAACTCATTTGAAATGGCAAAAATACGATAAAATACAATAGAATAAAATAAAATGCTTAACTGAATCACATCTGCAAATCTGCAAAGCCCCCTATCCCTCGATATTTTTCTCCAGGGATGGTAACATTCACAAGTTACAGGGGTGTGGGCTTGGCTGTTTTGGGGACCATTCTTCAGCCAACCAAAGGCAGATAGAGAGGCCTTTCCAGGTGGGGAACCCAGCAAAGAACAGGCAGGGAAGCAAAGAAAGAGCTTCAGAAAGTTGAGAAACTGGAAAGAGTCTGCAATGGCCTGGATGGGCCAGAGCACTGGACCTCTGGCGAGAGCTGGGACTCATGGAGACAGCCTGTGTGGTTTTGTGCCACTGACAAGCAAGCCTACGCAAAAGGAGCCACTGGCCTTTCAGAGCAGAGGAGGGACACAATCCGTTGTTTTTTTTTTTGTTAGAAATATCCTCTGGCCCCTTGGGGAGGGAGATTGCAGGTGGGGGACATAGGGAAAGCCCGCAGGGAGAGAGGACCAGGGTTAGCAGTCAAAATGGGGGCGAGGAGCAAGACTGAAAAATACGGAGGAGGTAGAATGCAAAAAGGCTTGAGGGAGAGGAAGGGTGCGATTCTGAAAATCAGTGGTCATATCTTTCCATCTGGTTTACGTTAATAGCTAGCATCAGACGGGGCCAAATCCACGGTGGAGTGGCTGCGGGCAGCGCCGGGCGCTGAAGTCATGCGATGATTCCCCCTGTGGTACCTGACTCAATTCTGGGCCACCTCTGGAGCAGCCTTTGTTTGAGGCTTGGACAGGACGCTCCCCCGCAGGCAGGTGTGACAATGCCAGCCACACCCTACCACGTGTAATCGGGTTGATTCATCCTGAGCTACTTCCTAGGGTGGGGCAGCTAGCGCCAGGCCCACACTAGCGGATCCCTACACTGCGGAGGCCAAAGACCTGGAGTCTGAGAAGCCCCAGGCGCTCTGACTCAGCCCCCTGCTGGGAAGGGGTGCTGATAGGACTAAGGAGAGCTACGGCCAGGTCTCTCACCCACGCCACCCTCTCAGCTAGCAATTGTATGCAATTTCCTCCTGCAAATTCCTAGCTACCGTGACCTCAAGCAAGTAACTTAACCTCTTTGTGCTTTAATTTGTTCCTCTTTGAATTTGGGGAATACTGGTACTTACCTCAGAGAGCTGTCGTGAGGATCATGTGAGATAAGCACTGTGAAGGGCTAACACTGTGCCTGGCATACAGGTAAATGCTACCTGCACGCTAGCGATCCTGAAGGTGTGACAGTGCGGTGCCCTAGCGTGCACACGTATTCCTCACCTCCAGCCCCAGGGTACACATGCAAATTCACTCCACAGCTAGAAGGTGACCCTGCATTCCATTACAGAAACTATTAGGAAGACGTGGCAAATTGATAGTCTCCAGGGCTGCATTTGGTCAGGGGAAATTTGCCATCATGGTGCTTAAAAAAGATTTCCAGAAGGGAATTGATCAGAAAAACCCAGATTTCTGCTTTTCTAGCAGGATCAGAAGAACTAGGAATGCTGGACCCACATCCCTTCATGGCAAGGACTGGCTGAAGCCACAAGTTATGAAGTGCGTGCATTTCTAGCTCATCCACCACCTTCTGGCTGTGTGTGTGTGTGGGGTGGGGGGGTGGGGAGTCTGAGTTCCTAAGCCCCTGTCTAGCCATTAAGTGTGTTGACTCTGGCATCAGACTGGATTTAAATTCTGGTCTTGCCTTCCTGGATAAGTCATACGTCCTAAGCCTGTTTCTTCATCTGTAAAGTGGGCATAAGAACAGTACCTTCCTCATACAGTTGTTAGGGGGGTGAAATGAGATACGTAAGTAAAGCACTTAGCGCCTGGCGCCTAGTAGGCATTTTGTACTTTCCAGCTATTGGTTTATTGCTTCTGGTACCAGCCCATGACTTCGGGATCAAAGCCGACCTCTAGGAGACTGGAAAGAACTGTCCTTAATTTGGACAGTTTTCTCCCCTCAGGTCTCACCCCTGCCAGCTGAAAATGCCTGGACCTGACGTTTCCGCGTGTGTATGTCATGACCAATCTCTTGGTGTACATACTTTTTAGGTCTAATCAGGAAACACACTTACTGTTGACCCAGAACCCCCACGAGGTCTCATGGGTACCGTCACGCCTGGTTATTTTCTCATTCTCCTTTTGGAATGGTGGCACGGAGTGTTGGTGAAGCTGAAAAGGAATTCCTCTAACCAGGACTGAGGGACAAAGCAAACTTCCCCGAGTGGGGGTGGACACCAAGCCCTACAGAGAGAAGAGGGTTCTTGGCAGAGAGGGTAGAAAAAATTCGACGCACACGCCTAAGTTAGAGTCAAAGGAAAAGTTTGTTGAAGAAGGGGTAACACTCCATCGACAGCATGGTCTCCTCTCAGAGAGCGAGGGAGCCTGAGAGACTCAGAGGGACAGAGACAAGAGACTAGGACAGTTGAGAGACAGAGTAGACGCTGAAGGACCCCGACTGTTTGGGGAATTCAGTTAATATACCATTCTTTAGTTCCTGTGAGTTATAGTTTAAAGACTTTGTTTACTCATTTCCTTTGATAGGGACACAGTGAGGAAGGGAAAGCTTATGTAGAGTGAAAAGGTAATATGCAGTGTGAAAGGCCTGCTGGCCGTTCCCAGCCTTTAATCAAGCACTCAGCAATTGATCCGTTGGTCGACCTCTCAGAGCTTTTACAGAAAAAAAGGCTCTCAAACTGCTCAGTGGAAACGATACAAGCACTGGGTGTGAGGAGCGGCAGAAATCACCTTATGGTCCTGAACCAGAGTCTGACTTTCACAAAGCTTCAGCAGCCTCTCATATGCTTTTCTAGTGGTGTGTGTGTCTCCAACCACATGGTCCTCGGTTTCCTTGCCCTGTCTCCATTCTGGCAGCCATACATCTCAAGGCAAAGGTATTGTTATTAGTAGCAAGAAAAAAAAAGTAAAATGCTGTAAAGTTAATTATGTCAATAGTTTTACTGATTTAGTGATTTATCTGCAACTTAAAAGCTCATTTATGGAAACATAAATGAGCTCCATGTGTTCTGAGGCTATTCTTTATGTAGGCAAAGAATTTTTTTGTCAACTATGGCAGAAATCACTGACTATTCACTGCCCCTGCATGTCACATATACTCATTCTTATAATTTTAGGAGGTGGGTGTCATTTCCCTCACCTACACTATGAGGAAACTAAGGCTTAAAGAATAAAATCGTTTGCCTAACAATGTAAAATGAAAGGGTTTGGAACCTGGGCGGTCTAATTCGAGTCCAAGCGATCCATTATACTCCGATGCCCAAGAAAACCTGAGTTAATGGTAATTTGGCCAATTTCTTTTTTAAACTACCAGACAGAATACAGGGCAATTTCATTTGGCTTAAGTTCCTGGCAAATACTTAGAAAAAAAAAAAGTTTTTTTTTTTTTTTTTTTTACTGGAACATGAAAGAAACTGTCTACAGAATTTGGAGGTAATTAAGCTCAATAAAAATTTTATGTAATTTTAAGCTTCCTCACGAGCTTGTAGTTAGGTTCTTAACACCAAGCATCTACTCCTCAGATCTGATGTTAAGTGGGCAGGCAGGGTATTACTCCTACCCTACAGATAGATAACTTGGAGGCCTAGGTTTGCCCAAGATCACACAGCCCACTTCCCCAGGGCCCAATGTAGGCCCCACTCCCTCCCTCCACCCGCTGCTGCAAGGCACACCGAGGCCTCAGACCTCCTACAAGTGAGCACCCAGGCCACAGCACTCCATGCACTTGCCTGTGTTCATGGATGAATTTACTCGAAGTCTGGGGCATCCAAACCCTCTCAAAAATGTCAAGTCCAGTCCCATTAAGTTAGGTAGGTAAGGTAGACAGTGAATATTGCTCCTCAGGGGTTTCTGAGGATATCACTATATTGAGGGCAAACAAAACAACCACTAACCAGGTGACTTTAGGAAGCTGTCCTTAGGCTGGTAAGCGAGTGGAGGAATGAATTATTTCCTTTGGAGGACCTTTTAATGTCATCATGACCAAGTAGCATAGGTCAACAATTCCACAAGGGCTCCTTCAGAGAACCAAATCAAGACAAAATTATAACTGAGCAAAAACAACATATATGATGAAAATTCCTTTCTCCATTTAGTTTTATGTAATTTCCATTTTGGATTCTATCAAATCACATGGCTTTTATTTTAAATAGCTATAAAAGGGACAGGAAGATGGAAACAGTATTAACAATGGTTGTGAATTAGGTTCCAGGTGTCTTTTAACATGTTCTCAATTCTTAAAACCAGTAAGGATTTTAAAACAGTACTATCCTATGGTAAAGCTGAAGTCGGTGCCTTCAGCTTTGCCGTGGATGAACTTAGATGAATTAACACACCGAAGTTCACAAGGTGGTAAACTTGAAATCCATGCCTGAACTCAATCTGTACTTTCCTTTAGCCAACACTGTCTCCTTAGTGCATGTGGAAAGGAAACAAACACCTATGGGTAAAGATAAATGCTTTAATTTAATCCTCAAAACCACCTTGAAGAAATCACTTTATCGATAACAGGCTAAGTTTCATTCTATGAAGTCACTCTATGTAATCAGACAGAGATCCAGAAGTTAAAAGACAGGATTAATACCATCAGTGATCAGTGGCCCCAGACTAGTGTCCATGTGATAAAAAAAATTGTTTTCTTTTAAGTCAGAGTAAACTTGAATGGGCAACCTGAGGTGCAAAGGGGTATTTATCTAGAGAAAAACACAAGACCAGGTTTATTTCATACAATGTTATTCACACATTTTTCATTTTCTAATTTATACATAATATACAAAGTGAAGATAACATTATTTCTTATGAACCAATAAGAGCCAGGACTTAGACAAACTGGTCCAGAAACAATCCATGTCAAAAGGAGACACTCAAGAGTAAAGCCTAAGTGGTTCTGCCCAATTTTTATTCTGAAACACTGTTTTCTGATTTTATCAAAACTCCATGCCAACTTATTAAATGGTGGATTCAGAGGTGGGCACCAAAAATGGTAGGCCATAAAATTTCTACAACATCATCTTTTTTGAGAACAGGTCCTAAAGTACTGGGAAGATTGGGTTGTCAACATCAGGACACACGGGACCTTCAGGACCCAAGAAGATTGTTTCCCAATGTGCTGTTCTCTAGGACTTCCTACATCTGCAGATAATTGCCTATGCCAACAGAGGTAAGGACAAAGGAAGACCAGGAATGCAATTGTGCAAACCCAGGAGAGTCACTACCAATCTCCAACGAGGACAACTTTGATCCTAAAACCATGAGCTGGTAATAGGAAAAAAATTTCCACACGGGGCCAAGACACACTGAGGCTGGCAAAATAAGGTAGGGACGGGTCGGAGAGAGCACTGCATGGGGGAAAAGCACTGCCAACTGTGACTGGGACATGCTGATGAACCAGTGTGACCATGAGAAGCGACAGTGACAAGTGGTTAGATTTAATGGCCTCAACATGGAATGTTGGGTTAGAAAACTAGAATAACTCAATGTCAAATATGAAAACGTATGCCTGGCACCCCAAACTTTATGCCATTATTTTTAGGTTCATGATATGAACGGCTAAGTGATAAAGCCTTTATATTCAATATTGTGCTCAGAAGATCGCTTTTCTTCTGCAGACTTCTAATAAAAAATCCCTTACATGTTCAATCTATAGATAGCATGGTTCGTTAGTTTTCAGCACTAAACATAAGTGGGTCAACATAAATGTTTTATACAAAATACTGACTTCAACAAAATACAAAGCACTTTCTTTATCTTTCAGAAACTGAATATACAAAGCAAGTTTTTTTCCAAAATATTTTCATAGGCAAAGGATTAAAAACGATTTTAATTATACACATATGGTCACAATTTTGCCTTAAAAAGATCGTTGGGAAATGTACATAAGGCCGCTTGTAAATGTACATCATGTCACTGTTATGTCTTATGTCCAGAGGAAAAAAATGTTATCATACAGATTTGCTCTTACTTGGGAGTAGGCTATCCAAAAATACAGTACTCTTCTGTACAAAGAAAAAAGTCACATCACATTTAATAAGATGGAAAAAGCATTGGCCTCCATGGTAACCAAATATCTCAGTCCAATACTTTCTTATTATGCACAATACCCTGACTTCTTGAAAGTGATCCAAATCCTAGCATGTCCATATTGACAGAGTCTACTATGTTATAAAACAAAATGTTTCTCACAATAAAAAGAAAGCTGGTTCATACTTCTGAAACCATATAAAGATAAAAAATTTTTAAAAAATCACTCTCGATTTGGAGAAATAAATTTACATTATACAACACTATATGCCAGGTCAAAGAGGGCAGGGACATAAATGTACACTAAAATGCAAATGTTTCTCAAAGAGATAAAACAAATTCCATTTACAGCATGAAGGTTTACAAATGTACACCTGTACAACCAAGGAAAGCATCACTAAGTTAGCAAGGCTTTTATAATAAACATTGAAACAAGATTTGCTTTCAAAGTGTAAACTTACATCTATAACTACACACACAATGCATATATTTATAGGAAGCAAAAAAAGCTATCTGAATATGTAATCATGCTTAAATGTTGAGCTATCAAATTCACTTTTCAGTGGCCCCTTTTTCACCTCTATCTGGTTCCTACTTTCTGAATCTACTATGAAAAAGCAAAATAAAGCTCAACACTTCCTCAACATGTCCTTGTAATTCTATAAGCAAAACAATATACAAATTTCCACTTTCTCATTGCAAACCAAACTGAAAAGTTAAAGTGGGACTTAACTTTCCGTTCAGTGCACTTAACGGGATGGAAGTGTCACCATGATTGTTTTTTTCTACTTCTTATAACAATTACATATGTAAGTATATACAATACTTCTGTACATTGCCAGAGATGTTTTAGGGCAGTATTTGTCATTAAAACCACAGCCATCGTAAATAATGTAGGTTCTTTACATCTCAAATCATTTAATTCTTGTCTTACTTGCGAAGTTTTATTTGCATGATAGTTTGTGAATTACCAAAATACAACTTAACTTTCTTTTTAAAATATTAATATTTATGTAGTTGATTGGCAATCTGTTATAAAAGGCTTCACACAAAGGACAAAGAAAAATGACTATATTTCTATATACATCTCTATAAACCTGTTGTGCTATGGGGTCCGTAGACCTACCAGACTGCAAGCCAGTTTATTAAAAGAATACTGTACTTTTTCCTTTAAAAACTATTTTTGTGACTTTACAGGTAAAAATTTACAAAATATGTGACAGTATTTTTTTGATACAGTTACATCATATACAGGCATTCTGTGCTTTGCCAGCAATCCAATCTGATAGGTCTCCACTCAGGGTGGAATATAATTTATAATTCACCACCCCCACCCCCCAAATATACACAAGAACCTTAAAAAATTTACAAATGGATGAATAAAGTCAATAAATAGTTTTGCTTTAAAAAAAATTTTGAAGATTCATAGTTGAGTTGTGTTTTGATAATTCACAAAAGAAACATTCTTTTCACATGGTCACATCATCTTTCTCTTTTTCCTTTACAGCATTCCATTTGGTGGTCCTCCAATAGGCCCTAGATCTGGGCTATTTTTCAAATAGTATTTTTCCAACTTGGCCAGTATATGCTTCCCGTATGTGTATTTGCGCAAAGTAGTAATGTGAGGTCGAATCTGAAAAACAAACAATCTGCTTAGAAAATCCTGTTACTTTAAGTTTCTGATTTCTTTAAAAAGCACCCCCGAATCTGAGTGATTTAGAAGAATAGTGAGCTATTAAATTCCTGTAAAGTTTATGAAGGCAAAATTTTATGACTTGAGACAGCTGGACAAAAATTCAATAAAAAATGAAGCAAAAAACATGAACAATCAATCGGATGTGTGATGGTGAATTACATTTATGTTCAATATCTCCTCAATAACTTTAAAAATATAAATGAAAAGAATCACACCATTACCTTCCCATCCAGGCTGGCAAAGATTTTATAAATAATAACTGCTAGTCATGAGATAATGGTAAAACAGGCAATTTTCATATACTAAAGAGATGTACGAACTTGTACAAGGTTTTATAGGAATTTGGCAGTATCTATTAAAATGTACAATATTTATATATTTTGCTCCAGCAATTCCACATTAAATTGTTAATCTACAAAAATAATTATGTAGAGACATTCATATAAAGCACTGTTGGTAAGAGCTAAAAAATTAGAAATAACCCCAATATCATAAATGTGACACTGGCTGAAATAAATAATGTAGTTGTTAAAGACTGAAAATTCTTTATAAGTATATATTTTTAAGCAGAAATATTAAATTCTGAAAAAGGAAAAAGGCAGAAAAGAAATTGAGTTGAAGAATTTAAAAAATCAGAAGGCCAAAAATACTTTAATGATCTTAGATCACTTTCTCTCTATCTAAAGAGAGGTCCAAAAAGGCAATCCAAATGCACTTTTGTCCTGTTTCTTAATAAATTTAGAAAAAGATTGAGTATTTAAATATATTTCCTCCAGTGTTCTTTTTAACAGTAAGTTTTCCACTGGAAACTAATATTTCTTAAAGAATCATTAGATTCTATGAAGAGGAGGAGAGAGAAAAACAGCTTAACGGATTTAAAAAAAAGCCAATCAAATCAACATAAATTCTCTCTTTGGAAAATGTATTAGGTTGGTGAGAAAATCTAATTAGATTTTAAAATCAGTGTTCAATCTATGTAATATATCAAACCAAGTGCATCTAACTAAAATAGGGATGGGAAGAGCATGCTGAAGATAAATGAGAAATGAATGTGACTTTATTGAGCAGATTACCCTTAAGAATTTAATAATAGGGTACACTATACCTACATCTGCCAAAGGTTATTCACTGATTTTAGATCCCCCGCTGCCACGTTATAACATATACAAGGAAATTAAAGCCTAGGGAATTTAAATGTGTAGCCTAAAGTCACACAATTTGAATCACCTATTTAAGTGCTACAAAATGTATCATTACCTTGTGCATGATTATCTTTCTCTGAGCAGGTTCGGCCATATCGATCATCTTCTGAACCACATAATTGGCATACTGGTCCTTCATCATGGTGTATAAGGCACTGTGAGGACCATCATTCTGGCAGCAAACTTCATCAATCAGTAAAGCTCTCTCAGCACGGGATGCATGAGTAACACACTTTTCTACTACATTGCTAAAAATTAAAGTACATATGCAAAAAACACTGTTATTTTTTTTTTCTTTATAGCAAATTTCCTTGGCTTTTTAAAGAACTTACTCAACACACTGGAACACAAAGAATCAAGATGGGATTCTCTTATAATTCTCTTACAATTACTTTTAGGAGAAATTTGTATTATAGGAGAATCCATATTGGACATTTTATAAGTTTAATTACAAACCTTTAAAAATTATAGTTAAAATGATAATTTAAAAAAGGGGAAATAAGGTCATTAATAAGGCCTGAGACTTTCACAAACATGCACTAAATAAGTTAAATTTGCATTTACTTACAGGTCTTGGGGACAAATAATTTTCTAAATACAGATTTCAAAAATAATTTATGGGCAAATCAGTTTGCAATGCAGATTCTTTAAGAATAAAAGCAACGTTCTGTATGTGTTTTTTGAACTCTACCAAAGAAAACATTACATTCCAATGTTATATTCTATATGTATTTTACTAATAAGAGTGAAAAAATTGTCCTTGAATTAGAAAATATTGCAATACCTGGCAAATTTGTGCTGACTCAGGGCTAAGACCTTTCCTCTGATTTCGGAAACAATTTTGCTCTTGTCTTCAGGTCGACCGTGTTCCAGTACATGTTGAATAACGTAATTGCCATACTGGTCCTAAGTACAGATATTTAAAAATTACTTTCCTTAAGTCACTCCTTAAGAATAATGATTTTTCTTTAAAAAGATGTTAATCGTTTTTTTAAAAATCCTGAAGTATACTCAGGAGAATATGTTAGTCTTTTGTTTTACTGTGTGTCTCCGCAATGTGTTAATTTCAGAAAAAAAAATTATTTTCTAAAAAATGGAACAACTCCCCCCCCAGAACCATTTAAAAATATATAAACATTTCAAATTATTAGGGAGTTTATACCTGTACCAACTGCTCTGTATGTTGGTGAAGTTCTTCTAAGATAGGTAAGGTCTGCTCTGCAGTGCAATGCTCTAGGATGCGCTGGATTACTCTGCAGCCGTAAGGATGAGTTGAGAGCACAAACACCTTAAAACAATGGGAAAAATTAAATTTCTGTTCTCTGACATTTCTGGAAAGTTCTATGGGGCAGACAGATTTCTGATGACATGCTACACTAATTTCAAACAGAAGGAGTAGAGATTCACATTTATGATCACCACGTTAGCAAAGACTAAGAAGTGGGGGTGCTCAATTTAGGAGCCAACAGATATTTGATTAAAAGGAATCTATGAGAAGATGGAGGGCATGCAATAATGAGAAGAAATGGACTGTGTGTGGGGTGGTATTTGTACTTACTGTCATTAAGAACTATTAATTACTATGTATTAGTTAATAATTACTGTTTAACTTATTATAGTCTTAAGTCTTCCTCCCTACTCTCCCTGGAAATTTGGAAAATGTTAGGTTCACAATTCTTTTTATTTATTTTTTAAATAACTTTATTACTTCTATTTATTTATTTTTTATTATGGTGACATTGGTTAACGAAATCCAGTAAGTTTCGGGTGTACAATTCAGCAGTCAGGCATAAATATATATATTGCATTGTCTGCTCACCGCCCATAGTTAAATTTCTTCGTCACCACATATTTGACCCCTTTTACCCCATCTATTTCCTCCCTCCCCCAGAATTTACAATTCTAATAGAAGTTATCTTTACTTCTTAAAGTAACATAATTAAACTCATATTTCTACAATTTTCAGGTTGAAAAAAAATGAAGCTATCTATTGATTCACTCTATAAAAAGGCAGAAATTAATGCACATTCGCTATTTTGCCTATTTTCGTATGAATATACTGGGTATTATTTTGGGACATTAAAAAATGTATTAACAATCAAATTCTACTAAAATGCTCTGCTAACTGATTAGAAGTCAAAAAACAATCTTACTTGTGCTTTGAAAGCATCAATGATGAACTGTAGAGACTGTGGTTGAACACATTCAATACACTTTTGTACAACATGGTTCCCATTCTGATCTTTGACACATTTGAGTACATGACCATCCAGCTCCTTTACCATTTCACTCTGCAAAAGAGAAGATGACATTTAAATAATTGTCTCATTAATGTAACATGATTAAAAATACTGAGCTAGGAACAAAAGTATAATCAAAATTTTGTTTGCAATTTTTTATATATCAGTTTCAAATCTGCCCCCAAAGTACAATTAACTAAGAAGCCACTGAAGATGAGAATTACTAGAACATTTTGCAATCTAATATAAATTATATTTGCTGGAATATAATCTAGTGATAAATTTGCCATATTTAAACTACTATTTTCACTGTGTATATCTTCTGCTCATCTTTCTCAGCTGACAACTAATATAACTCATTCAGAACTTTTTCTCTACTTAGCACCCACTCCCCTCAAATAATTATTTTTAATGACTGATGAGTCTATCAAGTGCATGAAAAAGGGTAAAGAGTTGTGCAATTACAGGATATGATATTTTCACATATTTTCTCAATTATAGGAAGAAATTATTGAACATTTTTCTTCTTTTTAAATGATCTTATAATAAATAATTTGTTTCATATAGCTTTTATTTATCATCTGATACCTTTCAGGAACAGATTTTCAGGAGATTTTAGATTTGTTTATTTAATAGGCAAAAACGACCCCTCTCCATTTATATTTCTTTGATTACTAATAAGGCTAAACCTATTTAAAGTTTATTTACAAATTAATTTTTTTTACTAATGCTCTTAATATTTTTTTCTCACAAATTTCTAAGAATTTGTTAAAGCCTTAATCCTTTGGGATAAATATAGGTCGTCACACAATAATCTGTGTGCCTTGCCTTATCAGTGCGACAGGAAATAGTATTATGAAGAAAGGAGTATACAATGCTGTAAAGGTATTCACATTTAAAATCTCTACCCAAAGAACTCTCAACTATATTCTGACATAATTGTGGAAAAATCCTGTTAAGTCAAGATATAATAGATGTTTATAATTATCAACCAAATTAGAAAATAAAAATGTACTCAAGAATCCATACAAAGAGTATAATATCATTATTCATTAACTGGTTCATCTAAGTCTCACTCCCAGTGCTTTATATTTTCAATTAAAGACATTAAAAATATCTTTAAAGTATCTATGTAAATTTGAGGCTTACAGCAGAGAAGTTCTAAGATTCTACATTATCTATTTTGTTATTTCTCGATTGTAATATATTTTCAATTACTCTAAAACTCAGGATTTCCTCTATAGAAATGCTATTTTCTCAGATTTTCAATGCTTTGATTAATGCATACATGCACACATCCATCCATCTATATATTACTGTTTTTAACTTTGCAATTTACTTTATTGTATGTATGTGGTTTGGAGTCAAAGCTCATTGCTTTCCAAACTTATTAAGACTACCTTTTAAGAAGTAATTACTTCCTTATTATTTTCATTATAATACTTAAACCAATTATATAGAAAACTGTATCTTGGGTTATAAATTTCTTTTTAAGAGTTTAATTTCACATGAGTGCTACTTCAATTTATTTAAAAAATTCAGATCAGCATTTATCCTCATCCCAGGACTACTCGCCTTAATATTCTTGTCTACCTCAAATAATTTTTAAAATTATTTTGACCAATTACAGGAAAAATTCCCATGAGTATGTGATTTGAATTGCATTAATTCTGTTTTAACTTAAAATATTTAGACTTTTCTCTCTCTCTCAAACTGTAAATCTCATTAAGAGGATTCTTAGGTTACTTTTCCTGTTGAGTGAGATTTTTAAAAACTTTATATATATATATATATTTTTAACTGGCATACAGAAATGTAACTGATCTTTAAAATTTCATTCTTATAATAAAAGTATAAGTATAATCCAAATAAACACTGCTAATAGTAAAATGTATTCCTGATACGATAGAAAATGAAATAAGCAAGAGCAAAAACATTGTCTAGCATTCTGCTTGCCACATAGTCGGTACTCAAATATCTTCATTCAGAGATGAAAAGATGTTACAGAGAATGAACAGAGGATGAAGATCTGTTGCATAACTTTTAATTAATAATTTACCTTTTGAGACTGATTAAAAAAAAATCTTTTAGATTTTTTAAAAATCTAACTGTGGAAACATTTAATATTTACTTCAAGCTTATTATAAGATATAAGAATAAAGTAATTTAAAAATTAAATAAAATACAAAAATTTTGTCTTAACTTACAATTACCTGCTGGTCAGATGAAATAGACTCTAATGCTTTCTGAATAACACGGCAGCCATACATCTGCAAGGCTAATGGTAGAACATGACCACGAATACGGGTAGCCAGGGCTAATTTTTGATCCAAACTCCCGAACTGACAGAGAAGAAAAATAATATTAATAGAAAGTGACCATAATGTTATTTTGCTAAATTGAATAACCCACTGTTTGCAGCCTATTGAATACATTTTTAAAATATCACATTAGGTATTTATGCAGGGAGAAGGCATTTAGGTAAAAGCTAATTAAGATAAAGCCAGAGATGCTTAAAATGTTAACTGTTATTACTTTATTGGGAATTAAGTCATACTACCAAAAATTTCGTTGTGACTAACATATTAACTATTATTCTTTTAACAGAAACATCCTTACTCTTCAATTCAAAGAAGCAAAAAAAACCTCTCATCTTTAATATAATAAACTTCTTAGCCATTCCTTCAGACTAGATAATTCTCAACTATATTTTGACATAACAAGGTACAATACAGATGTTTAATTACAAACTAAAAATCAGGTAAATTATAAAATTAATGACACCTAACTAATCTAAATAGAGACTATAATATTATTCATTGCTTCACCTAAAACTTAACTCAATGCTTTATATTTTCAGACATTAATCATGGTTAATATTAAGCTTCCTATTTAAAGTAGGTCCACATATTTTAAAAATATTTTTGTGACTCATAAGCTATATAAACATCAAATCACTGCTGTATGTCTGAAACTAACATTGTATGTCAACTACATTTTAAAAACATTTTGTGATAATATACCATAAAATATGTCATTTCGACCATTTCTAAATGTATAAAACTCAGTGGCATTAATTATATTCACATTACTGTGCAACCATCAAACAAAATCTGCTTCTGAATCTTTTCCATTGCCCTAAAGGACCATTAAGCAGTAACTCCTCAGTCCCTGGTAAACCCTAACCTACTTTGTCTCCATGAATTTGCCTATTCTGGTATTTCGTGTAAGTGGAGACTGATATTTGTCCTTTTGTATCAGGCTTAGTTCACTTAAGCTTCATGCATGTTGCAGCATGTATGAGAACTTCTTTCTTTTTTGTGGCTGAATAATATTCTACTGAATGTACAGACCACATTTTGTTTATTCATTCATCTACTGGACATCTAGGTTGTTTTCTTCTGGCTATTCTGCATAAGGCTGAAATAAACTCTTGTTGTTTGAGTCCTTGTTTTCAATTCTTTTGGGTATATACCTAGGAGCGGAATTACTGGATTATATGGCAATTTTACATTTAGTTTTTTGAGAAACTGCTAAACTATTCTCCACAGTGGCTGCACCATTTTATACTCCCACCAACAATGTATGAGTGTTCCAATTTCTTCACATTTCTACCAACATTTGTAATTTTCCATTTTTGATTAAAGTCATCCTAGTAGATGTAAAGTGGAACCTCATTGTGGTTTTGATTTGCGTTTCCCTAAAAACTAAGGATGTTGAGCTTCTTTTCATGTGCTTATTGGCCATTCGTATGTCTTCTATGGAAAAATGTCTATTCAAGCCCTTTGTCTACTTTTGTTGTCTTCTGTCGAGTTTCAATTGATCTTTAAATATTGTGGATATGAAATCTTTATCAGATAAATGATTTGCAAATATTTTCTCTCGAGCTCACATATTTTCATGTGGTTGGATAAACAAACATGTATGGGTGCTTACCTCAAAAAACTTCTGTATAACATAGTTGCCAAAAACATCTGTCATTAATTGATATGCTGCTTGTAGAATTTCATTAAATACCATCTGTCGCTCAGCTGGAGTAGCTCTCTCTAGCTTTTGTTGTATGAATCTACGTGGAAAAATGTTTAAATGCCACAAACAGTACATTGGAAAGCAGCTCCTGCAAAATCTGTATCTGATTTGAGTCCTGCACACCTCCAATTCCATATATACACACATGAATAAAACTATTTCCAGAAACAGTACTAACACATTTTATACTATGGACAGCCAATGTAAAACAAAAAGAACAAAAGGCATGAAGCATTTCTTTTTTTTAACATCTTAACTTAAAATAACTCCTAGTTAGACTGAGAACAAAAAGATGTTTAATCCTCTTAAATCAGTTCTGGTTGAATTATCATCAATGAAAAAAATTAAAAACAGTTTACTGATTATTCATGTATCTTTCATAATATACATACAATATTACTAAATCTTCTTAGAACATAATAAAAGAAATATTAATAAATAAAATTCATCAAGTACAACTGAATACCTAATAAGCTAGCCCCTGTGATGCGAGGTTCATTGCTAGGAGATAAAATTTGTATGCAACTATCTAATCGAAAACTATTTTTTAAAATTTCAGGTTTACCGTTAAACTATAAAAAGAAGAAACATCTCAAATTTGATAAATGTGTAAGAATTTTACTACTACTTTCCTTTCTGTGCTGTATCTTGAGAATACGAATTAACGTGCCTCAAGCATTACAGTACATGTTCAGTATTAAATGTACAGAGGCATCAAAATTTTCTACAACAAAAGTGAATGTTTTAATTTAAGCTAAGTTATATTGAATATAAATCTATAAAGCAACACAAAAGCATTTAAACTTTTATTTTTTTTTTTAAAAAGACAAGTAGGGATGCTTAAAGTCCACAAATGTAATCTGGAGTATTTTCAAAGGAAAAATTAAAGTTAAATGTATTCTGAGCCAGTGTAAAAAACATAATCCAATAAAAAAGCACTGCTATATTTTCATTATAAAAATTCTCATCACAGAAAACTAGAAAATCTTAAATTTAAATCTGTATTTTAATAATTTATCCTAATATGAAAGAAAAAAAACACAAGCCGGATTGGGTGTTTATTTTTTAACTTCCAACTTTTATGCAGATCAAATGATTAAAAAAAAAATTTAGGGTCTTACAAGGCAGCAATTTTCAAAACAAAAAGGCAGCAGAAAGTATCAAAAATCATAATCACTTACCTAGAACCATGCTGGTCTTGAGAGAACTCAACTATGTGTCCAATCAAGTCTCTAAGTTGCAGGTTTGGAAAGCGGTTGTTTCTGAAATCTTCCAATAATCTACTTCGGCCAGAAGGCATAATATCAGACCTATTATACCGAAGCCGAGAAGGAGGAAAGAGCTGGCTGCTGGAGCTAAATAGACTGGAAGTGCTTGAAGCACTTCGATATTTTGCTTCTGCTCCAGGTGCTGCAGAGATATATCGACCACTACCATTTGTCAGTCCTCCTACAACAAAGCAGTTGTGGTCAGCAAATATTTTTGACTAAGTCATTGCTAAAATAAAAGTTACTTAAGCTAAAAATTCAATCAACAAAGAAATAAATATTCACCCATTACTTCCTATAAGTTATGACAAGAAATTAAAATTGGAGGGAAAAATCTCACACATTTACTTAATGTGTGTGGCTACAGGATATGGGAGAAAAAAGAGACTAGAAAAAAATGAGAAAAATAAAACTGTATTTGTTCTCAGCAGTTTAATTTACAACATAATTATAATATCTAATATCATACACAAAACCTGTATTTAGTGTTGGAAGCTTAGTTTACAACATAATTATAACTAATGCCAAGCATAGTAGTATCAATACCAGAATACTGAAATCACCAACAAAACTTTCAGTTACATTAACAAGCAAGTTACAAATAGGTAGCAAACTCATATTTTAAGCCACTGAAATACAGTTTGACTAATATTTACTCGCAGTGTTAATGGAACACTGGGGCTAAATCTGTACTTTTTTTGGAATATATAAAAAATTCATTAAGTTGTATACATGTCTATGTATAAAAGAATCATTTCTTAGTTAACACACTGATTATTTTTTGAAGTTAAAAAACCCACAATATTAGATAATACAAACTACTTTTAAAATGTTTTATTTAAAAAATACTCTCCATGAAATACTATTATTTTACAGATAAAAAATAGTAACAAATAGCATTTATTAGTCCTAGAGCTTTAATACTGATCATCTAAGACAAATTAATAAAAATCCTCTTTAACTTATATCCCATTCCAAACAAAAATAACTACAAGTGGAAATTGTTCTCACTATAAATAACTACTTTAAAATACTTGACAGTGTCCTTTTAAAAAAGAAATTGTATAGAAAATTGCAAAATGAAGATTGAGTAGTTCAGATAAACAAAATCCACTATCATCTTTATGCTACTGTACACCATCTCTATACAGAGCAGTGCGATATATACAAGCCAGGCCACAGTATACATGATGTCAAGGACACACTGTCAGTGCGAAGTTATACAGAAGTGTTAAAGGCCAAAAAGAATTATAAGGACTCAGAGCAGTAAAAGTATTATAATCCTGGAGAGTGAACTGGTTAGAACGTTCCTATGTTACTTTCAGTCCCCACTGCCCTAATTTTTCTTCACTGAATTTCCAATCATCCACCATTTATCATACATATTATTTGAATTCTCAGCCCCCTTTCCAATATAAGTGACATAAAATTACATTCACCTACATAGTAGGAACTTTGTACCTAACACAATGTCTGACTGTAAGTATACAATAAATACTCGTGAATATTTTATGCAACTGCCTAAGGGCTAGTCCTGTAATAATTGTTCCTTCAGTGTAATTCAGCAAGCCATTTTATATACCAAAATCACTAAAACATCCAATTCTCATGTTTGGTCCAGTTTTAGATAACCAAGTCCTCATGTATGAAATATCTAAAAAGTGAAAAAATTCCGTGTTTCAATATTGTCTCGATTTTCTCACTATTAACCCTTTAATCTCGTTTTTTATTTATGTAGCTCTACTAACTATTTACAACAACTGAGCACTAGCTGATTTGAGTCTAATTTTTCAACCTTTTTATAGGATACAGGTGCTTTGCTTATCACTGCAATGTTTTTTTTTAAAAGATATTTTATGATTAGTTTCAAGAATACAGTATATTGGTTAGACATTTATATAGTTTATGAAATAATCCCCCTGGTTGCTTTCTCTCCTCTGGCTCTCCACCCAGCCATTACATTAATGCTGACTGCATTCCCTGTGCCGCGCCCCATTCCAGTGATCATCTATCAACTAGTGATTTGTACTTCTTTAATCCTTCACCCCTTTCTCTCAACCACCCCCCCGCCCCCCCGCTCTGGCCATCACCAGACTGTCCTCTATATTTGCGAGTCTGCTTTTGATTAGTTTGTTCTTTTTGTTCCTTAGATTCTGCATGTAAGTGAAATCATATGGTATTTATCTTTCTCTGACTTGTTTCACTCAGCATAATAATTTCTAGGTCCATCCATGTCATTGCGAATGGTAGGATTTCATTTTTTCTTAATGGTTTTCACCGCCATTTTTTATGTGAATCTGTTTTTACACATTTTCTCAATGTGTAATCTGTTTTTAAACATTTTCTCAAAAGCCACTTTGATGGTGTCACTTTACACTAAAATCCTGCTGGAATACATTCTCTAAATTCTTCTGCCGAGTTTTCGTGTCACTATTCCAAATCTCCTTCTGCTAACAGTACCCTAACTAGTAGTCCTAGTAGTCCCCTAATTGTTCACTTTCCCCCCTCTTACTCATTACTAGCTCTGTACTGTTGCTTACAGAACCTCAAACATTAAGGCCTAATTCTACCTCTTTACCCTTAAGGCACTAAAGATTTTCAACACCAAATTCAAAATACATACTTACCCCAGGAAATGACCATGGCAATTTTATTTGGTACCTTCTAAGTCGTCCTATCATTACCCAACAGAAATTTCTCCCATGTCTAGATATTCTTTAATTATATCCTATTAGCTCCTAACACCAAACTCCTGATGTACTCTGACAACTTAAAATGTCTAATAATGTTCAACTGCCTTGAGTTTTAAAAAATCATGAAATTTCAGTTCTTGAAGACTAATTAGTATTTTTATTTATAAAATTAAATAAATTACACTCAGGACAGGATAACTTCTTTTTCATACAAATTAAGCAGCATTCAAACCCCAATTTATAATATACACATTATGCATTTTAAATTTCATTGTCTAAACACTGGAAACATGTCATCCGAAACCTGTTTGGGGATTGAGGGACATTGTACAAAACAAATGGCCTATAATCTTCAAAAATGTTGAGGTCATTTAATAACAGTATTATAATATTATCGTTAATTTCCTGACTTTGATAAACAGTGGTTATACAAAAGAATGTCTTCATTTTCAGGAAACATACACTGATGTATTTATGACTAAGGGGCATTATGTCTGCAACTTCCTTTCAAAAGTATCAGGAAAAAATATGTGAGGGGAGAAGGAAAGAGAAGGGGTGGGGAAGATGGTAAAGCAAATGTGGCAAAATAACATTTGGGGTATCTGGGTGAAAAGGACGCTGGAATTTTTTTGTTATTAGTGTTACAACTTTCCCATAAGTCTGAAATTATTCCACAATGTGTTAAAAACTAACATACAAATGGTAATCTATATTCATACCACTGCTACGGATTGATAGTCTAAAAGCAGATGTGTTCTGAACCAAATGTGCTAAAGGGATAACAGTCCTTTCTGTACATCAGTGATATCCCCCTATCATTCTTAATCACTATCTGAGTAAGAGTGTATGGAACATGAAGATCTATACGACAGTTTCACAGTGAAGTCACTATGGTCCAAAAGTGATGTGACATGCAGCTAGCTAGTCAGTCAGGAATCTTAGGCCAGAGATGATCACACTATAATAGACTGCTGTTATTTATATGCTTTTTACATAGGTTCATTCACAAAACTGAAGGAAGGCAGACAGGTTACAATTATCCTAGTAGAAATAATATGATTTTATAAGTTTTCATTAATTTTCTTGAGAAGGCTATTGTTTTAGAATCTTTCTTTACTAAATATCAGAAATCAAAAAGACTTAAAAATACTGGGAAAAACACGGGGTAGAAAAACATTGTAACAACTGAAACAACCACAAAATAAAGAAACCTGGCTAGTTTTTATTTTCATTATTCTCCACCACCCTAGGATATAGA
Source organism: Pteropus medius (assembly GCF_902729225.1). Taxonomy (NCBI): domain Eukaryota; kingdom Metazoa; phylum Chordata; class Mammalia; order Chiroptera; family Pteropodidae; genus Pteropus; species Pteropus medius. The sequence goes on along the minus strand of NW_024349800.1, from coordinate 54,528,026 downwards.
ATGGTAGCTCATCAACATGTCTATCAGATCTGTGTATTCCTTTAAAAATACAAGATTACTGGATCTTATTCAAGACCTACTGACTTAACTTCAATGTGTTTTTATTAAAAAGTAAAATCTGAAGGGTTTTTTTTGTGAGTGTGTGCACTAATTTGGTTTAGAGGCTTATGAATTAAAATCGAGATAATTTAAGGTTTCATTTTATAGCAGGCTGTCAACTACTAAATTCAAATAAATATCGTAATCCAAGTAGATCTGGGGTCTTGAAAAGAGCACAACTACATATAGGCTACTAGGCAGAGTCCACTCCAGAAGGCAAGGCTCTGGAAAGGTCAAGAAATGTAATATGATAATGGAAGATGACTAGTTAGTTGGAGTAGGCAAAGAATGATACAGAATGGAAGAGAGTCAAAAAAGTCTAAAACAAGGAAAGTTTTTTATGGCATTAACTTTAGTTACTTCTAGCCCATAAACAGATCCATGTGGTACTTTTTAGTATTTTTTTCTCTGATCAGTTTTCAAAAGAAGTATATGGAACATTCAGGACAGACACTTAACAGCTTTGAATAATCTGACTTCTCACTGTGCCCATGAATCGCTTTGGGATATTGATTTCGCATTTCTTATATTAAAAGCTATAATTTTTCAAAGGACAATGCTGGTCAGATCACTGTCTTGAGTTCTTTCACTTCATTTTAAATAGATTTTATGTCTTCAACATAACCAGTTTATCTACTTTACAAAGTCCATTTAATGACCCAATACTCAGAGCTGATACTAAAAGATAGACCCTGAAGATCCATAAAATGTATTCTTCTGTTAAGAAACAAAAAAGCAACTATCTGAAAGCCTGAGTCAACCTAATACCTGCACATTAATATGGTGTTGGTGCCCTCCTGCACACAATAAGCGTTTTTAAAAGGCAACTACCATTTATTGAGCATTCTTTGGACAATGAAAAGCAAACTCTGCATAAAATGCTATACTGTGCTGAACTGTCTCCCCCTGAAAGTCTGGCTTTTGTTTTAAACCATCCAGCTGTGGTAATATGCCACAGCAGTCCTAGGAAACTAATACAAATTTTGCTGCTGAGAGGGGAGAGTTAATATAACAAACACCTAAAAATGTGGAAGTGACTTGAAACTAGGTAAAATGGGTAGAGGTTAGAAGAATTCTGAGATGCATAATAGAAAACTCCTAGATTGCCTTGAAAGAGATATTTGGTAGAAACATAGATAGTAAAAGTAGTTCTGGTGAGGGCTGAGAGAGATATGAGAAGCATGATAAAGAAAGCTTCTATGGTCTTAGAGAATACATAGACCGTCATGAACAACATTGATAGAAATATGGATGCTAAAGATACCCCAAGTGAGGTCTCAGAAGGAAATAAGAAACATGTTATTGCAAACTGGAGGAAAGGCAATCCTTGCTATGAAGTGATGAACACTTGGCTGCAATGTGTTATGCTGGGTGGAAAGCAGAACTTGTACGGGATAAATTTGGATATTCGGCCGAGGAAATTTCAAGCAAAGTGTTCAAAGTATGGCCCGGTTTCTCCTAGTTGCTTATGGTAAAATAAGAGAGAAAAGAATTTGGAGAGAGAACTGTTTAGCAAAAGGAAACCAGCACTTGAAGATTTGAAAAAGTCTGGGCTTTATCCAGAGAGTGCTGAGAAAACAGAGCCAGTGAAAGTGGCTGGACACCCCTGACATTAATGGAAGGCCAACGATGTTTTTGACAATTTCATATCAACAGAAACACTGCCAGCCTAGACTGAAAGGGACGGAGATGGGACAAAATGAAAAGGTATGACTCCGAGGGTAGAGCCACACATGCAGAGGCCAGAGGGTGGGGCTGCTGCCCCAGCAGATCCAGAGGACAGAGTATCTATCTAGGCACAGATGATTACTCTCAGGCTTGAAACCAAACAAAACTTCCCCGCTGGGTTTCAGATTTGCTTGGGACTGTTAATTCCTTGATTCTTTCCAATTTCTCCCTTTTGGAATGAGAATGTCTATCTTACGGCTGTCCTACAACTGCACATGGAGAAAAATTTTGACCCAGGACAAACCATATACAGAGTCTCGAATGAGACTAATTTCAAAAGAGATGTGAGGCTTTGAGTTGATGCCAGAATGGGTTAAGACTGTTGGGGGGATGCTGGGATGGGGTGAATGTATTTTGCATGTGGGCCAAACATGAATTTTGGGAGACCAGAGGGAAGAGTATACTGGGTTGAACTGTGTTTCCACAAAAGATATGTACAAGTTTTAACTCTTGGTCCCTGTAAATTTGGATATAGGGTCTTTGCAGATGTAATCAAGTTAAATCGAGGTCGCACTGGATCAGGCTGGGCTCTTATCCAATGGGTATCCTTTAAGAGGAGAAAAATCAGGACAGAGACACATAGGAAGGATGCCATGTAATAGTGGAGGCGGCGCCTGGAGCACAATGCGTCTACCAGCTGACAAAGGCCAGGACTGCCCTCTACAGCCTTCAAAGGGAGCATGGCCCTGGCTGACACCTAGTTTTGACTTCTAGCCTTCAGAACTGTGAGCCAATAAATTTGTTTTAAACCATCTACTTGTAATAATTTATTACAGCAGCCGCAGAAAACTAATACATATGTTATCCTCTTAACTCTATGAGACAAAGATATTATTTTCATTTTACTTATGCCACTATAGGCTTAGAGAAGCTAAAAACCTTATTTGAGAATGCATAGCTAATAATTAGACAGAGATTTTACTATTATGTCTGAATAATTCACTTAAAGCTTTCAGTTATACTGTTATACTTCATGAAGAGCATTTAATGCCATATGTATTCTTAATTCTAGGATACATGGGGTTACATGGGGGAGTAAATCACATAAAAATTACCTGTTGTTAACTACATATTTGCCTTATAAAGACACAAAAATTTTATTGGGGAAAATGAGTTCAAAAACCAACATGATTCTAATTAAAAGTATAATCTTGCACGTGATTTTAATATTCTAATATAAAAAGCAAAAACATGTCAAGTGTGCTGTGCTACCTTGAATTTGTCCATTTTATGACAATATGTAAACAAATATTAGATGCAAACTATAAACCAGAATAAAAATCTGTTGTTTCCATTTCTATTGCTTTAATTTTTTTCTAAAAGCAATTAGTAATCTTACCTTTTAGCCCTTTTTAAAACTATAAAGGGAAGGAGACCATCTGCAAAGATATTTAATGATCTTCCCTTATTCATCAAAGAGCATTTAAACAGATGAACTACAGTCCTCAACTATTACTATGAATCATTTCTATAACTGACTGCACTTTGCCAATTTCCATTAATTCTATCTAAAAGGCTAGTTTATGCTTTGTTTCAAAAACTGCCAGAATCTTTTTATCTTTAGTGAAAACTAACTTCTTACTCTGAACAGGAGGACACTTTAAAACTACCACTCCCACCCCCTTCCAGAGGAGTAAGTAGTGGGCTGAACTTTACTGGCTGCCTTACATGGGCAAAGGTATTTTCCTGCATATATCAAATCATCTCAGTTGACCTAAATCCCCTTCTTTGGTTAATACTTTTGGTGACAGTCAATAAATCAGGCTATATCTGCATTTCCTTGTGAATATTTCTTCTGAGATTTCATGTCCAGCTGCCTTTCCTGATTGAAGTGAAAGAAAACTGTAGGAGCTAGGATTTCTCTCTTAAATCATGTCTACTAAGGATCTGTACTATCTTAAGGATTGCTTCATAAATTATGACTATTGAGCATAATTCTGATCCTAGACAAACGTTATAAGCACATGTATCTTCTCTCTTGATGGGGTTATGATGGTGGAAAGTGGGCTGACCTGGGAAAGTACTGTGAAAGCAGCATTTAATCCAGAAAAACCCCCTCCCAAAGAAAAGAAGACCCCACAAAGCACACACATGCAAAAACAAAAACTCCACAACTGACTGTCACGGAACTTTTCAAAGTGAAATAAGCTAAAGAGTATGATTCTAACACACTGATCAAGAACACACTAATTGGGAACAGTCAAATAAGCTTTAATGTAGAAATCTATGTAGGATATAAAATAATTTTTTAAAATAAGTAGTCAGTGTCCAAAAACAGATTCATCAACAAAACATAAAGCAACAAAGCCACTCAAATTCATTTACAAAAACATCTGTTGAGAGCTGAACACTCTTAAAGTTGTAGAGAAAGGTCTGAGCTTTCTTGCTTTAATCTAGTGGGGACAATAAACTCAGAAGCAACTCTTAGGAAATCTAGTCTGTGGACAATTTCATACAAAAAAAAATAAGGAAAGATGACAATTCTAAAGGAAAGAATCACTATGTTTTTAGAAAATGGAATTATTAAATAAAGTGCAATAAGGCAATAGCATTACAATCAATGTACTGTAACTGCTGGTTTACTTGTCTGTATTCACCACAAAACTACAAACTTGAAGGTGGGTAAGGAAGGCGGTTTTTTCCCCACACTGTATCTCCTGTCAAGCAGCAGACAGCCTGGCATGTAGGTATTTAGTATTTGCTGAATGAATATATAAGCAAAAATTCTATTCAGACACAAAAATTCTAAAACGGAGGCCAATAAAACTACACAGAAAGGATAAACCTAAAATAGGGACTGGTCTAAATATATAGTAACGTTATCACTATTCTATTTAAAATATTTTAAAATAACACTTAAAGAAGATCCTTATCTTATGTTTTAATTTAAAAATTAATAATAAAATATTTAAAAAGACCCTTGAGGTAAAAAGTATTTAATTTGGAGTAAAGGTCAATTGTTAGCAAGTGAAAAGCCATGAAGAGGCCAATATATTGCCATTCGAATTAACTTTTCTCACCAACTCACAATAGGCTAAATTATATTTTACCACAATTTTATTAAAAGTTCACAAAAAATCTAGATGTAGGGAACAGGAAAAGATTCTTTATATATATTCACTGATAGATTATTAGACAGAAATAAAAACATCCCTTGAAAAGTGGCATGGTATCTTAGAATTTACTAACTTTATGACTATAACTAAAGTTACTTAATTTCTTTAAGAATGAAAATTGTGTGTGCGTGTGGGGTCTAGGAGTCAAAGTTCATTTCTCCCATTTGGATATTCGATTGGTCTAGTCCAGCTTACTAAAAAGACCATCCTTTCCAAACATACCAGAGTGGTACCTTGGCCACTTATCAAATAACTAAAAGAGTAGGTCTACTTCTGGATGCTCTATTCTATTCCACTAGTCCATTTATCTATCCTTGTGCCCATACCACAATTTTAATTACTGTAGCTTTATAATAAGTTTTGATATGTGGCAAAGTTGTTAAGCTCTCTAAGTTCTTCAAGAGTACTTTGACTATTACTTGCCTCTATTTTCCTACTTACATTGTTCGGCTTGTCAATTTTTAAAAAGAATCTAAAAAAATTCTCATTGAGATTGTGCTAAATTTATACATCAACTAGAAGAAAGTTGGTATCTTTATAATACCTAGTCTTTCAACCCACAAACGAGATATGTCCTCCTGTTTGTCTTCTTTAACTTCTGTCAGTTTTATAGTTCACAGTACAAAAGATCTTGCCCTTCCTCCACTGGACTTATTCCTGGGTACACTACAAAACCACAGCCTCATATGTTGAAAATATTCTCAACAAGATACAGGTCAATTTTGAACACTGTTCCATGAGACACGTGCTGCTTTCATTTTTAATGGTTATTTGGCTAAAGCTGCAGATCTCTCATGAAGCACATTTGCTTATATTTTAAAAGCTATTTTTTTTTGATTCTGTGTTTATTTAATGTACACTACTCAGTGCATAAACACAGTGCAATGATGTAAATTCTAGGTGAGTTCTTGGTAGATTAAAATAATTTTTAAGGCATATAAGACATCTGATATCTCAGTAAGAAGAAAAAGGTAGAAAAACAACTAAGTGAAGAGTTGAAATGTATGTGAAGGAAAAGTAGATACAATGAATAAAAGAGAAAATGACAGTAAATAATAATACAAAATTACCGTCAGAAAAATTAAAGAAAAAACTTCCATTTACAAAATATGTTATCAAGGGGGAAAAAAGTGCTTTGAAACATATACAAAAAGAGATCAGACTTTTCTATTTTCTATCTCTCATCCTGTAAGTTTTCCTCAAAAATTTAAAATATTTGATGGCAAGCAGAGTTCATGTTAATGGAAGGAAAGTAGGTAAGAAGAAAAAAATGCATCAGGGAAATGATAAGGGAGACAAGGTCAAAGGCTCCTCTGAACACACAAGTGATCCAAGAATTTATGAGTTAAAAGGGAAGGGTGAACTAAAGTTGTATGCAAATTATGAATTATTTCTACTCCTGAGATTATTTTAACTAAATCAATGGTGAAAACTTTCTCAGATATTAGAACCACTAAATCACAGATAGTATTAAAAGATAATGAGTAAAACATAAGGGCAAAATTAATCACTATGGCCCCAAATTAGAATTAAGATCAATAAATCTGTGCAGAGAAATGAAACATAAAATAAATTTCTCCATACAAGTAATAATTTAGAATTTCTTAACATTTCATGTTTATCAACACATCGATGACTTTTAGACACACAAAGGCTTGAAGCAATGCTTAAATCTACACCACCATGAGACCTGGAAATCACATTCTGCTGAGGGCTGGATATGCTATACTGTAGCCAGTCCCTGAGACGCCTGCCTTTTGATTAATACATTCTTATTTCATGGAGTAGACAATATATTTGGACCTTAAAAATGTCTAGACAAGAACTTTTCTATAAATCTCAAGAATAACTAAATTGAGAACGGGATTTGGAAGTCTAGTAATTTTATATACAACTTTAAAAAAACATAACCTACGCCACTGAGAGATAAACAGTTTCTGAAAGGTTGATTGGAATATTATTTTACACTTTGTAAAACTGTTCAGTTCATTATAGAATAGCATAACAGAAAAAGCAAGGATAGTACCAAGAATTAGAACTGTGTCTATCTAGCCTCAGTTCTGTCACTTACTGGTCTGGGCAAGTCTCTTGGGTTCATATGACCTAAAACTTTCTCATCTTTAATGGGCCTATCACTCAGCTAGTCTATGTTAACAATTAGGATGAAATGAAATAATGAACATGAAGGTGCTTTAGAAAACTATCAAATGCTAGTTGGTTATATGGAGCTTACTACTTAAAGAATAGTACTTTCAACGAAAGTTTCAAAAAATTATGTTTTCTGCTTTAAAGGCCATATATGAAACTCAGAAAAACTGGACATAGCCTTACAATCAATTTGATCATACTTGTTTTAATTCTTAAACATTTCTAAGAGAAGCAAGTGACTCAATCTGCCAAAAGCTAGCAATTTTAACAGATGTAATTACTACTTAACAGGAAAAATAATCCTAAAAATTAATATTATTCTGCCTATACTTAATATAAAATTTGCTGTGATTAGAAGACAGGTTATAAAATTTTCCAATTTGTAGCAAACTAAAGTATCATTTGATTACAGAATACATGACATTAATGACTCTTCAGAACCGATAGCCACTTTTCAATAAACTAATTTCACTAACTTCAAAGCTTGCATTACTTTCTAGTACCCTTTTCTTAGGAAAAAAAAAAGCTGGTTCAAAAATGAAAAGGTACAAGAGAAAAATCTGTTGGTTTGTCATGGTCTAAGTTAAATGAAAATACAGAATACTGCTTTATACACAAGAAGTTTCATATCAATCTAATTACTACGAGCATAAAGATCAGAATAAATCAGAAATCAACAACATTTTAAAAGTTTACTAAAAGAAGAAAAAGGAAAGGAACAGGAAGGAAAGAACTAGTTAGTTCCCTCCAGGTAGAAGAATAAAATAATATTGGAACTATTTAATGTTCTTTCATGGGGAGTAAAGTATCTCAAAACAAGATACTGACTTCTATCAGACAGAATGATTCAAGAAACAACTACAGGCAGAAGATTTTTCTTCCATCTCTACAGATCAATATAACATGAGAAAATAATTCACTTACTATTCAGTGCTGAACCTGAGGCCCAGAATATGACACTGCTCTTTGCATTTCAAGATAAAAAACCATTAGTTGTAAAGTTTCTTCTCTTTCCCTGTTCTTTTCACACCTCGGTTCTCCAACCCTGAGTAATTTAAGCGCTGCTTTTAAAGAGTTGGAAGTCAATATGGGAGCCAATCCTCTGAAAGGGCTCCAAATGTCCAAAGATGGTAAAATTTTAAGACCAAAGAAAGGTATCAAATTGATGTCTCTCAGACTGCAACAGATTGAAACAGAGCAAGTGTCCTAAAAATCCATCAATTTACAGGTAACAATGATGATTTTATAAATATGAGTCACCTTTAGAAGTTGCTAGGGTATCAACTCATTCTCAAAGTTAGAAAATAAAGGAAAGAAATCAAGCATTACCTTGACTCCTATATGAATATTTCAGGGTAACCTCACAACTGATGAGGAAAAGTTCTTTTTTATAAAAAAGGTAATAAATGCAGAAAGAATGATAGAATTAAAAGCATCACCATTTTGCAATCTCTGAATATGAGACTGATATTCAGGCAATGATCAGTCTGACCACCTTACAATGGATACAAGCAGACATGTGCCTCCTAATATGGTGCAACGGAAAATACAGAACCACATCTTGCTGAAAATAACAAACCAAACACAAGCCTCTAGATTTAATTCCATTTTACAGAAAATAGAGAATAGAGGAACATGTTAAGTACTACCATGTGGAAACAATAACTAAAGTCAAAAATGGGAGATTCAAGAAGACAAAGTTTCAACAAATACATGAAAATAAAAGAAAAATAAAAAAAATGGGGGGAGGAGTTCCCTATTAAAAGACATATCAAACAAATGCAATGTACAGACCTTATTTGGACCCTGATTCAAACAACACAACTATAAAATGACATTTAAGTAAAATAGGGTCATGAGAATGAGAAATTATTTTAACAGGTATGACAATCATATTGTGATTATAACTGTTTTTAAAAAAGAAATCTCTATCTTTGAGAAAATTCATACAAGAAAATTATTTTTTCAGGTTTCTGACTTATTAAAAAAGAAGATTGCAAATCCTAACAAAAAATTTTAGTTTACAAAAAATGAACAATCAGAACTTGTCAATTGAAATGCTTAATTAAAAAGTGACTACTAGTCATTCTGCTAAAAATACTTATGTTAATCAAATAACAATTTTTAAAAAGGGACATCTTTTTTGGAAAGCCAGAAGCACACAGTGTTGCTATTTTTCTGTGACTCAAATAACTAGCAAGAGCAATGGGAGAACCGGTTTAAAAAAAAAAAAAAAGTTAATGTTTTATCCAATACAGATATCAAGACGTACTAATAACTATAATGATCACGTCTTAAAATCTTACAAGAAAATAACCTGGAACGAATTCCAACCAATTCTAATGAAACTGACAACTTATCTCTATCTAATGATACTAATGTGTGAGCTTAGTAAAATTATTTTTTAAATGGATATGCAAATTCATTTCCACAAGTATTTTATGTCATAAACCTTAATAACTTGATTCATAAAGAAATCCACTTCAAGTATATACAATTTAAAGAATTGTTTTTTTTAGAGATAATATGTAAGTCTTCCATCATGTCTGAATCACAGGAAAGCAAAAAGATCAATTATCTCCACGAACACTGTGCAAAGAGCAAACTGATGAAATTTACTAAATTATTTTCAACCGGGCGGGGTCTATTTTTTGATAACAACATTGTCAGTTATATTACAGCTAAAGCTAAAGGAAACCAGAGATCACAAAAGAAAATAATCTACAGATAATTCCAACTAGGTATAGTGAAATATCAGATTTCAAGCTGAAGCTAAACTGACGAGTTTAACTATGGGTACAAAAGCATCAGGATAATGTAGAACTGCTGGCTCAGGTGATGATTATTCCTTATAATTGACTAGAGTTCCTTCCCTAAGCATCTACATTGCTAAATTCTTTACAGTCTAAAATATATAGATATATATACATATATATATATATATATATATATATATATATAGTTTAATGATAGAGACATCTAAAAAGTAATTTATAATCCAATTTCTAAGTAATCTATGTAGAATAATGTCATTTATACAGGCTCTAAAGCACAACATAAGCAATAACAGTTGACAAGAATCTGATCTGAAACTTACCTATGAATGACAGGACATGACAAATATAATCTTAACAAATAAAACATAAAATTATTATGAAAGGTCTATTTTTAGGTTTGTTATGTTTCAAATTTTTATGTCCATTTCAAAGTTTCAAATGCATGTCTTATGGGAGGGTGGGGGTGGTGGTAGAAGTAGGTCTGAACAGAAATAACATAATTAGGAACTGATTAGCTTCTGCACTAAGATGATAAATGAAGGAAGGTGTTAGATTAAAAAAACTGATGAGTTTACACAAATAGTGCTGCAAAGCAGAGCACAGGACCCCACCAAATAAATATCCTCAAGAGAGCAAAGGCCCAAAACTTAGGGCCGAGGACCAGTCTTTTAAAAAAGGAATCCAGTCCACTTTGCAATGACATAATTCCAAATGAATATTATTGCAAAACACACCTTTGTTACATCAACATTTACTGTATAATGAACTTTAGGAAAAAAAAGATATACCCTTACGATGGGGTGGTGGTGGTATCAAACAACCACTTTTATCTACTTACGATAGCAACATTCCTTCTTAAATAGCAAGCTGATTTAAATATTTCCAATGACGTAAAAATCAGCAATAGAATCCCTCACTTTTAGTTTTAGTTGAGGTAACTAGGATTACAAAAATCCAAAATCTAATTTTAATGAAATGCTTTCTTTGCGGAAATAGGGATTCATACACAGCCTCCGATATCCAAAAACCCTTCAAAATATACTATTTACTACATGGGTAATTTCTGGAGGGAAAAAAGAGGGAAAAAAGTAACTATTAATTCAATAATCTTAGAGTGGGGGCAATTTTCATATTCAGATATAAACAAAAAAGAGGGAAAAAAGTAACTATTAATTCAATAATCTTAGAGTGGGCAATTTTCATATTCAGATATAAACAAAAAAGAGGGAAAAAAGTAACTATTAATTCAATAATCTTAGAGTGGGGGCAATTTTCACATTCAGATATAAACAAAAGTTCTAAATGCTCCAACTTCAAGGGTACAACAAGCTTAAACCATTTTTTCCCCTTAAACAACATATTTAAAAGTAAGAGAAATATATGGACCAAACCCTTAGGATTCTCTAACTCACAAACACACTAAATTCATATACCCTGATATAATCATTTGGTCAAATGATCAGGCATTCAAAGGCCAAAGCAAAAACCATTGTACGAAACTAAATTATGTAAAGTTAGATAACTATGTGACTAAGGTTTTTTTTTGGTGTGCAAAAACTTTTGATAGTGCAATTTCTCTTTCACTACCATGTATAGTTGAATTTTCAAATGATCTAAAACACACACAAATCAAAAGCACAGACAAGAAAACACACTACTGTATTTCATAAAAGGAACATAAGATACAATAGGGGTCTTTACCTTACAGTACATTAGACCCTTGCTTTAAATTTTCATGACAGAACTTTTTCAAAAGGCTAATATCTAAAAGCAAAAGCAATTTGGCATGTTTTATCCAACATTAAATATTTTACATATATTATAAACACACACAAACACACTTACATGTATACATACAAATAAAAAGGGTTTTGGTTTTTTTTTTTACCTAAATGCAAACTGGATGAGGATCCATGTGATGAAAGTGATGGCGGTGGCGTAAGTGAATGTCCTGGAGTTTGGCTTGGCAGAGGCATGCCTATTGGACTTGGAGAGGAGGAAAATCCCAGACTATTGTAAAATGGTTGCCCTATGGGTGCTAGGCTGCTACTAGATCTTTTGTACAAGTCAGAGCTAGTAGATAGAGACTCTCTCCTTGTGGCACTACTACTTGCAGAACTGCCAACTGAAGAAGAAATAAAAAAAACCCTAATTACATACAGTGTTAACTGAATAAAACCTATCCCCAACTCTTGCTGGGAAATAACAGAAGTGATCACAATAATTATTTCTAGAAACATTATGGAGAGGATAATTACTGTGATAACTATACATACACTACCTTAATAATCATAAAAGGGTATAAATGCACCCCAATAGAGTAACCAAATACTTAACAGAGCAGCCATATGTTCATTATTTCACACATTATTTACCAGTGACATATGATTACTGTGCTTTAATACCCTGGTATGATTTATAAACCCTGGAATTTAAGCTGTCTGCTTTATGATATGCTGAGAGTAAATTCCAACAATTTTGGTAGTGTCCTAATCTCCAGAACCAGTTTCTTAGACTTCGACTCAATGCCAAGTAAAGTTTATATTGATAAATAGGATATTAATACATTTCCCTTACCATTCACATTTAATTTGGCTTCTATCTTGTGTTCAAACCATAGTACTTTAAGTCCATATTGGCCCGAATATTAGTCAGTTGTCAAATATATGGCAGCTTATTCCTCAGTACTTTTCACACTACACATTCTCCTTATTCTTCAACGACTAAATTACAAAATACATGTGAAAAAACTCAACTTTTAGAAAATTAATAGCTCTCATTACTGTTATCACACCAAAAACATGCTTTCACTTACCCTCAGGATCTTCCATTCCTAAGATTTTATTACTGTCCTCATTAGCCTCTTACTCAAAGTGAAGACTGCTCAGCCTTTTTTTCCTCTTAGATGATATATAATTAATTTTACACCACATCTCTTATTGTACTACATACTTTTTTTTACATAATTCCAAATTAAACTATTAACCTTCTAGTCTCTTTTTCCTTTTATACTCTACAAAACCATAAGAGAATGGCAGAATCACATGAACGTGTAGCTATGTATGTGTGTATGCTCAGAAGAACAATCCAAGATCGGGCTGTTAACATGTATCTAGATAATCTCATCCTTTACCAAGTATTTAAAAGGGCTGTCCAAAACTCCCAGTTCTTAAGCCTCTTTTAGAGTTCACATTTTCGAGTATGCTTCTTTCCTATTTCTAAGCACTGGTCTTTTAAACCAATGCCTTTTACATCTAAGGGAATTTCATATTACGAATTTCGTATTACTTTCCTTAACCTTCAAGTTTTTTAAAGATATGCTCTATATTCGGACCAATATGGTAATTTGTTTCAAGAGAATTTTAAAGTTTCTATTAGGTCTTGGTTTTATAATAGCAAGTCAATTACAAGTAGGTCATAAGGGTATAGATTAAAGAGAAAAATTAAGCAGAGCACATGATGGGTAGAACAAGTTAAGCTGATAATACACATAGGAAACTTTATTACATTGGTTTTTGCCAAATTCAAAATTCTATAAAAGAAAAATACCGGGCTCACGCTACTGTATTAAGCAAAATATTATACCATTCAACCTTTTATACCAGCCAGCGTAGTTTCTGAAAGACTAATCATATCTTTTATTGAAAATTTTACATCTTAAAATACCATTTAATGGGAAATACTAAGTAACTATATGCATTTTAATAGCAAAAACAAATATAAACACTAATGTGGTAAATTGCTTCTTGAGTTGGTTTTGGAAAAATTGTCAACGTATGCTACATTAACTATATTAATTTAAAAGGACACTGTCAAAGTGATTTTTCTAAGATATGGCTATATTTTAAAGTCCTATTTATTGAAAATACAATTTAACTGACAAAGAAAAAGACAAAAGCTCTGTAGTAAGAGCAGTAGCATTATCATTCTCCTGGCAAATAATCAAATAAACCAGAGTTTTGACACATGCAGTATTATTTTCCTCCAAAAAGGAAAAAGCCAAGCCAAACATTTAAAAGTAATTCAGAAACAGCTTTACTTTCAACATAAACAATCTGGCTCTTTAAGTTTTACTATATGCTTAAATTCTCAGCAGCAGTATGACTATGAAATATGAAACAAAGTCTAGCTAAAATATCTAAGAAGCCAGACAATGGAGTCACTAATCATTTATCAACTGTGCATAAAATCTTCAATTACAAACTTTCAATTGTAACAGCACTTTCTAAATAATGGGTTCTCAAAAAAGAAGATTTAATTACTGTATTACAATGGCTAAGCTTCCTAGTCAACTGTTATAAATTAGGGTATTTAACACTGTCAAGCATTAATAATTTCATCATATAGGTACGAGGATGACTGTGTGTTACTGTGTATGTAAGTGTGCACATAACCACACTACACTTTAGATTTTGTATAGGCATGGAACTGCCATAATGAGAAATGGCAATGGTAGATTTGTTTTAAGAGTAAGTACGCATGTGTAGCACTTGAACGAATTTTCACAAATGTCCAAGAGAAGGGAGAAGATGACTGACTATTTACCAGCATTCAGGACTGGCAATTGTTAATATCCTCTGAAGCAAGACGAAACAGAGGTAACCAGAATGGAAATCGAGTTGAGTAATAAGCAATGCTTATAAATAAGGAAGGCATGAAGAAGATGAGTTTTTGGGAAAGAGGTATCTGCAAGGGACATTTGTAGGAAACAAAATGTTCATGCCAACCAGTTCCTGCAGATGGGAAAAGTTTTTAAAACTAAGAGACAAATGGGATTTTGGAAGAATTGGGTAAGGGGGCCTACAAATTTATACTAGACCACCAGTGACATATTTTATTAGAAAAGTGGAATACAAGGTTCAAGGCTCCTCTCTATTTTCCCTGGATTATTTAGGGTCTATCATCTAGTTGAGAAACTAGTTATTTAAAAAGTTTATTTTTTTAAGTTATATGTTTTTTGAGTTTCTTCGGCAGATTTAGGGTTACGTGGGGAGAATGCTTGTCAATTGTATTAAAAACAAAACATGAGTCCTATAGGAATGGTTGAGCTGGAGATAAAAATACTAAACTCTAAAAGGAATGAAAAAACTCAAGTTAGGAAAATTAAATAAAAAGACTGAACAGTCTCCATGTTCCCAAGACTTCCCCCTTATAAGTTCCTGTGCCCATTCTTTATGTAATTTTGTTAGGCAATTATGATTATTTCCCTATTGTATTTCATTGTAACAAAAAACATTCTGCATCTAAAAGTTTTAAGCTATTCTAGACCATTCCACCCTTAAATATTAAAAGCTTAGAAGACACTTCCTTAGATAGCTGACAAGGATATTGATAACTGACATGTGCTAGTTTTGCCATTTTCCACACCAGGAAAGAATATAACTTAATGTGGTGGGAAAACAGATGAGAAGTAGATATTAAAGATTCTAGGATGTTACAGAAAGAGAAAATCTCTTGAGGTCCGAATACATAGCCCGGCCCCTCCTGAAGAAAAGGCTGCCAACTGTACTGAAGAGTGAGTGTTAAGTGTAAATAAGTCTTTTATCCCCATCTAATGTTTCCTGAATACTCTGGAAACCTCAGAGAACGAGACTGTAAGGTGTGGTCAACAGTGGGCCTTGGTTCTTCCTCAGATACAAAATCAGTTCGGGTGGGTAAATTATTTTATGAAGCTATTTAACATTTGGATTTCTTAAGTATTCTATATCAAACTAGAAAACATCCTTTTAAATGAATTTTTGTTGATGAAGACTAAATTATGTAATATAAAATATAGATAGGCATAATGGTAGTTTCTAAGCTGTTATATTTTATTTTTATATATTATGCCAGATAAAGAAAACCATAATGAAACATTAGCATTTAATAAGCATAAATCATCCAATAAGCACATGGACGATTATTTTAAAACACTACTTTAAGATGGCAAAAATATTTACTTCCTCAAACGCTAATATTATGTAGAGAATAAAGAAGAGCTAATGATTAGCATAAAATGTACTGCTCCAAACAAACCTTATTAAAACAAAAATGACAATAATCTGATTCCTAAAGCTAGGGGGAAATGTATATTTGAGAAAAGGATGGGCTGCTTGAAATGAGTTATACATTTATAAAGGTTTAAAGATTTGCAGGAGGTAGTTTCTCTTCTAAACCAGTAAACCAGTTATTTTAATCTTATCTTTTCTATACTACAAACTATTATTGCTTATCTTAATGTTAAAAACATACATATACCTCATATCCATTCAGCAGAGTACTCATCTTAAAAAGAAACGTACCTGATGAACCAAATCCACTGAGGGCTGAGCCTATAGCAGCGCCCAAAGAGCTGCTGCTTCCAAAGCCAAGAGATGTACTTCCAGGCTGGCCAGGTCCATGAGAAAATAAAGAGCTGCTCTGGGAGCTATTAGTCAGAGAAGTGCTCCCATAAAACGAATTCGACTGCAGATTAGTGCTTGGCTGCTGCTGCTGCTGCTGCTGCTGCGGTGGCTGAGTGCCAATTGGCCGAAATAGACCATTTGTGCTGCCTGTAAGACTATTTGCAGTTCCTCCAGCTGCTGCTGCCGCTGCTGAAAAATAAATTTTAGATACTCCTTAGAACTTCTGAGATGATTCTCTATTTTTAAAATATCTCAAACGACACCAGAAAAATATTATCCCTGAAAATGTCCGGTACACTTACCAGCTTGTGCTGCTGCTGAACTAATTAAAACCGGGGTTGGAGCCATTAATCGAACTGGAGCTCCAAGGCCAGTTCTTGCTCCAGGGCCAACCACTAAGGCACCAGTCTGATCATAATAGGCAGTTGGGGTTAGTACTTGATAGCCTAGATAATATTAAAATAAATGTTTACTAGTGAAAACATTTATTACAGAAAACACATGTTTACTTTCCCCTGCATTTGTGTTATCAATCAGAAAACATAGCTATTGTATACTATTAATATAAAACCCGTTCATAATTACCATGTGAAAAGCAAAAACATTTGGGAAGATATTACTACTCATATGAAAATGTTACTTTCCTTGATATAGAAATTATAGGCTATCGATGGCCGATATTAAAACTCATTTCCATTTAGTCAGTTCTGAGAGAATGTATTATAGTAAGACTAAGGGAAGTAAGGCAGAACATTATAAAGAAATGTTTATTATGCAATTTTAGTTATGTTCTAAATCAAGAACTTCATTATTGGCATTCCCTTAGATTTTCATTTGCAAGCATCCCTTTAAAAATTTAAATGATACATATACCTTAAAATCGTAAGGTAGCAGTCTATTTGTAAAGGTTCTCAAGTTAGAGTTTGAATAAAAATCATGCAGGCATTAATTTATAGCCTTGAACACAAGGCAGGTGACAATTTGCATTATTCTGAACTATAGGAGAGTTCACCTCTCAGCAGTCTTTTCCCAGCAGGGATTCCTCATCTGAACCACAGAATAGAAAATGACTATTTTGAAAAGAAAAGTGACTATTTTGCCAATTCTCTTAAGAATGGCACACAACAAGTACCACTGTAGATGCATAGAAGAGAAGTAAACTATATATAGTGGATAGTTTAAGGCAACAGGACTTAGTTCTCTCCCAGAACTCAGGTTAAGAAAGGCTCCCTTATACAGTAACAAGGACTTAGGCTCGACAGTCTGACAACCATTTGCAAAAATGTACTGGCAACCTCTGATACTTTTGGTTTAAACACTAAGATCACTAAGACAAACACTTTCATATGTAAAAGCTGTTTTTTAACTTAAATACAGCAATTCTGTTTTACAATTACAGTTTTATTTTAATGGACATAAATTAGGAGGATCTGCCAAATGAAGAGACACATAGGGCAAAATCTAGGAGGGAATGCTGAGCTTCAAAGCACTCTCCTCAAGGAGGCAACTCATGGAGTGACAAATTTGAGATTATTAGATATCTAACTAGATATGGTAAATGGGATATACAACTCTGAAGTTCAGGAGAGGTCCAGGCTGGAGTTATAAATCTGGGAGTTATTACCATAAAGATGTTACTTAAAGCCATGATAGGATGAAATCACCAAGAAAATACAAAAAGGGGCCTATGAACTGAAGAGTACATCACATTAAGAGGTTAGAGAGAGGAGGAACCAGAGAAGAGACTGAGAAGGAATAGCCAGTAAAGAAAGAAAACTGGAACAATATGGTCTCTTGAAAGCCAAACAAGAATCTCAATGAAGACTGAGTGAACAAAAATGTCAAATGCTGCTAAAAGCCATTAGGAGTTGAGAACTGACCAATGGAGTTAACAACATAGAAAGTCATTCTGGTAAGGGATAAAAGCAAAACTGGCAAGTTCAGTAAAGAATGGAAGCACCACGATGTTGTTCCACAGTGTAGTGGTTGGCACGTCTGCTTTACACGCAGAAGGTCCTGGGTTCGTGTCCCAGTAGAGCCGCGGTCCATGGTCTACGGCCATGCCACCCTGAATAAGCCCGATGTCTGATCTTGGAAGCTAAGTAGGGTTGGGCCTGGTTAGTACTTAGATGGGAGACCACCTAGGAAGACCAGGTGCTGTAGGCATAAATAATAATTAAAAAAAAAAAAAGGAAGCACCACAAAGTACAGAAAATGCTTTTGAGGAGTTTTGCTGTAAAAAGAACTAGAGGGGAGCTAGAGAAAAAGGGAGTATAGAGAATACTTTTTTCTTAACCAGAAAGAAAGCTTATCAAGAACACAAAACAATATAATGACTATGTACAAAAAAGTTAACCATCGCCCAAATCAAGAAAATTGCCCAGGATCCCCTCTCCCCCATGTCCCTGCTCTACCAGTCTTCTCTTTCCCTTAGAGTTACACACTACTTTACTATCCATAAATGCCTCCCTCTAAATATCATTTGGTTTGGATTATTTAAAAATTTTTATATATGATTTACCCATGTGATTGTATATAGATCCTTCCTAGTTTCCATTTCCATTACTGTATAAGCACCTTATTGGATGGACACCAAAACGCACTTATTCATTCAACACTTGCACTGTTCCCAGTTTCAGGCCACTACCAACAGTACTGCTATGAACATTTTTGTGCATGCATCCTGGAGTGTTATGTGTACATACTACTCTAATCTACATATCTATACTGGCTGACACCCTGAGTCACAGGTTATGCAGATTACTTTCAACTTTGGTAAATAATGCCAAACTGCTTCCAAAATGATTGTGCAAATTTACACTCTTACCATCTTGCTATTAGAGTTCCTAATGCTCCATGACTTTAATAATACATGATGATGTCACTTTTAAAATCTGGCCAATCTGGAAGATGTGTTTAAGTGTTTTGTTGTGGTTTTCATTTTCTTTCTCCAAAACTAAGGAGGATGAGCATCTTTTCCTATGTTAATTGGGCATTTGGATTTCCTCTTAAGAAAGGCCTGTTCAAATCTTTTTCACCCATTTTCCTATTGGGCTACCTTTTATTATAGATTTTTAATTCTTTATGTATGCTGGATCCAAGTCCTTCAGTGTTTTAATGTATTGCAAGTATCTTCTTTTATTCTTAGCCTTCAATCTTCTTTATGGAGACTTCTAAGGTAATGGGGTCAAGTTTATTATTTCCTTTATTTTCACTAACAAAACTTCCTTATATTATCTTCTAATAGCTTCTTTATAATTCCGCTTTTCACATTTAGGTCTAAAATCCAAATGGAGTTGGATTATTGAACACAGGGTAGGGCAGGGGTTCGATTTCACTTTGTTTCCCAATAACCAACGTTTTTTTAGTATTTTCATCTGGATGGGTGACTGTGTCCCTAACCTTGTGTTGTTCAAGAGTCAACTATTTTATTTAATTTATAAAACAAGTCATTCTTCCCTACTGCTTTGTAATATTTTGCTATTAATTAAGTGTCCCTTCCTCTTGGACCTAACTTTTGGGGGACTCTATTCCATTGCATTGGTCTTATTTGTGTCTCCATGCAACAATTTAGCCTCAGCTTTAGAGTAAATCTTACTCTCAAGTAAGTCAGAACAGAGCAAGTCCTTCTACTTATTTAAGAGTGTTTTAGCTAATTTCGACCCTTTGAGTTTTCATTAAATTTTAGTATGAGCTGTAAAAATATCACAGAAAGAACCTGTTAGGACTTTTGATCTGGAATGCATTGAAACTACAAGTTAATATGGGGAGAACTGACATGTTCAAAATAATGAGTTGTCCAATGGTATATGTTCCTTAGGTATCCCCTTTACTTTAATCACAATAAAACTATTTCCCATAGAAATCATACATACTTTTAGTTAAGATTTATTTCCAGGTATTTGCTACTACTGTAAATAATCTTTAAAATTTTTCATTTTCAACTATTATGCCGTTGGTTGAAAAAAGATTTTCATATTGATTTTTATATTCAAAAACTTTAATACGAACACATTAATTTTAATATTTATTTAGAGATTCACTGATAAAAAGCAATGAGAAAGGTGAGAAAACCAGGAAAATAAAATATCACAGAAGTGAAAGTTGCAGGGAGCTGGACATGGTCAACATGGTGAAATACAACACAGAATTGAGAAAAATAAGGATAGAGAAGAGGAGCTCATACTTTACAATTGTCACTGAGTTAACAGTAGAGCCTCTGTAAGTCATGGAGGCAGGGCTTAAAACAGAATGTGAATTTTGGCAAGTAGTCCAAGAGGGAAGCACATAGAGGGAAAGATTTTTTGGATGAGGAGGCAGATTAGCACAGTGGTTGTAGGGACGGAGATGGCAGAGGGAAAAAACTAAAGAGACAAGACTGAAAAACAACAGATAGCACATAGGATCAAACAGGAGGATTAAAAGTCCACAATCAATACCAGGGATTTGATGGATGAGAGCTAAAGAAAACTAAAAGGTGGAAAAGTTAAGGACTATATGAGGCTTGAAACATCATTTTCTCAAGTTAGCTCTTTTATTAGCACATCGAAGTTTTATAACTATGTAACAATTTAAAGAAAGGAGAATTATCTCATCATAGTCTTAGGTAGAACAAAGTAAGGAAGGCATCAAGAGAAAGTTTTTGAGTGAGAGAACCATGTGAACAGTCAACTAGTCAGTCACTTAGGCATACAAATACTAATTTTAGCAAGGCCTCTTTCATGAGAATAGTTTTTACATTTATATTTGTAAAGAGACTAAATGTTGTGGCTCAGGCTAGGCAAAATGATGCCCGCCCCCCAAAAGTTGCACCTGCTTTTAATTTTACCATCGTTTTAAACATACAGTCAATTGTTTTTAGACAAATAAAGTATAAAAGTGGCTTTAAGGTTACCAACATAAGAGTTCACTGTTGAAAAACAACAACAGAAAAAAAAACAAAGCAATAAAGAGCTCTCTCATAGAATGGGAAAAAGTGAATACAAAAATAAATTTTGAGAACACCAAAGCTGATAAAACAGCAAAATACCTTGATATTTTTAATAAAAATGAGCTGAATATGAAGAAAGGAAGCAAAGACGTATATAAGAAATGAATAATAGGACCAGCACCAAGAGCCTAAAAAAATTAGCAATAGTTACAGACAGCACCGAATATACAAAGGCCAAGAACACTCTCTTAAATCAAGGTCCTACTTAGAATCTACTAAGGCAGGACTGCTGTACTCCCATGACTCTTCTTCCCTTTGTACCTGCAGGTAAAACCCAGCAGGAACAGAGTAGTTTTATATTAGCATTGGCTTTCAGAAACTCCTAGCTCAGTTCTTTTTAGCCCTGCCTCCATGTCTCTCCGTTTGCCTACAACGTAAGCTTCAAAGTCGATTTCTCAAAGGGCTGCTTCTGCCAGCATTTCTAATCCACAATGGCTTCAGGGACAGCAGTATTAAAATCTTCTCTTTATCTA
Organism: Pteropus medius; assembly: GCF_902729225.1. NCBI lineage: Eukaryota > Metazoa > Chordata > Mammalia > Chiroptera > Pteropodidae > Pteropus > Pteropus medius. Next base: position 54,506,312 of record NW_024349800.1, on the reverse strand, counting down.
GTGGGTAAGACAAGATGATAAACTCAGACCTTAAAATTTCAGAGCAAAAAGAATGAATGCAACTGGTGTGGAAATCCTCAAAAATAACAGAGAAGTATTTAGCAGCACTTAACACATAAAAGAAACCCTAGATCACCTAAGTAAGGATCTTTTCCAATACATTCAACACATTTCCTAAATGATCTGAATAGAAAATTTAACTACACTACAATGAAACTGGAACTCACATTTCCTTAACAGGTAATGTTATAGTTATAGGAGTTGCTGTTTCATATACTAAAAATGAAAAACTAAGATGCTTAAGAGTCTTCAGGAGTGAAATGAAGGAGCAGAACAGAAAGTGATACATTATCTACTGATAATTCAAATGTAGTCTTTAAATCTCACTTTATAAACATAACTGCTGCTTTATTGGTTTAAGAAAAATACCTTCCTCTTTCCATTATTGTCAATTTTGTATCTAGCTTCATGAAAATCTGCTTCACAAAAAAAAGTATTTTGTTGATTATTTCTAAAGTTGTACTGGGGTAATGGGCAGAAGATTTTTAAATTTTCTCTGTATCAGGCTTTCATAGGCATATTGTATTAGACACTGTTGTTATAAATACCAACTTTAAAATACTATGAACAGGCTAAACAAGACTGAACAATGTTCAAAGTGGAAAATGTTAGATACGAACCTCTCGATATTAACTAACTATTCTTATAAGGCAGTAATGGCAAATAGATTTTGTCTAACATGCCAACTCTAACCCATTGGTTTTATTTCTTGAAGGATGGCAATGAGAATTCTGGGCCATGTTAGGGTGGAAAGATGCTATAGTTTATGCCATAAAGAGAGAAAAAATGGCTGTGTTTAAAATTCTAATACATATTTTCTATCCCTGTCATTAAGTCTCACCAGCAACATTAATTTCAACTCTTGGCATCTGAATTCTAAATAATTTATTGCAAGGTAGACAAGATTTTAAGAGTTTTTCTCTTGATTTTTTTTCACTCTTCAGTGTGACAGTCTACATTTAACATTTTAAATCTATTCAAATTTCCATAATTAACCAACTATATACCTGGCATGCCAGTAGCAAGACCCTGACCAAAAGCCAAAGTTGGATTTGCTGCCGCAAGTGATTCTGCTTGTTGCCCTTGCTGGCCCTGATTAGGAGTAAGAGGGCGCTGACCTGTTCCAGCACGGAGAACCTACAAAGGACAAATGATTTCCTTAAAAATGAAATTATAAAATGACAGATAAATTTACCAGGGACAACTTTGTATATACCACAAGTAGCCTTTAGATATTCTTTGAACATATTTACATTCAATGAAATGTTGATTTAGCATGAAAAAAATACATGATACTTAACATCAAAAACCACAATCAATCACTGACTCGTGACAACTAGAACAATTAAGCAACATGGAGCTTCTAGAAGGCCTTTGGGAAAAAATTATTTCTAGTATTCATATTTTTTACCAAAGTAGTATTTAAAAGAGAGATTTTACTGAGGAGTGGGGAGAGATGGCAAAATCTTAGATGAAGACAAAAAAAATTAATTTAGGTTTTATTATTTTCTAAGGCTGAAAACAAACACGTGAAGCTTAAGGAAATAAATTAAGTATGATTATTCAGTGAGTCTGTTAGAAGATTGTGGTATGAATAAAAACTTCAAACTGAACCAAGTTTTCAGAATTCAGAAGCTTTAATAAAAATAAGTAAAAGCTGCTTTTTAGGACAAAACCTTAAGGCGAAAAAAGAACACAAGATCATATTAAAACAAGGTGGAAAGTCTTAAGGATGGTCAAGTTTTATTACTTTGTAATACACAGCTGTTGCAGTGATTATATACAAGCATAATACACATTAATTTCACAAAGGTAAATTTTTAAGTAATTCAGGACAAGGGGGATTCATTTTAAGACCATCCTATATGTAAGTATTAAGAAGGTATATTATTCATGTAATGTGATATTTGGAAAATAAAAAATTTAGATTAAAAAAATAATTTATTAAATGATACTGTGGTATAATCTATAAGGACTGAGCCAAAGGACAGCTTCAATAGAACATCAAAATGTTATTAAACTATACTAAAGGAAATTTAGAATAAAATTTAACTGCCAAATAACAATATGCTTGTCATTAAGTTGCTTCTGTGGTATAAATATGTAGAAGTGACAACCAGAATTCTGGTATTTATCAATAATTTTTACATTTATCAAAATAGTTCTAGTAAAGTGGCTGAAATTTTTTTAAAAAATCTTTATGATAAACATTTTAAGAAGTTAAATCTAACTTCTTAACCTTTAGTGAAAATATTTCACCTTTTTGTGCTTAAAAATATAAAGTACCTAGTAATCTTGTTTTTCTGGTCAGAAATATATTAAGTTAATATTTAAAACAGTAATTTAAATGTCCAGAAGAAATCTGAAAATTCAAGTAACAATTACTTTGACAGAAATGTTATGAGTACACGTTAAGGAATGATGAAAATTAAAAGCTTCTAGAGATTTCAAGGCAGTTTCAATAACAGAAATGTAGAAATGGAATATAACTAAATCTTTAAATTCATATACTACCAATTAGGGAAAAAAAACCCAGCCATGTAATCAATACCTGTGTACCAACTATATATGCTAAGTACTGTATTACACATTGAAGAGAATAAAAAGAGAGAAGACACAGATCTTGTATCAAGGAGCTCATACAAATTTCAGAAACGCTTCAGGTATTAACTGAATGAAGGTGGGGCTATACCTGCTGCTGTCCAGGCTGAGCTTGTGACGCAGCTTGCTGATTTGCTGTGTTGTTTGCCGCAGCCGCAGCTTGTTGCTGAAATAAATTGGCTGGATACACCCCCCACGGAACACCATAATACTGAGGTGGAACCACTGCCGGACCTAAACCCCGCGCCCCACCCAAAAAAAAAAAAAAAAAAAAAGTCACTACATTTTATAGATGAACGAGGCCAGTTACCACTAGATCATAGAAAGGGATAGTGCATAAGACTTAGATAGGACAGGTCCTTACACATACCATACTTTCTATTTTTTTTCCTATTCTACTACAGAGAAAATCTCATTCAAGTTTGATTATTAAAAGAGTGAGGGAGGTAAATGGGGTAAAGGTGGTCAAATACGTGGTGACAGAAAGAAATTTAATTATGGGAGGTGAACACATAGTGTACAGCTGAAACTTATTGAATTTCGTTGACCAATGTCACCATAAAACAAACAAACAAATAAAAGAGTGAATGTTCAAGAGTGACAGCAGTGGCCTTAATGGAGGGATGCGGAACTAAACTCAAAAGAGGACCAATGAACTGACAGGACACTTAACTAATCTAGTCAACATTTACTGAATGCCAGCTAGTCACATAAATGTGACAGATCAGTTGCAGTCTGCTATCAGACAAGAATCTGAAATTAAGTTTTTCACTCCTTAAACTCTTAAGTATTATAAAAAAAAAAAGTCCCCAAACTCTTAGAAAAAGACTGTTCTATAGCTATGATAATAAGTAACTACTAGAAGTAGACCTAAAATTGTCTAATTGATGAGTGACAATTCACTTTGGTGAACTTATCTCTGAAAGTAAAAAATCAGTGACAGCCGATCAGCAGACTCACTCCAGTGAACACACTTCCATGGCTGACATCACCCTGTTTCTGACTCAGTAAAACAACATGATCCATGCCCAAGACCAACTCATGTCTGTGTAACCTACTCAAAACAACCTTCCCCTTAAAACCCTACAGAAGATTAGCAAATTGCTCCGCTCAGTAAGAATGTGCCTGCTGACCAGCACACAACTCTCCCTTACTGTAAGCAATAAATATAGCTTTGGTTTGAAGAAAATCTTTTTTCCCAGCTTTACTGTGATATAACTGACATATAACACTGTACCATTTTGGTGTTTTTCAGTTTTCCAGTAGTGTTTTCAGGATGTGACAGTTTTTAGTAATTTCTTTCTAACGCCATCCCCTCTTTTTGTCCCTCAGCCTGCTTGCACATTTTAACGCTGCTAACTAAACTTTACTTTTACATGCTCATTCTCTCAAGACTACCTTACTCTCTCCTTGACCTAAGTATTTACAATACTTATCTCTAGTTTATTTCATTGAGAAGTAACTTTGCATTGTCTCTGTGGGTAATGGGATTGGTCACAAGAATGAAGATTTATATTTGGCAATGTAAGATTTCTGAAACTAAAAAACTAAAATGTAAAACCAATCATGTATAGGAGGAAGAGTTATCAGACTTAGGCTTCTCTTGTAACATTATAGTTGAAAAATTAACTCTCTGGGAACTTCAGCTCATTCTGGATAAATGTTATAGTTATTCCTAGGAACTTCAAATTCCCTGAACTTCAAACTGCCCAAACAGACAAAAACAAAGTTTATACCAAAAGCGAAACTAAAGCCATAATAAGCAATGAAGATGAACAGTAAGTTACCTGCTAATGTTGCTGCTGCAGCCAATCCTGCTGCAGTATACGGATCAGTCCCTGGAGGAGCAGCACTAATAATATATGGATTTGGCACAAATGCAGCTGGAGCAAGGCCTGCTGAGAATACACCAGCTGTGTTTTAAAAGGGGAGAAATAATGAATGAAAATATAAAGTAGGATTTTCTTCATTAGGTAAAAAACATTTCTACTCTGAATTTGGGGTGGAGAAGAGTACGCTTAATGGTTTAAATTCTTAAGTGCTAAGGGCACAGAGGGGGGCATCTAATGAGCTTTGGAAAAGGGTAGGTAGGATGGAGTGGGGTTGTGGTATATGATAAGATAAAACTGGAACTATAATCAGAACAAAGAGCCATAAAGAGCTTCCTGGTCATTACTCTGAAAGCAGGAGGAAAGCAATGAAGTTTTAGGCAGAGGAGTGAATTTAAGCCCAGTTCTGAGTCTAACATATGCTAGTAAGGATTCAGGAAAGGCTAAGAAAGATTTTTAAAATATTCATTTGCATTACTTATCAGAGAGGCAACAAACTGCTGGTATGGAGAAATCGCTGTGTATACCTTTAACCATAAGATACTAAAGAATTACTTTGAAAACGTGCTGCTAGAGTTGCCTTTTCTGGAAAGTAACTCCAATAGGTACAAGGTAAAGAAATAATGAAAAAGAACATGTTTAAAGGAACTCAAAAAAGTTCAAGTTTAAAAGATGCTTAGGTCCATGGCCATGTCACCCTGAACAAGCCCGATGTCGGATCTCGGAAGCTAAGCAGGGTCGGGCCTGGTTAGTACTTGGATGGGAGACCACCTAGGAAGACCAGGTGCTGTAGGTATAAAGAACAATTAAAAAAAAAAAAAAAAAAAAAAAAAGAATATGCTTAAGGGGGGGATATGAGTATAAAAGCCGGTGAACATATACTTTTAAAGAAGTATTCAAAAGGCGCATTTAACTTTAAGTCAATATTCAGAAACTTAATTCTAACTATATTATAGTGGCTTTCAAATATTCTGACTGTGACCCACAATATGAAATATATCTCACACTGACCTAGTGTTCACATACATATGTACATACCACAAAAATCTTGAAAAGATATTTAGCCTTACAAAGTTCCAATGCAATCAATTTTCTATTTAATTTTTCTCTTTATTAATTTCTGTAATCTATTTAATTTTAAAAAATACTGGCTATACTCCACAACCCTGATTTCATGCCCAGGTATAACACGGACATTTGAAAAATGTGTTCTTAATAAAGGAAATAATTAAATAAGAACTAAATAAAAATTAAACATTTTACTGAACCGATAAAATCCTTGTACTATTTAAAATATCATTTCCTCAGAGTCACATTCTTAAACTATTTCCTAGGTCAAAAGCTTCACAACTTCCCTCCCATGCCTCACTCATGAATTACCTTTATCACAATAGCAGCAAATTATGTATTGGTGTTCATGTTCTATTCATATAACTACAAAATCTAAACGCCGGGACATATTTTTTTAATAATTTATATTTTTATGATTAAAAAATATTGCTTTAAAAAAAGTCAACTACAATTGGAGTATTATAAAATGTAAAGCCAAAGTCTTCATGTAACCATTATTGAGTTGTTTTATATCTAAGTTTTTTTTTTTCGATTTTAGAAATGGTTTTAATATAGCTCTCTCCATACTTATATTATAAAGCAGATATGAAGTAAGATTTCAAATATTTGAAAAACAAGGAATTAGTTTGACCTAATGGATATATATTGAAACTTCTGCCGAAAAAAATGGAGAAATGCGTATTTTAAGTTCACGATTCACTTAGAAATATTAACATAGTAGACGCCCAATGTTTGCATGCATAGATACATGTGTTTGTATGTGTTTATATATGCACATATGTAGAAATATATATATCTCCTAAAATCTTAAGTACATACACACTCTCTCATACATTTTATATTCTAGGCTATAATGGTTTTAATATGCTTTTTTCACTTGCCAACCATAGTTCCCTATGTCAACAGTTACCTATCTAGCCTATTCTAATGGCGACATGGTATGTATTCTATTGCATAGAAGTAACATGATTTTAACCAGTCTACTATAGATACATATTTAGATGGTTCATAATCTTTTGCTGTAAATAAAGCGTGCTACTAATATTCTTTAAGTGTATGGGTCTCTGCATTATCATTATATACTTATGAAAATTCACTTTTAAATGGGCAAATATCTTTAAATTCTTTATCCATGTTATGAAAATTCACTTTTAAATGGGCAAATATCTTTAAATTCTTTATCTGCATTTCTATATTATCCTCCAGGAAAGTTGTATCAATTTACATTCTTGTCAAGAACATGAGAATACTACTCACACTCCCACACAAGTGTAACATTAATGAAATTTTTTAAACAATTGTCAATCTGAGAGATAAAATCAAATCTTTTGTATTCCAAGAACACAAGAATACTTCAATTATTAGAAAATATCATTCATAAAATTTAATATATACTAATCCAGAGCTTTCATAGATGCCAATTTAAAGATATAATGAAAAATAGGCCATTTACAATTACAGCAAAAGATAAAATATCTACAAACTAAGAAATATGCAAACTTACGTGGGAAGAATTTAAGCACTCATAAACAACAAAAAGCAAATTTGAACAAAAATATAAACATGTTCTTGATAAGAGTATTTAATGTCATAAAGATATCAATTTTTCCCTAAGTGAATTTAAAATTTTAACCTGATCTTCTGGAGATAAAATAAGCAGATTCTAAAACTCATAAGCAAGAAAAGAAAATTTAAAACTCCAAAAGGAAGAGAAATAGTAAGTGTACTAGCCTGCCACATATTAAAACATACCACAAAGCCTCAAGAAATAAAAAGTTTTGCACTGGCCCATGAACAGACAGGAACCAGTACATTTCTAAGAATGAGAAGGAAGAAGTACAGGGATAGAGGCGGCTGGGAGAGAAGGGGAAAGAAACAAGTCCAGAGTGCATGCTGTTGTTAGAAATGTGTGGTCATCATTAATTGAAACCAAAAATAAAATTTGGGACCTAGGAAGCCTCCTGGGTCGAAACGGAACAATCAAAGAGAAAAGAACCAACTTAGCATATCTCCCCTTCCATAGATTATGTTGAAAGTATTCACATCTTTTCCAATCAGGAAATAAATCAAGGTTAGCCAAAATCAGATAGGCATAAAAATGGTTATATGAATCGACACATGGTAAAATTACAAAACTATACATACACATTTATCAATGTCATATTCCTGGTTTTGGTATTGTACTATCATTATATAAGATGTAGCCATTTAGGGACAACTGGGTGGGAAACCTTTGTACTCTCTTTGCAACTTCATGTGGATCTATAATTATTTCAAAATAAAAAGTTAAAAAACAAACAAAACACCCCAACATAGACAACATACAAACGCTTGAACTCTGGCAGTAACAAATTGTAATAATTCACATTAAGGACTAAAGGTCAAAGACCAAAGAAATGAAGTAATGAAATATTTTAAGAAATTTTCTTGGGATTTCTATTTTTAAACAATTTTTAAAATAAACTTTCTAATTTGATAATAGACACAAATAAACTACATTCGAATTTCTAAGTGTTTTGACTCTTGACTTCACATTGTTAAAAAAAATGTGCTGACAGCTTACATCAATTTACATTTTTATTTAACCAAGGATACAATAATCAGAAATAGTTCTTCTCTAGTAAATCTTTACTCTTGCCATGTAATCTATTTTTGATCTCAATGAGATATTTCAAAAAGTAATGAAATGATACCATTCAGTAAAAGAAAAACAAAACATCTAACCACTTTAACAAGATTTTCTAACAGTCTAATCAAAATGGTAACTTGCAAAGACTCACCTATATGTGGCTGCTGAGCTGCGGCTAATGCATATTGCTGCTGTTGAGCTGCAGTTAACTGCTGAACTGTTAGTGCATTAGTCCTCTGAAAGAGCTATTAGGAAACATATTTAATACAAAGATTAGTCTCGAAGCATTTCATTTCTATTTAGAAAACTGGGAATAGAATATTTTAAACCTATGTGGATCACTTTCTCAACTACAAGGACATTTTAGTCAATAAAACATTAAATGTTAACACCCCTATTATTCATGTCAATGTCTCACAGCACTTCAGCCTACACCAGGGCACAGTTAAGAGGAGCTTCTTTAAAGGAAGATATGCTTTACCTGCTGCTGGGAACTGTAGTCAAAAAGGCCTACAGTAGCTCCTGAAGAGTCCATTGGTACCTGATTACCAGGATAGTCAAACTGTAAGGAATCCAGACCAACTTGTTCCATGGCATCCAGATTCTGAGTTTCAGGATTTGAAAATTCTTCAACAAGTGGTTTATTTGTTGTAGGATTAGGAAGAGGCCCCAATCCTTCTGGGGGATTAGTATTGGGGCCCAGGCGCTCAACTACTTCAGTTGGAGAGGCTTGACGACTTCCAGGAGTACGACTATATAAAGAAAAGAGAAAGGCATTATGAATAAAAGTAACAAGTCAAAAGTTGAAATGGGAAATAGTAGGTAAATCAAGAAAATCAAATGCTTGTAAAATATAAAGAGCAAATTAGGCATCCCAGGCCACTAACCATTTTACTTCGTAACTTTTTTTTGGTCTAAATTGTCTTAATTGACATGGTTTTATTTTTAAAAAGTATTATTAATGTTCTCCCCAATTTGAATAGCATTAATATATAATGCTATTATATCTTCATTTAACACATAAGAAAATTGGTCAGTACCACAACTTACACTTAGATTACCTGAAACTTTTTCATATAGACAAAATGAACAGTAGGTATGAATAGCACACTGTGAGTGACAAATATGGAAAGACTCAAAACCAAAAACCACCTAATCACACTCCTGTCCTGCCCGCCGGCACATCACTTTGCCATAACAATCTACTTAAAAATATTTCAGGGCAAAATTCAGGACTTAAGGATGTAAAAGGTAAGATACATCAGAAAAAGGCAGTGAACTAAGACAAGAGAATGACTTCTGACTCTGCTTAAATTTTGAGCAAATCATTTCATTTTCCAGGCCTCAGATTCCTTATTGAAGACTGAAAAGATGACCTGTGGTTCCAATTAACAAGAACAGAAAAACTATTTGTAAAACTCTCTTTGACAGCTCTCCAAAAACCATCTTTATGATATCAAACCATCAGAAAATGAAAATGTATAACTTATCAAAAATTAAGTATGCACATAAATGAAAAGTATAATTCTACATATTAAAAAGCCAACATTTTATACTCACTAGCCTCCTCAACTTTCCCAAGAAATTTATTAATATTGGACTACATTTTAAGCATTGGCTCTTCTTTTTTTAATCAATATCGCTCATGGTCTAAACTTTATTTTCACTTTATTTCTAGACATAATCAATCTTCATTTATTGTCTCTTTTCAGCTACAAAAATATTTTATATAAGATCCTTTCCCTCACAAGAAAGAAGTTTCTGAGGAACCATGAGTTCATAGTATATTCACACATAAGTGCATTAAATAAATAGCAGCAACTATTTTACCTGGCTTTCAATGCCAGTTGTTACACTCATGTAACTCTGCCCCCAACTTCATGTACTTCACATGGGGAGAAATTTGCTAACACATACAAAGCATTTTACTAAGCAATTAATTATAAAAATTGTTTCCCAGATATTTATGTAAACTTAGATTTTATGTAAAAATCAACCATTGTCCTTTCGACATTAAAAAATACTTTAAATTCCTTTCTCCTTTAACCATACCTAATTTTTCATGTGACTATTTTAAAGGTTTGTTTCCCATTCAGAATATACGGGAAGAAAAAATAAAACTGAAAGGATGTTCTTTAAAATCAGTCAATTGAAAAAAAAGGCAGCGTGCTATAGTTCTTTCACTCCTTTCCCTTCTACTCCACTAATGTACTTCTACGATTTATCTGTTAATGTACATATTAATGATGTGCTAGTATAGTGACCATATGGTCAAAGCTATTAGTTTGAAATGTTTTTACACTGTCAAATACAATATTGTATCAAAAATAATTCATAAACAATTTAAAGCCATACTTCAAACTTAAAATGAGAATGCTAATCAATGTGACATTCATATTAAATGGAGAAGTACAGCTTTTCATACAAAACAACTCTAATATAGCAAAAAGCAGAGAATACAGTAAAAAAAAAAGTCATTGTGCTATCAGTGGTGCTCTTTTCTTGCTATAGTTAATGGTGTATTAACACTTCAATTATAAATGTATACACTGAAGGGTTTACATATAACCGTTTTAAATACATGCCCTTGACTAAAACTTTAATAGAAGAGCATTTAAAAAAACTGACTAGCATTAAATTTGTCAAGAGGTTTACTGGTTTTGGATGCTTTTTTGCACTTAGAACAGATACAAATGACACTTTAAGAGGCACTGTTACTCTGCTTTTGATAATTAAAGGCAAATAATATAAAAGTATACCATCCCATGTATCTACACTCAGTTAAGTGAGATTCCACAGTTTACAAGATCTCAAAGAAACAGCTCATTTTCAGGTACAGGCCCCAAAGCCATTTGACTATTTAAAGTACAAGAAATCAGTATGAAGAAACAACTCACTAATATTTAGACAAATGTGCACTGCCTAATCTAAGACCAAAGGCTAGAAGAAAATATATATTTCTTTAATTGCCATAAAGAGACAACTAAAGAGCTACAACTTACAGAATTCTGAGCTTAAGGCTAACTTTTTGAAGTCTCTAATATGTTCTCTACTTCCTAATTTCAGGAATGTTAAGTATTAGCACAACTCATATAAAGGTCACAGATCCTGAGAGCTAATTATGTTTCCTCATTTCTAAGATTAAGAGTTAAATGGGGGTGGGGATACAATACAGGGATAGAAAGAAGAGGAGACTCCATAGAAAGGTGCTCAAGAGCAACCCAAAGGAAGTTTGCCAAGAAAAATCACAGATTAAACCTAAAATTCACTGAATTTTAGCAGGGAGGAAAAAGTTAAAATTTAGACTACCATATTAGTAGAAAAGTAACAGCAGCTTCTAACATTACTCCTTCAATGGAATGTACTGTTTGAATGTTTTAAAGAACTATTTTGTTTTTAATGGTTCATAATCATTAATATTCCTTATGAAAAAAATTAAACCTTCTTCCATGTTAACACAAGGTACAAAGGGAAATAAAACAAAATTGGAAAAAATGTCTAAATCAGTCACATCAGCTAGCAGTAATAATTCCTAAAGAGATATGCTTTTCTTCTTGAGAAAGTTAAAATCTTACTTAAAATCTTTGCAATCGGCATCCATTCCATTTGGCAAACCTCTGCCATTTATTTTAGAATCATCATCATCTCCTTGTTTAAGATCTCTGTTTTGGTCCTCCTCAAATGGAGAAGCCTTGCCTTTTTGATCTCCTTTCTCAGGTCCATCTGTTTCAGCATCTCTAGTGCCCTGAGGAAAAAGAATCTGTTTGATTCTGAATATTTAATAGAACACAAAAAAAGGCACCACAAGGTGACCTAAAACTACACTACAGTGCATGTAAACAATAAAAGCATTGACTCTTATTTTAATTTCATAGTCAACTAATTTATTAAATTGAGTACAAACCAGTGATTTATAACAGAAGGGCTAAGGCAACCTTAACTATAGCGGGGCTGGAAAAGCAGTAACACCACAAACATGATTAAAATCCCACTTAACGCATAGATGATATTGTTTAGTTACTTTTATATCAACTACCACAAACAAGCAATTTTAGTCTTGTAAATTATATATTTTAATTAATACGGTTTGACTTATGTAACATGGTTAAGAGCATAATTATTCCCAGTGGCTCTACTATTTTATGTACTTCGAGATGTGGCCAAGAGAATATGACAACAGCACCAACAGCTACACAATTTCCTTTAGCTCTAGGAAGGGCCAGAAATGTAAACTGACAAAAGATAACCAAATGACCATGGAGTATTAAATATTTCTTTATTCAAAATACTTACAAAAGTTCCCTTCCTAAATCGAGAGTCCAATTTATCAGCAGGAGAAGAACTTAGCACATATTCTACCATGCTCACACCAAGGCCTCCACTTTCTGATCGCGGAGACAGTATTGCATTTACTTCACTGTTTCCATGAAAACCCTGTCCAGATCTTCTCTGTACCATAATAGGTTGGGACATTGAATGGTCTGTTTGGAACAAAGAACACAAATTACATATACATACTTTAAAACTAAACGAATATACTTATGCAAATATAGTAAAGTAAAAAAAAAGCCATTATATTGTTTTATTTTGAATACTGTTGTAATCTTTATCACAAGCTCTTAATTCTGTTGAGACTCAGTGGCCTGGGCACATTTCTTGAGAATATAGATAGAACAAGCCATTCAGTGAAAAACAGGTTAAAAGTCTATGTGAAGGTGGTTGTTTTTTTTTAATAACAACCAAAAAAAGTCAATGGAGAAACATTAATTAACCCAAAGGCTCAGTTGCCTATAAACATCTATTATTAAGAAGTTAAAGTTCTTCAAATTGATGGTTGCCAGATGGGAGGGTTATTGGAAGGGATGAGTGAAAAAGGGGAAGGGATTAAGATGTACAAATTGCCAGTTATAAAAACACTCATGGGGATGTAAAGTACAGAATAGGGAATATAGTCAATAATACTGTAGTAATTACTTATGGCGTCAGATGGGTACTAGACTTATTGGGGTGATCACTTCATAAGTTATATAAATGTCTAATCACTGTGTTGTACAACTGAAACTAGTACTGTATTAACTGTAATTGAGAAATTTTAAACAATTAGGTTCTTTTGGCAATTCATTAACAATTCAAAACAAAAACCTTTGGTGATAAAATCTAGAATAAAGGTGACTCCTAACTTGGCAGAGGCACTTCTCAAGCTCACAGTTATGTACTGGACAAATGCAGAACACATGGCTTTACTGCTATAAAAACAAACAAATAAGTTTGGAAAAACCAGTAATATCACTGAGTTTTTTCTATTCTCAGTGTAGAAGTATCATCTAAAGAATATTTTTTAAAATGCTGTGAAGTTTAAACATTTTCCATTTATTCTTGTTTAACAAAAAATTATTCGTCTCGTACAAACACCTTTTCTACATATTTTTGCAACAAAAAGGCAGAATTTAAGATCAAATGGAATACAAATATAATAGAAGATACAAATAGAAGCAATATTCATAGTTGCCAAAAAATACTTTTTTTTTAAAGGAACCAATAAGCTGTCAGCTACCTCTGTACAATACTCAGTATTAGGTTTAAACTATCACAAAGGCAGTCATTGTTTCATTAAGTGTAAAAATTTTAAGTGATTGCTACCTCTTCTAAACCATATTAAAACATATCTATTTTAGAACCTTTATCCATGATAATCAGTTTTTTATTCAATCACATACCCATTCATTCACCCAGTTCAAATATTGATTTTACTGTCTCTTATAGGCAATCACAAACAAGACAGTCCCTGCCTTCAAAGAGATTATAATAAGAAGGCAATCATAATAGGGTATAATAAAAAGAATCCAGTATACTGTGAGAACAGAACAATGGGGTAGCAATGCTTCCCATCCTTAGAGTGAATCCCAAAGGGATGGGTAAGATTTAAAGTGAGCAAAAAAATAGGTGGAGGTGGAAAGAGCATTTCAGTTAAGAGAAACCACCATGTTCCTGCTAGGAGAGCATAATGAAATTAACAATCAGCAGTAGCTCAGCTGAGAAGGAAATATGTGGAAAGCAGTCTCCGACACTGATAGAAACAATCTTTCTTAGAAGGACAGTTCCTTTAGAACAAGAATGTGTTATCCATATTTGTACATGCCTGGCATTCAATAAATGTTTAGTAAACAAAATAATTCCATTCATTTATCATGTCTCCTAGTAAAAACTAATACTCGTCTTCAAAATTTTATTCGTACAACTAAAAAAGTTAAGTTACGAAAATTTTATTCGTACAACTAAAAAAGTTAAGTTGGGAGGAGTACAAGAAATTAACTAAAATTATAAATTTTAATTTTATAATTAAAAAAAAAATACCAGGGATATATAAAAATGTTGCTTAAATATTTTATTGCTGGAATTAGTTGTTTTCCAAATATAACATACTAAAAATAATTTCCCTACCACCCATCTTGAAAATAATCTCCATTACCATGTTGTGTTCAAGATGTTTTGCTTTGGAATGCTTTAAAAAATATCTGGTTCTGGTAAGTAAAGTAATTAACCATTCGACCTCTAAAACAAAAAAATCACAGCATGTCTATCAACCAAGTTTTCAAGCACATGTGATTTTTAGCAAAGAAAGTGCCTTTTGTGAGAAAAATGTATCCCAAATAACTGAATAATTTACAATATTATGAGTCTGATCTAACATAGGTTATAATTAACACCCAGGAAAAAAAATTCCTTGAGGGCAAAATATCTCATTTATCTTTGGAGAATACTTTACTATATTGGTTGAACGCAAAGAAAATGCCCACTGTTTTGAGGAAATTTTAGTTGAAATTAGTAGTTACGAAGCTTTTGATCTTTTTCAATTCTGAATGTAGAGTATTAATCATTAAAATTTTCTAGCATTTCCTAACTTTTTGGCAATTATTTTAAATAACAAAATTTAAAACTATTAAAGGACTTGAATAAGGAAATTTATACTCAAAATATAAGGTATATTTGCTTATCATCCCGAAATTTGTTTTTATGTAACTTTGGTCATTTTGTATAGCTTTAGCAAATGGCATGAAACTCACTTATAAAAGGAAAAAAATTATTTGTAAAATATATGTTGATAGAAATGTGAAAATTTTACCAATCAGAAACATTTGAAAATATAATCAGTGCTATTTTAGGGATGTAACTATGCTCTTTAATTTACTAATAAATACTGTCACTCCTGTGAGTTATATTCCTTACATACCAGTTCCTTTTCTCTTAAAAGTTTCTTGAACCTACGTCTCTCTCCACTACTTATTTGAAAGTCTGCTCCATTTTTGGAAATTCTACCTTACAAAGGGAGTTTACTTCCTTTCTGGGTATAGCTAATGCCTAAACTAGTAAAGCTAGACTGAGCTGCAATTAAAAAAAGTTAGTCACTGTCCTCTAATACAATTTAAAACTGAAAATTCCTAACGTTAATGTATATTCCATTTTAATGGAAATTCAGAATTTTATCATCAGAGTTTTAACTTAAAAAAAAAAAACTTCTTAAAAAATCTTATTGTGACAACAACTTCTAATCAGTACGTGGACCATTAGATAAGGGTTAATTTACATCCCAAAATGTGCCTTATAATGATTGAGAAAATCTTCAGCAAAGACATCACAAATTTTCTCCAACTCCTGTCTGAAAGTAGGCGACGCTTTAAAAAAAATGCAAGTAAATTCACGATTCTCACATACAACAAAAACTTACGAGAAGGTCCCCATGCAGTCTCTCTCCATTCATCGTCCCCAAGAAATATGCCTTTTTGTCCATCTTTTGTTGAATCATCAGGTTCCCAAAACTTTTTGGTAGGCAAAAGCTATTTGGGAGGGAAAAAATATTACTTTTATATTTTATTCTAATTACAAAGAACTAGTATGTAGAGGAAAGCAAACTTACCACCAATATGAACAAGTTAGTTATCAATGCTAATGAAAATTCAGAGTGACCTATTTCCTAATTTTTTCTCATTAATAAAAAATAACTCCCTATTTATGTTTGAGTACTGGCTTTAATAATTCTAGACCTAAACATTAAATCAAAGTCTACTTCTGACTTTTTTACATTTTTCAAAATACATAATAGTTGAATATCATGTGAATTTCTTTATAAAATCTTCAAAATACTTACTAAATTTCTAACTCAATACAGATAATACAATAAAATTATACACTGATAAAATTTTCCTTTACTTCCAAGTACTGCCCTTGGATCACCTCTTATCTATCCTTACAGCTTCCTTGGTGGAAAATGTATTTTCATTCTTACTTCACTTAATCAACAGAAGTGAACTTCACAACTTTTCCTAGGTACTAAGTACTAGTAATCTATCAGTAAGCTACAGATGGAGGACGAGACATAAAAAAGGCCCTCAAATACTTCTGAAATAATCTCAAAGCCCTGTGCTCTATCCTATATTGCAACATACACAGCACATAAAAATTGTGTTGTTACAATCATTCACTAATTACTCAAAGTATACATTTGGCCAATTTCAACTGATACTCATCCAGGTCCTCTCCCTTCTACCTACCTTTCTTAACAGTCAGTGCAGGTGGACCTAGGGATATATTTATTTGACAAAAATAGACTGGTTTTCTGAGATGTGCATTTGGCATTTAAATAAGCATTTGTAAGGTATCTATCCCTCTTAGCCCAGTCTTTTGGTGCTCATAATTAAACCTATATATACTTCTATTACTACACACTATCTGTGTTTGCCTCCTTAAAGGCACTGTGACCTTATTTTCAGAGAGCTCAGAAAAAAACTGACCAAAATAAAATAAACAGTAAAACCTGAATTGGGTCTGAGAGGTAAGATTCTGTGTGTTGGGGGTTGAAAGTGTGAGTGGAAAGCACAACATGAGAAAATGCAGGGTGTAGAACAGGGTGTAAGGTGGAGGAACAGACATAGGAAGGTCAATGCCGATGCTGGTAAAGCTCTCTAGGTCAGATTATGAGGAACCTTAAAGACATGCTAAAGAAAATGCATATTACACTGAAGCAAAAGAGAAAGGAGGGGTTGGCAAGTGATTTGTTTTAGAAAACAACTCAAGTTGTAAGAATAACTGCAAGGAGATCAATTTAGGAAAATTAAAACAACAGGGCGAAGGTGATGAGAATTAAAACAGTACTGGCACAAAAACTGAAAAAACAAAATGGATTTGAGAGACATTCAGGAACGTCAACAGAAAATAAATACAAATTAGGGAGTTGATAAAAAAGATAAAATTTTAAATTTGGGGTAACAAGGTAAATGGTAATACTTTTGACTAAAACAGGAAAAAAACCAGAAGCAGTAGCTTTGAGGGGGGAATTCAATTTGGGCGTGTTCCTATCTTTTTTTATTTTTTAATTTTAAAGGAAACTAACTTCTGCTATTTTTTTTAAAAAGAGAAGTTTTTGCATATTCCAATCTTCCTGGGCCGCAAATAATGTGTATTTAAATTATAAACATTTTAAACAAAACTCTGCTCTAACGAAGATCCCCATAAAACACAATCTCTTTTCCTTCCATTTAAATAATCTCACTATAAAAGTTTCATATAAATATAGAAACACAAAATAAAGCTGATAACACAATACTAAAATACTGTACTTGATATATTTAAGTAACTGAACATTTATTCACAGTAAAATCCAAGTTAATTCCTTAAAAATATTATATATATAAGCCACTTCAGAAAGAAAATGACAAATGGTCAGAGAATTAAGAATGCTTTTATCCTATACCTTATAAAGACAAATGTTTCAATACTAAAATAAGAAAACAAGGAAAGAAAATAATTTAAGAATTTAACAGAGGCATTTATATAGAAGTGGCTAATCTTATGAAATATCAGAAATAACAGAATCTCTTTAAGGAGACTATCCCAAAGTCTTTTGGGATAATGTTCCGTGTAGTGATTTAGCTATAGATCACTGCTTTAAAACACGAACTGCACAACTGGGGTGGGTTGGGGTGGGGGAGGGCTATGTCAAGCACAATCTTACTTTCTGCCAAGCACTGTGCTATGAATAGCTCTTCATTTTGAAAACATTTTTAAGTTATCATGCACAGGAAAACAATTTAGTAGTTAATAAAATTAACACTTCTAACAAAGGCCTTTACCAACATTCTAGGAATAGCTTTCTACAATAACAGTTTAGACACTGATTTCAAATACTTTTAGAGAAACTACTGGCTTGTGACCAAGAATAAGTTAAAACAACTAAATAACAAAAGACAACAATTCAGGATACAATAGTTAAAAAAAAAAAAAAAAAAAGATTAAATGGTACACTGGAACTGCAATAAAAATAGACATTTGCCCCTGGAGACTCTTTTACTATAGCAGAAATGGTGAAGCATATTACAGAAAACAAGGGCTAGGAGATCTTGAAGATCTGTAGAATACATTATTCGATACCATTTATTAGTTTCCTAATTCACAAAAGCTCTAAACCAAGGTCAGGCAACTCTATTTATTGTTAATCGGTTCCTCTGTCATCCTTTCCAATTAAGAAATGATTGGGTGGACATACAAATCCATCCTCCAATGATCCACTATTAGATTTAAAGGCTATGTGTTTACATTATCGTGTTTTAAATGAAAGTGTTAATATAATATCCAAACTGAGACAGTTCTAAGAAAGGAGGTGCTATTAATAATTATGCCATGAAAATAAACGTGTATCTCAACTGTCTGGGCAAATTAGAATGTAAGGTAACTCTCTATAATGAAAGTTCATAAAAGATAGGCATAGATGTTAATAACTATAGAGAATAAAAGAAACAAGGTAGTTCTCTAGAACCACAGAATGGTACCTTTCCAGACTTTAATCTTTTGTTAATAAAGCATATCAATACTTCTTAATTTTTTTCAAATCATACTACTTCCCCAAATCATCTTCATTCCCAATATCCCGTAATATCACCAGCAAACATTATTAAATGTTGTCACTTCCAATGGGAAGCAGTATTGTAAAAGGTCAAGGCACTCACGAATTTAAACTGTTGTTCAAATACTATTATATAGTCTTGGACCAGTTAATTAACTTGAAATAACATAAGTAAACTGCTTAGAACAGCATCCAGCACAAAGTAAACACATAAATATTAGGTATCTTCACTACCAAAAATATGAATCTTTTAAATACAAGTAACACACTGGCCAGTACATTTAACTGGCTGATTATTTTAGAGTACCATAATGTTATTCATTACAAAATTCCTGTGTATAGCTGTTTGCTTGTTTTTTTTGAGTCTGAGTATCCTAAGGGGATGATGAGAGACCCCACTACTTATAAAGAACAGCTAGCCAATACATTCACATTTTGTGCAGTCAGAGGTTAAATAAATTGTCCAAGGTTACAAATATAGCTAGTAAATAGCAGCATTAAGATTTGAACTCATATCTCTTTAAATCTAAGGCCTATTCTCTTTACATTTAACTACTATAAGATGGTTCTTTTCAATTATAGTGTAATTCATCAATATTTCTGAAAATTTCCAGTCCTAGGCCACCATTAGACATAACAAAAATAAAACAGTTTAAGATATTATTATGATATTTGGATCATATAATGTAGGTATTCATTATAGTAGACAAAGTTTAAGACAGAATTAAGATAGGGATTTATACAGACAGTACTCTTTGAACACTATTTGAAACAGCTGGTTTCCATTCTACTTTTAATCAGAGGTTAGAGCACTGGATAGATGTGTCATTCATACAAAAGGTTATTCTTATTACAATTTTCAAAGAAGTCAATCTTACTACTGATAAACTTAAGAGAGAAAATGGAAATCTTACTCCCCTACCCAATGTTTTCCACTTCACACTACCTGGGATCTTAGTACATAAATTTTCTTTAAATATTATTGTATCAGAAAAAAAAAAGGAAGGAGCATTATTTATAATACTAAGCTATGGAAATTCTCTCAAAATAAAAGACTCTGTGATTTAAAGTTAAATTCTGCATTCTCTAAAGAATTTCAGGTAGGAGCCTCTTTCCCCTTACTTGAAAACTAAATAGTAACTTAGTTTTCTCTCTATATATTTATATATCTACATAAGATACATAATAAAACATGTATATAAAATAAAACATGTATATATATAAAATAAAAGCCTCAGCAGTGTAGTTTAAAAACACTGCTAATGTAGTTGCGTTAAACCTATAGATTAGCTTTGTCCTTTTTGAGCCACATGACAGACATAATGCAGATCGGTAGGTCTTTTTGACAAAAATGTATTATGGAAAAAAATGGAAAGGGTGAATTTATGAATGGATGAATACGAATCTGTTTCTATTTCTGGATGAACTAGAAGAGACCTGCCCTTATGATGATGGGTCAGTAAAGCTATCATAATCTACAAAAACCAGTACATATGAAAATAGTTCTATATGTAATGCAGTGCTTTGTACATTACAGATTTACGACAACTTGAGACATAAGGAAAACTTTATTTTTAAAGAAAAAGTCAAGAATAGGCCAATCCATTAAAAAAAGATGTTGCATTAAAAAAATAAACACGGCAATTTTAGAAACTCAAGAGCCAAAAACTCAAGGCTGCTTTAATTTTTAAAGTGAATGAATTCTGGGATAAAACAAAAACAAAAAAACCTCACCTGTCAGGAAAGGAGGAGAAGACTGGTGAGAGAGAGACAGGCAAAGAAGGAAATCCCAGAAGGTTCCCTGCTGCCTGTGAGATGAGGAAAGATAGAAAGGCTTGTGGGAGAGAGAACCCAGAGACAGAAACCTAAGCTGGTTTCTTAGCTATCTCTTAAAGGTAACAGAATTAGTTGGTACACTGTTAAGAAAAAAACTTAATTAGTGAGTAACAGATTATTTAAAAATACATTTTTACTAGATGAAGGTCACAGAAGCACTGACCTGCTGCTATATGCCAAAAAGGCAGGCAGTCTAAACTCTACCCACTTTTACTCTGCATTTGACATTTCCATTATCCTAGGTTAGATCATTTAGCATACTATTCATTCCAGTTTCTCTTTTTTCTAAAAACCTCAAATATCCCTCTCCTCCACCCCCAAGTAACTAACTAAACTCTCAACTACTTTGGCTGATCATGATATTTAACTGCACAGATGTCTTTGGATTTATCAAATACTATTTAGAACAGGAGGAAAACAGAGCCAATCTGTAAATATGTACACAATGTAGACTTGGGAAGTAAAGTGCTGGGGTGGGGAAGGGGGGAGTCTAAATAGAATTAAAGTAAGGGTATGACTCTACTGCTCTTTAAAAAAAAAATCATGAAGTTCAAGTTTGTCGCAGATTAGGCTGAAATACAGTTCAAATCTGCTTTTTAAGATATGTTATTCTGCTTTCTAAAGACCAGAGAAAATGAGCAACAGGAGAAAAACAAAAGCCTTTTTCAACTGCTCCTTTTTGTTCACTCACAGGATAAATAATGCCTAAGCAGCCACTGCATTGCAGTGAACCTGTAGCTTTGTTTAAATAAATGATTCTCTCTCAAATTTTTCTTAGGGCCCAGAATTTTACCTTATGCACTGAACTAACATGTTTACTTTGGCAATACTTATGCTTAAGCACCTTAACTCACCCTTAAATCAGTCCTCTGAAAATGACAAACTCTTTGAAAAACGCTGTTCTGGAGAAGGGGAGGGTTAGCTAGCTGCAGGGTGCCCTCTTGTGGCCCAGAGGAGTGACTGGACTCTTTTTCTGCATCTGAAGAGCACAGCATTGGATGGAGTGAGTCTCAGAAAGGTCTCTATCTACCAAAGTAAAATAATCTCCAGGAGCAAGCAATTAATTACATATCTTAGGTTTGTTCATCATTATTTTCTTTTATCAAAGTTCACATTATGTTAGTATTACAGAACATGACGAAATAAAGATGCTACCACAAGGATTTTTACAATCAATTAAAACTGTCTCTTCATTAGGTATATGGAAAACTAAGTATTTTTGATGCCTTAAAATATATAATTGAGGTCAATGAGATGCCCCAATAAGTCATAGATTAATAGGACTGATAAAATGCATTAAAACATTTAGAGTGCCCACAGTGTCCTAGTTATTCAAAGCAACTGACCTACTGAGACTAACATAAAACAACGAACTGTAACCAGTAATATGATAAAGTATATATAAAGATCTATAAGAAGTCAGATGAGGAAGTATAATTCTACCGCAAACAGCAATGGGACAATAGATAAGCATCTTTTCCAGTAGAGTCTTGCAGCAGATTAGAAGTTTTTAAGCAATGAGCAAGAAGAGATTTTTGGGAGAGAATAGTGAACAATTAAGTGTGGCTAAAGCAAACATAGCATAAATATATAAAACAAGAAAACAAGAACCTAGAAAAGCTCTTTTCTGAGCAAAGCAATTATGATTCATTACCAAAATATAACACATTACCTAACCAAGTCAATCAAATCAACTAGGCACAAATAATTTCACTTAAAATATAAAAAAAAAAAGTTGAAAATCACAACTGCATAATTGCATAATCTGAGATTTTAAAAACCCACATCATTTGGAGGACATAACCAATATTTTCAAGATTTATGGTTAAAGTCTCTGGCTCCAATAATCAAAGTGAGGGATCTATTCTTAGTATTCATAAATATTTACCTCTCCCATTCCCCGAGATTCTAATGCAAGAGCTTGAAAATCATGATTCATTTCATCCACAGATCAAACCTGTTGAATAACAAAAACAAAAATTAGAAGAAAAATTTAAACAATAGATCATATCGACTATTTTTATACTATACTTCATACTATACTATGAAGCTATTACTGCTGTTAGCATGAGATGAGATGGGCAAGAATAGATTTCTCTATGAAGACAGGTTTTCCTAAATAAAACACATAACAGCAGTCTACATTAAAATCTGTGAAAAAGTGTATCTCCAAGGGTCCAAGGGTTCTTGGGTTACTTTGTGTGCCAAAAGATAACTCTACTAGTTTCTTGAGCAAAGGAATAGATGGAAAGTAAGAAGAACAAAGAAGTAAGTGCAAGTACTAAAATGTAGTTACCATTAAAAAAAAAAAAAATGTAATTCCTACTACAAGCTTATTATTTTGCATTACTTCTTTCAGTTAAGATTTTTCAAATTTCTCAGCATTTCATTATTGGTAGATCTTATACCAATGATAAAAATTTTCAATGAAAACATTCAAGTGGTTATCCAGGGCCACCTCAAAGCAACATATAAATTAATCAGCTGTAATTATATTGAGGTTTAAGAATAATTCTTTTCTCTTCTCCTCAAACTAAAACTAAAGCATATACTTCTATTTTTCCATTTCTAACAGTTTAAATTGCTTTTTATCTTCCATGTGACAATGTGTTCTGGAGTCAGAAGGCCCTTTGCCTCCTAGTGTTAAGTATTGCTGGAGAAAACTATTCAAGCCGGAAGCAAATTCACAGCCTTCTAAGTCTTGTGCCTTACAATAATCCTATTATTTTCCCCCGTCAGTTTTCTCTAAAACTCCATAATATTTTGACATTACAAAGCACTTCTCCCTTCCTGACACACTGTTCTCTGTTGCTACTTTGTCCCTTATGATAATTCTTCTTTTCTACTTTCCTATGTGTCTAAGTTGTTTCTTCTCAGGCTTCTTCACGGACTCTTCATTGTCTCAACTCTTAAATGTTAGTGTTCCCTTAGTATTCTTCTATTCGAGGTTCTCTCTTCTCTACCCTTTGTCCTGAGCCATCATCCACTTGCATTGCTTTGAGAAGTATATGTATATACTTAGGGCCCTCAGCCCCATATTTGTATTTATAAACCAAATCTCTCACCTCTTCAAAATATCCAATTATCTTCTTCCTCCCATCTCTGGAGGTACCACAGGAAATTGTGACATTACCTCTTTCTTCCCCACTTCTAACTTAATTCTTTCCTTTCTTACACTAATATCCAATCAATAAAATCAACCTTCTACCTCATTTAAATATATCCATTTTCCAGCTATCTGGCTGTTCAGACCGTCATTATCCCTTCCTAAAATACTGTAATCCTCTCCAGTCTTCCCATGCTAATCTCCAAATTGTTAGTCACCTTTTAGAATTGTAGTCTGATTATGTGACTGCCATATTTAATCCTTGACTTAAAGATAAAGCTCCAAATTCTAAATGTGGTTTACAAGGGGACGGTATGGGATCCAAATTATATAGTTCTAGCAGCTAGTAGTTCTGTAACGGGCTAAGTAACCTCATGGGAATATAATGGCAGCAGCTGCCTCATGACTTGTAAAAATTAAATTAGATAACATAAAACACACTGTACTGGGTACATAAGAATTCAAAAGTTAGATATTAAGAAAAGTTCTTCAATCTTTTTATCAAATAGTACTTGAACAACTGGATGTCCATATGCAAAAAAATGAATCTAAACACATACTTTATACCTTAATATAAAAATGAAATAAAAATGGATTATATACCTAAATGTAACACCTAACACACAAAACTTCTAGAAAAACTGAGCTGAATGACTGTGAGTCCATAAAAAAAACAACTGATGTCTAAACATTTGACTTCAATAAAATCATGCTCTACAAAACAAAACAAACAAAAAAACACGCTAATAAGAGAATGAAAAGACAAAACACAGATTAGGAGAAAAATATCTACAAGCTACATATCCAATACAACACTTGTATCTCAAATATATTAAAAACTCTTAAAAAAAAAAAAAAAGAACCCAATTAAAAATTGAGCAAAATAGCTGAACATATACCATGTCAAAGATATATGAAGAGCAAATAAGCTATTCTTTTCTCCTAACTTGCTAGAAAAGCAGGATTAACAGTTCTCAGAGTGAACTTTCATTCATCCTTTCATTAATTCAGTAAGCTTTTACTGGGCATCTTCAATGTGTAAGATTTTGTAGAGAAAAAAATTGAAGTAAAATATAGTCACTGTTTTCAAAGAGTTTAAATGAGTCTGATATACTTCCCGGAAATTGGACTAGCTGCTATCAGACCAAACTCTCAGCAGATAATGATAAACTGGACAAAACAAACAGAAATAAAACGAATAAACAAAAATCTGAAGGCAATGGAAAACTAAAAAACAAATGAGTATAGTCTACACTTAAAGGAAAAGACTGCCACAGAGTGAGATTTTTTAATGAGTTTTTTGGCTAAAGACAAGCCTGGGGGTGAATGTGAGGTGCCAAAATTCCTATAGAGAAAGCTTTAAGAACCAAAAGACAAGAATTTGGTACAGGCAGAGCTGCTGGAAACTGAGCAGGAAGGCTCAAAAAGTAGGCAACCAAATTCTGCTCAGATTTTTAGACAATCCCTTAACTATACATGTGTGGGAGACTCCAAGCAGCCCAAATGAAGGCTACAAGAACTAGGCAAAATGTTAGCTGCTGACCCACCACAGAAGTCACAGGAATTTAGAGTTTGAGTCCTATGAATACAAACAAACAAACAAATGAACAAATGAACAAACAAACCAAAACCCCAATATTCTCCATGGGAATATTACAGAAGAGTATCTGCAATGTAAAGTCTAGAACACAATCCAAAATTATTAGACATATATAGAAACAGGAAAACTCAACTAATAAAGACTAATCCCAAAACAACCGAGAAGTCAGAATTAACAAAGACCTTAAAACAGCTACTATCATTGCTCAAAGATGGAAGAAAACACGTGCTCCAAATGAATGAAAAAATACAAAATTTCAGCAAAGTAAAACTATAAAAATAACAATGAAATTCTAAAACAGAAAAATATATTTAAAAAATTTTCACTGGATGCACTTAGCAGATTGGTGATAAAAGATCAGTGAATGTGAAGACAGATTGAGATTTCCAATCTGAAGAAAAAAAAAAAGGAGAGAGAATGGGATGGAAAAATTTGAAGAAACAACAACCAGAAATCTCTCAAATTTGATGAAAGCAAAATTTACAGATTCAAAACAATTAGTGAACCCCAGGCAAGCTAAACAGGAAAAAAAAAAAAAAAAAAAAAAGCTCATACCCACACACATCATAAAAAAATGCTGAAAACCAAAGTTAAAAAGAAAATCATGAAAATAGCCAGAGGAAAACCAACATTACATAAAGGGGGGGAAATCGTATGAATGGCCACTGACTTCTCACTAGAAACAACAGAAACCAGAATATAAGGAACCAGAGTACTAAAAAGAAAAATGCCAAACTAGAATATCATCTGGTGGAAATATCCTTCAAGAATAAAGGCTGAAAGACATTTTTAGATAAAAAGAAAATTCATTACAACAGACTTCCACCTCAAGAAATGCTTTAAAAAAATTCTTCAGGCTAAAGGGAAATGATACCAGATGGAAACGCAGATCATCAGGAAGGAATGAAGAGCACCAAAAATGGAAGTATGTGCATAAGTACAAAGGACTATTTTTTCCTCCTAATTTCTTCAAAATACGTATGCCCATTTAAAGCAAAAATTTCAACACTATCTTGGGTTTTGTAACAAATGTAGATGAACCACTTTACATGCATATTCACTTTACATACCTACTATAATAAATATCTTTAGCCATACCATCACGACACTTTGGATTTTAAAGCAAAACCCAGTTTGAGACCAAAATATTTTTTTTCATCACACAACACATACATATAATTCTTTTATATACATATATTTTGAAAATTTATATACCCCCCTTCCAATAATAAAGATTAAAAAAGGAATCTTGGTCCAAATGTGTCCTACCACTTTGTAGTCACACACAGTTCTCCACCTTAATATGGCAAAATTCATAATAACGTCTTGGTACAGTCTGTTTTAACCATCTTCGATTTCTAAATGATTCTTTTAAAATCTCTAAATTTGGACAAAATCCATTCATTATTCTATAAGCACTTCATAGGATTTCATGTTGCCCTAGACTCTATGCCCTTCACATTCTTTTCTTAAATTTCCATTTCCGACCTCACTGTCTCTTAAACTTTATATTTTATAGCCCTTTTATTTTCTAGACCTCCCACTCCATTACAGCCTCAATTTCTTCCAAGCACTGTTTCCCAAGTCTAATGGCCAACCATCTGCAAGCTTCAAGATATTGCTAACCTGTTACTGGAAATCATCTAATATTTATACAACTTTCTAATTTCTTAAGAATGCTACAAATTTAAATCCTACCAGCTTGACAATATATCCACATAATTTTGACTTCTTAATTCAATTTGTAAACATACATTAAATGATATTAACCCCTAAAGTTTGGGCTCAGCGTACCAGTTAGTCTTTTAAAAAAGTAATCTTCCATGGAACATCTTATCTGTATCCCAAGAACAGACTGTCCTTATTAAATGTTCTATTAAAGCCAAAATTACAATGGTTTTATTATTTAGGATGAAAATGGCTCAAAAAATTGATTATTACTCTGCTATCCTAAAGAAAGCATAATGGACAGATTTTACATATGACAATGAGGTAGAGTAGAAATAGTATGTGATTTAGATTCAGAATATAAGTTGACAGTTTGACTTTTGCAAGTTGTCTATCCCCTAAATCTTAATTTACTTATCTCTTGTCGATGAGACAATGTATCCAAAAGTGCTTTGTGAGCTATTAATTAAAAGTACTCACCCAAAACCAGTTATCATTAAGAGCATCATTACAGACTACTCCTGAAAGAACGGATACTTTTGGAAGCTCTTGTGGGACTCAGTGTTTCTCTCTCATGTCTGCTTTTGTTAGTATTTCAGTTCCCAGCCTTGCTGTCAGGTTAAATATCATCTGGCTGGATCATCATGGTACCACTTCTAACCTTTATAATTTGATTGCTTTTAATGTGCAGTAATCTATAGTCTCAGATATCCAAGTATGGTAGACTTGTAAGAGTAAACAGTCTCTAAGACAGAAACTAACTACCTTTAACAAAAACAAAAACATATTCTAAAGTTAGAATCCTTTCTTAGGAAAGCAATTTGGCATCATATATATAGATGCACATATCTCTTGAACCAGTCTCACCAACTTTGGGAATCAATCCTAAGATTAAAACCTAAATATAAAAAAAGCTTTATGTACAAAGATGTTTGTATTAGCATTGTTTGCAAATCCTGAAATTAGAAACTGCTTAATGGTCGGTCCCACAAGAGTTAAATGATACAACCTGTTTATAAAATGGAGTACCATATAGCTATTAAAGTGGATTACAGGGAAATATCTGAGTTTGTAATAAGAAAAAGTTTATACAGCAATGTTAAGAAAGATTGAAAGGAAATAAACCAAAGTCCTTAAGTGATCAGAGTACACCAATTTTTCCCATCTATTTATCTGTATCTTATTACCTTTCTACAACAAATCTGTATAATCTATGAGTAAGAGGAAGATTTTTATTAAGAAAGAAAAAAAACAGTATAGACAAGAAATTTTCTCAAGAATAAAGCACTGGAACTTTACCGAAGCCTTCTGCTTACTTCCAGGTTTTTATCTGTTGTCCAAATAGATGAGGTCCTAAGTTAAAGAACCTCCGGATAAATGCAAAGTCTCTTAGCTCTGTGGATCAATTCTTATGTTTGTGGTGATCATGCCCCAGTGCAGGGGTCAACAAACTCTTTCTGTAAAGAGGCAGACGGTAAACGTTTTCATTTTCAGCTTTGAGAATCTTTGTTGCAGCTTACCAACCATGCCTTTTGAGCACAAAGGCAGCCACAGACGATAGTGAAATGAATGAGTGCAGATGTGTCCTAATAAAACTCTATTTATCAACAGCAAAATTTGAACTGCATATATTTTTCATGTGTCACGAAATTATTATTCCTCTTTTGATTCCACCCCACCCCCCTCCAATCATTTAAAAATCCAAAAACCAATCCTAGACAGTGGGCCAAAAAATACGTCCCGTCAAAAGGGGAAAAGCAAAAACAAAACGAGTGGTGGGCCAGGTCCGGCCTGTAGGCCAGTTTGCTGACCTCTGCTCTAGTGCATTTGCACTTTTGACTGCTCCGCCAAACGAACAAACGAACAAACTCACTCAAATGCAGATAAACCACTTTTTCGAATACGAGCAAATCAAAAGCATCAGGGCTTTGCTTTCAATTTTTTTTTAAATACTATTTACATGTGTATTTTTAAAATCATGACTAGGGATTTCAGATTTATATTCAAATGGAGGTGATTTTATTATTTTCTTTAAATAACCAAGTAGGTTACAGGGAAAAGACTTTAAAACAAAAAAAAAATATCTGACACAAGATTCAAACTCAGCCTCCTAGTTTAGGGTATTACCATTTATTTCAAACATAATAAGGAAGAGAATGGAGGAAAAGTGGGCAAGACAATGGGACAGAAAGTAAATAAACACTGTTTCGACTCTCTTGCAATAACCTCCATATTAGCAATAATAAAGCCAAAGGGGCAGGGTCAGCACATATGCCACCAAGTGGGACTATAAAATTTACGTGAAATGCCAATTTGCTGTATCTTACACCGCTACAAATATTGGTATCTGATGGCGAGGGAAATATAAGAATCTGGATGTGAATTTAGCAACTTTACCTTAACAACTATAGATCTTAGGGAAGGAAAACAACAATCTTTTAACAAGCAACAGAATACCTAGCAACCAGTTATATAATATTGAATTGACTATGTTTACTTGAAAAAAACGTATCCAGGAATTATAGTACATAGTACTGCTTGAGGTGTAGAGCCTATCTTCAATTTTTTTGTCTATGTTACTGAGCCAAAATCTCCAATATTATTCTTTAAAAAAGCAATTAGAATTTGCTAATATAGAAGATACACCATAACCTCAAAAACTAACTTTTTAATTCAATTTTACATCAAGATTACACGGGATCTTGGCCATAGATCCCGTGTAATCTTGATGTAAAATTGAATTAAAAAGTTAGTTTTTGAGGTTATGATTGTTTCCTAGCAAAAGAACAGTATTATATTAAGTCTAAATCTAACAGTACAGTAGATGGGGGGAAAATTAAATCATTTCTTCAATTAAAAAAAATCTAACAGTACAGGCATACTTCATTTTTTTTTTGCACTTCTCTTTATCACGTTTCACAGATGTTGTATTTTTTATTTTTTATTTTTTTAGCAAACTAAAGGCAAATCCCTGTACCAACAAAATGATTACTACTCGCTTTATGCGGTATTTGCTTCATTGTGGTGGTCTGGAAATAAACCCAAAATATCTCTAAAGTATGCTTGAAGTAGCTAATTTTCCTGTAAACAGCATTATTACTTTATTATGTGAGAAAAATATAAAGCACATCAAATAACAACTTGGTTAAGTTCTGTGAGTTTTCATATATACTAATGTATAATACAAAAGGTTTCTGTTTGTATGAAGAACCAAGAATATGCATTAAGAAGTATATTTATATCATTAAGAATACTAATTTTTCTCAGCATCCGATCCAATTCCCCCCTCACCATATGCCTATCATGAAAAATAAGGGGGAATCTCATTTAGAGGTACAATAAATGGTATCGAAGCACTTTCTACCACCATATGACACTAATCACATTTTCGTATTATAATTAGTTTTATTTTAAGGCCATAGTAGAAATTAAACTCAGGGGTCTAGGGGGCTAGGAATTGTCTCAGCCACCTAAATGCTAAATACTGAATGAGAAAAAAAATTATATTTTATGAAATGTAACTTCGGATCATGAAATCAACCAATACCTGGAGAATAACTATAAATGCCTTCATATATATTAAAATGTGATGCTCATTTTAATAGAAAGACAATGAATATGACTTTTAGACTTTTTGTACTGCTAGACACTTATCAATATAAAATGACTTAGAGCAACTTTCCATTGGCACTACTTCTACCAATTAGTCCTCTAATATCATGGGGCTGTTACTATCTTCTGCATCAATTACAGAAACAAAATTACATGAAAATTTAATTCACATAAGTCAGTACTCACGAAGAGTAACTTAAGTTGCTTACAAAATATTTCTGGTAGTCATCCTCCTTGTACTGTTTTTAAGAAACATAATCACATTGAGCATTAGTGGTATCCATTGCAAACAAAAAGACGCTAAAGTCCTTAGGAATACCTCAGTCTCCTCAGCATACTAAATCACTTTTGCAAATCTGCCACCGAAATATATTTGTTTAGCAATGCCTTTTCTTATTCATATGACAAAGGTAAAGCTAAACTCAGATTTAAGTTATATTAGAAGTTTCTACTAATCACCATCAACACCTACTAATTTGTTATTTTTCTGGGGGCACAAATTGAATCATATACTTTTTCCAGTCGTGTTAGACAAGTCAATTAGCTAATGGTTGAGCCAAAATCCACATTAATTTTTGATATGTGCTACTTGTTTATCCATGTACTTCACAGGGGAATTATGTATGTTTGGTTTTACTAGCATAAAGAACAGTATTACTGATTTGACTATGTTTAGGAAACGTCAAGTTTGAAGTTTTGAATGAAATTTGGCAAAAATAAGTGTTGTCTGTATAAAGACTCCCAGAAACTGAAAATCTTCAAAGACTCTAGCTCAAATCTTCTAAGGTTAGAAATTAGATTATTTCAGTACCAGCACTTAGATATTAAATAAAAACTTACCAAACATTTCTGTGCAAGAATGCTTTAGCTTTGAGGATAAATCTCACAGAAATATTCTCGAGTAAGCAAAATAGGATAAATACACATATACTTACACATATACAAATCTAATGTAAGATTTTTTCCTTAAAATTCTCTGAAAGGAGAATCACCATATATATTTGAGTCATTACAACGTCTCTTGTATTACAAGTCATTTTCTCAATTGATTTTTTTGAGAAATAAAACACCGCTTAGGAAAATTCCTTATTTTGAAAAACAAAATACTGCTTAGAGACTATCTGCACACTAAACAACCTCAATCAATGCCAGTTTTGTATGCTTTTGGATATTACCTGAGAGAGGCAGATGAAATAACTTTAGGTGGTAATGACGATGACATGCTTTTATAAACTTAGATAACGCAAAGTGGCTCTGCTCTGATGAGTCAAAGACACATGTGAAATGTCAAAGATATATTACAAAATGAGCCCCCCAAAAGCAGTATTTCCAAATTAGTGTGATTTTGTTACTTGCTATGCCATCATCCTAAAAGTGGACTAAGCAGACATTATCTGCTACATGATGTAATGTAACATTAAATAGATGCTCACTTATGAAGAATTATTGACTAAACAAAACACCACACTAAACTTCAATCTACCTAATAAAGCTGTTAGAACTAAATAATACTGGTTAATCAGAAATATGAGAGAGAGAAGATCAATATGAACAGATGACAAAAGAAAGTAACTGTCTAATCCAGAATATGGAGAAAAAGAAAAACATAATCATCTGGTTTCACTAAGGCATCTATGGCACGAAATTTTCAGAGAGCAGAGGAGGAAGACTATTATTATATAAACTAAGAGGCTTAAATGTCAAAATACTGTGTAAACCTAGCTTGAATCCTCGTTCTAAGAAACCAACTTTAAAAATGACATTTTTTGAGAAAATCAGGGAAATCTAAATACAGAATGGGTATCAGATAATATTAAGGAATTTTATTAGCTGTGATAATAGCAAAAGGATTGTATTTTCTAATAAGTCCTATCAGTAAGAGAATGTATGCTTCAACTAGCATGTTGTCTGGGATTTGCTTTGAAATACTACTTTAAAAAGTAAAATATAGTCTACAGCAATGCTACCCTCCACATGCCTGATCTTGGAAACTAAGCAGGGTCGGGCCTGGTTAGTACTTGGATGGGAGACCACCTAGGAATACCAGGTGCTGTAGGTAGTTAAAAAAAAAAAAAGTAAAATATGGGTATAAACATTTCTTACAAACAATATAACAGAAGACCATGTGAAGCCACAGTTATTTAAGTTGGGCCTTGAAGGAGAGGTAGAATTTGGACAAATATTTAAAAAACAAGCAAACAAAAAACAACAAAATATTTATAAACTGCAGATTGTAGAGGATCCGGATTACTCTCAAGTTTAACTGACTTAGGGTCCAAGCTATTGTATAAACTTAATGTCACTTATTACCTAATCATTATTTTTGATAAGTAGTATACGAAAATTTTTCCCTAGAAACTGTTTTCCGAGTGAACCCAAACTTCTTTGAACTATTTTTATTAGGTAACACTCCCCAAAGAGAACAAGAGAATTTATTGAACACTCAATTTTATGCCTGAGATCATACTAGGTACATAATATTTAAGTCAATACAATCGAGCAAAGTAGGTATTGTATTCTCACTTTACAGATAAAGAAACTGTGGCCAATTTCCCTACCCTAATAGCCAAAGCTATTGAAATGGCAGAGGATTCAATACTATCCATACTTGCAAGACTGAAAAAGCTTCAAGCTATTTTCCATACCGACCAAGCATAAACTAGCAACTCAGTTGGTATGTTAATTATACAACTCTCTAAAAGCTCTTCTCTAGCTTTTACCATTTATCTCTTCATGTGCAAATCCTACAATCCCACCAAGTTTAGCTCAAAGGCCACTTTCTTCACTGAAACCTACCCCAAGTAATCTCTTTCTTAATTCCATGGCATTTAATTGACATTTCTCAATGCATTAATAACACTATGACATGACCATTAGACTTTAAAATTTCTGTAAATCAGAATAAGGATAGAAAAAACATTTAACACAACTCAGCAAACTGTTCTAGTTATGCTACTGTTCAATAAAATATTAATGGTAATGAGGGAGGGGACCAAAAAGAAAGATACTGTAAGAGAAAAACTGATAAAATTATCAGCTATGCACCCATTAAAAAACATGAGGTGGAAGTAGTTATGCATATAGGAAGTAAAATGGCAAGGTGAGAGACAGTCTGTTTCTATCATCCCATTTTTGAAAAAACAGGATACGAACATACTGGTATACGCATATATGGAAAAAATCAAGAGTGACACTTAAGTGTTAATAGTGGTCGCATCTGGGGGAAAAAGCATGCATGACTTTTATTTTACATTTTATAGTGCTTTATTCTGAATATTTTTTAAATATTTAAAATGTTAAATGAATGGGTAAAGGTGTGATAGATATATACACACTAGAACATTATTCAGCAATAAAAAAGAATGAAATCTGCTGTACAACTGAAACTAATATAATATTGTACATCAACTGTAAGTGGAAAAAAAGAACGAAATCTTGCCATTTGAGACAATATGGATGGACCTAGAGGGTATTATGCTAAGTGAAATAAGTCAGAGAAAGACAAATACCATATTATTTCACCTGCATGTGAAATCTAAAAAGCCAAAATAAATTAATAAAAGGAAACAAAACAGAAAACAGACCCATAGATAGAGAGGACAAGGTGATGGTTGCCAAAGTGGAGGGGGTGGGGAATGGGAATTAAAAAAACAAAATATGTGTTAAAAATCACTAAACACATTTATATAGTTTTAGAGTCAAATTAGATTGGAAATCAATGGCCTTATGTATGGCATAATGCAAATATTTTACAAATATACCTATATATAAGCTATATATCATGACTTATAACCTAGGCATCATTTTAAAGAGAAATATTCACTTTTGTGAACTTCTAAGGGTTTTTAAGGCAATATAAAGGCATCTACACGTATACCCAATATCTACTATAGTAAATATCTCTAGCGACACCTTCATGACACTTTGGGTCTTAAAAAAGATAATTTGTAGATCTAAATATTCTCTCATTACCTGATTTAAAGGAACTGCACTGTGCCAATATCACTTAGTTTTCTAACCATTTCATCTAAGTTCTGCCCTACTCTTTGATATATTCATCAAAGTGTAAAAAAAATATGGAGCCAACCAAATCATTTAAGATCCTTAACATTTGACAGTATGCTGTGACAAAACATGACTTACATCATTTCTAGCTTTCACAGTATTTCACAAAATTCTTCTCTGATTTCTAAGTATTCTCTGACAAGTTAGGAAAAAAAGGTGAACTGGTTTAAAAAAAATTGCCATTCGTTACTTCTACCACCCAAGACTACTGCTGATATGAATTCAGAAAATCCCAACAGAAGCCACCCTACTCCAGTTCTATGCTGTTTCATTCCTAACAGCAATGTGAATAAAAAAGATGAATTACTAAAGGAAGCCAACTCTGGTGCCCAGAAGGTTTAACCACCAGGGATAAAATACATTAAGATTTTGGGGCGAGGGGAGTTAGATAAGGGTAAAAGGGGTCAAATATCTGGAGATGGAAGGAAATTTACCTTGGGTGGTGAACACACAATGCAATATATATATGATGTGTTGTTGAATTGTACACTTAAGACTTACTTGATTTTATTAACCGATAATATCATCCCAATAATTTTAATTAAAAAAATAAGAAAGGAGTAGAGTTATATACCCCAAAAAGAGTCTGTGGTATATTCTTGAGTACAATTTAAATGAAATTTACTCTTAATTTAAGTAAAAAATTTTGGAAGAAGGCACACTATCTCATAGGGAATACACACAATAAACAAAACTAATCTTTGGAAAATAATGAAGCAAATATTGAACAACAAAAATAGTAAGTATACTCTCAGTTTAATTTCTGACGATACAAAGATAAAAGGTATACAGTAAATTACATAAAATTCTCATTATCCATAGAAAAGTATCATACCAATTCCTTGGAAGCAACCTCATTTCTAGTACTAAGCTTTAAAAGAAATTTCTTAATATGGAGTATTACAGAGGACACAGAGTTATAAGAAAATATCTTCAATGACATTCTCTTAACAGATGCAAGGTTTCATAATCTCATTTTTTATAGTCAGTCTTTCAAGGAAAGTCAGGGAAAACAATTCCACAGTAATTCTATAAAGGTTCCAGGATAATATT
This sequence comes from Pteropus medius, assembly GCF_902729225.1. Classification (NCBI taxonomy): domain Eukaryota; kingdom Metazoa; phylum Chordata; class Mammalia; order Chiroptera; family Pteropodidae; genus Pteropus; species Pteropus medius. Next base: position 54,470,285 of record NW_024349800.1, on the reverse strand, counting down.
GTCTAAATCTTCCTAAATCATAATCTTGGATTTCCAAAGTTTTTCAGGATTGTCCAAATTAGATAAAGCCCTTCAATCTGGTGGCGCGCCCACCTATCTCTCCAGTCTTATCTCTTCTATTCTCCCTACCTCCACTTTAAGCTCTGCCATTCTCCCCATCAGTCACTACACATACTAATCCCTCTGGCTGAATGCCTTTCCACCCATCTCTTGTCTAAATTAACTTCTCTAAGTCTTTTTAGACTCGACTTTACCTCTTCTGGAAAGCTTTTCCTGACCCCTGCAGTGTCCACCTATGTGAATCCACGCAGCACCATGCAGCACCACGGTGGCACTTAGTGTACTGCACTTTAATCACAAGTTTAATCATTTCCTCTCCACTTGACTATAAACTCCCTAAAAACAAGGGATAACTTAGCACCAACATCTTTGGACAGTCTGGCCTGCAAACCTCAAAAAAATGTGCAAGTTTCTGGTAGTTCAGCTTGCTGAAAGGATACAATTTAAATATCCACAGCAACAAATAGATTGAATGTTCATCAAATATTAACTCCATAAATACCTTCTCAATCAAACATAAATATTAGCAAACAATTTTATCTTTGGCAAGAGCCTAGAGTTCTCCTATTTTTGCTAGTGTGGGAGCCACATAATTTAGAGAGGCTTTACTTTGGATGAAAACTTCAACTGCAACATGATCCAAGAAAACATCTGTAGGCAAAACTTGGAGCTATCATCCTCTCTAAACCTCAAAGCTTAATTCTGTTTATGTTGAATTGGGTTTTAAATATCCAGGCTTTACGATTTAAAAAAAACTTAATGTTTTGCATTTAATCATGCTGAAAGTGCTGATAAAATACGACGTAGATGTTAATAAATGACCTAGTCACTGAAATGGAAGACATGAGTAGCTCTTTATATATAATTCCTTTTGGTATTAAACAAAATCACACAATACATTCCATATTTTTCCCTACAATTTGCCTCATTTGACTGCCTAGCAAAGCCTATACTTAGGGTCAAGTCATCCTGCCTCTACCACTCATTTACCTTCTTTAATGTCTGAATGAATAAAACCAGTTACATCTTTCATAGTTAAGACTATCTCCCACCAATCACTGAGAAGTCTTTCGGAAAGTGCCTAAAATCAGAGACCACCACAAGATCTAGAACTTGCTACTCTTGACATAAGATGTCCACTACAATAGAAATCACAAAGATCTATCCTCGAACTAGGTTCTCAACATATTTGTTTTTTTTTATGGAATAAGAAAAAAATATCCCCCCACCCTCACCCCCCAAACACACACACCATTTTTGTACTTTTGGCAGCCACTAGCGGTTTTATTCTAGATAGGTGTTGGGTAAGTGGTTTTGTAGTGCCATTTTATAGTCAATTTCACCAAATCCCTTCCAGGAAACAGATTTTTAGAGGTTTTTGTAGTTCAAATATACATTTTGCCCTGGGTAGGTGATGACCTTTTTTTTTTTTTGGTCCCGTTTGCATTCAATCAAAGTATTCTGACACTCCAACTACCACTCCTCCCTTCTTCCACACTTCTTCCCCATTTTTTTCTACTTGGCAGCCACAGTGAAATCCTGGGATATGCACAGAAGGTATACAGATTTGGATGTTTTCCAATACTCTAAAATCCTTTCTCTCTCCATGAGGATAGTAAGATAATAAGAAGTTAGATGAAAATCTGTTATATGTGGACTGAAAACAGATGAGATTACAGTGGGTAAATTTGCCGAGGTGGAATATATTAAAGAAACTAACTTTGCCAACATGCTTGACTAACCTACTCTTTTTAATCCTTTAAAGTACTTAATATAAAAAGCCAGGTAAGGGTCAAATAACACTTTTCATTTAAAAAAAAAAAAAAGGTCCTCAAAAGACAAAAATTTCCAATTTCATTAAAAATTAAAATGACTCTCTGGTAGGTGACACTTGTGTTTAATTAGGCAAGTCTTCAATTTTTCATTTATAAAGAAGTTAGATCTTTTGAATTACTGGAAGAAAAACGTCACCTTAAGGAAAAAATATATTAACCTTATGTCTCTCAACATACCGCTACTGAAACTGAGAAAAGCATTTATCGTGCACCCATCTATGTTTAAATGCTACAGTGTTTCACTGGAAAAGCTTCAGAATATTTCTCAGTAAATTCACTTTCTCCACTACGAAAGCAATAAATAAATTTTAAATGAAATTTCGTTTAAATTTTCTGTTTATATTGCTAAACAAAATTCACTATTAAAATATGAGCATCTAAGTGATAGGGTTTAAGGAAACTCTTTTCCCACATCAGCATTTAGAAGTGAGAGACACAGGAACTAGACTGATGGCAATACAAACACCTTTATTACTGATAAAGCTACGCTGGAAAGCATAATTTAGACCTAGGCTAACTGAGCTTCCTAATACCACACCCCATAATTATCCTAACCCAGTCACAGGTAGCACCAGACAACTACAGTTCTCCTCCAGAAAGGAGTATAGTCTCTGGTGGCCTCATGAAGAAGCAGAACAAAGTGCTTTCTGCAGGGCGCAGACTCCCAAAGAGAAAAAGAAGAAAGGGGCTAAGCCACACTTGATCAGTTCCTCTTAGAAATTCATCAAAAGGAAGAGTAAGGAGGTAGGAAAATAATAGCAAGTAAGACTATTTTTATGCCTTCTTAAAAGCAGCAAGAAATCTAGCTAACATGTCACAAACCAATTTACCCAGTTAGAAGTACAATTTTTATCTTAATTATATCTGTCAGTAAAACGGCCTCAAACTGTGAAGGCCAGCTAGGTAAAGTCATGAGATACAAACGTGCAAATGTTTAAAATATCCACATCTTAAGATAAAAACTAAAAAATACAGAAAACTTTACTATCTTTACTATCTAAACCCAGCAAGTTTAAAGCTCTTTGAATTAAGGAGTATGTAGACTTCAGTTCAGGAGACAGGAACCAAACTAAAAATTATTAAGAGCCTGTCAGTATCTATAAAAAGGAGAGTCTGGTCATTGAGAAGATTGGCTTTGGATTCATACCTGGCCCAAATCTCTGATCATAATTACTTCTGCCAGCTAGGATAAGTACCTACACAGGAAGACAAATTCTCTTTGAAAGATTTATAAACAAGTATAGAAGATTTAAGAGACCCCAAATCCTAATATTAGTAAGTGTTAAGACTACATTATTTGGTTTATATACTTGTAATGCATTAAAAAACGTGGCTTATTAAAAATGACAACCTTGTAAGTCCAACTTAAATATGGCAGTAATTAATTTAGACTTATTTTAAAAAGTTGAAACCTTACTAAACATTGGAACATTTAAGAGAACTCTGGACTCAGACAAATTAAAAAAACCGTGTATTAAAATTAAACATAGTTCTTGTTTGAAAATGTTTAAGAGCAAACCAAACTCGAAAATAAAATAGCTAGACTTGTACAAATAAGAAAACTGAGCTTAAAAAATACTAAACTTGAAAGCTTAAAAACCAGGATTCTGATATATAACTTTTAAAATTAAAAGTAAACTTTTTCTGAGCACAAAAACCGCCCTCAAGGACACCAAGACAGTTCTAAATAACTTAACTTCGTCAAAAATTAGACTTTTAAAGACATTCCTGCAGTAGGAAAAATGCCCAAGAACTACTTATGATGACCATGCAGATAAAGCGAATAATTTTTTAAAGGCAGGATCTCGAAAAACTAAAAACAGAAACTCAGCCAATTAAAAATATTTCTTTATTTTTAACAGCATTCCTATCTAGATTTCCTTAAACCATCTTCGAATACTCCAGGGTCACATGGTGTGGTCATCCATTAAACACGAATCTTAGCGGTAAACAAGCTTTTTAAGCAGTAAACAAGCTTTGAAATGCTTAGGTAACTCCCTTTATTAAAACTGTCTTCTTGAAATGCAATATCGTTACAGACATTACTTTTCTCTTAAACATTTAAAAGCATTTTTCTAAATAAAGCTTTCCTAAAAACCTTAGTTAAAAAAAAAAACCTCTCGCCAGTTTTAAAAATCTTACAAAGTACTAATTCCTGATTTTAACTAACAGGATTATCTTATTACACCTAATATGTCCGCAATACTACCCCCCCGCCCCCGAAAGTTTAAATATGTTAGATTGAAAAACTAAGTTAAGAATGTGGGTTTTCCCTAGCTATGTTCTCAGAAGTAGCACTAACTTTTACAAGCGTGTTTGGGCAGTAAACTTTAAACAATGTTTCCCCCAAATGTGGCCCAATCCAGACACCGAATTTTGGCGAAAATGTGTGCAGCCTCTACTCTTTTCTACGGCTTTAATTTACATATTTTTAAGAAGCGAAACTGTTCCAATAACAAAAACACAACATTCTTCACTAATGGCACCTAACAAGTCGAACCCAAGTCGCTGTTTGTTTCATACCCACACCTGTCTACCGCAAGCTTGTCCTGGACACACTCGGGCCCTCGACAATTCCCACGCTTGTTTTCATAAACCCACTCCTTCCTCTTCGCCCACTTCCAACTCGCACGCGTCTCTGGACCCACCCAGCCTCTCCCCCCTTTCCGAATCCAAGAGCCAGGCGGACCGACAGCTCGGTCTCTAACCCCAAGCGCGCCGAAACCAAAGAGCGCGGTGGTCCCCTCGCTGCCCCCAGCGCCGCGAGGCTGCGGTGTGGGGGGAAGGAAGGAAGCGCGAAAGCCGAGATCCCCCTGCGCCCGGCGCACACCCCCTTCCGGCACCCCTCCCCCTGCATTGTGCGAGCGGGCCCCAGGCCGCAGCCATCCCAGGCACCCCGCGGGCCCCGTCCGCCTCCCACCCGCGGGCTGCTCCAGCCGAGGCCGACACACAAAGCCCGGGGAGCCAGCCCCTGCGCCGCCAGAGCACGGGGAGAGGGAGCAAGCGCGGACTGACTTACGGGGCTGCTGCGGCCGCGCTGCCTCAGCCGGGGACACCGACCGTTGGGCACACGGCGGCGTCGCTCGTGGACGTCCTCCCCTCCTCCGCCTTCGGTGGCGGCAATGTCTTCTTTCTCCACCTACCTCCCTCCCCCCCACCCCACCTCCTCCTTCTCCTCCCCCTCCTCCTCCGAACCACCGAAGTACCGAGGGTGAGACACAGAGACTCAACAACAACATGGCTGCCGCCGCTGCCTCCCCTCCCCTCCCCCCGCCCACCGGGCGCGCGCAATGCACTCCGGGAGAAGGGGGAGGGTAGGGGGAACACTCACCGAGGTGCGGCTCCTCTCAGTGGCTTCCGACGCTTCTCCCGCGCTGCCGGCGCCGGCCGGCAGAAGCTCTGCGCGTGCGTACGCTCTCTGCGCTCGCGCGTCTCGTTCGTGCCTGCGGCGTGCGCTCCCCCGCCCTCACCTTGCGGGCTCGCCCCTGGTTCTGGGCTTGGCGGCCGCCACCGACGGGAACGCGCGCCGGACTTGGGCGGCGCAGGCGTGGTGCTTCTGAATGCTGGGCTCAGCTGTCTTCCCGCGTGGGGCCTCGACTTCCGAATTAGCTTCCTCTCCTCTTCCTCCCGGGTAGCTCATTGTTTGCCCCCAGCGCGATGTACTACTGCTCGTCTTCTGCTTCCGGGGTGCTGGCAGTAATCCAGGCCTTTAGGTTTCCCCCTTACCCTCTCCCCGCAGCAAGACGATGGAGACGCATCTTGGGTAGAAATGTGAACCCCTCAACTGTCATTCTAGTCGTTGCCTCCTGGGCAAGTGGAGCCAGCTCAGCAAATTGCTGGCTGCAGTAGGTGGCCTGGATTAATACAAAGGAAGCTGAGGTCGTTAGTGGCTGATTCTCATCACTCACAGCCCACCCTCGCCAGGCACACTCCCCTTAGCAGTTGAAGACTCCAAGCCTTGCTGCAGGCCTGGCCAGGCTCAGTGGCTTTGGTGGTGGCAATTCCAGGCTTGAGACTCAACTTAAGGTGGCCTCTCCCTGACCCCCAACTGTAAAGCGGCACTGTATCCAACTTGTTTTCCATGGTTTGCACAGCTCCTGGCTCTCCTGACATTCTGTATTTGGGAACATAAAGCGTGTCTTGTAATACCTTTGCTTCATCTTCCTGGGTGACTGTAACCTCCGTGAGGGCCTACAGGGACCACTTCCGTTTTGCCCATACCGTGTTTTCTGGTACCTGGGCTATAGTATAGTGTTTAATAATCACATGTTGAATGCATGAGTTCTTCCGTTTTTAATAATTACCAAAAAACATATGACATTGGAATCTACCTCAAGCTTTTACCTCTAGCCTTAATTTCGAATTATTAGATATTTCCACTTGAATGTTCTTCCTGGCACCAAACATGTTAAAAACTGAACCTGTTCCTCACCCCGAACTTTCGCATTATTTCAATAGTTTGTAGCGCCGCCACTTTTTCAATTTCCCCAAAGTAGACTTTGAACTATCCTTGTCTCTTTTCTCTTATAATTCTCTCCCTATATAGGCAACTTGCAGATTTTTCTTTCCTGAATATTTCCAAAGACATTCTTTTACTCTGCTTCCCAGGTCTGGATTTCTGTAGCAGGCTCTTACTTGGCCTTCCTGTATTCAGTCTTACTCCCTCAGGTTAGTTCTGATCACTGCCATCTAAAATGGAAATCTGATTCCTGGCACTCATGCCTTTTCTTCAACCATTCCATTGCTTCCTGTTACGCACACCTGCATTTCCTAAGTGTGTTCTGCTCAATGCTAATAGATATTACTTTAAGAAATGTCCCACGATCAAGTAAATATGGGAGACGCTGGGATGGACATATTTTACATGCTTTCTCCTCCCATTGGGCTGAGAATAGCAGAATTTATATACAGTTGTTTAATCCAGGTGAAAATAGGTAGAGCTATCAGAGACCCTCCCTCAGAATTCAGAATTGGGACTGAGAGACCCCAGCCTCCCCCTGGGAAGTCTCTTGAACCTGGGATCTCTGGGCCAACTTGTCCCACCAAGTGGACAGGGAACCTATAGAGAAGAGTGGAAGTTGAGAAAGAGAAAGAGAGTCCTGACGACGTTTCTCTTCTGGTTTCTTCCGCACCTTGCTGGCTGCCTCTACCCTTGGATTCTGTAACACATGCCTGGATCCTTATAATAAATTCTGCTTTTTGCTTAAGCTAGATGAAGTGAGTTTCTGTTACAACTAAGAGTCCTAACTAAAAGTCATGTTTATAACATAGTGATTATTTATTTAGTGCTTACAGTATGCAAGCACTAAAGCACTTTCCATACATTGTCTCATTTAATGCTCCCGATATCCCCATGAGCAGGGTAGTTTCATGGGCATGTGACCTGTTCAATGACACAAGGCCTCAAGCTTTAGAAGGATTCTACCATTGGTTTAATGCTCTATTGTCACCATCCAGAAAGTCTTAGTTTTTGGAAAAGAGGGCTTTCATTTTCATTTTACACTAGGCTCTACATATATAGCCCATTCTGTCTATGAGGTATTATCTCTATGTGACAAAAGGCTTTACCATCAGACTTCCTTAGCACCTTTAAAATCAAAATATGCATTATAAATATAAATATCCAAGTGAGAGACATAGTATGCAACATTTCCCAAATTTGATTCTAGAAGATTTTTTTTCATGAAAAAATGTTGTGCTCTGCAGAACACAGATTAAAGCCTGACTAGTGATCTGACTCCACCTGTCTCCGGCTCCTGATTCCCTTAGTATGGTGAGCAGTTTCTTGCCTCTGTGCTTTCACATATGCTTTGCAATCTGGCCTTGCGCATTTAGCACCTTCTCATTATAATTGGCTTCTTTTGTAGATTTACCTACGAAGAAAGAATGCACTCCTCAGCTACTATAAATATTATTAGCTACTATATTATTAGCTACTATAAACATTGTCATTGACTGCCTGACAGCAATTCTGATCATTTAGGAGAGCTAGTTAGAAATGCAGAATCTTGGCCCCGCTCCAGAACTATTGATTCAGAATCTGCATTTTAACAAGGTTCTTGGCCAGTTCTATACAATAAAGTTTAAGAAGCATTGGTAAACCATTCATAGTAATTCCACCTGACTTGATAGGAACTGGTTCAGTAATGGGTGTGTCATCCATTTTGGGCCAGTGAGACACAAAGAGATACCAACACAAAGCATCTGAGAGAAAAAAAGCCAGCGTCCTTCTTTTTCCAGATATAAACAAGAAAGCATATTGCCCTAGTTCCTGCTGACAGGCCTCTTGTGATCACAGGGAACCCAGACTGTTGCCAAGACTGCTAGTAGCCTACCTAGGGTATTAGTTCTCCCCTTCTTTAGTAACAGGTCCTGTGGATTTTCCTGTGGGCTGGAGGAGGCATAGGATGAAATGAGTGTCCTGACTTTCCAGCAATGCACATTGCATCTTAGAAATGTGTCTCCATGGCCTATTGAGATAAGTGGTTCTCAACCAGAGGTGCATATCAGAATCCCTTGGGGAACAGTTAAAATGCATCAACTCTCAGGCCCCTCCCCAGAGATTTTGATTTCATGGATGTAAGCTGAAGCCCAGATATTGATATTTTTATAAAGCTCCTCGGAGATTTACAATATGTCATTATTGAGAACCACCAGTTTAGACAGATCACATCTTTGAGCATGATGCCATTTTAATATTCCCTATGTGAATGTCCCCTTTCCACTGGGACTGCTTATGAAATTTCTTATAAACTGTTTTTATAACTTTTTTTTATAAGAAATACAGAAAAGTTCACGTTATCCCAATTTTAATATCACTGATATACTAATATCCACATTTGGTGAACATCATTATTACGTGCATAGATACAAATAGAGGATAGATGAGAGCTATCATAGAGTGATGATAACAGGAAAAGGCTCAATCTGCACATGCTATTTTAAAAATACAGTGTTGAATTTAGTCTCACTTGAATTTAACGAAAAGTAACTGAAGGAACTGCTTAGATGCATATTTCTTCATTGCAAGAGAGATTGATTTATAAAAGGTTTCCCAAAGGTTAAACAAAATTATAGAAATCATTAATAGGACGGTAACTTTTTCAAACTATATTTATCGATATTGGTCAACATGGAGTTTCTCTGTTCTTATGGAAAAGTCTAAAAAGCATGAAAGATCAGCACACTTTCACTTCCTTCTACCTCTTCCCTGTACTTCCTAATTTTTTCGCTTATATTATTTTTCACTTTGTCAGGGTTTATACCATTCACATTCTATTTTTAGCCATCATTTACCTATTGATTTGTCTTCATTTCAGTATTTATTCTCTATCTTTTGTGTGATGTGCTCCTTATTTTATTCCTTTGTAATTTGCTTGCTTAATGGAAAGACCCCTTTTTTTTATCTGGCTACTCAAGGGTACCATGGGCAGACCTGGCACTTTCTTTTTGCTTTGACCTCATGAGGGTGAAATTCTTTTGATAGTTTTCTCTCTCATCTGGGACCAAAGTGTCTTCCCTTCAGAGCTATAGTCTGCATATTGGATATAGTTTTAAAGCACTTTCCTGTAGCCTGAGGAGAGATTTAGTCAGCACTAAGTTGAATTCTTGCCCGAAGGCCTAGATTCTCTTGAGATTCTCTTGAACATTTTTAGCCAAGGCCATGCCATCCAGGCGAGGGTCTCTTTTACTCAGTGGCCATGGGCTTCACCTTGTTCTGTTAACTATGAGTGTCCGGGAAGATGGCAAACTATGGTGACGTCCACTTTGCTTCCTGGCTTGTCCTGTCATAGCAATCTGGTCCATTAAAGCCCTATCTCAGTCCTAAAGCAAAGCAAGAGCCCCGACCAACTTGGGCATAGCTACCAGGAGCCCCCTGACTCTTCCCAGACTGAGCCCAATTTCTTAAGGAATTATGTATTTGTGGAGGCTTGGTTTACATCAGTTTCCCATTTTAGAAATTATAAGGAAATTTTCTTAGCTGTTCTTAGTCTGATGACTCTGCATAACACGGAATACCCCTGATCTGCAAGTAAAATGTTCAGTCTCAAGTAGACCACTTCTCTAAAGCTTTTCTTTTTAATCTCAAAGTCATTTCCACAACTTCCTTCTGTCATTCTGGTAGTTTTCTCGGGAGCAACATGGCATGTGCAGGCTTGAATTCCCCTCCTTTGCCCTAAAACCTTTGCAAAATAAAGACCCCACTGTTAGCTGAACATGGAGTACTTATTGTTCTCCCATGACAAGCAATAAAACAATGGGGATCTGGACTGTAGTATGATTTGGGTTCTGGGAACAGTTGTTTTAGCTTGGATAAGCTATGGTGGCTGTGGGTTTGTTTGCTTGTATTCTCTGAACGTTCGCGTGGGAGTCCAGGGCTTTCGTGATCTTACGCGTTCCACTGACCCCTCAAGGAGAAGCTAAGCGAATATTAGAGGGAGAGCCAGAGGCATTTCGCTGCGTATGAACATGCCTGGACAGGGTGGGGCTCTCCCAGCTTGTTATGGTTTCTCAGGAGGAAAGTCCTGGCTGTTCCTCGCACTTGGGCACGGTGAAGAGTAGGGCTTCTCTTGGCCTACAATAAGGAAGTTGAGGTTCTAGAGACAGGAAGATCCATGACTGTTCAATGTCTCTGGCTAAGGCAAAGGCAAAACTGGACCAGGAGACTGCACTCTCTCAGACATGCCACATTTCCATAATTCCCAGAGGATGACTTGCATACCATTGGGGTGATTCTGAGACTGTGAGTAGGTGAATCAGGAAGTCAAATTATGTTTACAAATTCAAAGACAAATCACCATTAGTCCATGATGTCAAGGAAACTACTGGTATCTTGTACTTTATAGGCTTCCAGGAATGGAGATTTTGAAAGTAGATTATATTTTCCCATTTGGTCATTAAACTAAAGATGCATTCCCACAGGAAAAATATATATAAAATGTTAGAGAAAATTCCCCAGGACACAGTAGGCTTATTGTGATATTTTGATTGACAATGTGGACAAAAAAGAGGAGCTGTAATAAATCTAACCAAAAGTAACCTCACTGGGTGACCTGATCATAAATTCCTAACCGGACAGGTCACAGTGGGTAGTCACGCCCCAAGCACACAACTTCTTTAGCAAAAGGTTTAAGCAAGCTTTGTCCATTGTTCTTGTGCATCTAGGTTAACTCACCTTTGAAATGCCAGAAATAGTATTCTTTTCCAGACCCATCAAATATATAACTACCCTCAAGGGAGCACATAATCTTGTTCACTGTCTTATACTTTGCTTTCTCCCACCCTCGTGTCCTCTTCCCTATGGTCCCTTCTTAGTTCCAGAAACCATTAATCCATGGTAATTTCATAAAACAGACTGCAAAACTGTCATTCTTCAGAGCATTTAGGATCTTGCTTCCAGTGTTGTTGTCAATTAGGCTCAAATATAATCTTATAAAAATTCCCTATAGTTTGTATCCTAAAACGTGATCCTAAGACCATTGGTAAATGTTAACAAAAGTAAGAGACAAAAAGGACCACATGTCTGTTAGTCTGAGAATTGACCCCCTAAGTGAAACCATTAATCCATGGTAATTTCATGTTCTCTTAGGTCACCATGGTAATGGAAATGATTCATCTTTTTGTGAGACAAAACATGTATGTCAAAAATGTAATTTATATAGGGAATAATTTTTTTTTGGTTTTCATATTTAGTTTGACAAAATGAATGCTCTCCTGATTTTCACCCCTTTTCTGCAGCGTTAGTACTGTCTTTTCTGGGAATGGTGATTTATTTAATTATGTGCAATAAATAGTGGATCAAGTAAAAAAGATTATCTACAGGTTTGGATGTTTCTTACGTCGACAACAATAAGAAATATATATTTGGTTTTCATTGTCATTCCTGGCAAAGAGCTCCCAAAACCCTTGGAATTTCTTGAATGAAAAGAGAGATAAAGGTGTCTTTTGTTATCCCGAACAAGTCTTTTTTTCAACCATACCTGAGTTTATGTTAATATGGTGACTTTTGGAAAGCCCCTAAGTATAGGGGCTGGTTGCCAGAGGAACCAACCAGGTAATTACAGGATTGGAATTGTCAGCCCTTTCCCCGACCTCTGGAGAGGGGTTGGAGGTTCAATTAATCACTAATGGCCAATGATTTAATTAATCATGCCTACATAATGAAACTCTTTAAAAGCCCTAAACGATGGGGTTCAGAGAGCGTCTGGATTGGTGAACAGGTGGGGTGCCGGGAGGGTGACACATCTGGAGAGGGCAAGGAAACTCCTCCACATCACTCCCATACCGTGCCTGTTGCATCTCTTGCATCTGGCTGTTCTGAGTTGTAACCTTTTATAATAAATCCATAATCCAGTAGGTAAACTATTTTTCTGGACTCTGTGAGCCTCTTCAGCAAATGGTTGAACCTGAGGAGGTCGTTATGGGAACCTGGCAACTTGCAACTCATAGCCAAGCAGTCAGAAGCACAGGTAACAATTTGGGCTCGTGCTGGCTTCTGAAGTCTGTGTGTGTGTGTATTGAGGGGAGGACAGGTCTTGTGGGACTAGCCCTTAACCCATAGGGTCTGGAATAACCCCTGGGAGATAGTGTCAGAACTGAATTGAATCAAACTGAATTGAATTGAATCAAAATTGAATTGAATTGAAATTGAATGGAATGGAATTGAATTGTAGGGCACTCAGTTGATGTCCACAGAGAATTGGAGAATTTCTTGGTGTGGGTGCCTCTACATTTGGTGAACAGAAATGGTGTACTGAGAATAGTAGAGGGAGAAACAGAGTGTTTTCCTTTAGTCGTAGAAGAGAAACAAAGAACAAACTATACCATGCGGAGCTATCTCGGCATGATTCCCACGAAAGTGGACACGGAAAAATCCTCGGAATGAGGAAAACTGGGCAGAAGAGACTATTCTCTTGGTCACATTAATTAATGAATTTTCACCAGCTTCGTACCGAGGAGAAGCTGAAGGCCCGAGATCAGAACCTTCTGTCCAGTGTTTAGAATTTATTGTCTGTGAGAATTTAGAGTAACCGATTGTGGGTCTCATTCCAGGGTTATGTGCTTCTCATTCTCAATGAATCCTTTTGATGTTTACACAAAGTCCCAAATAAAACCTCAAGGTTTTGCTATAGATACTATTAGAGTTGGATGAATCTTATTGGACTATTCAGGTCAAAGCTCTAGCGTGTACATTAGTCAAAATGAAGTGAATAGCTGCCCTTCCAGGCTGCCACTTTAATAATATTCTGTCTGGGTGTACTTTATGGTGCCTGCATACCCTAATGCACACCTGTAGTGGCACCCTCCGCATATGTCATGGGCTCACTTGCACTTGCATCCACATGCCCACCAGCAATGGCATATCCTTATGTGCTCCTTATGTTACATGCCCATTAGCATACACATTTGCAGGGTCACCCTCTTCAGTGGACTGTGGTTACTCTGTCCAGGTCCTTGGCATGTCCCTTTCTTGATTCCTTATTTTCATTTTCTCTTCAGAGAAATACAAGATCTCAGGACTGAAAGCGTTTCCTCGTGGTAGCTTCATTCTTCCTGTTTGCTCAGATCAAGATTTTGAGTCATCCCTGGTGTTATCTATGACTTTTATCTTTTATTATGTTGGCTCTATCTCTAAAATAAATATATCCAGATTCTATCCACTTTATACCACTTCTATCGCTGCCGCCCTCAGCTGGATTATTACAAAGCCTTGTCTCTCTGCCCCCACCCTTGCCCAGCTCTAGCCTATTCTGCACCCAGCAGCCAGTGTGTTCCTTTTATTACTTAAGTCAGATCATGTCTCTTCTCTACTCAGAGCCTTTTAATGCCTTCTCATGTCACTTGGAATAAATCTAGATTCGTTGCCATGACATTTGTGATCTGACTCTGCTGCCTCTCAAATCTAAACCTCTCATCCTCACCTAAGCCACACTGGACACTTGGCTGTTCCTCAAAGACACCAGGCACTCTTGCTTCAGGGTCTTTGTGATTTTAAGTCCTCTGCCTGAACCATTTCTCCCAGAATTGCTCAACACATTGCTCAACTCCCTCGCTTCCTCCAGGTCTCTGCTCACTTTCACTTTACGGGGAAGACCTTCTCTGAAGGCTCTTCCTCGGATAACAGACACTCATGTCCTTCCCGGCCATTCTGTATCTCCTTACTCTGATTGATTTTTCTTCTTGGCACTTAGCAGTGTCCAGAGTACTGTTTGTTTATTGTTTGTCTTCCCACACTAGAATGCAAGCTCCATGAGGGCAGGGACTTCATTGTGTCCACTGCTGGATCCCAGCCCCTAGAACAGTGCCTGACATGAGGAAAGCACATAAGAAATACGTGTGGAAGGAGAGAATGACGCCTCATGGGAGTTCATTCAAGTGGCTATTCGCACTTGCCTAAGTATTCCTGGGACAAAACTTTTATAGGGATTCCCTCCAGACCCTCTGAGGAAACGTGAAGGAGGGTGCCGTCTGGCTATGCTTCTATCCTCACCAAAGCGGACAGCTGCCCCGGGAAAGTAAGGTTGAACTGGGGGAGAGATGACACTGTGAGGCGTTTATGTTTTTAGAAGTGCAAGCCCGGTGAAATGGAGCCGTCCAAACCAGTCTGACAGGAGTGAGGGCAGGATTCTGCCCAGACTGGTAAAAATGAGAGACTCGTAGGGGGCCTCCCAATCCCTGATTCTGCACATAGCGAGTGAGACTAGCAAAGGGGACACTGTGGCAGTGAGGGGAATGGGGCATTGTCTGAATACACAAAGGGTACAGACGTTGCAACCTGTTTTGCCATGAAACCAGCAGCTACAGGTAAGCAGACCTTACTCGTAGAGTCATCCATTCATACGGAGAATATCTACTGAATCCGTGCCAAGCATGATTTTACGCCTTAGAGGACTGTTCTAGAAGCTGGAGTTGCCTGCAGTATGGACTGTAGGGCCACAGGGAGAGGCTGAGGTCGGCTCAGGAGAGTGCCCAAACCCCCATCAGTTCAGAGTCCTCCTTTTTTCTCTATGGGGAGGCAGCTGAGAGGTGGCTGGGCTGCCTCTCTACCAGCAGCAGGGAACAACACTACCTGCATCACTATCACCGAGGCTGCTGGTGGCTCAAGGAGGCGCCGGGCAGCCTTTGAAGGTTTGCACCACTGCTCTTCACTTTAAGGAACCCTCAGCACCTCCTCTTAACTGCTGCTAACTCCCCGAGGGACAGAGGGATGTCTCTATCACCTGCTGCCTGGTGCTCTGGACCCAGGGCTCCACCTGCTGACAGACTCTCCCTTCGCCACCCTGGAGTCTCCCTGGGCAGTGGCTTTGTGGCATGCTGGGGCCAAAGAAAATGACTGTGCCTAGTGGGGAAGCAGAAACTGGAAAAAGACGTTTCTTTAGGGCAGGATATTTGAGCAAGGAGATATCTGGCAGAGATAGAAGGGAGCCAAGTTATAAGCCACTCATTTTGAGAATTTTAAATGGAGCTCAGTCCTCGCACTGGAGCCCAGGCAGGGAGCCCAGGGCCAGTCTGACACCGGAGAGGTCCCCTGGGTGCCGAGGCCTGGAGGCCAATGGGAGAGCCACAGAGTCTCAGCGGGTTGTGACAATCCTGAGGTCTTATGGGTTGGCCTAACCCATTTGCTCTTAGGTACAGGGGCCACAGGCCCAGCTCAGACTTCCTATAGGCCTCTGGGAGTGGCAGAATTCAGTCTGTGATGACTCTCTTCTCCCTGGCAGCTGGAGAGGGTGAAGTCACCTATAAACACTTGAGTGTACATCTGAGACAGCTGGGTGAGGCTAAGAACACGCAAAGGCAGATGTGATCTGGTTTTCAGAATTTGGCGCTCTCTGCCTGGCCGTGCAACCTGGTTAACGACCAGCCCAGTGGGGCTGGCGCTGTCCTAGCCAGTGAAACAATGGCATTACTTTGGGTCACTCTGGGGGGTGCTTCCAGCACTGCCGTTCCCTGACTCAGGGGAGGAGAGGTGTATCTTACGGGCTTGTAGACTTCTTCGTTTCTGTATAAGAACACTCTGAGCTCTGAGTACAACACTTTGTCTTTTTCAGGGCATGTGTGTACGTGGAACTCTGGAGAGAACCCAGACCTGCTGCAGGGCTGGCCAGAGGTTGTAGTTTACGGAGTCTGGGCACCAGGGATGTTCTCCAGGCAAGGGAAGCTAGTGAGTGACAAGGAAGGGTAAGTCACGTGAACAGCATAAAAATTCCTGAGGGTCTCAAAATACCTGCAGGGAGATGCTGTCAACTGGGCCCCCACCTCAGAAAGAGGGAGGTGGGAGGTAGAGGAAGATTTCGTGATCATTGAAAATTAGGCTTAAAATTTTTTTTTTTTTTTAAATGACCTTATTTGGCAGCCTCAAGTTTCTGAAAAAAGAAGGGATGCTCTGGTGGTCGGCACGTCAGTCAGCAGCTTTGGAAATGTGGAGAGAGCATTCTTGGCACAGATGTTGTGTGTTTTTGTGGGGGGCACTTGTGATGAGGCAGAGATGAGGTGTCCTTGCTGCAGGATTATGAACAGAGGACATCGGCAGAGAGCAGGGCGGGAGGGACAGTGGGTGAAGATGGCTGACGCTAACTGTAGCCGACAGACTGGTTTGTGAGTGACATGAGGCGCTTCCTGAGAACACGCCAAAATGCTTGAGGGAGATTTGCAGGGCCCTGGAGCCTAGAGTGGGCAAGTAGGAACAAGAGCAGGACATCTGACTTAGTTAATCTGCATCCACAGGCTGACAGGAAGTGGGGTTTTTGGGTTATGCTCACAGGGTTCCTGCAAGGTATTCAGGATTTGTGGTTTACAGACGGGGCAGCAGCCAGTGAGGCTTATAGTAAAACATACCGTCTAAAAGCAAATTCTTGGTCCTGGGATGCTCTTCTTCATCCCCTGCACCCGCTGCTTAGAGGAGATGAGGCCACAGGCAGGATCTGCCCCCTTGCACGAGTGACTGGGTGACGGGCAGTGGCCTCACAGGGACCCCCACTGGAGCTGCAGAACACTTAGGTCTGATAAGTGGGAGATGGCTCTGGAAGGACTGGTTTAGCCAATGGACCTCAGCCTCCCCAGTCCTCTTAGACCAAGGAAACCGCGAGCTGGCTCCTCCCCTTCCCCATCATTTACTTGACAGTTCTAAGCTCTAACCTTACTTTCTACCTGCCTCTTTAGGGCAGAGACCCCACTGATCTATGGGGTCAATACTTATCTTCCCACAGGTATACAGATTCTAGAAGGCTACTGAGGCTTTGGAGTTGAAAGGGGATCATATTGTTTATACATTAATAAATCCTCACCAGAGGGGCCTTAGAGATTGCTGGTTTCTTACCTCGGACACCAAATAATTTCCCTTTCCTGTTGACCCCATTCTGTCCCCTCCTTTCCTCTCTATTGTCTCATTCCCCATCTTTGCTCCCCTTGCTCTGTTACTCCCCATGCATAGGAAATCCCATGGGTGTTGGTCTGAAGTCATGCGTGGCCAAGTTAAGTGAACTCAGCCGCTAATTGTGGTCCAGATGGTGGTGTCCAGAGTGGGCAAAGCAAAGGAGAAACCACTCCCAGATAGGCACTGTCGGAGCACAAGAATGACCAGTTTTGATTTGGGTATATTTTCCTGGTGTCATAAAGGAGCTTTGGGAATGGGTATTTGACCTACGTGAAGAAGATTCTTTAACTAAGAATTTTATTTACACAAAAATGATTTTTTTGATTATCCAAGACAATTGGAAACTACCAAAATAACTCATAATATACCAGCACTCAATCTGATTGTACAATGACCACAAATAGAGCTGCACTATCTGGTATGGTAGCCACTAGCCACATGTGCCTATTTAAATATTTTCATTAATGCAAATTAAGTAAAATTAAAAATGCAGTCCCTCAGGGGTATTAACTGCATTTCAAGTGCTCCGTAGCCACATATAGCTAGTGCTACTGTATTAGACAGCACAGATAGGAAACATATTCACTGTCGCAGAAAATTTTACTACAACTTTGTCCTAGAGTGTCATTCTGGCATTAAATCCACTCTCTTCACAGTATGGAATTGGCGAAACCCTTATTCAGGGGTGACTGATGAAAACATCTCTGTCCTGGTCCTGTTCGTATCTTCCTTGTCTTTAATTCTGAGGATTTCTCAGCTGTGTCCCTCATCCCATGCTGTCTGGCCTGGAAGGAGTGCCTCTGATATCTTTGCTGATGTGCTCATGATGTCACGTCGTTGTCTTTCCATCTACAATGGCTTGGAGTTTACAATTTAAGAGCAGAATCCTCTTCAGTTCCATACCAACTGCTTGAAGGAGTGAGTCCTAGGAGTTTGCGTGAAGACCTCTCCTTTTTGGAACTGGCCTGAGTTGTCCTGCATTTACACAGGTCTGATTCCATGAGGTGCCAGACACAGCTGGGGCCAGAACCAAGGTCTGGCGGGACACTGGAGAGGGAGGGAGATTGAACAGCAATGCACTACGTGCCCTGTCATAACTCTGCAGTTGTTTTAGTCCCTGTGGACAGCCCTGGGGCCAGCCTCATGGTCTGCGCAGCTTGTGGCCTCCTGGTCATGCTGGTCATGCTATGCTGAGCTGGGCACACTTCATGCTGGACTGCCTCCCATCTTGTGCCGAGGCCGTTTTCACATTGCTTGGGGTCTAACACCCTGTGCCGAGCTGCTGCATCGTGCAGAAGCCCTCCTCACCCATCAGGCTCCACCACCCCATGCCAGGCTACCCTCCTGCAGGGGCACACTCTCCTCATCCCACTTGGGCTGTGACACTCTGCACTCGCCAGCTGTTTCCCATGTGGCACCTGCCTTATCCCACTTAGTCTCCGACATCCCAGAACAGGTCACTCTTTGCTTTGGTCAGTTCTGGCTGTTATAACAAAGTCGCATAGATGGAGTGGCTTATAAACAACAGAAATCTATTTCTCTCAGTCCTGGAGACTGGAAGACTGAGATCAGGGTGTCAGAATGGTTGGGTTCTGGTGAGGACCCAATATCTCTTCCAGGTTGCAGACTGCCAACTTCTTGTGTCCTCACAGAGGACGACGGAGCTCTCCGAGGTCCTTTTTATAAGGACCCTAATCCCGTTCATGAAGCCTTCACTTTCATAACCTAATCACCTCCCGAAGGCCCCATATCCTTATACTGCCATGTTGGAGATTAGGATTTTGACATATGAAGTTGGGGTGGGACACAAACACTCAGTCCATCGCACCCTTCTCCCCAGATGTCCTCCTTACTGTACGCAGGCTCCGACACTGTGACCCTCCCTGCCCACTCCCTACACGCATGCCTGTTTTAGTTGGTGCCACCAAATGACTTTTGGACTGAACCGATGAGAAGGGAAAGGGAAAAGAAAGAGGAAGAGAAAGAGGAAGCGAGGTTGTTTGTTATTAACATCTGGTAAGTCTTGGCAGTAACCATTTTGTGCCAATTCCTCCTGGCACACAGTATTTCAAGTTGCCTTTTCCCACAGGAACATTCTCTTGCTCTCTTGTTCAGTTTCATTGTCTTGTTTTTCTTCTTTGGAGATTCCACTTAAGGGCTTGTTGCCTCTCTACCGACTGACTTCTCCGTGTGGCCACGTCTTTATGAGTCGTTTACGAGCTGTCTTCTGTTTCGTTTTCCACGCTTGTTTCGTTCCTATTCTCAAACTCTTTGTGACTCCTATTTCCTCTACTACTCCTCACGCCGAATGTGAAGGTTTTCCACCGGAAGCAGTTCTCCAATTACCAGTGGACGCCAGCTAGGTGTCCTGCCATTTAACTCACTTCTGACACTAACTGCCTGGAGTTACTGCAGACCTCACAGGTTAAGCACTCAATCCCACAGGACTGCCCTCATTTCAGATGCTAATTGCCCATCTCAGGTTGTCATCTGTACTTCTGGCCAACTGGCTATAAATTGGGGGTTCCCATGACCCTCTCCTCATGTTTGATAATTTACTAGAATAGCTCACAAAATGCAGGGAACACTTATGTTTACTGGTTTACAATAAAAGGTATAGTAAAAGATACTGATGAACAGCCAGATAATGAGGTACACAGTGCAAAATCTGGGAGGGTCCCCAGTGCAGGAGCTTCTGTCCTGCAGAGTTAGGATAAATCACCCTACACCAACCCAGAAGCTTTCTGAAGCCCATATGTCAGGGATTTTTATGGAGTCTTCATCACATAGGCTTCATGGATTAGTAAATCAATCTCTTGCCTCTATTCCCTCCCTGAAGGATAGTGGTTGGGGCTGAAAGTTCTAAGCTTCTAGTCATGTTAGTCTTTCTGGCTCCATCTAGGAGCCCACCAAGAGTCATCTAATTAGAACAAAGGATGCTCTTATCACTCAGGAAATTCCAAGGAATTTAGCTCTGCGTAAGAGGGTCTTATCATTATCACCATTCAGGAAAGTACAAGGGTTTTAGAAGCTCTGTGTCAGGAATGGGATCAAAAACCAAATATTGGAAGAAACTGGGGGCATAGACCAATATACATATTTCTTATTATTTCACATGTACCACTCTTCTTATGCCCTTTCAGCGGTTTTATGTAGGCGACAAATCTTTACGTTGCCTTTTTCCCTTTAATAAAATTGCTGTGTGGTTTCTGTTACCTGATTGGACTTTGACAGATACATATGGCTTCTGGGTTTTGTGATATAAAAATAAAAATGTCCATATCTTCTTGTAGTCCCTTTAGGACTTTTGCTTTTACATTTAAATCCTTGATTCATTTGTTAATTATCTTGGTAAAAGTCATTAAATATAGATATACCTTAATATTTTTTCCCAGGTGGCTACCTAGATGTTTCAACAGCATTTATTGGAGAATCTATCTTTCTTCCATTGATCCGAAATGTCATTTTTATTATTAACTATGTTTTCATCTATTGTGAGTCTGTTTCTGGATGTTTAATTTTGTCACATTTTCCACTTGTCTGTCCTTGTGCTAGTATTGTACTTTTAATTACTTTAGCTTTATAATACATTTTCATACCCTGTAAGGCTAATCTTCTTTCATATGCTTTTATTTCAGAATTTCTCTCTTATTTGTTTGATTGTTTTCCATTAGAACTTTAGAATCAGTGTATCTGATTAAGTAATGAAAAATTAATTAATCTCCTAACCTAGGTCATGGTTCGAGTTTCCATTTGTTCTAGTTTCTTTTTCTGTTTTCATCAAGAAAGTTTAAAAACTTTAAAGATGAATCTTGTACATTAAGTTTTAATTTGCATTCCTATAATTATTATCAAGGTAGAACATCTTTTTATATTTTAATTGGCTATTCATTTTTTTCTCCCTTATTTTGTGAATAGCCTGTTTATAACTTACTGCCAGAGTTTTACTGAGGCTATTTTTTTCTTATTCATTTATAAATGTTGATTTATACATCTTACATAGCACAGATACTAATTTCTTATATCGATTGGAAATATCTTCTCTCAGTCTGTGGCTTATTCTTCAACAGTGCCATTTGTTTTTTAAAAGTTTAATTTTAAAATGTAATAATATTTATCGGTCTTTTCTTTTATGGTTAATGCTTTCTGGATCCTGTTTAAAAAAGCAATACTTTCCTAAAGTAAGATCAGAAATATATTTTTCTATGCTTTTTTATTAACAATTTAAAGTTTTTCATATTTAGTGCTTAAGTCCATGTAGAAATGATGTCTGGTATGGTGTGAAGTAGAATTAAATTTTATTTCACTTCTCAACATGGTTAAGCTATTTACCAGCACCAGTTGTTGAAAATGTACTGCTGGTGGATATTAAATTTCCACAGTGAATGTCCAGCTCTGGGCTCTGAGGTCTACTCCTTTGTGGTCTTTCTTACCCTACACCAACATCACGTTGTTTTTAATTACTATACATCTTGCTGTTCAGGCCAAGACATCTCACTTTCTTCTTTTTTCTCCCCCAAGTTTTTTTGGATTGAAATTGCATTCGGTTATAGATTAGTTAGGGGGAAATTGGACACCTTTACACCTTTGGGTCTTTCTATGTAATAATAGAGTATATTTCTCCATTTATGTAGGTTCTAAAATACTTTCAATAAACTTGCAAAAATATCTCTGTAAAGATCAGGAAAATATCTTTTATTAGAGTAATTCCTAGGTATTTTTTTTTAAATCGCTGTTCTAAAATGATGTGGTAGGGGACGTTATTATTTCTGACTCTTTATCCTTGCCTGTCTCTGAACCTTTTGCTATGTGTCTTCGCAGTTCTTCCCAGAGAAGGAGTAAAATCCACCCTCAATATTGATGTCGAACTGACTCTGGACTGTGCAATTTGGGTGGAAGTGATAATGTGCCAGATGGTTTTGAGACTGTTTCATTTATACCTATAGGATTTTAATTTATTGAGGTGACTATGTACCAACACAGAGAGGCCAATGCCATTGAAAGGAGAATTTATTACTTATAATTCCCAAGAGATAAGGGACTGCTAACTCGACAGGGCCACAGGAGAAAGGACCAGACAGGGTCAAGAGACAGAAAAAAGCAAGAAGATGTAGGCTACAGCCTCTACTGGGGTTTCTATGGGGAAGACAAAACAGTGCAGGGTAAATAGTGTAGGATTGGCTAGATGGGATAATGCTGGCAGGCTTTGGGCTATTGGAGTGGTCTCTAGTTGCCTGGTACCTGAGAGCAAATTGTTAAATTTCTAGGAATTTAGCAAGCCACTTGATTAAACTGCTTGTAGCTTGAAATTGGCCATGATGGGATATTCACATCACAGAAATTGGCAAACATTACAAACCAGGGTTTTCTCCCACCTCTTTCCAGAGAACCCGTTTATCTGTATGTCACTAGGATTATCTGAGGATGTGGGTACACAGAGAGGAATGATTACAGCTATATTTGAAACAATCTATCATAGTGAATGTAGTCTTTTTTTTTTTTGTATTTGAGAATAGTTTTTAAGGATAACCATCATTTTTAAGTGTAATCATAATTGCATAGATGAATAGATGATGGATGGATGGATAGATAGATAGATAGATAGACAGACAGGCAGGTTGTATATGTAGTGGCCATTTATGTTTTTTAAAGCACCCTTTAGTCTTTTCCAGTAACAGACCCTGCTTGAACCAAGCTAAGTCACTCTCAGTAACACAGTGATTTATCCAAAGGACAAGCCCATGAACCAAACTAGTTCAGTCAGAATTATTCTCTAGGTTTTATTGTTTTTTTCCAAACTGAAGTTGGGGGAAGAAAGTCGGGCTTACGAATTGTGATGATATAAGCCAAGAGCTGCCAGCAGTCATAATTATACTTCTGTGGGGGACAACCTAAGAGAGAAAAGCTAACATATAAAGATTTGCATGAAAGAGAGGTAGGAACAAAGAAAGAGAGGGAGAGAGAGTTAAAGGAGAGAGAGGAGAAAAGATGGATCCATCCCAGCCCTTCTTGCTGTTTGGTTTTTCTGATACTACGTATTTATTGAGTTAACAGTTTCCGTCACTTGCAACCAAACAGTCCTAACACAGGAACACACATGTCTTGTTGGAGAGGTGGAGAAACTAGGAAAAGGAAGGAATCGGCATTGTGCAAAAGACAGGATTTGGGTCAGGGCATTGTGTTGGCTCTGGTGGGTAAATTAAGCAAAGGAAGGTATTGCTAATACATGAAAAGTTCCTCTGAGATTTGTAATTCCCCATCCTCTGTGTCAGCTCCAGGTATGGTTGAAGATAATGAAAAATGAAAGAGACTCACTTACTCCAGGGAATTAGGTGAACAATCTATGTAAACGATGAAAGAATATGACTGTGTTTCTTAAATGGATCACTCAGATCCCTAATTTTAGTATGGAATCAGAGTTCTTGGCAATAAATCTACAATATTTAAGAACAACATTAAGAATTAAATAAATAATGGAAAAGGCACATAACTCTTTGCAAATCACTTCTAAATGAAGCGTTCTTTTGAAAGGAAAGTTAGGATTTGTGTATACACATCGTTTTTTTTTTCATTTAAAAACAAAAGCCTTTATAATTTATGAAGGTGAAAATGTATATTAATTTTTCGAAGGGCGGAATTTTATAGTTTTGTTTAAATGCTTTTTCAAAACTTACAAAGCAAAGGGCAAGCACATTGCTCTTTTAAAAATACAGAGTAAATGGCAAAATAAAAACAAAATTAAAAAACCTCCAAATGCTAGAAACTAAAAAAAAAGAAAAAAACACCTAAAAATATAAAAAGGAAGAAAAATTTCCGAGTCTAAGAGTAAATGGCATTTATGGGCTTGATTTCACATAAGAGATAATCAGATCAATGTATTACCTAGTCAATGCCACTGAATCAGACTCTGTATAGTTCAGTGATGTAAGACAAGGAAAAAACAAGGAAGACACTTGGCAGAGCAGAGCACCCGGCCTCACGTTCACTTCTCACTGGCGCAGGCTGTCCCACGGGCCCTGGGGGTTGTGTGAGGGGCAGGCGAGGCTGGACAATCCTGAGTTACTGCCTTTCTGCGGTGACCCAGCTCCAGGAGCCCATCTCTGTCTGTGATTCATTGATCCTGGCGCCACTCACCCCTGCTAGTCATCACGGCCCTGAGAGTGGCCTCTTGCGTGTGAGCCTCACACAGGGAGAGATGCCATCCCGTCTCCACGGACAACCAGTCTGCTCTAAAGGTGGTGTCACCAGCTTCGCTCTCTAACACTAGGGACGTCCCCCTGGCTGGCCTGCTCTGGGAGTGTGGTGGGGCCTGGCTGGGCGTCCCAGGGAGGATGGAGGGGGTCAAGTGAGCATCTTTTGGCTCAGATCCTGGGGGGCCCTGAGTGAGGCGTTCGGGCTTGAGTTCCACTGCAGCTTTGGAGAGGAGAGTGATGCTCTGGCAGGTGACCGTGGCTCCGTGCACTGAAGCAACTGAGGATGAGAACTGAGGATGAGGAAGGTGGTAGCAGCAGGTCTGAGGGGCGTGGATGGATCTGTGACCCACAGCAAGGGAGGACTAGGTCCTCCTGGTTGTGGGCGCGGAGAGATGTCAGCCATGACTCGGAGTTTGATCTCTGGTGACCAAGAGTTGCAGATTGCATTCTCTGGAAATGGGTCTCTGAGACAGAGATTCACATTCCAAAGGTTGATTAGGCAATTCTCTTGGGATCCCTGTGGGAGGGAAGGGAAGGAAGCAGGATTTGAAATATGGAGTTGAGGCACAAGGCAGCCTCAGCAGAGAGCTCGGCTGCCCCTAGGGGGATGGCCCTGCAGAGCTGTGACAACTTGGGCAATGGGGTTGTTCCCACACTGATTGGTCTTTGGATGCGAACCCTGAGACAGGAGTGGTCTCAGGGGAGGTGGCTCCCTGCAGATGAGGAAATCCCCGAGGGAGACTGACAGCAGAGGGCTGTCTGCTGGCAACACCACAGCAGTTGTGGGGATAAAGCCATCATTCTCAGGTGGCCCTTGAGACACTTGGTGGCCCTCCAAAGTGTCCATCACAGTAAGGAAACATGGTAGGGCCCACAGGAAGAATGGATTTGGGGAAGGTGATGAGTTTTGTTTAGGATGGGTTGAGATTGAGATGTTGAAGGGACAGGTGTATGGGGCATCCAGTGGACAGCTGGGTGTATAGGTCTGAAGCTCTGGAGGAAGGTGAAGGACAGAAACACAGATTTAGCAAAAACATAAAAGTGGAATGGAAGTCAGAGGAATCGACAGGCCAGAGAGAGATGACGCCTGAGCTGGCCCATCTGGTGGCTGGTCCTCAGAGGGGCTTTGCAAGAGGAAGCATCTGGGTAAGATCAGCCAAAATCAGTGGGTTCAGGAATTCCCATCTTCTGTGGAGCTCCTGGAGTGGAGTGAGAGCTCCGGTCACACACAACCTGATAGAGCTCTCAGTGGCCGATGTACAAATCAGGTGGAAACACTGAGTGCGAGATGAGAAACAGCACTGCCCGGGGAAGGCGGTGCTCGCACGTGGAGGCCTCTCTTCTTCAGCTCACCTCAACCTCCTCCACCCATTTTACTTTCAGGCCTTTCTCCCTCCCCGCTCCCTCTGCCTCCTCTTTCTCCTCTCTGTCTAGTTCTCTCTACTTCCCTCCTTCTGGGCCCACTAGAGGGCAGTAGCTCACAGGGCAGGCTCCAGGTCCACTCTGAGCCTTTGCCTGCGCTCTGCCCTCTAGTGGCGGGTGGAGGTGTGGTCGGGGGGCGGCGGTGGGGGATCAGTACCAAGAGACCCTCAGGCCCTTGGGCCTCCTTGCCTCTGCTCTTATGTCTCCCGTGTGTGTTCAGTAGGGAGGGCAGGAGTTGCTTCTTCTTTACCCTGATTCCTTGAAGCATAGAGACACAGTGGCCAGTTGTACCCATTTTGGACACATGGGGATGTCAAGACCCAGAGAAGAGCCAGGACCTCCTTGAAATCTGTGAACTGACAGTCCCTCTCACCTGCTGTCTCATGGGCCTATAGGGACATAGAGCCTTAAGAAATTGAGGCTGGATCTTGTTCCCACCGTTCGTGTCCTAGGGTGTTCTTGAAAGGATTGTTCTAGGATAAAACAGGCTCCAATATTGTGCAGGTGTCAAAAGACCAGTGCTGGTCCCTGGGCTGCCCCATTTCACTTCACCTGGAAGCCTCACCTGGTTGTGGGCACATGAGGCCCCAGTGATTCCTGAAAGGCTCCTTGTGACCACAGACAGGAAGGGCTGCCTCTGAGCAGTATGTTTGGGCTCGCATTCCTGAAGGCATGGTCAGGCCAGGGAAGACTAAGTTTTTCCAAGTGAGGGAAAGAAAAATGGAATAACCTGGGTGGGGAGGGGGCGTGCTGGGAGAAAATGCCTACAACAGCAGGCCGGGGACCAGGAGTGCGTGCCTGGAGTCAGGCTCCGGCTGAAACCCTTGCCTTCTTCACGTCCCCCTATCCCCGCCCCCCATACATACACAGGCCAGCTTTGTAGCTGCAGGCACTTAGGGGACAGCCTTGCTCCTTTGGTCTCAGAGAGTAGCCCTGGTCAAAGGGAGGTTTGAGGAGCCAGGCCTAGGAAGCAGGGGCTTCAGTAGTAAGTCACTGCCCCTGCCTAGTGTCCTGCAGACATCTGGATATTGCAATTATTTTCCCTGAGCTCAGCCATACTAGTTCTTAGAACTAGTCCATCCCATCTGCTTTTGCTGAGCTGACACAGCAGGCTCTGTGGCCCATGTCCCTTCCAAAAGGAGGCGGAAACCCAGTAAGCAGTGAGGCCTGGAGAGTGCTGAGAAACACCACTAAAGCATGGCTCTGGCAGCAGCCTGGGAAGGCCAGGAACGGAGCTTCAGGTGGCTGGCACCACCAGTCTGTGACCGCAGACGTGGGCCAGTTCCAGCCCAGCCTCTCTCTCATCCCCGATGGTCTGGTTTTAGGGACTGCCATGATGCCCCAGTGGAGAGTTAGACACAGAGGTTTTGCGGACATGTGTTTTAACCAAATTCACCTCTGTTTACTTTTTATTTCGGTTTCATTTTGGTTTTTCCTCTTTCTTTAAATTTACCAAAACAGAAGAAGTGTTATTATTCTAGTAGGTAGCCTATCCTTCATCAGACTCACTGCCATTTTCCTCTCAAAGCAGCACAAAATGGGGACCCCTGGCCTGTCGATAATCTCGTTGGTTTGTGGGAGCTGAGAGTAGTGTTTGGGGATCTTAAAGCAATGCCTTTGGTAACCTCTGCTTTTTGGATGTCCTTGGCTCTC
Organism: Pteropus medius; assembly: GCF_902729225.1. Taxonomy (NCBI): domain Eukaryota; kingdom Metazoa; phylum Chordata; class Mammalia; order Chiroptera; family Pteropodidae; genus Pteropus; species Pteropus medius. The sequence continues at coordinate 54,442,749 of NW_024349800.1, read as the reverse complement.
ATTTCAAGGGTAAAGCCATATGGACGCACCCCAGAGCTTCTCCTGTACAGAAGTAGGGCTTTCATTCCGTCCATGGCAGCCCCCGTCAAGGCTTCCTGCCCTAGTGAAGGAGGGGGACATGATATAAGAGGGGTTTCACCCAGATCGGAAGTAGAAAGCTGACCTCTTTGGCCCGGTGGGATGTAAGAAGAGTAACAGATGAATAGAAGAAACAAGAGGTGTGTTTGGATTTCCTTTTCCTGTCTCACGTCAGGTGGGGTGCGCATAGATAAGTAGACTGAGGGGCAAATCGAAAGCAGAGGAGGTTTCTACCTTACTCCTTGTTTGGAACTGTGGGAAGAGACTGGTGTGCAGGGTTACCTTGATACATAGGGACAGAACCTACAAATGTCCACGTGGTATAGTTGTTTAGAGGCAGGACCTGAGCTGGGGCTCCCCGGGTCTCCATGTTCAATGGAAAAGATCTAGATGTTCTTGCAAGCTTCACAGCAGGATGTGCTTGGTAGTTGCAGGGGCAAGGGGGAAGGGTGGTAGAATCACAGGCCACCGTTGGTGTCGCCGCAGTGGCTGGGGGATGGCCAACCTAAGCTGTTGGCCAGATGGAAGCTGTGGCTGATATTCTGCAGGTTCTACAGCAGAGTTCATGAGGCGGGCGTGAATCAGTGAGAGGAGGCCGGCTAGGACCTGCCTGAGCCAGAGCAGGCTGGAAAGTCACCGGAGTAGGGCATTGTGCTGCATCCAGAGGACCCAGAGGCAGAACAATGTCCTTTATCACACTTCTAAGGCCCTTTGCTCTCATTGCTATGCAGTCACCTAAGACCCCACGTGGACACAGATGCCATTTTGGGGAAGAGTAGAGTTAGAGAGGAAATGTGAACAACTTGGTGTTTACCTGAAGAGACCGAATTATTTAAAGAGATTGTTTTGTTTAGAAGAGATGGCTGTACCTTTAGGATGTGAGTTTAAATTTTCCCACCCAGAGGGCTGGAGTTATCTGATCTCAGTTAAAGAAAATAAAGAAGCTACATTTCCTTTGCACAACTAACAGCCTGTGAATTTGTGACCTGCCACACACCGTGGGCCGAATGTTCTAGTCTACAGGGGCAATCTGCATTTTTCCACTGGGCTGCTTTCCTCTACCTTTGTTCAGGTTGGGGTTGCAAATTAGATTTTATAGAATACATCTCTCAGCATGTCTGCTCATCTCTGGAATACTGACTTCAAAGTCTTTTTCTTTTTTTCTATAGATGGTTCTTTCCCAAGTATGTATTATACATTGAATTCTCTGTATTCAGATTTTAGTGGGGTTTATTCATATATTTTCTTACTAATACTTGTACTCATTTATTCACTTATCTCTAATCTATTTATTTGCTCACTCGTTCATTTATTCACCCACTCTCTCATTCACTCATTCATTCTTTCACCCCTCCAGAAAACATTCACTGATCATTCTTGCTGAGCTCAACTGTAAAAGGTGTCGAAGCAAACGAGAATTGTTTCCATCTTCCAGGAGCTCACCTGGAGAGAGGGAACGCTGAAAAAGGAAGCGAGTCATTAGATGACGAAAGAGAAGGTGCCACACAGGGTACAGAAGCTCAGAAGAGGAAAGAGTCTCTGGAAGGGCCACCGGATGTGGATACTTTGGTCTTGACCTGCTCTGTTGGGAGTTGAGTTCACTAATGATGGGCACGGGGGCCACAGTCGCCACTCAGCGGGTGGGAGTCAGTGACTGGCTCGGTGGCCTGGCCCCTGCCTTGATTTACTTTGTGCTTCAGCGTTATCACCAGTAAGCAGGATGGTATTGGACCAGCTCATCGCTAGGGCTCTGCCAGCACTGTGCCTTCAGTGGAGATAAGTTAATGTTCAGGGGGTACCTCTGTGCCTCATTGGGGATAAGTTAATATTTAGCTAGTTTTAGATAAAAAATTTGTGTTTATAAACAATCTCTCACATATCCACAGCATGATATTTTCTGGGTCCTTGGTGCTCATTATGTGATGAAGGAAGCTAAGGCCAGCAGATGGGGCTCTTTAGAAGCTAGCAATTGCTGGGTTTGGCCTACGGGGGCATGTCTGCATCTCTCTTCTCCTAGCAGAGTAGCAAATGGCCAGGAAGACAGGCTCACAGAGCAGTGTAAACACGCAGGGAACTTAGAGATATTGCAGGAGGAGAAACACAGGGAAAGACAGGACTTCTTGCTTCCTCGGTGTTGTGGGGATAGAGGCAGATTTACCTTAACGATGATAGAACTCAGGCTTTGGGACCCCTTCACTTGCACAGACCCCTTCTGAAGCCTTGCAGCTAATCTTTTTTAATTAAAAAAATTTAGATAAAATTTACATAACATTCACCATTTTAACTATTTTAAAGGTACAATTCAGTGGTTTTTGGTTATCTGTAATATTGTGCAACCATCAGTACTATCTAATTGAAGAATATTTTCATTGTTCCCTGAAGAAACGCCATTCTCATTAAGCATTCACCCCTCAATTCCTCTTCCTCTCGGCCCTGGCAACCACAAATCTACTTTCTGTCTCCATGGATTGACCTATAGACATTTTATATGAATGCAATCACACAATATGCGTTTGACTTCTTTTACTTAGCTTCATGATTTCAAGGTTCATCTGCGTAGTAGCATGTATCGGTACTTCATTCTTTTTTATGGTTGAATAATATTCCATTGTATGGATATACCACATTTATCCGTTCACCAGTTGATGGACATTTGGGTTGTTTTCACCTTTTGGCTATTTGCTGGTACGAAAATTCGTGTACAAGTTTTTGGATGCATGTATGTTTTCAATTCTTGTGGGTATATACCTGGGAGTGGAATTTCTGGGTCATGTGGTCACTTTATGTTTAAATTTTTGAGGAACTGCAAACTGTTTCCACAGTGGCTACACCATTTTATATCCATAACAGCAATGTACGAGGGTTTAAATTTCACCACATTCTCACCAACATTTATTATTTTCTGTTTTTCAGTTATAGCCATCCTAGTGGATATGAAGAAATAACTCATTGTGGTTTTGATTTGCATTTACCTTAATGACGAATGATGTTGGACATCTTTTCATGTGCTTGATGGCTATTTAACTACTTTCTTTGGAGAAATGTGTATTCAAATCCTTTGCCCATTAAAAATTTGGATTGGTTTTCTTTTTGTTGTTGAGTTGTAACAGTTTTTATATCTTTTGAATACTAGACTCTTATCAGGCATAAGATATGCAACTATTTTCTCTAGCTCTGTGGGTTGTCTTTCACTTTCCTGATAGTGTCCTTTGATGCATGGAAGTTTTGATGGAGTCCAATGTATCTCTCTTTTCTTTCGTGCTTATGTTTTTGGTGTCATATTTAAGAAGCCATTGCCTAATTCAACTTCATAAAGATTTACGACTACGTTTTCTTCTAGGAGTTCTATAGTTTTAGCTCTTACATTTAGGTCTTTAATCCACTCTAAGTTAATTTTTGTACATGGTGTGAGCTAGAGGTCCAAATTTATTATTTTACATTTAGATACCTCGCGCCCCAGAACTGTTTGCGGTTTCCTTTTAAATTAGGAAAAAAAGAGGAGGTAAAAACAAAAGATACATGAATATTGTCTTTTATATTTATCCATGTTGATACTTTTACCTGTGTGCTTTATTTATTTATGTGGATTTGAGTTACTGTTTAAAGTCCTTTCATTTTAGCCTGAACGACTCCCTTTAGAGTTTCTTGAAGGACAGGTCTGCTAGAGATGAATTATCTCCGCTTTTGCTTACCTGGGGATATCTTAGTTTCTTTTTTATTTTGAAGGATAGTTATGCTGGATATAAAATCCTTGGCTGACATCCCCTACTCCTAGCACTTAGAATATGTCATCTCACTGCCTTCTGCCTTCCATGGTTTCTGATGAGAAATCAGTTATTAATCTTGTTGAGGAATCCCTGTACAACATGAATTGCTTCTCTCTTGCTGCTTTTGAGATTCTCTCATTGTCTTTGACTTTAGACAGTTTAATTATGAGGTATCTGTGGCACAATGGATGAGGTGCCCTCACTGGAATGTCATAGTATAGGGAAAGGGTTAAAAACTACAGCCTGTGGGACAAATCTGACCTGCTGCCTGTCCTGTTTTTTTTTTTTTTTTTGGTCTGTGAGCTAAGAATGATTTTTATATTTTAAAAAGGTTGGGAAAAGATCAAAAGAAGAAAAATATTTTGTGACATGTGAAAATTAAATCAGTTTAAAATTTTATTGTCCATAAATAAAGTTTTATTGGAACACAGCCACACTCATTCATTGACATATTGTCTATGGCTCCTTTCTCACTGCAATGGCAGAGTTGAGGAACTGCGCTAATGATTATACATCCTGGGGAGTCTAACTATTTACTACCTGGCCCTCTACAGAAAGAATTACTGTCTTTTGATATCAGGCACTGACAGGGAAAGTTGGGGCAAGAAGGAGAGCAGTTCTCTGGTTCTTGGATGCCAAATTTCCTTCTGTTGCATCTGTTCTGCTGAGCCTCAGATGGGGGCCACACCAGCTACTCTTATTCCTGTGGTGGCAACACAGAGAGTTGCTAATTGAAACCCATAGAATCGTAGAGTCTCCAGTTCTCCCCACCCAGGAAAAATACCAAGGTGAGCCTTTCCCTGCTCTACTTCCTCTTGTCCCCTTCTTCCTTCCAGTTCCTGCTGATCCCGGCTCCTTAACCTGGCATTTAAGGTCCCCTTTTATAGACACACTGCTTGACAAGATGAGTCATTAAAAACAACCTTTATGTTTTCATAATGTTCCTCAGGTCACAGGTACCTCCATATCTGTGTGGTAAGGAATTTAACCTTGCCCAAAGAGAGGTGTGGTCTTTGCCCTCACCTCCTGGGAGGTAATCTCTAAGCTCTTGGAATATCATGCCTGATCGTGGTGTCTCTGTTTGCCTGGGGAACTTGAGTCAGCCTGATAGTAATAATGTGCTGTTGGATGAGAAATATCAGCTTAGCCTCCTGAGGGACTGAAAACTGAGGTCAGCCTCATGAGCAGTTAACCATGTCTATGTGGTGGAACCCCAATAATGGGTAGACACCAAAGCTCCTGACTCCATAGGAAGAAGAAAACTGGAAGCCTTGTGTTTGGAACCCTTCTGAGTTCTGCCCTGTGTCCTTTCTCCCTTGGCTGGCTTTAGGTGTAATAAAACATAATTTGAGAATAGAAGCTTCTGGTGAGTTCTGTGAGTCCTTCTAGCCAATTATTAAACCCGAGGATGCTCTTGGGAACCCCCAAACTTGCTATATTGGTGTCAGAGGCGAGGGTGGTCTTATGGATTATTCTAGACTGTGCAATTGGCTAACTTTCACAACATCCCCAGTAAATCCCCTGGAGAAGGAGAGGTTTGGCATTTGAGTGTCTTAGTTCTGCTTAGCTATGGCCAGAAAGGCAGCTGATTTTCCTTCCTGAGCCTCCAGAACACTCTCTTTTCTTATTTTCTTTCCCTCTGAGATTTTTACCTACTTTTTTTCTTATTTACCTCTCTGCCTTCTTCTCTCTCTTCCTACTGGGCAGGAATCTGGGAGGACTTCCTTCTGAATCTTGGAGGGCCTCCTCTGAAAGATTTTCTGAATAAGATGGTTTTACATTTTCTGAGGCCCTGTGCCCTGTAGGCTTCCCTGCAGAAGGCAGGATAGACACCCCAGCAACCACTGACAGCGAAGCCTCTTGCATCTGTCAAGAGCTTTAGTGATTGCACACATACGTGAGATCTAAGTAGCCCAGATGGCTGGCTTGAGCTAGGTCAGTCTCTTTCGGAGACTGCAAATACATTTCTGCCCACTTTGGGTGCCAGCATCTTTACCCGAAATGCCAGTGAGTTCCACTGACCTTTCTATAACAATACTAGTCAAGGTTCTATAACCCGAGATTTTAAAAATATAAAGATCAATAAAAAAAGTTATATACTATATTCTGAAATGAACGCCATTCATAGATTAATGCAATTACGCATTAAATTAAATATATAATATAGAAATATTATACACACACACACGCACCCCTGAAATTAGGGAACTAATGGAACTCTTAGCTAGATAGTAATGGCTAACATTTAAGGAAAGCTTACTACATGTCATACACTATTCAAGCTACTTAGAATAGGCTGTGTCAGAGGTCTCCAACTTTTTCGGCACCAGGGACCAGTGCTCCTATGAGAATCTAATGCCTGATGATCTGAGGTGGAGCTGAGGCGGTGATGCTAGCGCTGGGGAGCGGATGCGAATACAGATGAAGCTTCGCTTGCTCACATGTAGCTCACCTTCTGCTGTGTGGCCCAGTTCTTAACAGTCCATGGACCGGTACCAGTTTATAGCCCGTGGGTTGGGGGCCCCTGAGCTGTATTATTTAATCCTTAGAGCAGCTCTATGAGGTGGGTATTGTAATTGACAGATGAGTAGGATGAGGCTCAGACACTTCGTCCAAGGTCACACAACAAGGGACCAGAGGTAGGATTTGAATGCAGGCAGTCTCATCCTAGACCTCATACTCTTGTCCACCTGCTCCCTTCCTGTTAGGGGAACAAGCTCGGTCCTGCACTGTTTGGATCCTCTTTGGTCATCTCAGTTCTTCTTTAGAGTGGAGCTCATGAAGTTTTAATTGGAATCCTGAGAAAACAGGGATTTTAATGCCGTGCTGATAAAACTGTTGTAGAAATTCTTAGGTTCCGGATGTGCTATCGCTCAGCAATCACACTGTCGGCACAGAGCACTCATCTAACTGTTATTCCACACAAGTTTCTGTAGAATTGGGCAACAGGGATTTCTGCTAGATTCCTCTTTCCTTGACTTTTCCTGGGCTACATTGGCCAACAGCTCCTGCAAGCTGCCTGTCCTGGGGTATGAGTAAAATGGGGGTTGGTATATCAGTGAAGGCTCAGAATCTTCTAAGCATCAAGCCCTAGCTCTCTGGCCTCTGGCCAGGGTTCCTCAGGCACTAGAATCATTAACTCCTGCAGGAAGCCCACAGGACAGATAGACATGTATCAGAGCATCATCTGCTTTTGCTGAACTGGACATAGTGACTATTGAAGCTCTGAGATGGAGAGAAGTCAGGAGAGAGATGGTGGTGAGCGGGTGGCAGGGCAGGAGCCCGGTGGTGGGGGGCTGAGGCTATGGAGGGAGATGGGCCTGCGGAGCGCTATGTCCCTGATCACTGCTGTATGATTGGCTCTGGCATCTTCATGTCACCACAGGGGGTCTTGGTCTACACAGGCAGCCCCAGAGCCAGTCTTGTGGTCTGGGCAGTCTGTAGCCTCCTGGCCGTGCTGGGCACCCTGTGCTACGCTGAGCTGGGAGCCCTGGTACCCGAATCTGGTGGGGGAGTATACCTATATCCTGCGAACCTTTGGCTCCTTGCCAGCCTTCCTGGTCATCTACACATTTGTGCTGGTGGGTCGACCAGCCTCCATCGCTGCTGTCTCTCTGAGCTTTGCCGAATATGCAGCTCCCTTTTACCCTGGCTGCTCCTCACTGCCCCAGGCTATGCTCAAGGGTGTGGCTGCCACTTGCCTCCTGCTGCTGGTGCTGGTTGACTGCAGGAGCTCGCAACCTCGATGACAAATGTGTGCATATTTGCCAAAGTGTTCTCCTTGCTGGTCATCATCAGGGATGGCGCGGTGGTGCTGGGCCAGGGCCGAGGCTGCACCAAAGCCCTCTGTCCATCTTCCGCAACATGATGCAGCAGGCTGGATGAATCGACATGGCCTTTTCCCGGGGCTTGTGGTCCTCTGATGATGGGAATAACTTCAGCTATGTGATGGAGAAGCTCAAGAATCCACAGGTGAGTCCATGATACTGCTTCGGGGGTGCGAAATCTCTGAGCATCAGCGGTTCCAGTTATTGTTATTTGAGTTAACCAAAACCATGAGAAATTGGCTGAAGACACTGGCTCCCTTCTAGTACTCACGGGACCTGAATGCCAGCCACTGTCTACTTTGATTAGTCTGTGGAGTTCTATAAATAACAACTTCTCAAGTAAGCAGAGAACTTCATAGTATCTTTGAACTTTGTAGTGTCCCCAGGGTTCCATTTTGCTGCCTTGTGAGGTTGACGTCATTTCATTTTTCATGTGGGAAAACTGAGGTTTAGAAAGGGGAAGTGATTTCAAGGTCACACCGCTAGTAAGAGGCCATGCTTGATAACTCAGCTCAATATCTCCAGGATTATTCTCTCTGGAACATTTTAGTAGAGACTTAATTTATACTTGCCAAGGCATGGGAGCCACTACAGGACATAGCAGCACGGTTCGGGGCAGGGAAATGGGCCAGTTCTGCCTGGCTCACCCACTTATGGACCTGGGGCGAGCTAGTCATTGGCCTGGTCAGAGATGGATTTGCAGGGCCCCTTGGGAGGCATTTGGAACATTTGGACTCTGGGTCACTAGGAATATTAACTCCTTGCTATAAATATATTTGCCCAGGATGCTATTTGTTTTCCTGTTCCCCCGAAGGAGTTTTAAATTCTCATAGGATGAGAACTGCCAGTATTTTCCTCTCTGTCCCTTGGGTTGGCTTAAAAGCCATGGCAGCTCTCAGCTCTCAGCAAAGGCTCCCTGGGAGGGGGTTTGGGAGACATTCAGAGGAGAAGAGGAGCTTGAAGACTGACGTCTGAGAGCAGAGAGAGCCAGGAGTTCCGGGACCTGGTTTTTGTTCCTACATTAATTCCTTGTGCTTCTGTTCTTTGTCTCTAAAGTGAGTGAGGTCACAGTGACTGCCCTGCCTACCTCACAGGCCTTTGGAGGATCGAATGGTGCCATCACTGTAGGCGCTGCCCAGGGCTCTGAGTGCCTTAAACAGTTGTACTGTTGTATTTTCAGGTAAATGGTTAGTGTGCGCTAGGCTGGCTCTGGGATGGGGTGGGGACCACAGAGCAGGGGCCTCGGCTCATTATGTTCACAGGGACGAGACCCCTTTCTCTCTGAATCCAGGCCCTGGGTTCAGAGCTGCTCCAGAGAAAGAGCCAGGGGCCCAAAGATAAGTGTGACGAGCTTCCATGCCACAGAGAAGGGACTGGCAAGCTTTTCCTGCAAAGGGTCGGAGACTTAATATTTTAGGCTTTGCAGGCCCAACGGTCTCTGGCACAACAACTCAACTCTTGTAGCATGAAAACAGCCATCAATAAACCAATGAGTGTGGCTGTGTGCCAGTAAAAGTTTAATTACAAAAATAAGCGGTGGCCTGGCTTTGGTCTATGAGAATTAGTTTGCAGACCTTTGCTGTTTACTGAGTATTTTTGACAAAACTGGGTTTCAAAGCAAAAACAAAGCCTTTCCTCTGAATGCTGGGTGGGCATTTAAACTCCTGGCTCTAACTCTGCTCTTGGAAGCACATGCTAGGCTAGGTGTGTCTTTGTTCATTTCACATTATTTTCCAAGGAACTGCAGAGCCTGTGTCAAACCTGGGCCAGCCTCTTGCCCATGCAACGGGCATTTGAGTGAAGAATTAAGGTTTATTTACTCGAGAATAAAACCAGGAAATCTCTCTGTTCTTGTGGTGTCTTTGCCAGAGACCTGTCCATGGCACAGCTCAGGGCTCTGTAGCTGTCACAGCTCATTAGCTGGTGTGGGGATTGCCCAGGTTGAGTCAGGTTCAGAAGCACACCAGGTCCCATCCTTCTGACTTGGCGTGAGGGGTTCCCAGGGATGCTGAACTTTCAGTGCTAAAAGCCAGAAAGTCCCAGGCAAACTGGGATGAATAGGTCACCCTACCTGGCCCTTGCCCTCAGGACAGGACAGGATAGGACACGATGGAGCCTTAGATACAATAAAGCAGATGTGCTTGTTGGGGAGCGGTCTCCACTTGCTGCTGGAGCTCGGACAAGGGAGATCTCCATGAGGCAGAGCAGTCTAGAGAGCTTCCTGGAAGAGGAGGACTAGAGCTGAACTTCAAAAGGCTGATGCATTTTGTGGCAAAATAGCCACATGGAAGCAGTAAGAACCTGAATCCAGAGACCAGAAAGAACAGGGCATGTTTGTGTCTCAAGGAAATATGGGGGTGGGGGGAAGGTTGTGAGGATAGGTCCTGAGATCCTACTTCGTCCTCAGTGCCCCCAAGCCCTTCCTCTTATATTCTCCTCCAATCTTTTCCATGGGCAGAAAGCTCTGGAAATTGCTTTTTATAAAATATTGAGAAATGGAAGATACGTTAATCAGGGGCAGATACTAAAATAGGAGAGGGTGCTACCCAGTGGTGGGAGGAGCTCTGCCTAGGACCACGGCACAGCCCCCCAGGGACAGCTCTGTGCCGAGTCTGAGAGAGGCCTTCCTGCATCTTGGTAAAGAGCGACCTCGTCTTGGTTGCGTTTCATGTTGCATCGTGTCGGTGCCATGTTCTGGGCTCATCAGGGCTTGCCTGCCCCTCTCAAGGTAAGCAAGAAGACTTCTGGAGAAAGCCCCCCAGGAGATGGGGGGGCGGGTACCACGGACATGCTTCCTACTCTGGAGTCCGAAGATGTCTATCCAGGGTGGCCCGAGCCTGGGGAATGTTGGGTTAAGTTCTGTGGGTCCCCAGAGAGGCCCCTTTTCTCCATTTGCTCCTGGCTTCAGAATGATGTGCAGGGCTAGGGGCGTGGAGTAGGAGGGAGCAGTTTTCATCCACTACTCAGTTTTTATTGAATGCCTGCTCGAAACATTCAGCGGGTGAGTGTGGGGCACCTGGGCCCACAGCCCGTCTCCAACTGTCTCCTTCACTTCCTCTTCGTTGACCCTCACACCTTGTGGAGAGAAAGAACAGCAGGGAGTCCCATATTACAGATTCCCAATGATCCTCGATTTCCAGCTGAGGCCACTGAGGGTCAGAGTAGAGCCGGTGGGTGTAGCGGCCCTCAGTCATGGCCTTAGTCCTGCGGACCCAGAAACTAGACAGGGTTGGCGTGGTGGGTCCTGGAAAATCCCAGCTGGCATGATCAGTGAACAGACGACTGTGGGCATCTTTAACTGTCCTGTCTCTTCTCTGTGCCTCTGCTCTCGTGGTTGCCCCTGCTGGAACTCCCTCCCCTTCCCACCTGCCCCGATCGCGTCCGTTCTTCAAGGAAAGCCCAGCGTAAGGCCCTGATCATTCTGGAAGCTTTGGTGATGGCTCCTCTCCCTTCCCATCCCTGTCAGCCCCTCTGTACCTCCACTGTTCTGATTGGTTAGCGGTCTCCCAGCACATCGGCCCGTTCGCGTGTGCAGGGACTCTGAGCCCACGGAGGAGGGGCACACAGCCCGAGTGCCCCCAGGGCCTGGCACATGCTCTGTAGCCAGGATGAGCTTGGCGTTGCACTGTTAAGCTTGTTTTGGGGGCTTGCGAAGGACCTCACCGCTTAATGCATGGCCTCTTCTCTCTGCCTCTACAGCGGAACCTGGTGTGGGCACTGACATTCTCTGTTCCCATCGTCACTGGCCTGTACATCCTGGTCGACATCAGTTACCTACTAGTGTTGTCACCCAACGAGATCCTTTCTTCCGGTACTATGGCTGTGAGCTGCAGGTGAGTGAGTCATGTGATGTGTTCCTAGGCCACTGGGCAGGCGTTCAGGATGGGGAAGGATAATGCCCCATGTGTATTTCAACTTGCCTCTGATGTCTTGCTCGCTCCATTTCCAAGTGGGACTTTGCAGTGGTCTTCCAGGTTGCTGCCAGAGTTCCCTTCCTTGATCCTTCTGTTGTCCCAGGAACGAGGTTCTGGGGGTCTGGGCCTGGCTGGTGCCCTTCGCTGTCACACTCTCAACATCTCGGTCTGCCAATGGGACAGTTTTTCAGCCAAGCTGTGTAGGAGAGAGGGCACATGGTGAGAGACAGGGTCTGGGCTGGCAGTGGGCTGCATGCTGAGGCTGCATCTGGGGCTGCAAAGTGAAGGAGATGATGTCCGACCCCTTCTTTATCACCTTTCCCTGGGGCAGAGATGATGGGCTGTTGTGCACATCAGTAGTGGGGAGCAGTGGGGAGCAGAGCCAATGTGTACCTTCTTGGCCTCTTCCTGAGGGCACTCTCTGTAGCATTGTTAGTTTTTGCTCCCATAATGCTAAACGGTAGACAACCCCTAAAGCTCAGGGCTTCAAAAGCAGAACATTTGATAGGCCCTTGTTCAGGCTGGGCTTGTGTTCAGATCTTCTCTTTCGTACTGTGAATCCTTTCTCATCTCAGGGACCCAGGCCAAAGCAGCAGGGACTCCTGGGGCATGTTTTGCCGTGGCAGGTGCAGGGGCTCAAGAGATCAAGCCGAACCACACAACCACAGGTAGAGCCACTGCTGTGTCGCTCCTGCTTGCATTTCATTGGCCGAGCCCAACATCAGTGAATGAGAAACTATATTCCCCCCACAGAGGTGGGGAGAGGGAGTATTTAATGACCAATGATACGGTTTTACCACAACAGCCTGCTATCCCGCTCCGTGCTCCATCCACATCTTTTGGCCCTCTCCCCGCTCCCGTTCCCCCAGCCCTGTCTCTTTTTCTGTCCTGGGGGTGAGAGGTCATAAAGCCTAGCTCTCCCAATCCAGATCCTAGGAGCTATTGAACAACAGGCAGGGAGGAGGGACAGGCCCCCATATTCACCCTGAACCTTCATCCAGGTGAGCCCAGCTGCAGGTCAGCACACATGGATCGTGCTCCTTGCTTCTTGCTGACACCTGGCTTTGCTCCCAGGTGGACTTCTGTCCATGGTTCATGTGCATCGTCCACACCAGCTCCAGCTCACTCTTCACTGCTGCTTGGCTTCCAGGTGGTGTCCCAGGAAACTCCAGCACCATCATGAACTTCTTGAGGCAAGTGAGACTGTCTTCACAGGCTGAGTATCTTGTGGCCCTACATACACACGTGTACATGTGTATATAAATACGTGTATGCACACTTCTGGAAGTCTCCTATGTGTGTGGACATTATATATAATATTTACCACACTTACCCACTTCCAGAAGCCCAGGCTCAGGGCTCCTGCGCATGCACACACAGTTCAGCTGTTCTCTCCCAGTTATGGCTCCAAAATTTAGTGTGCCTTCCTTCTCTTGTGCTCTGTTTTAAAAAATTCAGTGAGACGGATGTTTCGCCAAGAGACAGACGAATTAAAGGCTTGTGTTGTCTTTGTCATTTTTTTCTTATTCTTTTATTCTGTTGCTAAAAATGGATTAAAGACTATTCGGGCTTTACTCACACTCCTGTAGCCCTTGGCTCTAATGTGATTTTTTTTCTCGTAGTCTGTTCTGCATTCTGGACTGTGACCCAACGTATCTCTGTTGAACTCAGGGCAGACCCACAGCCAAGCTGTGTAGGCACAATCAGTGATTGCATCAAAGTGAGGAGATGATCCGACCCTCTTTATCACTTTCCCTGGGGCAGAGATGATGGGCTGTTGTGCTATCCAGTTGTAATTGTATAACCTCGTTTAAAGCTGGTTTAATGGGCAGATTCTTAAACCAACAGGGAAGCAGAATGTCTGAATGCAGAGGGAGTTTTCAGAGTGATCTTTCAAGCATCACATGTCTCCTCTTTTGTTGTCATAAGTATAATTATTCTTCTGGAACAGGATATGCAATGCTCGCTGTGACTTTCTTCAGAACATTCAGTAACAGACGTGGTTTTCCTTCTTATCATTTTCCCATGAGAAAAAATAAATCATTTTATGGTGAGAATAAAATTAAATCCACGGTGACTGTAGGGGGTCCTCAGCCTGAGATTGGGGAGCATGACTGAGAATGTCTCAGCACAGAGTGAGAATTCAACGAATTCATTTCATCTCAATTAGTACCCAATATCTTTGATCTTGACCACCTCAAGATATGGTTCGGTTTGGACCTTGCCTCCGAGGTTAAATGGTGTTTTCATTAGCCCTACATCAGCCACTTGACTACTCACATACTGGAGAAGCAGAAGCCAGGGTTTTGTCCACCTGTCACTAATTCTAAGGTGGAGGGATCAGCTATGAATGTGCTTGTCTCCGAGGGCAGCCCAAGCTTCTTCGAGATTCCACCACTCTCTTTTTTGAGAAATACAGACACTCTTCTGTCCCTTTGACAGTTGTCTTCCTCTCTCCAGCCAGGGAAGTCAGAGGCTTGATCAGGAGCCACGTGGGTGACTGGGCTTGTGTGTGTGCCCCTTTGTCCTCNGGTGAGACATTTCTATAATTTACAAAGTGGTCCACCCCGATGAGTCTAGTACCCACCTGGCACTATACAAAGTTATTACATTATTGACTGAATTCCCTATGCTGTGCTCTACATCCCCATGACTATTTTGTAACCATCGATTTGTACTTCTTAATCCCCTCATCTTTTCACCCATCCCCCAACCTTCCTCTCATTTAGTAACCATCAGTTTGTGTTCTGTATCTGTGAATCTGTTTCTGTTTTGTTTGCTCATTTCTTTTGTTCTTTAGAGTCCATAAGTGTGATTATATAGTTATTTGTCTTCCTCTGTCTGACTTATTTTACTTAGCATAACACCCTCTAGACCCGTCCATGGTGTCGCAAAGGTAAGATTTCGTTTTTTTGTATGGCAGAGTACTATTCTATCGTATATATGTACCCCGTTTTCTTCATCCAGTCTTCTGTTGATGGGCTCTTAGGCTGCTTCCATATCTTGGCTATTGTGAATAGCACTGCAATGAACAGAGGGATGCATATATCTTTTTAAATTCGTGTTTTGGATTTCTTTGGATAAATACCCAGAAGTGGAATTGCTGGGTCATAAGGTAGTTCTATATTTAATTTTTTTGAGGAACCTCCTTACTGTTTTCCATAGTAGCTACACCATTTGCAATCCCACCAACAGTGCACAAGACTTCCATTTTCTCCGCCTCCTGAACAAAACTTGCTGTTTGTTGGTTTATTGATGATACCATCCCGACAGGTGTGAGGTGATATCTTATTGTGGTTTTAATATGCATTTCTCTGACGATTAGTGACGTTGAACATTTTTTCATATGTCTATTGGCCATCCGTATGTNTTATAGAAATGTCTCACCACTATGCTGTATACCGGAAACCAATATTAAATAATACTGAATGTCAACTGTAATTGAAAAATTAAAAAAAAAAAAAGAAAGAAAGGAAAGGCAGAGAAACATTTAGATGGTGAGATTAAAGCGGGTTGGAAAGATAGTCACTTGGCAGAGCGGAGCACCCTGCCTCACCCTCACTTCTCACTGGCTGAGTCTCGCAGGCGTGTCCCAGGCTGTCCCACGGGCCCTGGGGGTTGTGTGAGGGGCAGGCAAGGCTGGACAATCCTGAGTTACTGCCTTTCTGCGGTGACCCAGCTCCAGGAGCCCATCTCTGTCTGTGATTCATTGATCCTGGCGCCACTCACCCCTGCTAGTCATCACGGCCCAGAGAGTGGCCTCTTGCGTGTGAGCCTCACACAGGGAGAGATGCCATCCCGTCTCCACGGACAACCAGTCTGCTCTAAAGGTGGCGTCACCAGCTTCGCTCTCTAACACTGGGGACGTTCCCCTGGCTGGCCTGCTCTGGGAGTGTGGTGGGGCCTGACTGGGCATCCCAGGGAGGATGGAGGGGGTCAAGTGAGCATCTTTTGGCTCAGATCCTGGGGGGCCCTGAGTGAGGCGTTCGGGCTTGAGTTCCACTGCAGCTTTGGAGAGGAGAGTGATGCTCTGGCAGGTGANGAAAATCACAATGTAGACCCTTGGGGTTCTGGAGCGAGGCCATGCCCTGTGGGGTGGAAAACTAAATGTCTTCTGAAAAACAACTTCTGAAGTGTTTCTGGGCCCCAGAACAGACAGAACCTCTGAGCACGGGGCACCAAGTGATCACGCAGCTGGAACCACCCGTCGAGTCCTGTCGGACTGACCAAGTCACAAGGTTGAGCGGGCCCAGCGACGATCCGCAGTGGGATGGCCGTGCTTCATCTCTGAGTGTGAGCGGCACCAGAGGGCACAGCAAGCAGAGACCTAGAAACACGATGACACCACCACAGCAGTCTCAGCGCCCCTCCCGCATGCCCATGGCTGTAGGGGACCTGAACCCATCCAGCTGAAGGCAGAGGAAAGAGTCCAACCAGGCTTCACGAACAGCTTTCCTCGGTTACGCGGGCGTAAGCTGAAAACGGATGGCGGCTTCTCTACAGCCTCTAAACAACTACATAGCTGAGAGCATAATGGAAGTTGCTTTTCATTCATTTATTTTCGCATTTATACATTAATTTCATCTATCCATTCCATTCATTCTCTCATGAAGCACCTGTGGTTTGGACCTGCCTCCTGCCTCCTCCAGTAGGACCTGACACTTTTATTTGTCTTCTCTCTAGCGCATCTCCAGCACTTACCTTTACACGAGATCTATTCCATCAGCATTTAAAAATGCTTAAGTCTCTTTCATCTTATAGGAACACAAAACTTAAACTCTCTCGGAAAAAATAAAATAAAATAAAACGAAACAAAACGTAACTCCACTGCCTTCTGTATCTATTGCTCATCTCTCTTCTCTTTACAGCCGAACTTCTGAAAAGAATGGACACCTGCTGTCTCAGTTTCCTCGTAGTCCTCAACCACGTCTTCCAGTCAGGCCTCCATGCCGGTCACTCTAAGTGGCCCTGTCCTCCCACATCTCTGCCATGTCTCCATTCTCTCCGTCTCCACTGCACCAGCCTGACGCAGGCCCTCCTCACCTCCTACACAGGTGTCTGTGGATACAGGTGTCTGTGACAGGCTCCTAACTTATCTCCAAGTAACAATTTTTGTTCCTTGGGTGCATCCCCTATATGCCAACCAGGACGATCTTTTAAGAGTATAAATCTTGGTATTTCACATACTGTATTAGTTTGTCAGGGCATTCATAACAAAATGGCACAGACTGGGTGTCTCAAAGAGCAGAAACTTATCTTTTCACAATCCTAGGGGCTGTGGGTCCAAGATCAAAGAATTGGCAGGTTTGGTTTTTGGTGAGAATTTTCTCCTTGGCTTAAAGATAGCCACCTTCTCTCTGTGTCCTCACATGGGTTTCCCTCTGCGCATGTTCTCTCCTGGCATCTCTTCCTCATCTTACGAGAACACCATCTGGGACCCAAATCTTTGCTGTACCTATGTGGTCTCTGAGGTCCTGCATGACCTGCCTCTTGCCTGCTCTCCGGTCTCATCTGGTCAACCCTCCCTTTTCCTCTGCTGATTTCTCAGTTCCTCAAACATGCGGGCTTCTTCCCTAAGTACCTGCTGTTACTTCTGCATGAAATATTCCTCTACCGCCCTCCCCCACTGCATTAGCCTGTGTGATGCCTATTTATTCCTCAAAAATTAGCTCACATGTCTTCCTCAAGGAAGTTTCTGATGACCCCATCGCCAGGTCAGGACCCTTGCTTATATGTTCTCTCTGCCTGCCTTACTTCTCCGGTGGCACTTAATACCATTGTAATTAAATCTTTAACTGTATAAGTAATTGTTTCATACCTCTATCCCTTCCATAGAATGAAAGCTCCGAGATAGGAGAGACCATACCTGTTTGCTTCACTGCTCTATCTTCAGCAGGTAGCACAATGCATTATTTATACAGGTGCTGAAAAAGATAGTCATTTAAAGAGCTAAGGTTGAAGGTAATTTTCTTATTGGACTTTTAGGTGAAGAGAAGAACCAGCAATCATCATTATTTTTTAAATAATTTAGAATTAAAAAATTAAAAAATTATTTAAAATTAAATAATTTAAAAACTCTATCCCTCTGTGAACCTCTTTCTTGCCAGGAAAGCCAGGCTGATGAGAATAATATCATGACCTATTTTGGAAATTGCAAAGAAGACTCTGGTTAAAATCTCAATGGCGAGTGTTGAATTTCCATCTCTGCCCAAATTGTTCAATCTTGGGAGATTGTTTTCAAAGATGGCTGAAGCAATTCACCCCATGTTTCTTTGCAATGTCCCATGACTTTGCTGCCCTTCTAACAAGAGGGAGTGCCAACTTGTATTCCCCTTAAATCTGGACTGGTCTTGTGATTTGCTTTGGCCAATAGAATTGGACAGAAGTGATGTTATACGAGTTCCAGGCCTTGTCCACAAGAGTCCTTGGAGCCTCTGCTTCTACTCCCTTGGAATGTTACCTCAAGACCACTATGTAAGGAAGCTGGGTGAGCCTGCTGGAGGGTGAGAGACCAAGTGCAGGGAAGTGAGGGCACCCAGCCGACAGCCAGCACCGACCCCCAGACCTCTGGGTGGGACCCTCTTGGGCCTTTCAGTCCAGCCACTCCTTCAGCTGAAACTAACCAGGTGAGGAAGCCCAGGAGTGACCAACAGAGGAACTCACAGAATTGAGAGGATAATAAACATTTGCCGAGTGGTTTATGACCTAAGAGTGGCTGAGTAGAGCATCGGTCTTGATTTCTGCATGATAATCTCATTTCCGCGTCTCTAAGCAGTCATGCCTGCCCTCCTGACCCTCTCATTGTCACACGCAGTGTGAATCATCAGAACACTCTAGAATTTCACTATTTCCAACTGTAAATCCAAATGGGAAAGCAGGCAAGAGAAAATGGTTCACAGCAGGGTCTCTCCATGTGACTTCAGCTGGGCCTGGATGTAAGGGCCTTGTCAGGGACCACATTCTTGGAAAGGTGGCCACATTCGCTTAGCTAGGACATGGGGCTCTCAAGGTGGAAGACAGAGACACATCTCATATGCCCTCGGCTGCAGTTTCTAAACTTGAGATGCAACCCAGGAATTTTGTTACATAAAAGTCTTTCTCTTACGACATAGGTAACCCAGAAAGTCACCCACATGTACACACCGGCCTAATTGACTGCAGCATTAATCATTGCCACATTGTTTATATTGGAAAAAACATGGAAATAACCCAAATGCCCAAAAATAGGAGAATGGATAAATGTTTACAAAACGGAATATGATACAGGTAAAATGAGCGAACAACTACATGCATTAACATAGCTAAATGTCAAAAAACATCACTGAATAAAAACAGCAAGCTGCAGAAGTTATTAAAGTACGATACTATTTGTGTACAAATTTAAAACATGTGAAACACCACCATATGTTCTTTAAGACACATTCATATGCAGTAAAAGAATAAATATTTGCACGGGGATGATAAACAATGTGTTTGATGGAGGGAGGCTGGGGAGGACTTGGGAGAAGTATGCAGGAATTTCATCTGTACCAAAATGATCTGAAATAAATACGGGAATTTCAAAAATTAGCAAAGCTAGGTGGCAGATATTATTCTCTATATTTTACTTGTGCTTGAATCATTAGGTGATTAAAAAATATGGACGGTCCCCTTCCCTCTTCTTCCTGGCCAGGCATATCTTCCCTACAGTCCACTATCTTCAACATTGCCTTGCTGACAGATCTCCTGCTGCTTGGGGTAAAGTAATACAATATAAAGAGGTCCATGGCATGCTTACTTTTATTTTATGACAATAGAGCTTTAAGTCAGGGAGTGTCAGAGGGGAAAAAAAACTGTCTCCAGGGAGTGCTGTTTTCCCAGTGTGGGCTCAAGGACCGATTATCACGGAGGAGTGAATGACTTTGGCTGGACTTCTTGCACCGCCTGTGCTTTGCCAGGCCCGCTGGGAGGTCTCACACGCAGGATCTCTCTTGCCCCTTCACAGGGCTGATTGTGTTTTCTTAAAGAATGGCAGGCAGGTTCCGGGAAGAAGCAAGCACTTCTCAAGCTGCAGCTTGTATCGTTCTTACTAAAGTCCCTTGGCTTAAGCTAGTCATATGGCCAAACTCAGACTCATCGTGGGAGGGGACCACACAGGAGTTGAATACAGGAGTGGGAAGGGTGTTGTTTGATGAGGGCCAGCAAAGTAGCAATATACCATTTAGCTCATCCCTTCTCTGACCTCCTTAGGCCCCTCCTCTGTGCCTACCCATTACAGCACTTACCACACCAAACTGAAAGAGTCAGTTTAATTGTTAGCTATTTATATGTATGGACCGGAGCTCCTCTGAGGGCAGGGACTCCTTCTACTTCCTCCCTGTAATCTATTGCTGGCACAGAGCATGTTTGCATAATGAATAATTGAGTGAGAGCAGCAACTGTCATCCCTTCCTTATCTGCCAAGTTCAAGCCCCGTCTCTACCTCATTTGGATGTAGGCAGTTCAATAGCTGTGCAATGCTAAGTATACTGTCCCTGAGTTCCTTAGAGCATGGCAGCTAGGTCCTCTACCGAGGTCCTGGAGTACCGGAGGCACCTAACACTTTAGTGGAATGAATGGATGAATGAATGAATGAGTGAACTTCCTAGGCATATTACTGAGATTTCCAAGGTATAAATGTATCAGTGTCTTTCTTAAACATGCACTGTGACGGAGCTGAGCGGAAGTCACGCATCTCCACATTCCACAGAGGAGGCAGTCCCATTGGAGTTGTGAAGAGATTTTCCAAGCTTTCCTTTCTGATGGAGGATCCTCAAGTAGAACAGTTCCTTTAGCTGAGCCATGTTCCACCGACCTGTGTGGCTGGAGCCAAAGCAGAGGCCCCAGAGGGTGGGGTGAAGTGTATCCGTCACAGCCTCCCCTGGTTCTGAGCGGTGGCTCCTAATATAGGCTCCATCTCATGCTATCAATAGCTCCAGACACAGCTTTGGTTGGTAACACCTTGGAGTGTGGAAACCCATTGTGAATTCAACTCCTCCCCTATTGCAAAATTCTGACATCATAAGAGAACACAAGAAGTGAATCATCCCTGAATAATATACTTCGATTAGATCATTTGTTTTATCTTTAAGACTAAAAAAACAAAAAAAAAAAAGAAAAGAAAAGAAGAAGAGAGAAAACTTGGTATTACTGCCTTCTGGACTGACATATGGGGGAGACATCTCCCACCCCGCTGAATGCGAACTCCCTCTCAGCTGTGAAAGTAGCTAATTCTTACTTAAGACCACACTTTGGAATATTTCATCCTTTGGACCTCAGTGTAAACAACTCAAATAAAAGTAGGTCTTGAATGATAAAGTTAAATAAAAAGGATTTTTTTGCTTTATATAAGATGTTTTTTTCCATTTAAGGAAAAAATTAACAATATTATTTTCTGCAAGGAAGTCCCTTTGATCTGTTAAACATGAAATTCATCTGGTCAGGGGCCACAGACAGATTCTGTTGGCCAAATCTAGCCTGCTCTGCCTGTGTCTTTGTTGGACAGCACAGTTGTTTGTTTTTAAACTCTGAACTTCTCTAGTCTAGTTACAGCATGTTCTCTGCTTCCCCACAGTTTCCACTGCTGCCTAATGTCTTACACAATTACGCTACCCTTGGGTCCCCTGTGGACATTTGAGTTCTCAACCCCAGGTCTCCCTCTCATTTTACAAAACTGGGACCTAGGAAGGATAATTTGACTAAGGCTGTTCAGCTAGGAATTAGAAGGCCTAAAAAGCAGGTCTCCAGGCTCTTGGCACGAGGCTCTCTCTCTTCTCCTTACTGCGTGTGTGCGCACCACATTCTGGTAGTTTTGGCTAAATTAACAAATGTATGTAGCTTTTGCTAAATTAGCAAACGCATGTGCAATTTCAGCATTCACCACAGAACCTGCAAGCATTTGCTGGGGTGGATTTTGTAATAACAGCACTTATGCAATGACAAGTTCTTGTGACCTTCCTCTTTCCTTTCTGGTCTCCCATTCACAGGCGGGAGATAAACCTCACCCAGATGCTGTCATCAGCCAAACCTCATGGTGGAAGGGGGAAGGCACATTTTTGTAATTCTGCCTACTGGTACTTCTCCTTCCTCATCAGATGGCTCGGGGTGGAACCTTAAAATCCACGCAGTAAATGTTTCAGATAATGCAAATGGGCATCTTTTTCTCCTGGAAAAATCCATCTTGTTATTTAAGGCCTTGCTCAGATGTGACCTCCTGTGTGAAGCTGGCACGGTCCTTCATTTACACATTGGTGATATCACATCCCACAGCGGGGCGCGTGTGTCTCCTTACATGTTGGTCCTAAGCCTTATCTTTTGTGCTTTCACCTAACCTTCTCCACGCCCTCCTGTCAATCCTTGGTTATTGAATTGAATTGAGAAGATTGAGGTCAATATGAGAGTTCCAGAAAACAATCTATAACCCCGCTTTTCTACCAAAATTGAACAAGGACTAGATTTTGATTCTCTTTTTTGGAGAGGAAATAAGTCTCCATGCAACAAAGCCCTAAGAGCCTCTACTTGTCAAGAAAGCACCGCCTAGTGTTGGGATGAGAGCTGGACAGGATAGAGATGGGGCTGCTGCTTTGTGGGGGATACATAAAAAACACCGGAGGTACCTGGTCTGGAAAGCAGACCAAAGTGGGACAAGGAGGCTCCAGAGGGCCCCAAACCACAGTGTTCATCTGAGCGTCTGAACGTCTCTGAAACCCAGCAGTAAGTTTAGGACAAATAAAAGGATATCATACCTGTAGGAAGATTAGGGGTTCTGAGGGGGCTCATGTAAAGTTGACTCCCGAGAGGATGGTGAGTGAAGGAGTAGCCAGGGAGCCACGTGAACTTGTACATTTTAGAGCAGTGTGGTCCAATAGAAATATAATGTGAATGGCATGTGCAATTTAAAATGTTCTAGTTGTCACATTAAAAAACAACAATATAAAATTAACCCAAATATATCCAACTTATTAAATCTCATATATTTAAATACATATCTACTGTACCCCAAATATTATCAGGTCAACATGTAATTAATATAAAAATTATTAATGAACTATTTCACATGTTTTTCCATCTAAGTCTTCAGATTCAAGTGTTTATTTTATAGGTACAGTTCATCTCAATTTGGACATTACATTTTCATTGAAAATACTCAATCTCTATTTAGATTTCACAAACTTTTCAGTAGGGTAAAGGAGATTCACATACCTAAGTTG
The DNA here is from genome assembly GCF_902729225.1 of Pteropus medius. Lineage (NCBI taxonomy): Eukaryota > Metazoa > Chordata > Mammalia > Chiroptera > Pteropodidae > Pteropus > Pteropus medius. The sequence goes on along the minus strand of NW_024349800.1, from coordinate 54,419,935 downwards.
TTTTAAACATACATTAGATAACATTAAAAGTTTCCCAATAACTGAATTGATATCAGTATTTATTTTTTATTTATTTTATGGTGGTTCATATCAGTATTCATTTAATTTTTTGCTTTATTGAAATATCTTTGATCTATGACACTGTGTAAGTTTCAGGTATACAATGTATTGATTTGATACACTTACATATTACAAAATGATTACCGCCATAGCATTAACAAACACTTCCATTATGTCACATAGTTACCATTTTTTTTTTTGTGGTGAGAACATTTAAGAGCTACTTCCTTAGCAACTTTCAAGTATACAATACAATATTATTAACTACAGTCACCATACTGTATATTAGATCCTCAGAACTTATTCATCTTATAACTGAAAGTTTATATTCTTTGACTAACATCTTTCCATCCCCCTATATCAATTTTAAGTTTAAATTTAATGAAAATTAGATAACATTAAAAACTTAGTTCTTTAGTGACACCAGCAGCGTTTTAAGTGCTCAACAGCCACATGTGGCTAGTGGTTACTGGATGAGACAGTGCAGTTTCAGAGCCAGCAGGAGCTGCCCCAATTGCCTACTGTCTGCTCCCCTTGGTCTGGCCCGGGCTGGACAGACAGGGGGTCCGATCAGAGTTCAATGCCCACATTCTGAAGTTTAACGGTCTAGCTGTGGTGGTTTTCCTGTGAGCCCAGCCTTCTCCGTCTAAGGCCTGGGTCACACTGGGTCACAACCTCAGGGCAGGAGAAGGATGTTTTACCTGCTGTTGCTCATAGCTGGAGATTCAGAAAAGCAACGTTGACTGCTCAATTTTGTAACTTGTGGCAGAGTGGGCCCCAAACCAACCGGATGGGATCACCACAGTTTTTCCACGAGAAATAGTATGGCTAGTTCTAGAAGAGCCTGTCCCTTTTTAAAACTCATTTCATTGAGTTGAAATGTTGACAATTTTCCTAGAGACATTAAGCTACTCCTTAAATTAGAAAAAAAATCAAATGACTGTCAGGAATGGCTCTCAGTAAGTGCTTATTAGCAAATGAATTATGATTACTTCTAATTATATCGGAATATCTAATAATGGCTTTCTTTAACAAAAATTTCAAATTTATTTATTTATTTGATAATGGGATTCTTAACTGTGGAAATAAGCTGATGGTTTTGTGGTTAACGTTGTTTTATATTTCTGTGCATTGTAATTACAGAAAAACGAAGTGCATTGTTTTCTAAACTATAGAGATTCCATAGCTTTTATCTCTTTCTTCTAAACTCATTTTTAAGCTACTATTTAACTAGAAAGGAATTTATTTTTTATAAAAGTGTATGTGAAAGAGTTATATGTGTGTATAAATATATATGGGAAGAATTTTTAAAGAATTTTGTAAAACATTCTTTAGGGTTTTATATTCCATGAATGATCTCAAAATAAAAAGTCATAAAATGCATGCTTTTTATAATCATACATATGTACTTTTTTTTTTCTTTTTTCTTTTAGGAAAAACGAGCAAACCAACCTGTAAGGATGGCCACAAGGTGGTGCTAAAATCTAATGAACATTCCAGTCTCTGGTCTCTGGGAGGAGTTGGGGGGTGATTTACAGATCTGCAGGAAACACTGGACAAAATAAAGACCGAATAAATTAAGCTGAAGATTAGAGATAGATTAATAGCCTCCTTTTTTTTTTCTGAAGGATAATTTCTCTCTCACAGTCGTATGGGTATCTGTCATACAATGAATTTATATGTCAATAAAGTTAATTATTAAAATGATTTGTCCTCAGAGACAACGCGATCCTTGCCTTCCAGTAGGATTGTACTTCGAAGGGGGTGTGGAGGCAGGGAGAACAGTGTTTGGCACATCATCTAGTTTGGAAAAGTTTATTCTGTGAGTCCAGCAGTCTTTGAAGTAGTCAGTCTCCACAGTGCTTGGATTAGACAAAAGTATCCCGGACAAAAAAAGAAAACAATGAATACCATGAAAAGAAGTGGCTGCAGAACATGAAATTTTCTATTTGTTTGCTTTGGCATGTTTACCAACTGAATATTTTTAGAAATTATTTCGATATTGAGATCAAGCTTGGAATACCTGATATAATACGTCTGAGAATCAGGAAACGAGTGAATTAAATCCCTCTTCCTGACTCTTTGTATTTCAGTTAAAAAATATATATATATAGCTGCAAACTTTTGTTTGATTTTTAAAAAGTATTTGAAGCTTAAGAACATAGCTAAGGTTCCCAAGCTATATTAAGACCAAGGAGAGCAGTTTTAACTATACATCTATAAAAGGTTTTGAGTAAAAGAAGAAAAATTCAGATACGAGTTTTCTAAAATGCTAACTAGAAGAAAAAAGAAAGGAAGAATTTCCAGATCGGAGCCCTAAATCAATGATCATAAAAACCATCTCCCATGTGATCCTATTGTGGAAAAATTATTTACTTGTTGACAGTTCAGTTCGTTAAAGCTGAAAAACAAAGCAAAACAAAACAAAAAATCTGGGCATTGTGTGGTGCTAATCCAGTGTGAAGGAAGCACTTTTTGGTCCTTTGAATGAGATGTTCTCTATAGGATGGGCTCTAGGGGTTAGTGGCACTAATGTCTTATTTGACTGGATTATATCTGTGGTGTCTATATAGAGACTTAGTTCTCAACTTATGAATCATAGGTGAAAACATCAGGGCTCGGTTCTATCTGGTTGCATGGGTTTGGTTGGATAGATAAGGCGGAGTCTGTAGTTTGAGATAAGAGACTCTCAGAAGGTTTCAACTGAATTCTTGAGCATTTAGGTGAATTCTCCACAGTCATTTACTGATTCTTGCTTAGTGTTGTACATTGTGCTAGGTCTTCAGGTGCTGAGATAAGACAGAATCTAAGAGCTTCCAGTCTTAGAAAGTGAGGCAGAAATATGAGGCAATAACATCATCATGATGTGTGTGTGTGGGGGGGGGGGGTGTCTCCTTCTGAAATATCAATAAACATCCTCCTGCTTCCACAACGGATATAGCCCAGTCTGCTCTGTTGGCGCTCTTAACCCTCCATGATGGGAACCAATCCAAATTTCAACTTTCTCCGTCAAGCACAGCCGCATTAAGCTATTTCTTGCTCCTAGAGTTTGTCTTACTCTTTCCAACCTCTCTGCTTTTGTTCATGCTGTAAATCCTTCCTGAGGCCTCCCTGTCTCCCCTCCATCCTTCCCACCTCTTCTGTCCTTGGAAATCCCTTGACTTAGTCTTTCCTGCAGGATCCATGGGATGGATTAAGTCTTGGTGTGTAGCAGGAACCTAGGGACCTAGCACCCCACATGACACTAACTCGCTGTGTCCCCACCCTCAAATTTCTTCCTCCACACCCCCTCCATGGGCCTCAGTTTCTTTCTGACAAATGGGGTAAGGGGTGGTTAAATTGTACTGCACTATATACTTCAGACGACCGGAATCCGAATTAATCATGCAAACCAGGGCCGAGGCTGTCTTCTTCTGCGCGGTAACTTCCTCCGAGTGGACAAGAAGTTCTGCAACCAGCTTCATCCTTCTCTTTTCACTGTTCTTCCTTCTTCCAGTTTTCACCTAGAGACTCAGCCTGGGGGCCAGGAAGGGAGCAGGCAGTAGGGCTCGGAAGAGCCAAGAGACTGGCCCAGGTCACAGTAGCCTCTCAAATCACTGGGTCCAAACCTAGGGCTGCCCCAGGGCTAGTACCGGGTGAGGGGGATGGGGTAGCAGACTGCCGGGGCGCGGGGGTGGGGTGGGATGGGGGAACTTCTAAAAGGAAAAAAACCTAGCTTGGAAACAAACGCGCGCGTGTGTGCGTGTGTGTGTGTGTGTGTTTAAAAACAAAACCAAGTTAAAAGACCCGATCTCTCCCCCTCATGTCCGACCACCCTCTGGGAGTTTGCGAGGAAGCCAGGCAATTTTGAGTGGGAAGGAGTCGCCCACGCCCCACAAAGTGCTGCCTCTCTCAGCCCCGCGGGCTCCCGGCAGCAAGCTCCCGGGCTCCGGCAAGGAGCGTAAAATCTGCGGCGAAGAAGGGAACTCTGGGGTTGCCAAAGCCCGGCAGCACCAGCCCTGGCGCAGGCTCCCCAGTCGCCGCCTCTCCCAGCCCTGCGGCCTGGGCCATCAATCAAGTTCGTCCGGCCCCGCCCCTGGGCTGCAGCGAACGGCCAATCAGCGCCAAGCTCCGCAGCGATGAGCTCAGTCGGCTCGCTTCCCATTGGGCAGCTATATTAAGAAAGTGGCCGAACTCTTTAAATAACGGGCGCTAGGGCCGCAGCCCGCATCTGCCACCGCAGTCTGGTCGGAGTCTTGTGTTTTCCTGTACTCTTGGCGAGGCCTAGAGAGGCTCGGGAGACAGCTAGGCCGGGGTTGCTGCTCGAGCCACTCACTGTGTGAGCACAAAGGCGCCGACCCGGGGTCCGGGACGAGAGGAGCGGCCACCGCCTGGGAGCAGCGCGGAGACGCACGGTGCGCCCTATGCCCCCGCGCCCCCACCGCCCCCGCCGCGGCAGCCCGAGCGCACCGAGTGGACGCGCCACCGCGGGGCCTGGGTGCAGCTAGCGACCCTTGCCCCCAGCGCGCAGCCCGAGGTGAGCAGTGAACGGCGAGCGGGACGGCAGCGAGGCGTTCGCGGGCCCCCTCCTGCTGCCCGGGCCCGGTCCGCTCATGGCGGCCATCCGCAAGAAGCTGGTGGTGGTGGGCGACGGCGCGTGCGGCAAGACGTGCCTGCTGATCGTGTTCAGTAAGGACGAGTTCCCCGAGGTGTACGTGCCCACTGTCTTCGAGAACTATGTGGCCGACATCGAGGTGGACGGCAAGCAGGTGGAGCTGGCGCTGTGGGATACAGCGGGCCAGGAGGACTACGACCGCCTGCGGCCGCTCTCCTACCCGGACACCGACGTGATCCTCATGTGCTTCTCGGTGGACAGCCCGGATTCACTGGAGAACATCCCCGAGAAGTGGGTGCCGGAGGTGAAGCACTTCTGCCCTAACGTGCCCATCATCCTGGTGGCCAACAAGAAAGACCTGCGCAGCGACGAGCACGTCCGCACGGAGCTGGCCCGCATGAAGCAGGAACCCGTGCGCACGGATGACGGCCGCGCCATGGCCGTGCGCATCCAAGCCTACGACTACCTCGAGTGCTCGGCCAAGACCAAGGAGGGCGTGCGCGAGGTCTTCGAGACGGCCACGCGCGCCGCGCTGCAGAAGCGCTACGGCTCCCAGAACGGCTGCATCAACTGCTGCAAGGTGCTATGAGGCCCGCGCCCGCCCGCCTGCCCCTGCCCGCGCGGCCCCTCCTCCCGGGCCCGTACCCCCCAGGACCCCACCGGACTGCCTGGAGTCTGCCTTCCCGCTCGGCAGCCGTGGCCTGGCAGCTGTGGCTCTGGCGCCGGGAATCGGCGTTAGAGGCACCGGGCACCCCCTTTTCAGTGTCTGTGTGCGTCCGGCTGTGTTGCACAGGCCCAGGCGCCCCGCTGAGTGCCAAGG